>NW_027437188.1:31157500-32357500 GCF_033239565.1 Halichoeres trimaculatus
ACTGAAAATGACTTGAAGTTTCTATTTTTAGGAGTGACGCTGTTGGATCAGGCTCTAAATGTTCACTGGAACATGAATGATCTTTTTTCCGGAAACACAGCTTAACCTCATTTGGCGTTTGGCCTGAATGACACAGCTAGTGTGATGAAACTGAAGCTCGGGCTGTGTGAGGAGGTTAGCGCCTGCTTTGTGTGTTTCTGCATCTGTGAGTGTATTCAAGAGTGTGTGTGTGTGTGTGTGTGTGTGTGTGTGTGTGTGTGTGTGTGGAGTCGAGCCTTGAATCAGGATGGGCTGTAAGCCAGCAACATCTGCAGGGGTCTTGTGAGAGTGCTGCATGGAGACGCAGCTGAGGATACCTGATCAGTGTGATGGATGCCTGCAAGTCCCGTACGCACACCGACATGCACACCTGCCGCCTGTGCCCCACTTATTGAATCCATGAATCAATTTAATGAGCAGAGGACGGGGTCAGGACTTCAATAAACACCCCACCAAGCTTTCAGATTTAATGTCTGCCCAATGAATGATACTGTATGTTCGACAAACGCGCGTTGCAAAACACTTCCACTGTGTATTGGAAATGGGTTTTGCAGCAATCTCAGTACTGTACGCGCTTTCGTGCTGGATAAGTTTTACAGCTTGTGCATAAATATTTCCAGCACGCTGTCCGCCTGCAAATGAGTTCAAACTAAGAGTGGGGTATAATTTAGTTGTAAGCCTGTGTGCGTGTGTGGCCGGGTGAAAGAGTGAGACTTGAGAAAGGGAATCAGACATCTTCCATTGGTAATCAATACTGCAGCAGTGACCCCAGCGTTTTCTCTGTGATTCATCCCATTTAGAGCTACAGGCTCGGTTGTCTGACGGAGACAACTCCATGATTTCCCTCTGGATTCACCCGTGGCAGATCCACCTGCTTTACGCCACCACCTCTGCATCTACTATACATAGTAACCCACTCTTTTAGCAATCTTTGCTCCCGCCGCAGCAAATCCTCCAAAACCTTACCTTGAAGTCACCGTGAGTTGGTTTGAAAGATCAGCTTGTTGCTGTAGAATCAATGCACCAGCTGTTTTTGCATGGAATAACCCTCACCTTATCTTTCAGCATACTTCTATGAAGTCAAAACACTGACAGTAAAATTTGGCATTGAAAGAGAAATTTGGCATTATGGAAAAAGTTTAATGAATCTGAAACAAATATTGGCGAGGTAAAATGTTGAATAGAAAAACAAAATACAGACATTTAAATAAAAACACTATTTTTTGAGGACTTTTTTATATTATGATGTGTTTTTTAATACCAGTATTCAGATATTTTACACTTTTTTTTGAGCGTCACTGGTTTCTCAGTCACTCTTTTTGGAGTGGGGCGAGGACAATTCTTGATGGAGTAACGTTGAGATTGAAGTTGAAATGACGAGAATAAGGTTGAAATGTCCAGAATAAAGTCTGAAAAAATTTGAGCTAAAGAAACTACCTTCCCGGTAGTACGCCTCAGCTCCTCAACAGCCACAGGCGCGACTGACAGCAGTAGCAGCTGCCATACAGGAGCCTAACCCCTAATTTTGCAAAAAGGGTGAGCGCTACACACTACACAGTGCTTAGAAACCACTTTAGTCTCACACAGCATTTCACGATCACCAACGGCTGAGTGTGGCTGTTTTGCTACAAGTCTATTGTTGCCGGAGTGCCCTGCAGAAATGCGTCAGTTTCTGCAGAGCAGATAGTACCAAACAGGAAGTCAGACACAAAAACGATCAGAGCATCCGGTCATTTCAAAATAAAGCTCCATGTTCTGGCTCCTGATTGTAAATATCATCCTTGTTTATCAAAACTACTTCTTTGGCACATGACCAGAAGTATTTAGCAGGTCAGATACAGATCGAATCCAACCTTCTGGACAAGGAAAGTTAATCTTGGAGGTGAAAAACTTAATCATTCTCTACGACACAACACTTTCTTTCTATAAGGACACCAAAAAAAGGAGAAGTTATTGACTGAAGGTGCTTAAGTTGTGTTCGCTGCGTGGTGCTCCAGAGACACATCCAGTGTGAATTTTAGCCCCAAAACAGCGGCGCTGTGCATTATGTGTGAATTAGGGGTAAGCAACAGTCTTCGGGATCTGTGTGTGTGTGACAGGGTCGGTCTTTTACTTCTTTATTGCATGCAGTGTTTTATGAAGTGTGTGTACGTAATGACTTTTCCGACTGGCCCTGAAGTATCCCCCCTTATCAGCTCATTGGAGGCTGGTGTCCGCGACTACAAGACAGACACCAAGCAGCAGATAGCAGAGAGGAAAGAAAGCGGGATGGCAGCGTAAAAATTAGTGTCCTCACCCGACTTAAAAAATACCGACCGACAGAAACAGACTTACTAGTGGTTTGGGAGTTTGAAGTGAACTTGAATCTATTACTGTTCAGTGTACGATCACAGCCACAGGGGTGAAAAGTCGCTGGTAGCCGACAGAGGCCGCTCTCTCCTGAAAACCTGGAAGCGCGTTCTTGTGCTCCAAGCCCCGCCCCCAACCCCCAACCTCCCTCTCCATGTCAAAACACTGCCAGTAAGTTGAAACTGAAAAAAAGAGAACTAAAACTGAAAACCAGTGACGCTCAAATACAAAAAGTGTAGAAACATATCTGAATACTGGCAATGAAAAACACATCTTAACGTTAAAAAAATCCTCAAAAAATAGTGTTTATTTTTCACAAGTCTTCATTTTTCAATTCAACATTTTAAAATGCCATATTTCTTTTCAACCACCAAATCTTACTGTCAGTGTTCTGACTCCAAACACTTCAGGGTAAAACCATCAACGTCAACCTCCTGATCCTCTCATGCCGTGATTATAAACTCACGCTACCCTCTATTGATTTAACCACAAACATGCTGCCAGCCATGAGGTCATGTGACGCGCACACTACGTGGCAGGAAGGACGAACGGTTGCTATTTAGATGTCTGTGGCGACAGCATCCCAGTAGTGAATACATTTTTCTTCATCCACTGGAGACGAGCGGGCTAATGGAGCATGAGAGTGGCAGTTCCCCCGGAGTTGTGTGGCTGAGTCACGCCCCCGTTTGGAGAAGAGCTGCGGGCTGCAGTTGTGTGTGACCATGACCGAGAGGGCATGCTGTGAAAGTCTGGGCCAATTCAGGGGTAAACATCGGAGGCAGTAATTGGAGAACAACACAGCAGGAGATTTCATACATTTGTGATCCATGAGGCTCAGTCGAGAATATCCTGGACTCTTTGAGATGAAAAGAGCATGTATGCGAAAGGTCTTTTCACCTCCGGTGTGAAATCTCAACTCCTACGATACGTGGTCCAAATATACTTTATAGGTCAGAATTTCATTGGCTGAATAAGCCCTCTCTGGGTTGAAAGATTAGGGTGGCAGAGTACATTTAAAAACATGGGTTGTACATTTGAATACAGTCAAATAAAGAGCCTGTTTGCTGATTACACTAAGCTATTTCTGTCTCTATAGCAGAGCTCCAGTGAATCAATACCATTACCTATCCATTACTTGTGTTAACGGAAGTCCTTTTCAATCCATCCATCCTTCTATTTTGTGTCACGTTTTTGTCATTGGATTGTAAAGGCTGAGGTGGTCACTGTGTAAGCCTTAGGATTAAACATATCTCTTAAGTAGGGATGGAACAGTTTCTGAAAAAAATCGGAAACATTTGGTTTTCCTCGCTGCGCTCCATTTGGTTTGTGTTTTTCTTTATTCTTCATTTTACTACTCAGCTTGAACTAAGTATGTAGCTCCGATCATACGCTTACACAACTCGAGGCGAAAGAGTACAGCAGAACACTTTGTGAGAGGCGTGTGTGTTGTTTTCATGACGAGCAGAATTAGCGGGTGTACCTGTGGCGTTGTGTCGTTGTGCTGTCTGGGAGCACTTCAGATTCAGTGTGAGCTCTGATGACGGCGGTAAGAAAGTGGAGGATAAAACCACGACTCATTGTTGTCAACTTAGAGACTTTGTCGCTACATTTAAAGACTTTTCAGACCCCTCTGGTGACTTTTCTGGAGTTTGGAATCTGAGGTTAAAGCGTGTTTTGATCTCCTCAATGGTCAGTGTGAGTCCAAGTGTGTGTCTCATTCTGGTCACTTCTGTAGGTCTCCAACCCAAATGAAGGAGCAGGGTTGATATTTAGACACATAAAAAAGAATGGACAAAAGAAAGTTAATTTGTAGTTGCAAACATATCTATGATGTTGTGTTTTACCTGCTTTCTGTCTCTCCCATGTTATTTCTCTGTCCCACAGAGTCTATGACAACTACATGCAAATGGATTGTTATGCAAATTAGACAGCAGCATCATATAGTAGGGCTGGGACAATATACTATTCTCAGGCATCGATTCTGTCACAATTTTTGGGGTGCCGATTTGATTAAAATTGCGATTCTTTGTTATTTACGATTTTTGCTCCTAAATCAGGAGCAATATTTTCCCTCAAAATGCACATTACATGACTCAGAGAGAGACATTTCACCCTCTGCTGGAGAAAAGTGGTAATTTTTTTCCAATCCAGTTTATAAAAAAAAGACTGAAATATCAAAATTGAATTTGAAAAAAGAAAAAAATCCAAAATATAATTTATTGATTTTTTTCTCCCATCCCTATCATGACTTTCCTTACTGACGAGTTAGCGTGTTGAAACCATAGACTGTATATAGAGTGGACAGCGTGGCTCTGCCATTTATCATTCAATGGTTTTGAAACCGAAATACCGCCGTCTCAGGCGCCACCATTGTAGCAGAGCCAGATTCTGCGCAGTCGAGACTGTGAGGGATTCTGGGAGAATCTGAGAGGAGCTGAGTGACAAAAACAATATTTTTTTTTCTTTCAAGAGTCTAATCACTTCATGACCCTACCTCCCGACATATTTTACAATCCCCGAAAAAAATGCACAAGACAGGCAGCTGTCAATCATCGTTAAACGTTACGTAAAGCCTCGTTTTTAACCTCGAATAACTAATGAAAATAAAACTTTTCAGAAAAAAGAGGACTTAAATACAAGACAGCCAAATAATATCTTCAAATCACCACAATAATCAGGCGTGAGAAACATTTCTACGAGGTGTAATAATTTTTTAAAGTTTGACCACAGCCCATCTGGAATGGCTGGAAAGCCGTATTTTTAAACCTATACTGCAGTCAGCCACCAGGGGGAGCAGTTTTTGTGGAGACCTCACTTTGAGCCGAGCAAGCGAACGTCCATTTTTTTTTACAGTCTATGGTTGAAACTAGCAATGTTTCACTCAGTTTAATGATGTTTGAAATGGGAAACAGGCTCATTCTTTCAGGTTTCTCTTAACTATACATGACATAACTGATTAAAAATCATCTGTTAATAGTGGATTATTAGGGAATATGGTAATCTGGGGTGTTAAAAACAAATATGTACACTGAACTGAGCTAAAAACCATGGCCAAAAAACCGTGACAAGAACCTAGCCGTGGTTTTGTGAAGCATTTCATCAGCACACTATAGATTCCACTGAATGCTGCCTTTGTAAAGCTTGTAATGCTCTCTTGCAGAGACGTACCCGCTATATGGTAATTTCAAAGACATGGCGTGAGCTGCTATCACATATTTTGGTAATGAGCTATACACAAAAATGTGACAAAATACCACAAAACCTGACAACATGAAGCACAAGCTCTGAGTGCTGAGTACTGCAGACATGGCAGGGACAAAACCTGGCTCACACATAACATATGTATCATTTGTGCTTCCAGGATGATAAGATCAGAGAATGTAGATGCACACACACACACACCTGTTCAGTGCATTACTTAACTTGTGTGGAAGTGGAAGGTGAGCTGTGGGAGTGACAGCCTGTGGCTCCGCTCAGGTCTCTTATCAGTGTCTGCTTCTTATCACTCAGAGCCACAACAGCACAAACACACAGGTCTATTTTGGCTGCACAACATGAAACGAAATTATCTCCATCAAAGTTGCATGACATTTTCCTGTAAATCCCTGATAAAGTTATGCGTTAATGACATGGAGGTGTGAATGTGAAATGATGTATGCACACACATTAACATGCTCCTTAGAAAGGTCAGAAGGTTTTTTTTTTAGCCGCTTCACCAACCAGGATGAAATTCTGTGCAGGGTAAAACTTTCTACAAGTTATTTTCCAGCCGACAAAGACAAAAGAGGATGATTTGGAAAGAAGCTGCATTTTCTCACAGTCTGTGAGATGTGACAGTGGGAACTCAGTCCCTCAAAACAAAACCATTATCATACTGCCGTACAGTATTTAGACATCACTTTTGTGCTGCCAATTTTCTGCTCAGCACTGACACCCCTGTGGTCATAATTGGATGTGTTCCACGGATAGAGCCAAACCCGATGCGCTCGCCGAACAGAACTTGGGTATTGAACATGTCAGCAAGTCTCAGGGTTGAGTCTAATAAAAACATTCGTCAGCACTCCCTGACACGTTTCCTGGTGGTAGTTCTGACAACAGAAGCTCATTTCACATCATTTCTTCGACAGGATTCAAACTTCATCATTGCTTGGTCAAAACTCCACAAACATATCGAGCATGCTCAAATAATAGAAAGATAAATTCTGATTATATATCAACTAGGGATGTTCTCATTTGCATTTGTTACCCCCTGATACAGATTCGATTTTTTGTGTCTAATATCTGCTGATACTGAATATGATACTTGAAATACTTTGCAAAAAAAGGTAAGAGAGTGAAGCTGCACCAGTTTTGTTCTACGAAAAATGAGTCATAAAAAATAATAGATAATATATGTCTTGAGCTCATTTTTTTTCTATTAAACTTAGCCTGACTAGTTTTGATGTTGAAGTCATCTGATCTATTTTACATTCTCTCCTGTATGAGGCTCCCTGAGCTTGCATGCAATACAGCAAGCTTAAATCCAAGGCTAGGGATGGGTTCTGAATTAGGTATTTTTATAGATACAGACTATTACAAAGTATCCATCCATGTAAAATCATAAGGTACCATGTTTAGTTACCTAAACACATCCTTGTGACTGTAAGGGAGTGGAAGAGTAGGTGATTTTTTATGCTGGACATGAACACATCATTGCAAGGTTATATATTGAGAAATAAATATGTTCAACTGAAAAACTTTGAGACTTTATTATTAAACAAATTAATATTTTTTCCTACAGTAAAAAAAATGTACCGGTTGCCAGGTACTAGGCATCAGTACCCAACTGTAAATGTGAAGGGTACCCATCCCTCCATGAGACAATGCAAGACTAGAAATGTAAAAATGTGGCACTAATGAAACTACTTCATGTTTTAATCTAGGATGCACCGATCCTGATCCTGGTATCGGGTATTGGCCCAATCTAGCCCCTCAAAGTTGGATCAAGTATAGAATAGAACAGAGCTTTATTGTCATTGTAACAAGTACAACGAAATTGAAGTCACAGCAGCAATCAAGAAAACAAAAGTAAGAAAGTGTATAGAAAGTGCAAAAAGGGCCATAAGAAAATAGATGATGACAGCTTGTCCATCATTGTCCAGTCGGCCAGTCTACACCTCCACAGGGTCCAGGACTGAGCTTCTTCAGCAGTCTGTTCAGTCTCTGTCTCCTGGATCCTGTCTGCTCACAGCAGGTGAAGTTCTAACATGGTGTTGGTGTCTGATGTTAGCTCTGTTAGCCATGTCTGTGAATGGCATGATGCTACTCTGCCTTCTGGTATTCCCTCTGTTGCTGGGTTAGCATGGCTAGCTTGTCCATCTTATTGGAGATAGATCTTATGTTCCTAATAACGATGGATGAAAGGACAGCACATCATCCTTACCTCCTTCTCCTCACCCTGTGGGAAGACATCAGGCCTTACATCAGTTAGCATTGACATGCTACAGGCTGCAAACAGCTGTTCAGAGTTCACATGTAAACAATGCAGCCATGGATCTCCAGAAAAACACAGGAGAAAAAGTAGCAAAAATATCGCTGAGGCTACAAAAAGTTTGGTGTCCATGACCAACAAATGAGCCATACAAAGTAATGACCCACTCCAAATACAAAGACTACGAAAAAGAGATGAAAAAATTACAAGAAATGGACAAAGAAGAGAGAGCTGCTGCAAAAGGCAGCCATAGCCAACAGGGCAGCACCTAGCAACCTCAAACAAGCTTATCCCACACTTGGGCATGCAGGTTATTGTTTTGACACTGGATCGATATTGGCATCTGTCAGTACCCAAAGCCCAAGTATCAGTACCAGTACCAGAAAAGTTGGATTGGTGCATCTCCAGTGATTTTCCTCCTATCATCGAAATGTTTATTTTCAACAAAATCGATCACAACTTCAATCGACCTGAATCATCCCTCCCTTATCACGAGGGACGCCTCGTGAGAAGATCATAGAGCATAAATATATTAATGTGTTGGTGTTGGATTGTTTTCACTTTCTGGTTAAATATACATCCACACAGCTGACATGCAATCCACAGAGTTGCTAATGCTAAAGGAACGGACTGTCCTGTGTTTGTTTGTTTTGGCCTTTTTATATACTGACACATTAGCAATCGATGGCAAATTGTGCTTTACAATTGTTATCATGAATGATCAGATGGGAGGATCAACTTCAGTGATGCTCACTGATCAATTAAAAAATGCCAAGGTCGATGCAGATCCAGTATTTGAAATTGGGATCAGTACATCCCCAGTATCAACCACAAGTATAAGGCTTGAAACACCAGAGGTGAAGTAGACTATTTCTACCAGCAGAGGGTGGCGCTGCTCCAAAATATACTCCGATAGCTTTGAGCTGTTTTCAATGACTTGCTTCTTACTTGGTTTGAAAACTCAGCAAATGTTTTCCCATAAGTTTGTAGTCACAGGCTTGTTGTGGGTCTTTAACTATGCATGATGTTCATTTAGTCAAACATGGTCCCATTTAAAGTTTAGTAGAAGATAAAACACTTGAAGCTTTACAACTTTGGTATCATGCACAGCTGCAGCTCTCAAACCAAGCTGCCCTTAGCCTCAGCCCAAAGTTAGCATTTACACACAAATTCTTCCTCTCCAGCTCCATCAATTTTTGATCCGAGTCCATAAAATGGTCAAAATACCCAAATCTGGCTCTAATCCATGTTTTTACCATCGGTGGAAAAGTTTTCTTCCACATTTTTGAGTGCCAGTGTAGCTTCACGCTCCTGTGACATTTGAGCAGCAGAAAGCTGTCAAACCCAGACAGATGCCAGGCTCAGAGATAACCAAAGTAAATCACATTCACAACAACAAACATACACATGCATACACACAACACGACATCTCCCTCATCACAGCAGCAGAGAGTCAAACGTACGAGGCTGGCAGAGCTTCACAGCCCATGTTTGATAGTTTTATGTATCCTGTCTTTGAGGAGAAAAACTTGTGTGTTCATGTGAAGGATGACTCTGGATGTGCACATTTAACACATAAAGTCAGTCTAGTCTCCTGCGGGGGAGGGAGACAGCTGATAAATGGCGTCAGTACATTTTATTATTAACCTTGACTACAACAAGCTTTTTACTACTTTCATGAATTTTACATGATCTATCATTTATTACAGCTGTACACTGGGCGTGAATGGACTTGGTGCTGGAAACTTCCTCATGCTGTGTCCTACTTCTCTCAGCAGTCATTAACTCCTGACATCAACAGGAGAAGTGGAGCGAAATGTCTCATTTACACTTTCCGAGATATCGTCATATATATCCTTCATTAACGAAGCCAAATGATACAAAGTTCGCGGCCCTGAGGGAAACCTACGCAGACTCCATTAGAAGGTACTTTTAATTAGTCTCAGTAATTAAAGGCAGATTATTGGATGCAGAAAAGCTGGAAGCTAAATTGATACGCCCATAAACATTTGAGCCATCGCTGGTCAGGGTTAGTAAACCGACACATTTTTCACCCAGTCAGGTGAGACATGAGTCTGGAGAGCTGAGCTTCAGAGGGACATGGAGGGAAACTTGTTAAACACGAGAGGAAGGGTGAGGGGAAAAGCTGTATAATGAGGAAACCAGGTGTGAAGTTTGAATTTACATTTCTTTTCCTATTTTAACCAGACCATGTGCTTCAAAACGTGACCCAGAAGGGGCTGGAAGGATAATACTGTTTAACCCTAAGGGTGATCTTGGCACACGTTTCCCACTGCTGTGAACTCATTTGCAGTGTCAGGTAGACGACTCTATTGTTCCTTTGAGTGGTAGTGACAGTTAATGGTTTAATCAGTTAAAGAAACCATGTCAAAAATTGTAATGTGACATTTCAGTCTGCCACTGAGCTGGACTACAAGCTCAAACAAAAAATAGAAATAATGTCTAAACTCATTAAATAGTATTTCTATATTATGTAGAAAAAAAATATTGGGCCATACACCAAAAAAATAACAATAATCCAATTCAAATGCCACATAATGCAAGCACATTAATTTGCAAGTTAGATGCAAAAAAAGATGTAAACAACATCAACAAACAACCATTGAGGAAATCAAAGTCACCACAAGTGCAAGTGTGGATTTACGAAATACTTCAGCCCTGACTGAGAAAACTTCAGCACAGCTTAAATGAACCATTTTTGTGGGAAAGCAAGTTTATCTAATGTTTGTGTGGTGATGTAAACATCAGATAAAAGCCTTGCGTTAGCAGCAGCCTGCAAACCAAGTCAACTCAAAGTGTTCAGGCAGTATTCCTTATATCTCTCCATGTTTGGCATCACTGTGTTAATGAAATGTTCTGCATGTCAGTGATCTTCACATCCAATATAATGGTCCTGTCCTCATCTGTCAACCAAAACAAATGTAACATGATCTAAATTCAACTATTAAAGGGGCTGTGAGGAGTTTGACAGTGATCTTGAAAAAGTCTCCCTTATATATATATGCCTGATTGTAATCCACACTTTAAAATGAGATTATCAGTGTCAATGGAGGTTATTTCGAATTGCTACTTTTTGGCTACGAGCAAGACAGGATTGATTTACGGCACGTCCAAGTCTCTATGACAACACCAAGCTGGCTGACAAAGTTTAGTACTGAGAGGAGAGATCTGTGTTTGTCTCTTCTGAAAACGATTTCTTCAACCAATTTGAAAACTTGAGAGTCTATCAATAAAAAATAAAGAGTGAGGTTACGTTAGCTCTGCTTGGTGGATGACTAGCAGGACTTAAGCGGGATTCGCTAACGTTACACACTACTGAGACGTCTCATAGGATTGGGTTGTGAGCGCTACGTCGTAGCACAGGGCTGCCAGTAGCGCTACATATAGCCGGCTACTGACGCACAGTACAAACTTACATTGGCACTTCGTAACTGTACTGATAAATACCTTACCTCATCGTGTTGTATCTATTAAAAAGTTGTCATGAACAAAGAAAATTAGTCCCAAAACAAACACACGCCTGGCTAAAAGTCACATTTTTACAACAGTTTGTTGGAGGAAAGTAGATTCATGCTGTCCATATATGCAACCAAAGCATGTAAGAAATGATCTCAAACTAGAGCTTGGTATTGCTAATTACCCTAGATTAAATTCGCTATCGATTCTTTAGGTTGCGATGCAACTTGATATCAATTTGATTCGGTATTGATTTGTATGCTTCGATTATCAATTTTCATGCCCCATGTTAACACGAGGTATGTCACCTCACGGTTTTGGAGCAATAAAACAACCCAGATGTCAGACTTTAAAGCCAAAGGATCTGGCTTTGTGCTGTTGCTACTGCTTTGGCTGCCATATTTTTTGTTGTTTGGTCTCTCATGGCCCTCGTCCATGCAATGCGAATAGCACGTACAGTCCCCCCTCACAGTCCCCCTCACTTGCCAGGAGGTGAATCGATTCAGAGGATTTGCTGAATCAATACTGAATTGGGAGAGGAAATATTTCGATGCATCAATTCACCAAAATTTATACCCACCCCTATCCCAAACCCACCAATCACAGTGCCCTAGCAATTCACATCAGCTATTTTACTCACTTCACTGAAATCCAAAATAAATCAAAGCTTTTACTCTATGTTGAGATATTTTCAACACATAGAGCCACGTTCATGACCTTTTTCACAGCAGTTTTTAATAGCAGAGATAGTTTCAACACAAAATCACTGAAGTGACAGCCTGCAGAGAGACCATGAACCTACCCAGCTAAAATCATTCCCAAGTAATCATCAAGGCACATCTAAAGGAGCTGCAGTCTATGAAATATTTACTTCTATTTGTATTTTTTCTGAAGTCTTCTGTTTTAGCTTGTTTGCTTTGAACTGCTGGTCTCTCGTTTCTCGACCTCACAGTTCAAACCCAACCAGACCTTGAGCTCATCATGAAGTTGGCACACATTTGAATTTCCATTTTGCATTTCCACAGCCCTCTGCAGTTTATTTATAGGTCTGTGCAGGGCAGACCTCTGTAATAAACACCGTTGTGACACAGTTTCACAGGTCTCTGCAAATTCAGCAGCAGCACATTTTTCTTTATGTCGTCTCCCTGGTCTGGCCTTATTAATATGTTTCCCAGGTATAATAAACCGGATGGAAATCCCATCCAAAATGGGGCCAATCTTTAAGAGGAATAGCAATAAAGGAGGAAATCTCAGAGAATTGGGAGAGATTTATAAGAAGCTCTGCACACCATATAAGGATGCACTCTCCTCGGTGTGTTGATAGAAGTCTGCAAACCTTCAATATAAGATTTGAAGCTGCTGATGCTTTCATTAGTTCTGCTGACTGCTGACAGCTTTTAATGCCTTGAATATTAATCAATTTTTTGTCTGCCATCTACAGCTGTCCACTCATATTTCAGAACATTAAATTAGAGTTAAATGACATGGTGCTGCATGAATCATTAACCCGTAGCCTCTGAATTGCTCAAATCTGCGCTACAGAAAATGGACAAGCTGTAATTATACCCATTTTGAGCTGCTGGGTTGCATAAGACCTCAAGCTGAGCCTTCAGAAAGAGTTTTAATATAAGAGACTCCTATGTGTTTTAAACGTCTTGTTACTCCGAAGATTTAAAGAGCTCTCTCTTTCAATGGAGGAATGTTTTAATAAGTAAAGAAGAATTCTGAATTTCTGGTTTCTCCTGATAAAACAATTATCTTCACTAAGCCTCAGTGCACACAGATGAGCCAGCTTCAAAGAATACAGTTAGCTGTTTTTCACTGTCTGGTCACAGAGAGTTAAGGCTTTTACAACCACTGGAGTAAATCAAGATGAACAGAAAATGAGAGCAGCTAACTAGGTTTGCAGACGTAAATCTATTATCTTGTGTTATGTAGCTTAGCATAACATAGCAATGGCTAGCTTGTTAGAATGACGCAAAACTGACCTTAAGGTACCTCTTAATGTCAGTCATACATTCATCTCATACTACTACAGGAAAAAACAGTATGCTGTACTACATATTGTTAGCCTTAAAGAAGAAAAAAAACAAACACTTTTTTGTGCATATTTATAATTTTATATTACTATTGTTATTCTATTAATATTTTGTTTATAATTCATATTATTGTTTTTTTTAATTATTTATCTTAATTTCTTTGACATAGGCAACTACGCTATGAGGCTAATGATATGCTGCTAGCTAAGTTGTCAATATGAGAATCTGCAGAAGGAGACAAAGGCACCACTTTGCAACAACTGATTTGGATTTTGAGTTGTTTTCAGTATTTTTATTAAGGATGCACCGATCCGATCCCAACACTAGATTTTGGTTTGAGACAGACTCAAAGCTTGAGATTTAATCTCAATGTCGAAAACCAAACCATTGTGACGATCTAGTCAACCCAGGTTTATCCTCCCTGGGTTTAAAACAACCATGTTGCAGCGCAGGCGGGTGGTACATTTTTTGCTAGACAAAGCTTAAATATTACAAAGGTAGATAACTACAGCATCTCAGCAGTTTGGAGGTATTAAACATTTGCAAATACGAGCAAGTTTATATCCTCACTTATCCACTGCTGAGGTTTACAGTTAGAAGCTACAGTCCCATCATCGTCGTACTGGTATCTGATCAGTTCAGTATTGTTATTGGCTGATACCAAAGCCCAGGTATGGGTACTGGGACTTAAAAAGTCAGATCGGTGCATGTCCAGAATTTTAATTTCAGTTTATTTAGGATGGCCGCTTGAGATCTAGCATCTCATTTTCAAGGGGGTCCCAATACAAAAATATATTACAAAACAACTATTGCAATACACAACATCAATTAAAGTCATCCAAGGCAGACAAACCATACATGGCTCTTCTAGACATTTTTAGCGCATCTTGTATGATCTTTCAAGACCCAAATAGTATTGTTTTCTATGACTATGTAAACACCATAACTGCCTAAAGAGATAACGCTTGTCTTGGGCGCTCCATCCTTTGATCCTCTCCATGATCTCTGATGTCTTTACTCACAATCCTGCTGCTCTTTGTCTCTGAACTACCACGACACGTCCTCAGTTCGAGCATGAGCTGCCTGAACTTTTCTGACTTGCAGCGTCTCGCTATGGCTCTGTCATCTCACATCTTCTCCTCATATCCATGCTGAGCTCTCATCCAAAGAGCGCACCGCTCTCACCCACAGTAGTTTACAAGCAGGATTTTGATTGACAAGCTCCACCAAAACCTATAGACGCAGAAAACAGTTACAATGAAGTAGAAAAAAAATGTTGATTTACTAATCTTCTCTTCTTCGTGTTTTCATTTGATTAGTGAACTACAATTTTGTAATGTCCTAGAATTCAAATTCTTATTATGACAGGGAACTTGAGCAGATATGAGATTAAAATGTGATTAATTTGATTTATTAATTACTAATCCTGTAATTAATTAGATTTTTTTTTAATTGCCAGACAGCACTAGTAAAAACATAAATAACAAAATAATGAAGTTATAAGAACATTACAAAATTGATATTACTATCATAGTAATAACAGTACCGTCAGAAAGCATAAACATAATATTGCAACATTAAACAAATAAATCTAAAAATTACCAGACAGGTCTGACCTAAGCTTTATAGAGTCCTAAGAATGCAAGTTTGTGCATAACTGCGGTGATTGGCTAACCCGTTTGCAAGTTAACTCTGATTGGTGAAGTTATTCAAGTGAGCTAACAGGTTCAGATTAGACAAACATCAATTAGAAGATGCATCTAATTTTCATCATGTCACTGAAATCCAATGGTTAAAATGATGCTGTTGCTTTAAATATCCCGCTATCTTTATCTATGAGGAAAAGCACTACAAAAAATAACGCACTTTGCAGAACTTCTGAAACTGTATTTTGTTTATAAAACCTCAAAGACTAAACTCTTTTACCCGAGCTGCTGCTGTATTGTGGCAGTACACTGAAACAGAGTATTTTTTTCCAACAAAGTCTCTCTGTGTTCCTCTCACTCTGTCTCTTTCCTTTGATGAAATGTATGCTGATTGCAGCTCCTATAGAGAGCGAAGCAGCTGCCTCTGATAAGCTGCTCATTGTAATCGGTGCCAGGTGAACGAAATATAAAAAAACATGCAAGAAGACTCCCAGATGCAGACTTTGGATGCAGCAGATTTTTCACAGGGGTGGAAAGTGGGTGACAGGGAGTGTTTTCAGGGTGACATGGGGGAGTGAGCGGGATGGTAATTCAGCCAGCCTTAATGTGAATGACTGTAATTAGTTAAAGCTAGTTAGACTGGATCAATGCCCATTATGCTCCACTGCACAATGTTTTAGAAAATGACTGAGAGAGCTGGCATGAATGACAAACACCACCGCACGACAGGTGTGAAGCTTTCTATGTCAATAATTTGTAGTTTTATCAGTTGAAAAAGTGCTCTTCACATTTCAGGAGTCGGATTATAATGAGCTACTGTATCTGCACCATCCAGTAATGGCTGTTATGGAGCAGAAGAGTTTTATGTTATGACACCAGCGCTGATTTAATTAAAACAGGCGGCTTCCTGAGCAGTCTCCATAAATAATACAAGGTGTTGGGATTCATCAGCTTCTATGTTTAATCAAAACATCACTTGATGAAGATAAGTTTCCCTCCAGCACATTCCCATAAAAGAATCTCACACGGGTCCAAAAACTGCCTGAAAACTTCAGTTAAATCTGGGACACAATCAGCTGCACAGGCACTGAGATGAATTTAGATTAACCTGAGTTAAAAGTGACACTTTCATAGCATCATGAAAAATACCTTTTTGATCCTGCATTGTTACCCCAAAGAATTTCACAAATCCATGATGTGAACTGGATCTGGCAACGGGAAAACACTGCTGGAGGAGAGGGGCTGCAGTTTCTGAAAGTGTGTGACTGACATCTAGTGGAGGGTATGTGTTAGGAAAATATAAGCATAGTATAGTGTTTGAAAAAATGAAGTCGTGACCTTATACAGATATAGTGACTATACATGATATGCTAAAATATGCTAACCCAAAAATAAGCGATTATTTAACACTGTTATTTTATATGTAATAGGATATAAACTCAATGCAAACGCCGTGAATGTATCGTAAAGGGTTTACAGTAGAGAGGAGGTTATTTGTGTGAACATGCCGGTGTTTGTGAACACACAGAGGTCAAAGTGTTGAGCAGTTGGATTAGCAGCTATTATCACCAGCCTCTCACAGTGAAGCAGCAGTGGGGGCTGTAACTTGACCTCGCCTCTTAATGGTTGTGTGACAATAGTGCACCGTCCCACTGGCCTGTCTGCCCCTCTGTTGTGTCCATTTATAATTTCCAGACAGAGTGCAGAGGTTATTCTGGGGTGCCAGCAAACACAAGGTGACAGGCACCGAGGAACAAAGGGTGAGGAATGCTTCTGTTATTGTTGCTTTGGGTCATTTTAGGGGCACTAAAACATAGATTTGGTGTTTCTTTAACAATGTATTTACTTTGTTTATGCGCTGCATGATTTTATAACTAATACTGAACAGAGTAAGGGATGAGTACCTTTTACATATGAAATAATATGGTACCAATTTTCTGTACTTTTGTGTGTGTTAATGTGATAATAAAAATCAATTTGTTGTTCATAAAATGTCAAAGTTTTTCAATTAACATATTCATTCTTCAACATAAACTTGCAATACTGTGTTCATGTCCAGCATGGAGAATAGACTACTTTTCCGCTACCTCACAGTCACAAGGAATTCTGTCAGTACCTACAAAAGTACCTAATTCGTTACCCATCCTTAAACAGCGTTACCTCTTTTTTTATAGCGCATCTAAATCCTGTTTATGTTAAAGTAACTTACAGTGAGTTAACAGCTCTCTTGTTAATTTCATTCCTAAATGTTGGTTTGTCATTTTAAACACTAACCTGTGTACTTTTTCTCACAGCTCTTCTCAGATGTTAAGTCACAATGGTAAGTACATTAATTTTCATTATCGAAGATCAGCACTTGGGAATAGTATTTTAAAGCTCCTGTGCAGAACTTCTTATTTGTGATAGATTTGGCGCCCTCTGTGGACAGAAATGATACTTTAATCTGCACAGGTTTAGGTAGTGTTTTCTGACAAAGAAGCATAATCATGCTTCCTTTGAAGAGTCAAAACAGGCTATTTTTTGGCATGCTGTTAGTCATCTGTTTGTCATCTAACTCTTTTCTTTAAAAAGTCCTAAAATGAATTGTACAATCCTGTGTCTTACAGTTTTGTTTTTATTAAAGTAGGCATCCATTCAGCTTCATAGTTGAAAAAAATAAAATCTTTTTTCATTAGAAACTCTTTTTAGTTTTAGTAATGAGAGCCACATTTGCCTGACTAGTCCAGAAAAATGTCTTATTTCAACATATTTAAAGACAAAAACAAGGTCTAAATTTCTTGTAACAGCTATAGAAAAATAAGATTGCCAATGAAACTAGAGAAAAGTTACTTGTTTTCAGACATTATTCTAGTTTCAAGCAAATTTTCAAGCAAATTTTCCTCATTCCATTGACATTGTTTTTTACATGTTACAAGCAATTCAGACCTCATTTTTGTCTTTGAATAACTTGAAACAAGACGTTTTTCTGGACTGACAGGTTGAATGTGGCTCATATCAAGGATAACAAGACAATTTTTACTCAAAATGAAATGAAAAAACTTGATAAGATATCAGTTTTTGCAGTGCACTCTGTTTTACAATTCTCAAACGCTCTTCAAAGGAGCTTTAATGTGATTCTTACTATAGAAAAAAATGTGTTTTAACTATTCACCAGCTACATTTTGGATCTCAAAAGATGCTAACTGCTATTTCCTCTTGTGTTGCTATTTCTATTTTAAGGTGAAGAATAGAGAGGTGCTTATAGGCTGCCATGAGCACTGTGACAAGTGTTTCGACGCTCACTGTCAATTCCCCGTGCAGATGTCTGTCTCATGCATGATCATCAAGTGTCAAAAAAACTGTGGTGCCACCTTCCACATGTGCAAAAAGGAGGAACACCAGCTCCTCTGTCCAAATGAGACAGTGCCCTGCCTCAATGTTTCTTACGGCTGTCCTCTCAGCATGCTGCGCCACAAGCAGGCCAAACACCTGGAGGTGTGTCCTGCCAGCGTAGTCTGCTGCTCACAGGAGTGGAACCGTTGGCCTGTAACAGAAACTGATCTGACCTTCTACAAAAATGTGTCCGAGAGCCTTCAAACTGAAGTGAACCTTGATGCTGCTTTGGCTCTCAGGGACCAGGAGCTGCTGTTTCGATCCATCAAAATGAAGAACATTTTCCCAGAGTTGATGGTACAAGAAATTTCTGATGTGGCTGACAGTCCTGCTGAAGAAGGAGCAACGTGTTCTCTGCTTTGTGGTGAATTTACGGAAAACGGATGCACACAGGTGGAGGAAAAAGAACTAAGCCAGGAGGAGAGGGATGCTTTGGCAAAGAGCAGGAAGGTAGAAAGTATTCAGAGTTACAACACCTGGGAGAAAATATTCAACAAGGAGATGGAAGGGTGCAAGCAAACTGTCAAAAACCTGAACAAGAGAGAAGAGAAGGAAAAGGGAAATGCAGAATCATCAAGCTGTAAGGCAGAGATAACAGAACAACATGTGGGCCAAGGAAAGTCTACTGAAAGCATGGATGGTGCAACAGGTCTTGCACCATGGCAGGACGGGGTTCTCGAGAGGTTAGGAAGAGAAGTCAACATTGCTGAGTATAACATGTATCTAGTGCACAACGGAGCAATGCTAATTAACTTTGGCCAACTTGCTGCTTGCACTCCAAGAGAGAAGGATTTTGTTTACGGGAACCTGGAGCCGATCGAGGTTGAAACTGTCCGAACATTTACAGTTCCCACCAGCTATCGAGCCAAACGCTGTCACCTCAAAGACCCGGCACGCAAGAGGAAAACCACAAACCAGAGCGTGGACACCGCAGATCTGGGCGTATCAGTGGAGGATCTACCAAAGTGTGACGAGGTTAACACCACGCTCCTCTGCTCGTTGGAGAAGGAACTAAAGGGACATGTGATCTCAGAGGGATCGTCCGTCGATGGTCTTTACATTGACATAGGAACACAAACTTACAGCTTCGCCTCTGCTCCGTTCCCAACAGACGCCTCACTCGCTGATGTCATCGCAGACAAAGCTCCAGGTCTTTATGTCCACGTTGAAGCAGAATCTGTCACCAGACGACACAACAAGACAAGTTCAGCCTTCAGCTATATGTGTGGCCACTTCTTCCGGCGTGATGAATACTGCTCTCATTTCAAGAATGTGCACTCTGACATACAGGCCTCTCTCAGCGGCTGGTTCCAGCAGCGTTGCCCTTTAGCATACCTCGGCTGCACTTTCACTCAGACCAGGTTTCACCCCGCAGGTCACCCAGCAACAATCAAATTCTGTCAAGATGTCAGCGCCTTTGTCCTCCAGCCTGATGTCCCTTCATTCCTCTGCAAAGGAGGCAAAACCTTCACCTCTCAGAGGAACGCTGAACATAATCTGGATCCCCTGAGCAGCCTGCCCCTGGAGATCCTGCAGCACATTGCTGCTTACCTCGACAGTTTTACATTATTTCAGCTGTCCAAGGTCTCCCGTCTGATGAGGGAGGTGTGTGCCACACTGTTGCAGGAGAGAGGGATGGTTTCCCTGAAGTGGGAGAAAAAGACGTACTCCCATGGGGGGAGCTCCTGGAAATGCCGCAAGAAAGCAAGTATCTTTGTTTGCTTTTAAAGGGATAGTTCAGTTTTTTTGAAGTGGGGTTGTATGAGCTCTATGTGACCACTAAGGACATTAGATACAGTAGAAAGTTGTCTCCTCTCCCTCAGTAAGACACAGACTGTAATCGCTGGTGACGAGGAAATAGGCACTAACAGGTAAAGACCGTACCAGATTCAAAGGCTACTTTCTCTGCCTACAAGAACTAAAATCAAAAAGTAATACCACAATTTAAGAGTACGCTATTTAAAATATTTTTTAAGTGCATTAAGTCTTCGGAAATATAAACATTTATCCAGACCTAACTAACTGGTCATTTATCCTTCCGTGCAGCGCTAGTGCGCTCCGTCCCCCCTCCGTCCCCCCTCCGCCCCCCCTCCTCCTTTCAGCTGTAGGAAATGTAAACAAGCTATGCTTCGGGCGCCGGTTGTAGCCTCGTGTAAGTTTGATCAAGTATCGTAATTCTTTTGTTTGTACTCTAAGGATTGTGAGGCAGCGTAGGAAATTCAAAATGAGTGACTATGACAGCGACGATGAAGTTCCATTCACTTCGGAACCAAAAGGATACCTGTATGAACCGGAGCACACAGAAGAAGAGCTGCTACAGATGGCGACTGAAAGGAATACAGAGGAAACATCCACGGACACTGGACATCAAGATAAGAGTCAGACATCCTCACAATCCTTTCTACTGTATCTAATGTCCTTAGTGGTCACATAGAGCTCATACAACCCCACTTCAAAAAAACTTAACTATCCCTTTAATAACTACTCAAATCATCTATCGTAATTTCATTTACCCTGATATATTTGGCGGGAAAATCTCAACTTATCTTAACTTTGTGTACAGTAAAGGGAAGGTAAACACACGACCAAACTTCTCTATCACTTCCATTCTAGTTTCCAGCACTGCTCTGCTACCTGCCATCAGAAAATCAGACAGTCACACCGCCTGACAGCTGCTGCATTGTTAACACACTCAGGCGCTCCATAGTCCTCCCAATATTACAAACTGAATCACAACCATGTTGGAATCAGTTAATAGGTTCCTGGCGCAGCAGCCACAGGAGATTTGCTGTTTTTCAGTGTCCTTATTGAAGAGCAGCTGCATATCGGGTCAGACATAGAGCAAGTGTTGGGGAAAGAAAACAGGTTTCCCTCTGCTGTTGTTAAAGGAAGAGCAGTGGTGTGGTAACCGCACGGTTGAGCTTGACAATCATTATCCGGATTGAGTCTATGTTATGAACTTGGAGGAATAATCAGAAGCAGCTCTATAGGAAGCAAACCCCTGCCAAGGATAAGCAATCATCATCAAACAAAACAAAATGCATCTCGATCCAGACCTAAATTAAAATCTGCATAGCTGTAAGCTGGTGCATTCTAAAGGATGCCATATTTTTCTCCTTATTTGGAATTTCACCACAAAGATATTCCTGAAAAATGCACAGCAGTGAGTCACATGCAACAGCTGGAAAGCAGGGATACTGTGTTTACCCTGGACCTCAAACTAATCCTTTGACTCCATGGCTTAGACCTCCAGGCTGCAGGGACGCCAAATGAGCAAATGGTCTGAGCCTTACAGTCAACCCCAGCTGCTTAGTTTTGGGGTATTATCTAAATCCAGTCTACATTTGTAATGCTGTGAGGCTGAAACTTTAACATGTTCAGACTCATAAACAGCCCTGTGCAGTGGCATGAATATAAACAATGCTGCTGTAGGACATTACAAACAGGGAATATCATCAGAAGTACTGTGGAGTTGATATGTTGTGTCCATGGAGGCCTTTTTGGACACCATGGCCCAATCTCAGTATCCACATTCACACACTCACTGACTTTAAAGTGAAGAGTAAAGTTTGTCAGGGCTCTCACACTGACTTTTTTGAGCCTTTTATAGACCTTTTCCATAAGTGGGCATGTTTGCAGACTTAGCATGAAGGAATTACCCACAGTTCATAGCAGTGTGAGGTGAAACACAGGGGTCCTCAGGGAAGCCAGCCAACATGGCAGGGTAAATGAAAATTAAAAATAAAGATAAGGGTATACAAGAATTGTGGAAACTGAAACCAATGTTAAGGCTTTAGAAATATAAGTTAGTTATAAGCCTTATATTTTTATATATACGCCTTGATAAAGCCTGTTTCTTTCAGTCTTTTGGTGAGCTGTGTCAACTAATGGGAGTGCACTAGTAAGAATTCAAACTAAAAACCGTTCAATTATAATTCCTAGTGCAGCTCAGGTGAGCTACATGATGACATGCAGGTAACATGAGAAGATACAGGATATTGTCCATTGCTACTTATACCATTTTGAGTCCTCGCAGTCTCGTGCACGCAATCATTTCCCAGGTGACGTTAATTAAGTCCGTAAGGGCTCAGCGTTCGTGGTTTAATGGGGACATAACAGGGGACGTGTGTTTTTGCTGGATGTACAGATGACGTAATGTATTAATTTAGAGCCACGTGGACTCAAAACTTTAAAAAACCCTAACATCTTAACATTTGTTAGCTTGCAAAGGGTGAGTAGACATACCTGTTGGTTCACTTGCATAGTCTGAAGTCTTGTCCTCTCGAAATGTTGTTCTGTTCCACTGTTTTGACAGAGGTAGACTCTGCTGTTGTATCTTCGGCGAAAACCGTACTTTCGTACGTTTTCCCGCTATTCGTGCTCAAACATTGGCTATCATTTTAAAAAGTAGAATTTAACTCACAAATAAGTAGTTATTTAAGAGACAACAGCTTGACACCTCAGCTTACTCGTCTGTGTCAATCGTTGGCCGCCGAGCTCTCCACACTGACGCTTCAGCGTGAGTTTCCGGATTTGATTCGGCTTTTTTCGGGCAATTTCCGACACGGGAATAGGCACTTTATTAAGAAAAAGGAAATAGAAGAAGAAGAAAATAAATAAATGAAAAAATTAATTTATTTTTTTATTTTTTTTTTTTACTTGTGGAATCCCTTGAAGGGCTGGTGGGTTGGTTACATTTTTGAAAGCGATATATATATATATATATATATATATATATATATATATATATATATATATATATATATATATATATATATATATATATATATATATATATATATATATATATATATTTAAAATAAAATACTTATAATAATAATCATAATAATAATAATAATAATAATAATGATGATAATAATAATAAATGTATGAATTAATACAAAAAAAACCTAAGTCATGCATATAGGTCTTAGGAATGAAATTCATGCACTTATTTTGCAAGTGAAAATCTGTGATTAAATTGGTCAAGAGGCACAGAAGCTTGAGAAGTGACCTTATTTTGAAGTCAGAAATAATCTCAAACATCCTCAGAATGTCCTATTGTTGCACTTTCTATTATTTTGAATTACTACTCCATCACTTTTATCCATTTATGGGAATATTTCTGCATGTTAAACCTGATTTTCTCCCGTGGTCCAGTCACCTGTATGATACTGACCTACAAACCAACAATCCCGCACAAGGTTGCACAGCATGACCTCCTTCCTTGAGAGAATAAAATGAGAATGCATGTGTGTGTATTTTTACCCTGACTATCCGTGCGCTGCACTGATCATGGGACAAAGAGCATGCTGATGATATCAGATATGTGGAATGGCTCAAGGCCTCGCTGCCAGTGAGTGCGGATAGTGCTACCATAATAAGTCAGGTGTGTGATCATTCATGGAAACAAGGTGTTGATAAGGCTGTGTGGGTGACAGCTGGCTATTTGAAGGGCAACATTTCCATTATTGTTGTCTCCTGCATGATTCAAATACTCTGTGATCTAAATTCCATAGACATAAAAAAGACATTTAAACTCATGTATACAGCTGCCTTACATTTGATAAATGTCATAACGGTACCGTCCTACACCTGCCTCAGCTCATGTGTCTGTGTTTTGCAGGTCTGGGAGTTCAGCTCTCTGTTCTCCTCTGTGGACAGGTGGAGCTTCAGGGACACTCCTTCCATGTCAGAGCACCTGAAAAGCTGCTCCTTCTACCAGAGAGAGGAGCACAATGAGCCGGTGGCTTTAGCCTGCCTGGGAGAGGTCACAGACTTGTATACAGCGGTGAAGAATAAAAGATAACTCTCATGGTCCCAGAGCTCAGAGGGCACAACGGCAGCGGCAGCAGTGCCATGTTTAGAAACCAGTCAGATGCACCCTAACTGTACAGAGGATAAAGACCCTGTAAATACAGCCAGTGTACAGAGACTGAAGGGGAACTCTGAGCTGAGGCCAGATTCTGAGATGGTTTCTACAAGTGACAAATTAATTTTGGCATCAGTTACAGCCTCAGAGGATTTTAATCTGATTTATTCATCCTCCTCGAAACGTCTCCACAAATGCCTGTAAGTGGGAGAAATGCTTCGGGATGGTTTTGTTTATGCGGTGTTTATTGAGGAGAGATGAAACTTAAACAATCTCTGTGAGGACGCTAAATCCTCTAATTTATTGAAACAGTGTTTGAGAAGGGCCCTCATATTGTGTTTTAGCGGACTAGCTGCTTTTGTTTGGCACACAGAGCTGACGAGTGTTGTTTGTTTCATCATATTTCATCCTTATGGATCAAAGCATGAGTTTCATTCTGCTAGTGTTGTGGTTTTTAAAATGGTAAGACTGACACCTAGTGGGGGAGATATTGAACTACGGCAACTTTGTGATAAACTAAGTCAAATTTGGCATTTTAATAGCAACAACGAACTAACTACATCTGGAAAGATGATTTGACATTTGTATTTCCTGCAAACTGAAACTTTACCTCTGTATGTCACTTTTCTTTAAGGTGTTATAAGACTACAATCCTAAATGTGTGTCACTGCTTGAATGTTAACTGCCTGTTCAGTGTTTTTTTCTACAGCACCACAAAGAAAAGAATAAAAAGGATGCTAAAATCTAAAAAAAAAAAGTTGCTTTATTGAGCTCACAGAAAAAGCTTTACACAGACAAACTGCCTTCATTAACTACAGCATCTCAGACACTTCAGGGTTGCGCAGTTTGTTGATGACCTCTGACAGCATTTTGTTGCACAGGGCAGCGTACGGATTGAGAACCACAGCCTGCTGTCGAGCAAATTCACTCCCAAGTGCTGCTGCTTTTTCAAAATCTGCTCGGGCTTCATCATTCTGGCACGTTAATCTTCGTAAAAGGCCTCTTTGCACCAGCGCTTGGCAGGCAGTTCTTCCAGTGCCGCCACTCAGAGAGATGGCCTGGGTTAGGTCCTCCAGCGCCCCTGAGGGTGAAGAAGAAGAAGAGTGTGGTTGCTGAAAGTCAGGAGGCTGCAGAATGAACTCAAATTAATGTGGGTAAAAATTCTTGGAGACCGAATAGTCCTATAATTTTCACTAACACACTACAAAAAAATGAAATCTTATCAAGTGTTTTGGTATTATTTGAATCAAAAATGTATTTTTATACTCGACATGAGTCACATTCAACTGGCCAGTCCAGAAAAGTGTCTTGTTTTAAGTTATTTAAAGACAAAAATGAGATCTGAATTGCTTGTAACAAGTCAAAAAAAATATCTGCCAATGGAACAAGTAAAAATTGCTTGAAACTCCTCTTCTTACTTGTTAAAGCAATTCAGACCTCATTTTTGTCTTTAAATAAGTTGAAATAAAACATTTTCTGGACTGGTCAGGTGAACGAGGCTCAAGTTAAGTCTAAAAAGACATTTTCTACTGAAAATAAGACAAAAACACTTGATAAGATTTCAGTTTTTTTGCAGTGTAGGAAAAGTACAGCAACCCAGATGCATGAACAATTTGAAGAAGTTAAGTATTCTGAGGTTGTAAACAAGTATATTTAAAGATAAATACAGTACTGCAGAGCTAACTTATTACACAACAATATCTTGGCTTGTGCTGCTTCTGTACACAATGTTTTAAATCCCTATGTAGGCGTTTTGTTGGGGTATATTGTTCCCGAGTTCTTGTTTTGCAGCCTGAACAACAATAACTGGCATCAGGTTACAGACAAATTGAAAAGCACAGCCTATAGATAGCAGCACCAATTTTAGAAACAGCGCGGGTGAGAAGATGTTACAGTATTGAGTACAAGGTGTGATTGACAGAAGCGTCTCCTGGGAGGGAGGCAGCGTGAAAAAAAGGGTAGCACAGCAGTTCACATGAGCCAAAGAGGTCTAAAAACCAGACAAATACAGAAACACAGAAGTGACAACCTGTGACATCTGTCACTGGAATCACTGCACTGTATTAAAAATACACTGAATATATTTTCACAGGAACCCCTGTAATTCTGTACATTCGGTGTACATATCCCTGACATGTTTGTGACAGACAGCAGGTTAAAGCACTGAATGTGAGGCTGCTGTACAGAAAGCACTTCTGACAAAGTGAATTAGACAGACAAAGCTCTGATATGGTGTCACGCCGGCCTCAGACTCCACAGTGATGTGTTGGCACACTGTGCTCATCTGGAAGGGGTTGTTATTGAATTTGTGGCATGTACCTGCGGTGTTCCCCTGCAGCCGCAGGGCCTGAGCCCGGTTGTTATAGGCTGAGGCTCTCCGAGGCAAGATCTGGATTGCCTGGCTGAACAGTCGAAGTGCAGCTTGCAAATCCCCAGCCTCTGCTGCCGTGACACCCTGCATCTCCAACTCTTTCACTTGCTTCAGCAACTCTGTGTCAAAGCCAGTGTCTGGAAGGGGGAGATAAACAGGTTGAAAAAGCACTCATACTCAATTGACAGGTACCGTGGCAAGCAAAACACAGAAACGTCACCAAGAGCTCAACTTGGATTAAAATGTCATGTTCTTTTTTTTTTCTCTCTCTCAGTCCAGGGATGGAATACGTTCAAATAAATTCAATATGCTGCAAAATGATAAACATAAAACACTGTGACATGATATGCAGCGGCGCATCAAGCCAGAGCCTCAAACTCACCATCATCAATTAATTCCTCCTCTTGGTTCAGGCCGGGAATGTCTCCAAAGGGGGTGGTGGGGTTGAATATAGCTTGAAGTACAGCCTTATCATGTGCTGAGGCCATCTCACCGGTGTCTGTGAGGAACGCAGAGAAAAAGGCAAAAAGGAAAGTCATGACACCTTTTTTACAGTAGGGTGGAGAATTCATCCTCCCACCAACTTTTGCCATTTCCAGCAGCCAATCAAAGCAGGGGGTGGAAGCAGGGCTGGACTTTGAGATTTTGCCGGGTCTGACACATCTGTGTTTGGTTAACTCAAAAATGCAGGCCAGGGATAAGTAGGCCAACAGCATGCTGCAGAGCTGTTCTCAGACCGGCAAAATTAAACAAAGTAAAACAGTTTTCAGAGGTGTTGTATCTGATTGTTCCTGCAGAGCGCAAAGTAGCGAGAAAACTCCAGGAGGCTGCCAAAATCTCATGGAGTTTCTAAAAATAAGATAAATGTAGCTTATCTTTAAAGCTCTGCCAGTGTAAAAATAGATTGGGTTACAGGGACAGAAAAGCTCAAGAAGTTTTCAGCTGATTGTAGAGTAGGATAACAAAATAAAATACATTGGTACTATTGTAGTACTGCCTCTGGCCACTGCTGGCAACATTCACTTCTGCATCGCCTTAGTCAGCAGAAACAGTCAAAACATCACTGTGAACTGCTGACTGCTGTTGTAAAGATACTGTTTTTTCTTTATACAGACAATATATGAGCTGCTCAACCAGGGGAAAGAAGACCCAGACCTGCTGTATGCTAATGTAGAAGATAGTTCTTCAAGTGTTCCTCCCCTGGGGAGATCACACCACAACCCGAGTCAGCTCATCCCCTGCTATGTGCCTCTGGTGAAAGAAGCCCCATTTCCACCAAGCGGTTCAGTTCAGTTGGTCTCTGGCACAGAACGCATTTTACAGCATTTCCACAGGCTAATCCTGGGGCAGATCCCCAAATAGCCACGACGAGCCGTCCCACTTTTTGGGACCCTTCCTTAGGGGTGCCAGACTAAACTGATCCAATCCCGGAAGGTGGAGCTACAACATTGCAGACCATTGATTGGTTGAAAGAATTGTCACTTATCGTGTGACAGTGATCATACTTCTCCTCGCAGGACACCTTCTCTGAAACAAAGCTTGATTGTGCTTTTTAACAGAGAGCAACATGGCAATCACAAGAAGACAAACTGCTCGATGTCTTCTTGATGAAATGCAAACAGGACAAGATTTAATAGAACCAACCTGAACCAAACTGTACTGATCTAAACTGGACTGCTTGTTGGAAACAGGGCTAAAGATGCCTGCCACTAGGAAGGATGTGAGGGGGTGGTCGGAAGAGGTCTATGGCACACTGCGGGTTGTGGCAATGAAGAGGACATCGACAGACAACATTACACAAACTTCTGTGTGGACAGCTCTTTCCCATTCAGGAACTGTCCTTTGTTGATCTAACAACAAGCCGTGGATAACAAAGGACATAGAGGCCTTCCTGAATGCTAAGAAGAGGGCTCTTAGAGATGGAAATCAGGAATAGGTGAGAAAAAATCAAGAGGTCCTGAAAATGAAGACCTGGGAGGCTTAAGACAACTACGGGAGGAGGTTTAGAAGGGCATGAAGACCATCACAGGCTTCAAGACAACCAGCAGGAGGGGTACTGATGGCAGCGTGACAAGGGCAAATGGATACAACGCAGTCCCTGCCATCCGACTGCCCTAACCCCAACCAAACCCTAACTTACCTTAGATCCTAACCTTATCCTAACTTACACAAGATCCTAACCTAAACCCTAACTTACCCTAGGTCCTAACCTAAACCCTAACTTACACAAGATCCTAACCTAAACCCTAACTTACCCTAGGTCCTAACCTAAACCCTAACTAACCCTTACCCTAACCCCATTGTCTGCCTGCAGCCAATAATCACTTCACAGCCTCCCCCTTCTCCTCAATGCTTTCTATCATCTAATGAGGGTCCTTTTCATCCCCCCACCTTATGCTCCCAGTCTCAAAGCCCTTTCTGAGCAGACGACTCATCCTCCCCCTTCTTGGCACAGCAACTACATCCTTCATCACGTCCATGTAGATTCTCATTCATCCAGGTCATGAATATTCCAAAGACTTGAAAATAGGCAGCTGGACTGCTCACAGTTTGGGAAGAACTGAGGAAGCTTCTTTGGTGAGAGGTGAAACGTCTTCCCAAACTCTACACAGTCCAGTTGCCTTCGTTTTCAAGTCTTCAGTACTTCCTTAATTGTTGACCATGTAAGAAGACAGATAACTGATGAGACTCCACACAGGCAAGGCTGCAGTCCCAAAGTATAAAAAGCCTGTGCCCCCTAGCTCTGTGGAGTACTCATGCTGCATCGTTCCTGTTCAGAAGACGCCACACTCAAGTGACGCCAAAGACGACAGACTGGTGGCAATGACATCCCACATCATGAAGACTCTGAAGAGACTTAACCTGGATCAGCTCCAGCTGACAGTCAGGTCCAAATTAGATCCTCTCCACTTTGCCTACCAGCCCTTACAGGAAGTCAAAGACACCATCACCTTCCTGCTAAACCATATCTATGCTCTCTTGGAGAGGCCAAGGTCATGTTTTTTTGGTTTTCCAAGGCTGACACCATGCGACTGGCTAATGGTAAAACAAAAAAAACAAACAAACAGCAAAACTAAGGGTTAAATGTAATCCAAATAAATAACACGATTAACACTCAAAAAGCTATTTATTTTAATGAAAAGTCTCCATTTGACACCAAAACAACAATCTGCTGATGCACTACAGCACTTTACTTAAGTAGCACTGAGGATGCACTGCAGATGTTTTACTTGTACTTGAGTTTTTGCCAATGTAGTTTGGCTGTTTTACACCCAAGGGAAAAATAAAAATATGCACACACACCTGTTTGCAGACAGTAAAACAGGGGAAAACTCTTCAGCCCAGGATAAGAAGCCAGAAGAGTACAGCTGGAAGTGCCCTGTCAGCCAACAGTGAGGTAAGTAATCACTTTTAGCCTGGTAGTCAGCTGCAGGATTCACATATTGCTGACTTACTAAAAAACAAGGAGCCGTTACTTAGTGAGCCTGTTGTTTAGTGCAGCTCCTCAGAATGAGGGTGACAGATCTCTCGGGCATTAGCCGGGTAAATAATGCCACCGAGCTGCTGCATAGCCACACACTAAAACTCATAAAATCCCCATCGTCAGGTTTGCCACTCTGTTTTGCATTTACATCACTCACAATAGAGTTTAAAACAGATTTTTTTTTAAATATAGATATGAATTCTGCACAGTGATTCCTGACCTGTAGGTCTGTGCACTTAAATATCAAGGTGCAGAAGAGTAAAGTCAGGCTATTAAGCCTCCTGAGACCCAAGCTTTTGTCTGGTGTGCATTTTTTATTTTTACTTGCTATTTGGGATTAATGAGACCCATTGTACAATAGATAAACTTGGTTTTTGCACAGGTTTTATATTTCTTTGCACAATTATTTTTCACTTTTCTATTACATTATTAATTGCATTGCAAATTTCTTTGACATCTTATTCAGTGCACTATTTTCACTTAAATGTTTATATATTTTTATTCTCTTTACAGCTCTTTACTAAAAAATATAATAATAATAATAATAATAATAATAATAATAATAATAATAATAATAATAATAATAATAATAAAATAATAATAATAATAACAACTATTATTATTATTATTATTATTATTATTATTATTATTATTATTATTATTATTATTATTATTATTATTATTATCATTATTATTATTATTACTATTATTATTAATCTATTTTACAAAGTTTTGAATTACTTAAGGTAATTTTTTTCTATTTTTGTAATACTTTATGTTTATTTACAAAAAATTTACAGAGAGGGTGCAGTTTAAACCGGAGTCAAATTCCTTGTATTCTTGAAGATACATGGCAAATAAAAGCTATTCTGATTCTTAATCTGATTCTGGAAGTTATTGGTTTATTGCTTTATTATTTGGTTATTAGTTATTAGTGTGATTGTACTTAAATACACTGATTCATTCATAAAAACTGGACACAAGTTTTACCTTTCTCTATTTTACTTCAGGACCTGCTGTAGAAGTCTTTTTCAGATATTCCTGCCATCTTGTTTACACTGAAAGGGGTGTAATGTGGCATGCATAGTATCCCTAAATGTGGCTCTTAGGTTACAGTTTTAGAAAATGAAGGATCATGGGTCTGAGAGGCAGAAATGCAATGTGTTTATATGAGCATACAGTGTCTCAGGGGGTTAGAGGAGAGTTTTTTTTCCTCTGTTGGTCTTTTCGAGCAGTGTGAAACACGCTGAGTTGTCATCATGTTTGAGTCGTATTCTCTCCCTTTATAGCTGCGTGGTGCTGTGCTGCTGTTTATCTCTGTCAGCTGAATATTACTGGCATTTACATGTTAGAGGGAAAGAAGCTCTGATCGAGACGTTGGAATAATTGTGGGCTGTTAATCCTTGACTGCATTGGATGCTGACGGCAGACGTTTTGCGTTGAGCCTACACAGGCCTGTCATGGGACTTCATCATTTAGGATGTCTTTATGTGCAGTGAAAATGTGAAAATAAGACCTCAATCATACTGCTCAATGCTGTGCTGACTGCTTACTGTTGAGCAGTCAGCACAGTTTTTATTGAATCAAAAAAAACATTAATTCCACCTCAAGAAAAACTGGGACTATGAGAACTTTCCAAGTGATCTTGAAAAGTCTCCCTTCTAGATACATGCCTGATCGTAATTCCCAACTCAAAATGTAACTATCAGCACCAATAAAAGTTATTTCTAAATGCTTTTTCTCAGCTCTCTTCTCAGGTTGATTTAAAGCACGTTTGAAACTCTAAGACAACACCACGCTGGCCGATGAAGTTTAGTAGTGAGAAGAGAGATGTGTTTTTCTCTGCTAAAACCAATTTCTTGGATTGACAGTAGAGGGGTGTGAAATGCCGCTACATATAGCTAATTTGGCAACACTGTCAGAGTCACGTCATCAGGACTGTGTGGCATGACTCCAGGCCAAAGGTGTCACTGTAATCCACTTAAAACCGATAGTCCTCACTGCCTCTTTAAGGTGCATTGTTAACTAAGGCCCTGTTTACGTGACAACATTTCATTTGAAAACACTAGGTTACATGAAAAAAATCTGCATTTGCACGGAAACACTGGTGGGCTGGACATACTACATGTCAGCAGTAAGCATGCCAGGCCTGTAGATGGCACAAAACTGTCTTGTCTAGCTTTTGTCTTGTCTAGCCGCTTTTGGTTGAACTCCACCGTAGAAGAGTTGGGCCGATCATTCAGTCTATTGACGGATGCTAAGAGCAGAAGTGGAGCAACAGTCAGCAGATTCAGCAGATTGAGCAACACAAGCACAACATAGTAGCCTGCGATGATTGTAACAACGGCACTGTTGCACTGTTATATGCACTTGCAAAGTCAGCGCATCCACTGAAAACGCTGGCTTGCTGTTTACACAGCAATGTTTCAGAAAAACTCCACTCTAGAGGTGTTTTTCAAAAGTTTGCAGCTAAAACAACATTTCCATGTAAATGCTAGTCCAAAATGCAACAATACTTTTGCATTCCACCCATAGACTGTATAAAATATGGACGTAGTATCGCTGATTTCACCCATCTGTTTCTGAAACGGAAAATGAAGCACATCGGCTTTAGGGTCCATATTAGTAATGGCAAGGGCTTCGCGTAGCCATAGGGTGCCTGTCGGTCATGTGACCCTCAGCTTATTGGGGGAGCTCGCTATCTTAGGGCGCATTCAGACCTGGACTGTTTGGTCCACTTTAAACGGCCCAGGGTTCGTTTCCCACGCTGGTGCGGACTTTTCATGCAGGTGTGAATAGACACAAACGAACCCTGGTGCGGACCAAACAACCGGACCGAGACCCATTTTCTGAGGTGGTCTCGGTCCGCTTCCAAACGAACTCTGGTGCGGTTCGTGGTTCTCTGGTGCAGGTCTGAATACAAACCAAGGTCCATCCGAACTAACTACAGGATACATGCACATTTTTGGCCTGTAAAGCCACCGTAACCTGAGAGTCTTTGGTTCATACCTGATCCTCCGTCTTCTGTTTAGCCACGCTGTTGCTAGCATGTTGTGGGTCAGGACACGCAGAGCATCGTGTCTCCTTGCTGCGCGCATTCGTCTTCGCTGTTCCTAAATTTGAAACGGTGTTGTTAAGCCTGCTTTAAAGGAGCTGCTCTTGAAACTGAAAGTGATTTTGCAGCTCTAATAAGAGCACAAACTCACATGTTTACCTCCATTTCCGGATCCCCCCGTACAGTGCTTGCCAATAGTGAAATTAGCGACTCAGACAGGAGACGTTTTTTGAACCAGGCTGTAAATAGGTTTATTTCTGCTTTGAAAATGGCTTTTTTTGGCTTGGTGTGTACATGACTTCTGGTACTTCTGGAGCCAGCCTCAAGCGAACACTCGAGAAACAGCAGATTTTAGCACTTCTGCATTGTCTCATATTCTTAGACCGCAGAAATGCTGCTTGGTTCCACCCTGAAACCATTGTCTTATAAACAGCCCCAAAGTGAAAACAAGCACAGGGACACATTTCCCAAGATAACGAAACTGACAAAGAAACAGTAAAATATGCTTCACTTGGTACTTTGTGCTGTGAAAAATGCCTCTAATCATTTCTTGGACTCAGTTTGAAATTCTAAACACCTTACTAGCTTCTGAATCAAAAGAACATACAAATGAAAGACTTTTGCAAAGAAAAGAAAACACCGTATTTGAATAGACTGCTCATTTTTTATGATGAGCTGAAGGGTTTAAAATAGATGTTGCATTAATTTAGGGAAAACAAGTCTGGTTTCACTGATTTAAAGTGTATTTGAAAAGTGCGTACACTGAATCGAGTTCAAAAGTAAAAACTACTAGCCATTACTGAATACCATTCTACATAATTATAATATAAAGAGAACTTTTGTGATGGATGCACCTGAAGTTTGAAATGTGGCATATTTTTATGAAACAAGTTTAAATTTAGAAATGCAATCCCCAGATTTCTTTGAAGCCAGTCTGAATATAAATTTTTGTGACCTTCAAGGTGAGTATAATAATAATGATAACTAAGAAAGCAGTGCACAGAAGTGATAGTTTAGTTACAGTGCTGAAATGAAGAGCATCCCTTCCTTCGGGATCTCCACGGCAACAGACGAGGGTACGGAGGCAGAAAATAACTGCTCAAAAAGAGGTGTTGTTGAACGTAACCGAGGCAGATAACAGCAGAGGGGAACATCACATATCATCTCAAGGGGAAACTGATAACACCTAAAGTATGCGATTCTGTACGAGTGCTGGTGACATGGATCAAAACGGTATGATCAAAACACAGAGACTTGTCAAAAATCTCATATAAGCAGCTGCAAGTATCTCTGGTAAACATGTGTAAGAAGGTCCTTGGATGAAAATAGTTCCAGCTCAGAGGCTTTTTCTGTTGTTTGCAATCGCTGTGAGCAGCCATGTGGAACAAGAGAAATATCACTGAGGAACAAGCAAAGGCTTCTGGGACTTTTGAGGGGACAGGATAGATCTGATGTTGAGACGGAAACACAAAGTAAGTGCAGAAAGGAAGTGCAGAAACGGCCCTTAGCTGTTAACAGAGAGGATTTCTGCTTGTTTGGATTTGCTGTACTATCTGATGTTCTGTGTGAGAGTCTTCAGCTGCAGCAAGTTTCCAACGTGTTTCTTTTGATGATTCAAACACAAACTGTGTTATTAGTTTTAGCTTACAAATCTTTTTCTTCTGATCTACTTTAGTATTACATTTTTGATGCTGTAAAGCTACAATGAAACAGAAATGTAGAAAATTAACATTTATTTGAAAATGAAATTTCTCATGAGAGGAGATGTTTGATTCATACGCATGTTTCAGAGACAGTAGTTTTTAGCTACTGAGGGAAAATATGAATAAACAGACTCACAACCTCCTCTTTGATCTGTTGCCTTAACAGTACTAAGTGCCAAATAACGTATATGATTGCTGCACCATATGCTGATGATATACATTTCCTGAAAAAGTGGTTGGAAATGTGTTCACAATAAGATTTGAGGTGACTGGAATGCTTTTGATGTAGAGTGCAGCTCAGTTTCTGTAATTACAGACAGCAGTTTGTCTGAGAGCAGATAGATTCCTTTATGTGAAGCTTTCAGACAAACCTAGTCAGTTGCTAGACTTAAAAAAATGCAATGATAAAAAAAGAATGGCTTTGTACTTTTTATATTTTTAGTGTTGGCCAACTCTAAATATTGTATCTTAAACCAGCTGCACGCAAACAAAATCTTGTCTATTAGGCAGAAATTAGGCTGGGAAACGATTATCCACACAATAAATGAGATTAAATTATCAGGCTAAATTAGGGAAAACAACCATTTAGGTTTGAATTCTGCATAATAGCAGAGAATCTGTGTTCCCAAGATTACAAAAAGAAAACTGTTTTATCAACTTGTTCAAGTGAGATTCGTTCAAATTGGATCTTTTTTTTCCTGAATAATCCGAGTACTCCAAGTTATTCTGTCAGATCTGAAGTTCATCTCTTATTGACAGGACAACACTATTACACATTGAGAAGATGCCGAGATACTTCTACATAATGTCCAGACAGTGGTGATTTGATGTACAGTTATTCTAAAACCCTTTCCATTGCTCACAGTGTCCACACTGACCTCTGGTCAATGTGACAGTGTTTGCCTGTCTTTTGATTAATACACATCCTGTTTACATGACCCAGGGGCGGTGTTATGGGTGGGCCAAATGGTCCCAGGCCCAACCTAAAATTTTCTTGATTAAAAAGACAGTTTTTGTTTTTTAAGTCAAATTTAACTAACACTGAATTTTTTTTCACGTCATGTTTGTTTTGTTAGACACTCTGAATTTATGTAAAAAAAAAGCTGAGTTTGCCACTTTTTTAAGCCTGTTGGGACAAAAAAAAAAAAATAAAAAAAATAAATAAATAAATATATATATATATATATATATATATATATATATATATATATATATATATATATATATATATATATATATATATATATATATATATATATATACATATATTATTTGGGGGCTTTTTAATAGTAGAATAGTAGGCAGAGGATAGAGTGGGCAAGGGGGCAAGAGTGGGGAGCAAAATGTGGGAAATAGGCTGCAGGCTGGACTCAAACCTGGGCCTCCTGCTCGATGGCTAATCTCATGACGCGTGACCTTAACCGCTAGGCCATCTGTGCCATGGAAAAATAAAGAATTAAAATAAAATAAAATAAAATAAATAAAGGAATAAAAATTAAATAATAATAATAATAATAATAATAATAATAATAATAATAATAATAATAATAATAATAATAATAATAATAATGAAAGATAAGTAAATAAATAAATAAATAAATACAAACTTTATGGACTAATAAAACTTTCACCCTCATGTTATTGGGCAGGACAATAGGATCATTTTGGGAAAGACTGTAGAATTTTTGTCTCTAGATCTGTCTGGTTGCAATATTGCAATTAAGCGGCAAAAGTGAGCGAATGTGCTTTAAAACCACACATAGTAACAGCAGCATAATGATGATCTACTTACCTTTGTAATTTATGGACCAGCCAAAATTTGTTAGGCCCACCCTAAACTGAAATCCTGGCTCCGCCCCTGTGTGACCTATTATTCCCAGCAGTGATGAGACATTAAAAGGTCATAATATGCAAACCAGAGGATGCCCCTTGGACTAGAACTACTGGTCACTTTTGCGCTCCAAAAGAGTGCTCCACTTGCTGATGCTAATCTGACAAGCTGCTCCTGCATGCTTCGTTCAACCCTCTGTTATATTTCATTTCAGTTTGACACAAAGTGAATGTTACATTACATTTTTCAGCTGAGCTGTCTGTGTATTTTAGCAGAAGTACAGCAGTGTCGTTGTCTGTTCTTTGAGGGTGACAGATAATACAGCAGCTTAACTACAGTGTGCATAAAGGGACAAAAAAAGGCATGCAGTTTTTGAAAGTGTTGATTCAAGATTCAAGGTTTAAAGAGTTTTATTGTCACTTTACTGTGTATATGGACTCACAGAAAAAATATAAATATAATGCAAGACAGTAAAAGAAAAGACATTAACCACAAAATGGTTATTGCCAGTGCAAAAAATTTATATCTCCAGTTTGCTATTTGATTTCCCAAAGACAGTTAATTTACTGTCACATTACAGCTGAAACTTTTTCTCTGCAGCATTTGAGAAGAGAAACTTCAGGGACTTATCTTATTAGAAATAAAAAGCCTAAATGATTCCTACTTGACCACTGCTGCAGGAATAAAACATCTATAATAAACAGCTGCTGCTGTGCTGCTGCAATTCAGTATTCTACGGCCATACAGGGACTTAATTTAGCTGTGAAAAGAAAATCTGATCAGGACAAATTACCGCAAGGTTTAAAAAGGCAATTAAAGGCCTTGGACAGTATAGTTATTTGCCAGGATGATAAAAATCCAAAGGGATTAAAGCTGGCTTCTTTATTGCTCGGCCGATAGAAGTTTTCTTTTTTACCACTTGAGAGAGCTGTTGCTGCTTTTATTTCTGCCGGGGCCTGCTGCTCCTGATTCACCGAGTCAGCACAGACAGTTTGATCCTGCAGGACTCCTATTTTCCACAGGGTAATAAGAGTTAAAGTGTGAGGGCTAGGCTATCATGTTCACGGTCACTCAGTAAGCAGCAGATTTTCTACTGAAGCACAGTGTTGTCCCCCATGGCCTCCCCAATAGTGCTAAAGTGGAGACACAATTGTGTGAAGATTACCAGCCTCCTATTACTGCAAATGTCACTGCATCAGCACCACTCAACGTCATTTTGTCAATAGGACAACACATCGGCAGTGTTTACTGACTCCACAAGCAACATCTGAGAGGAAGCTTCTGCTGTGGGCCGAGAGGGAAATTAAGAGATAATCAAAAAAGACTGACCCGGTGTGGCAGGAGCGCTGTAAAGCTAACAACATGTAACAAAGAACACACCCTTTGCATTTCCTCGGAGCAATTATAAGAACAATGGCTAGATTAAATCTGACTGCAGCTGCACTGTATAAATAATGAAGCAGCATTTACTCAAGTGCCAGTCAGAAATGAGACAACATTATTACTCATTAGCTCTTTAGCTGACATAATGGACTTTAGTTAAAGGGCTGAAATCTCCTGATGGACTTTAAGGAACACACCAAAGAGAATTTTCTATCCCAAAAATGCAAATGAGCACCAAAACATAAATAAGTAAAACTGAATTGAATAATAATGCAAGATAAAAGACAGTCTTCTTCTCTGAGTCCTACGCATTCTTCCTTTCTTCTTCTCTTCACTGGCTCTGCAGTGGCTTCATAATGTTGGGTAAAGAAACGGACCTGGATATCATAATAACCCTGAGAGGCTTTAGCTGTGCTCCACTCCTGTCTGTGAATCTGACATCAAAGCCTGTGCTCCTAATCCCCCTGCCCTATGGAGGTAAACAGGGGCCCTCGTGTCGATACCTGGCCCGTTATGATGACGAAGGACTATCGCATGCTGTGTGGGGGCACTCTGAGCTGGATTAAAACAAAGTAATCCGCTCTATGGGGAGAAGGGGAATAGCTGCAGAGGTGCCACAGGTTAAGCAAATAAACAATGTGCTTCTTTTACGGGAAATCTCAGGAATTACCTTCTGTGCTGCAGCACAATAAGAACACACTACGTCCTGTGTCTGCTACCACAGAAAAACAAGGAAACGTAAGCAGCATAAAGCTTCCTGTTGGCTTTATGTAAAGCGAATAACAGTCAGCACCTAGCTTCACCCGGAAACATGACTCACAAGTTCTGCTCTGTATTGTACAAATACTGAGGAGTTATTTCAAAGCTTAGGATTTCCTGGAAAAATTGTTTATTATGTCTCCTAATAGACCAAATCCACTTCCACTAGGTTCGCCTCCAAACCCAGGCTGTAGTTTGTAACGGATTTTATTACTTTTTGTGAATTTGTAAACAAGTTTTATGGCACCTCCTGCGCAGGAATGGGGAAATACTTCGGCTGGCTTATAGTTCATCCGGGCTCAGTGCAACAATGCTGTCAGGCATTCCCACAATGGGACGTTGCATATGGTGGGATCCATCAGCATAAATCTCAGGTCTAATATAGCCTGTGCTGCTGTTGTTGTTGCACTTTGGTTTCTTATCTCAAAACACATTAGTTCAGGAATTTTACACAACTACATGAGTTATTCTTTAACATTGAAATGTCAGGTGTGATATGGGGCACCGATCATAAAGTTGCACACTTTACGCAAAACAACAACATTTCTCCACATTTCACTTTAAAACATCACTTTTTATGCAGATTTAGATAAATATTTGTGAAATGTATTGGTTAAATATTATATATAAAATATTATAGATAAATGTCGAATTTTGTCAAATTTAGCTAGAACAAAAAAAAATTTGTCTAAGATTAACAAATATTAAGCAAGGACTTCTAAATACTAACCTCTTGATGCCTGTTGTCACAAATTTGCGACATACCCTGTGTGGTCTTAATGCAGTAAAAATGACCTTGGTTTCTCATTTTTACCAATGGATTCATTTTCTACACCAAATATCGTATCAGATCCACTATGTCACAATATATTGGTCAGGGGATGAACTTCTCATGTCTATATATATATATATATATATATATATATATATATATATATATATATATATATATATATATATATATATATATATATATATATATATATATATATATATATATATATATATATAATAACTAATAAGTTATAACTCTTCTGTGTACCATACTCAAATTTACAATCTCCACTTTATTTAGCATCTGTAAGAATGCAAAAACACTCACAACCATTCTATTTTTTATAACTGTTAATTAATTCAGGCAGCAAGGGGTTAAGTCAAGATTTCTAAATATTTAGCTAATATGCAAATTCACACTCCCACCAGGCTGAGGCACCAAAATAAAAGTTTGAGGAGACAACCCAGCCATAGACCGTATCAAACATAGATGTCATCCGTCTTTTCCTGAAACGGAAAATGAAGCAGATCGGCTATCATATCGGCCATGTTGGAAGTGGCAAGGGCTTTGTGTACAGCTATCGGGCGCCTATCAGCCACCTGACCACAGCTGTGCCTCTGATTGGGCAAGCTCGCAATCTTAGTATCCTCTGAATGGCCGTGTTAGAAAAAAATTCAACCCCTAAAGTGTGTGCTGATAGTAAAATTCACGACTCATACAGGAGACGTTTTTTGAACCAGGCTGTTAATTTCTGCTGTGAAAAAGGTTTGGTGTGTATGTGACTCCTGGTACTTTTGGGGCCAGCCTCAAACAGACACTTGAGAAACACAGATTTTAGCACTTCTGCATTGTCTCATATTCTTAGACTGGAGGTTGGTACTTGGACCCAGCCAAGCCGGATTTTGAGATTGTCAAACACAATGACTAAATCAGCCGTTAGAAAAGGAACGTACCAAGTGCTGTGATGGCACTGATGAAGATCCTGTGGCCCACATCAAAGAAGTAGAGCATGACATTATGAAAATCCAGCTTTGGTGGGTCACTTCCTCAAACTTTTATTTTGGTGCTTCCGGCGGGCAGGAGTTAGAATTTACATATTAGCTAAATATTAAGAAATCTTGACTAAACGTAAAGAAATCTTTGTTAAAGATTTAGAAATATTGACTTAATTACCTTAATTAAGGTTGGATAGATAGCTAAATATTTAGTCTTTGCTTAAGATTTGGAATGAAAACTAAATGTATAGAAATGTAGCTGAATATTTAGAATCAGGACATTTTTTTTTTATAACATTTATATATAACATTTAGAATTCAGATAAAACATTTAACCTGTATATATAATATTTGAAAAATATAATTCACAAATATTTCTCTAAATCTGCATAGAAAGTGATGTTTTAGAGCCAAATGTGGAGAAATGTTGATGTTATTTGTCGTGTGTGGAACTTTATAATCGGTAGCCTATAGTGTAATTTGATATTTCTCAGCTATGTAAATTACCAGTCAGCAGTCGCTCTGTGATATGAGTCTTAACCTGAGATCAAAGAGCCAGCAACTTTTTAAATTGGATATCCTGAAATGTAACTGTAATGTTCCTCAAAGTAATGTACTGGAGTGCAGCCCAAAGTGTCATAACGAACCACGGATGATTTATGGTTTATGTGGGCAGAGACAGAGGGATTTAAGTGGAGCAGGCTGCTTGTTAAAGGTTTTGTGCCACCTTTCAGCAGCTGATAGAAAACAACAGAGTGAAACTTTAGAACAAAACTGGAGGTAGTGAGGTGAGCCAGTCTTATAGATTTCCCCAGGCTGACGTTCACTCGGGCCTGCTGGGAATGCTTTGCAGATGTTGAGTGAAATTTGATTGTGGGTTTGTAGGGATGGTTTGTGTGTTTACGTGTTTGTGTGTGTTAGGTGTGAGGGGAGGGTGGTCTTGACTCACTGCAGCTGGGCTGCTTCTCAAAAACAATTCTGTGTTACCATACAATTTAAAGGTGCAATCTGTTATCTGGATTTAGAAAAGACAACAAACAAGAAATTGGAAAACATGAGAGGGATCTGTAGCTGCTCAGTAATTACTATAACTATGACAAACACAAACATCAATGTTAGAAACCTTTTTTTTTTTTTTTTGAAAGTAAAGATAGGATTTACTACAAAAATGTATGATTGCAGAAATTCCCTTTAGTATATCTCCACACATCTTTCATTTCCACTTATCTCATATGGAGTTGTTGTGATCAAGCTTTAATGAGCTACTTTTGTTTGAATTTCCTTTGCATTCTGATCTTGTTTGATTTGCAAATCTTCCTCCTGTTGTCTTTTGTTGCTCCTTAACCTTGTGCTTGATGTGTTTCCTGTTTTATTTTGACAGTGCCCCCCTCCTCGTGTTTCATACCTTATTTAACTTCCTGTCCTTGTCTGTCTCCTTCCACTCTGATTGCTCCTCATTAGTTTCACCTGTGCTCACACCTGTTGCTCGTTACCACAGGTCTGTGTTGCCTCCTTCCTGTGTCAGATCATTGTGTCTCCTCGTGTTGTCTCTCCTGCTCCAGTCTTCTTTGTGATCTACCTTCTTCTACTCCTCGAGGCTCTCTTGTGTTTTTACCTGGACTATTTTTTGATTTTCAATTTGCTTGGACTTTTAAAGTAAGTTTTTGTTTGATATTTTGTTGAAAAATCTTCTACTCCCTGCAATACCAAATCCCCATGCATGTGCTGTCAGATCACAAAATGCCTTCTGTAATCAAAAAGTATCTACTAAGCAAGGATAATGATGGTATCAGTAGAGACCAGTGTTGTAGTACTCAAGTCTAGGGCAACTCAGGCTTATTTATAAATGAATGCTGTAAAATTCACAACAAACATTGATGTTCATTAGTTAAATGTGTTTTCTACACATCAAAATTGTCCAACACAGTCAGTCCAGATTTACACAGCCAGTAATCTGGAAGTATTCCTTATCCTGAACTCAATCTTGGCTTTATTTATCACAATATTTTATATACTAAAAGTTAGATACTTAAAGAGGCTGTGAGGTGGATCTGTTTTTGCGACACCTTTTGGCTGGGAGTTGCCCGCACACTGTTGGGAAGATTTAACTCTAAATGTGTGAGTGTGTTTGTAAGTTTGTACTGTTGTTTAGTAAGTGGCTATATTGAGTGTTACTCTCTGCCAAGTACTCCTCTAACAAGCACAGCAAATGTAACCTGGCTCTTCATTTGATTGATGGACTCTCAAGTTTGAACAGACCACTGTGGGTTGGAATGGACAAACAGTTAAGCTCATGTTTTAGCTATTAGCCTGTGCTCTGTCACTCTCCTGTTAGGCTTTCTTCTGCTTTTCTGTCCCTTTTCTGTCTGAGAGTTATGCTCCTGTGTCCACCATTTCTATAAAATTAATCAAAGAAACCATTTTAAGCAGAGAAAAGTACAGACATCTCTTCTCACAACTAAACTTTGTCAACCAGCATGGTGTTGTCATAGATATTTCAACGTGCCTTAAATTAAACTGGTCCTGCTTGACCCGATCAGAAAGCGAAAATAGTGGTATTTAGGAATAACCTCTACTGGTGTTGATAATCTCGTTTTAAATTATGTATTCCGATCAGGCATATATCTGGAAGGGAGACTTTTTCAAGATCACTTAGGAAGTCTTCAGTGAGTCCCTTTAAATTTCCACCAGGTGATTCCCCTGACAGTTATAGGTGGTGCTATAACTGTCTTGTCTAGAAGCAGCATTTGGGAAATCTCCACTGAAGTAGAGTTGAGCTGATTATCTGGTGTATTGGTGAATACTAAGCGCAAAAGTGAAGCAACAGACGCACATTTTGATGAAACACAGTCAGCAGATTCAGCAGCACAAGCACAACAGGGTGGTTTGAGACGATCGTAACAAGGGTACTGTTGAACTCATGGTTGGATTGTTGTATGCACTTGTGACGTGTCACACTCCCCTTCGCAGCGTTTTAGAAAGATTCCTCTCCGGAGACTGTTTTCAAAAGTTTGTGTTTTGGGTCGGCTGAAACGCCGTTTTTTTTGTAAACAGGAGGCTGAAGCGCAACACAACGTTTGTGTTTCACCCTTGAACAGTTGTCTTGTAAACGGCCCCTAAATCTGGACTGACTTCACCTGGACTCAACCTGGACTCAAACCCTACTCACAAATTTTAGTTTAGGAAACTGCATAGCTTGCACATCATTTTTCTTATTTTCTACCTTAGTGCATAGGGTCTTTTTTGTTTGTTTTTGTTTGTCCTCTGATTGGCCTGTTGGTGTTTTTTCCATGGCAGGGTGTGATACACTGCTATTTTTGGGGCTGTGGGCTGAAAGGTTTGGGACCCCTTGTCATATATAACCTGTGAGGTTTGCATTGAGTGTTTTTACATGAGGTGTGAGAGTGACCATTGAAAGTTCACTCACTTACTGCAGTGGTGGCTGAGTGGTGGCATATTAGTTGCTGCTTTATAGTGTTTGAAATCCTAAACTGGGGGAACTGTAACTGCTTCCTGTTTGGTGCAATAATGCAGCACCTGCATGCACTACAGTCTGCAGCAGCTCCTGATGAAAAGCGACTGCACTGCTGAGGCATGACATTCACTTCAGACTAATACCAGCCCTCCCTGATGAAGCCAAAGTAGCTCTGAGCCCAGTCAAGAAAAGCCTCTAAATTCTTCCACCAGGGACCACAGATACGCCACCATTTGTTCCAAAAAGTTCCTGCACTGCTCAAATTAGTCAGAGAGACATTACCCGGAGTGCTTTTCCTTTGGCTTCTACTGTGCAACACAAGGGGGACTGTGATGAGCTCAGACTGGCAACACTTAGCCTGAATAAGTCGTTATCATGATGCACCTGTGATTTCACCCTACAGGGGATCAAGTCTATCATAGTTAGATGCAATGTTTCAGATGGGAAGAGGGATCTAATCAGGACTTTTTTATTGAAAGGGTAGAAAAATACACACATTTTGCAACATTTTTTTTACCCTATTTTTCTGTTGTGTCTTGAAAATTTCTATACCATACTATGGATAATCTGCTGCTCTTTTGTACTGAGCTTTACAGTAAAAGTACCAGCTGCAGGCTATTTATGAGGCAAATGAAATTTGCTATTGAATTTCTGAAGCCCTGTATAATGCAGGTATTATCCTCTGCCAGTGCATTGACAGCGCGCACACATACAGCTATTCAATCAATGTTATTCCTCTGCTCATCTGACAACTCTGTCTAGGTTTATAAGCACGAGTAAGAGTCTCCCACCGAGCTCCAAGGACTCGCTGACGGTTTGGAAAGCATTCAAGATATCTTTGGTGGAAAGGGTAACATTTGCTGGTGCAGAACACGAGGCACACTGAAATAAACAGTGTCAGTTCAAACAGCTATGGTGCAATCGAATATTCTGTCAGGCCTGTTTTTTTTATTCCTGCATGGATTCAGTAACAGTGCAGATGCTCAATTGTGAATCTTATCTCAGGATAGATTGGTGCCAAAGAATAATCACATACAGTATAATCAGGTATGAAGAATTTATCACCAATTATCTCGTACAGTTGCATCAAACCTGCCGCAGAGAAAGAAAAGTGATATGAAATCCTTTTTTTTTCTTTTTGCATCTTTGAAAGCACACATCCACCTACCATCACATTTCTCATGCATTTTTTAGTCGTCTGTTCTCATGCCAGGATGCACTTGAAAAGGCCTATCTGGTCTTTGTGAGAAGCCATCTGCATGTCTTTAAAGTCCTCTATTAGAAAGTTAAATGAGCACAGGAATATCCCTGGAGATCGTTTACCTGCACTGGAAAGAAAATAAGATTTTTATGGTGGAGTAGACATTACAGTGCAGCTGCAAAGTAGAATGGATGGCCTTGGTCCAAAGCTTATTTAACACTTGATGTCATGCGGCTACATCATTTGTGCAGGCGGGATAACTCATTTGGAAAATGAAAAGTCCCTTGGAGTGATGTGTGAGATCTAATCGGCTGCAATATTGTATAGTTTGTAGATTACTCCTTGTCAGCTGGTTCACCGGGTGCAAAAATGGTTGGTTAATGTGCGGGGCTGGATTGTCTGCGGGCGCTAAGTGTGGCTGTATAAGAGTGTGAAATTTGTTATGCATAGAGAAGCTTCTCATTTCCCGTACACATTGTTCACTCTATCCATTTCATATATGAAAATGTCAGAAAGCTTACAGGAAAATGCAGAATGCAGGAGAAGGTAGCGACCGTGACAGAGATGATATTCATTGCGGTTCACCAACCAAGCCGCTCAATACCCTCCAAAACCACAACAAGTGTATCTGTTGTTGCAGTTATGCAGATCGACCAACGGATGGAGCCCAAAGACAGAGAGCTTTTCCTGCTCCTGGTCACTTCAAGGGATTCAGTGTGTGTGTGTGGTTCATGCATCAAGACTGAATAAAACATGATGCTTCTCTTATGCCTTCAGCAATATAACAACATCAAGACTTCATTTCATTGCTGTCTGGTCCAAGCTGCATTTATGTTTTTTTTTTTCCTGTTAGCATGCACCTATTTCAAGGGCTTATCACTCAGAGCAAGGCCCCAGATTCTGTTGTGAATAATGAACGCTTCAAGGCAGTTTCCATTTATATAGGCTACAAGGTATTAATAGAATAAACACGGCAGAACATTAACGTTGTAATCTATTGGACTCTTTCTTAGGTGACTCATCACATTTCTATCTGGAGGCAGCCGTGTTTTCATCCAGTTCAGGTCTTTCTGGAGCTGTCCGCCCCCTCACTGCGTCCATGTAAATACAGTTGTTTGCTATGAGCTGTAGTTCCAGATAAAGGTTGGAGGCACTGACCCCAGTCCAGCTCTAATTAATCAACAGAGCGGCGCAGCGTCCCACACCATTAACCTTACAGAAGTGAGAGGTTCATAAAGGCACGGGCTAGACCGACAAGAGGATGCAGGCTGGTTTTATGAACTCCAGCTCTTCTGTTAAACGTTACGCTGGTACAAACCCGTACCACTACAGAAAGCCTGCGCTTTAATTAAGATAATTCACTCTCAGAAAGTCTCTTCACCTGTTTTTCTTTATTTGGAGCTAGTCTCATTTCAGTAGTGCCGGTGAAGTCCCTGCTGAAAGGATTTAAAATGACTGACCTTGACTTTTTCAGCAACTTTTCTTTCCAAAAGTAAAACTTTGTCACTTTGTGAACAGCACTGACAGCAGTGAGATTTCATCAGATGATAATTTTTATTCTTTTTTCTTTTTTACAGTCACTGCCCTGGCTTCCAAAGTCTACCACAGCATCCTAAAGGTAAGGGAAACGTCGTTTATAGAGGGTACTTCAACTAGACTGAACACTGGTTTAGAAACTGACATTTTGATTGATTGATTGAAAATGTTATGAAAAAAAGTAAAAGAAAATAGTGAGCAAGTAAAAAACTGGTCAAACAGAAGTTGGAACATAGAAGCTTTGCAATTTTGCAAACAGTGTAAGATGTAACAAAAAAAAAGTTAAATCACCAATCTAACCTCTTCAAAAAGGATGGATAGAAACTAAAAGTTATTATTTTCCACCCCTTTTCCATTGTTAATTGGCAACTAAAACACACACACATATACACCCCCCAGCCACTTTATTAGGTCCACCTTGCTAGTACCGTGTCGGACCCCCTTCTGCCTTCAGAACTGCCTTAATCCTTCATGGCATAGACTCAACAAGGTACTGGAAACATTCCTCAGAGAGTTTGGTCCATATTGACATGATAGCATCACACAGTTGCTGCAGATTTGTCGGCTGAACATCCATGATGAGAATCGCCCGTTCCACCACATCCCAAAGGTGCTCTATTGGATTGAGATCTGGTGAAAGAAAGCAGTCTGAGATGATTCCAGCTTTATGACATGGAGCGTTATCCTGCTGGAAGTAGCCATCAGAAGATGGGTGCACTGTGCTCCTAAAGGGATGGACATGGTCAGCAACAATACTCAGGTAGGCTGTGGACTTTAAACCATGCTCAGTTGGTACTAAGGGGCCCAAGTGAGCCAAGAAAATATCCCCCACACCATTACACCAGCAGCAGCAGCAGCCTGAAGTGTTGATACAAGGCAGGATGGATCCATGCTTTCATGTTGTTGATGCCAAATTCTGACCCTACCATCTGAATGTGGAGCAGAAATCCAGACTCATCAGACCAGGCAACGTTTTTCCAATCTTCTATTGTCCAGTTTTGGTGTTGCTGTGTGAATTGTAGCCTCAGTTTCCTGTTCTTAGCTGACAGGAGGGTCACCCGGTGTGGTCTTCTGCTGCTGTAGCCCATCTGCCTCAAGGTTAGATGTGTTGTGCTTTCAGAGATGCTCTTCTGCAGACCTCGGTTGTAACCAGTGGTTATTTGAGTTACTGTTGCCTTTCTATCAGCTCCAACCAGTCTGTCCATTCTCCTCTGACCTCTGGCATCAACAAGGCATTTTGTCCCACAGAACTGCTGCTCACTGGATATTTTCTCTTTTTGGGACCATTCTCTGTAAACCCTAGAGATGGTTGTGTGTGAAAATCCCAGTAGATCAGCAGTTTCTGAAATGCATTTTGATATAAGGTATGAAAAAATTCATCATATGATGGTATGGGGAATATGTTTCGGTACTTTTTTCCCCCAAACTTCTTATCATGACCTCACAAGAAGCACATCTCAATATCCAATCAAAACAATTCTCCCAGTAGTAACAAATGCCTGGATTGTGGCTCTGTGCAATTACAGAGCAGCTAGTTACGATGCACTAGTCGGTGGAGCCTAGCAGCCATGGTTAACTGGCTAATGCAGTGAAGACATACAGTAACAGAAACAGAAGGTGATCTGAGACAGGGCATTAACGCTCCTCTGTGATTGGCCATACTCTCTGCTCCTCTCACGACTCTGAGGGAAGCTGCTAAACATCTTTGGAAACACTCACTGACGATGTAAGTTTGCAGCCTGTTCTTCTGCCCTCTGAGATGATGCGGTCTTGTCAGATTTATAACCCAATAATAGCAGGATGCAGACTTTTAATAGAAGAGGTAAGGCATTAAAATGTTAGCCAAAGGTTAAGCCAAAGATTCATGTAAGAAGATGGGAGTAAATTTGTTGCTGAATGGATTACGAAAGGCGCTGGTGCAGAGGATTTTTAATAGGAGGGTAGAGGGCTCTGTGATCTATGGCTGTCACCATTTATCAGGAAAATGATTGTAGAAGTCACCTCCAAACACCTTGATGGTAATTTATTAGGTCTGGGTGAGTGGAATTGTTTATTTATTTTAATAATAGTGTTTATGAGGGCTGATTCAACTCTGATCGGATCAGAATGCTGATTTATTGATTACTTAATCAACAAATAAATGAAAAAAACAATATGTAGTTCATGGACAAATCATTCTAGGTAATTTCTGAAGGAGCAGTGTAGCTGTTTTGTATTGTGTTTTGTTATAAAGTATCTTTTTATTGTTTCTCTGGCTGAATGAGGACAAAAGAGCTTTATGAATCAACCTTTTTTATTTATTTTCTTTAACCTTGTGTCATTTTAAAAGATTTTAAAGAAGCAACAAAACACTTAAGTAAATAGAAGGTGAGCAAACAGTAAAGAAATGCTGCAGCCCTATGTGCACACTTTGAATCCTGTGTGCTGCCATTCAGCAGACCCACTAAAAAGTTTCAGCCTCCATGTCTTTCTCTGGAGCACCTGGCCAGCACTTGTGGAGAAATGGAAGACAATTTCTTATTCACTTTCCAATCTGCTTCTGAATTCAAACCACAGTCCTTCCAGTCACAATTCTTCTTTTCAAAGGTCAGAGAATCTCTGGGAGAGAAAACCATCTGTTTCACAGTTGTCTTGCGTACTCTGTTTGTGGAGGTGGAGATAGAGAAAATAAAACTTGAAATGTGCAGAGCTGAGAAAGGTACACTGTCAGGCTCAAAAAGCTGAGCAGGGAATCAGTGAGGCATCAGAGCTGCTCACTTTTTGATAATGAGAAAACCTGTTTTTCCTTCTTTTAGCAATCTCTGCTTATCCATAGGAATGTAGCTGTCGAGGATTTGATTTTACCTGAGGAGAGACTGTTTTTATATCTGGCAATCTGCTTATTCTTCTGAGAGCTATAATAATAAATCAGGGCTTCTTACATTATAAAATCATCATTTGATGATTTTTCCTCATCAATTTCTTATTAATTTGGCTTTATCGTTAATGAAAGTCAATGTTTGTGCAGCAGATCTGACTCTTGTTGAGTTACCTCTGAACACTGAACATTAATCATCCTCTGTTCCCAGTCTTCTCTCTGCCTGGGTTGGGCACTTAAATCTACTCCAGACACCACCACTCACCGGCAGCTTGGCCGGACATTGTGCTGTAATCGAATTTAAAGCAAATAAGGCTTTCCTCCAAAACCCTTAGGTACTCCTGCAGCAGTAAGAGGAATCTTCCAACAATTTGTTAAATCATGCAATAGATACAGCAGTGTGACATTTTTACATTAAAGCAAAGAGTGTAGATGTCATGACAGCATGTCAGCATTGAAACAAATTCCCTCTCGTATAACTTTGATGGTTCTGTTTTAGGGAAAGCCCCACAAAGTTTGGTGTGTCACCAGTGATGGTCTGGATTTTATCCAACTGACAGCTGACCGAGTGATCACTGAACAGTTTGAGATGAGTGACCTCAGCCTGCACTGAGGCACTTTAATCCAGTAAAATATGTCACTTTATTTTATTCTATCCACGCGTCTGTCAGGTCCACCAATGGAGGAAAAGATCTGTGGGAGGTTGAATGCAGGTCTTAAATTTATCTACTATAATAGGAGAAAGTGGTGGTCTTTGTGTTGCTTTTATCACAAAATGAAGAAAAACCCATGTGGTTGACATTGTTGAATAAACTGATCACAAAACATGAGGAAATTTGTGTTTGATAGATTACTTTGTTTTATCATTTTGTTTTCTTGATTGCTGCTGTGACTCATGAATTTCCCCTCAGGGATAAATCAAGTATTTTCTAATCTATTTGTAAAAAATCTGCTTCTAAAGTCCACACTAGAGTAGAATCACAAGTTTACAATTTAAAGTGTATGCCTTTAAGTACACACTCCAAATTGAACCCTTTTCACTATGTGAAAGTGTACACTTTGTACATGTTGTAAATTTTACACTTTTAATTTTACAGTTTCAAGTGCACAAGTTTAAGTACACACCTCAAAGTGTATACTTTAAGGTACATACTTCCAAGTAATAACAATAATAATAATATTAATAATAATATTAATAATGAATTTTATTTTTAACGCACTTTGCATTTGTGAACAAATCTCAAAGTGCACAATTAAATGAAAAAATAAAACAATAAAAACAATGATAAAAACAGTAAAAAACAGTAAAAGACAGTCAAACAATAAAATCAGCCAGGGAAGGCAATGCAAAATAAGTTTTAAGACCTTTTTTAAAAGAGTCCACAGACGTGGAGCAGCAGTTTGTACACTTATGTACAAACTTCAAATCAGACATTGATAGTACATACTTTATAGAACAAACTTGTAAGTGCACACTTTAAATAACTGTATATATCTTAGTAAGATAGTGAGTGTCTGCTATTTTTTTTGTCACATAATGAAACCAAACATAAAATGTGGCCTGCATGTTTGGAACTGATTTAAAAAAATATATATATTTTGTCAGTTTTAAGAATCAGAATCAGCTCAAGAATACAACAAATTTGACTCCAGGCAACCACACTCTCCCTGTACTATTATTATAAACACTAAATTTGACAAAAATAGAAACAAATTAGAGCTTTAGTTGTAAAAAATAAAGACAATAAAAATAAAGAGCTTTCTACAGAGAATAAAAAAGTATATACACATAAGTAAATATAAAATAAAAATTTAAAAACTAAAATATTATATTAGTGAACTGAACTGGGTGTCAAGAACTGTGCAATTTGCAAAAGAAAAAAACATTCAAGCATACAAACACACTGAATGTCGATAGATATAGACTGTTTTCATTCAACATTGTAGGCATGTCTTTGAGTCCGTGGTCCACAGAGGGTCCTCCTCTCATTTCCTTGTTGGCAGTGTTGTGACATCATGTGACATCATCTCTGACGGTCTCCTGCTCTGCTGAGTGGCAGGTTTCATCTGCGGGGGGATGTCTCCTAATGTGACAGGAGGTAACACCCTGGAACTAATTTATTCTGCTCTGAGGGGAATTTCCATTTCTAGTCTGCCTGTTGCACACTCAATAGTACATATCATGTAGTTAACAAATTATAGAGACGTCTCGCCGGCTGACCAGTGTGAGAAATGAAGTGTTGCTTTGTATGTATTGAATTTGTCTCGATGGTGGAGCAATTATTTCAATGTAACGGGAAATCTCACCGTAATACTTTGAATAAAGTATGAGGTAGGAAGCCCATTCTCAGCGCCTGCTATCCAGGGCTGATGGCAGAACAGGTAAGCATGTGAATAAATGAATGTCACTTTAATAAATGTATCAGACTGTGAAATCAATTATAATTGATCTCCCATTTATGAATCTTGGCAGGGACATTTATTAACACTAGAAGTCCCACAGCCCAGCCATTTGGCTTTTCTACCTTCCATGCCCAAGGGGCAGCCAAGTGGCTGGATTAGTCTGGAATCAAAATCTCTACTTTAGGTGTGAACAGCCATCTGATCACCATTGTTTTGTAAATGAGGCAATTACTTTCTCCTGAACTACTGAAAAAGGTAAAGATGTTGCTATGCCTTCACCTGAATGAACCAATGTGTTGTAGAGGTAGAGGTTTAGAACTAGTATAAAATGTTAATGACTTCATTTTATGTTCAACAAGCTATAATTACTCCACTTTTGTGACCACGACAGAAAGTTATTTTCCCCTCCCTTCTCAGTGTGAGGTCAACACAGTTTATGATTTTTATTTCTTGCTGAGATTTATTGCTGATGCACAGGTTGAGTACATGAACTATCATGGGCCGTGAGTGAGCTTTTTATCCACTTCAGGTCCCTAGTTTAGCCATCGGTCACAGCCACACCCACCCTTCCACCTTACATCCAGTTGGCCTGCTTTTACATTTTCCATCCATCTTTCTAACTATTTCTTTTCTTATTTTATTGTTTTTACCAGGATTTTCTGTGTTTCTCAGGAGTAAATGTCAAATATGGGTAAATGAAGATAAACTTTATCCAGGCTACTCAAAGCACCCCATGTCCACTTTGCATGCTTGAAACTCAACTCTCTGTTATAGTTAAAAAAAAACACTGGATCTTTTTCTTTTAATATGTGTGTGTGTGTGTGTGTGTGTGTGTGTGTGTGTGTGTGTGTGTGTGTGTGTGTGTGTGTGTGTGTGTGTGTGTGTGTGTGTGTGTGTGTGTGTGTGTGTGTGTGTGTGTGTGTGTGTGTGTGTGTGTGTGCATTTGTAAAATGTGAACCAACAGTTATACAAGCAGATATATTGTCAAAAAAAATAGCAGCCATTCAAACAGTGGACCTGACAGGAGCTTGTGACAGAGGCAGTCAGTTCAGTTTAGGTTTCTTTTATGTAGCAGCTTACAATGTTCACAGTCGCACAAAAGGCTGTACACACATAGATAAAGTTCTATCAAGAAGAATATAGAGATAGTATAGCTATAAAAAAACTTCAAAATAAATATAGTAAACTTAAACTAAACAGTCAACAGCTGTTTTGGACAAGGGCACTCTAATATGGGTTATGGAAGAAATATTTTTTCTAATTATATCAGAGATATTTACAGCTACACTTGCCTTACACTCTAACAGCCCGATGCAAAAAGTTTCAGTAGATGTTGGAAGCTTCCAGGCTCTTTTCAGGCACACCCCTCCCCCCTGATCATGTATCACATCTGCCAATCTGTCAGGTAAAGGCTGCATTTGCAAAACAATGGTGGCTAATTGAAGGCCGTTCAGTTGTACATTCTAACTGAGCAGCCATTTGGCTGTCCTCTGGGCATGGCAGCAGGGGTAAGAAAACCCTGGGACTTCTAGTGTTAAGCCTCTGAGGGTTTGGGGTTTGATTAAATAGGCTGAGCGGCCGGGGCTGGTTGTTTTCACGTCAAAACAACACTTAGTTTTCTAAAGTGCTTTAATAGTGTGTCACAGTTACATTCATTCGCAGGTTGTGTCTTGTCAGATTTTGGACAGGTGTTGCCTCTGTGCAGGTGGTAAAGGAGTGTTGACATTTCAGGAGCGTTTCTGTGGTGATCGAACACAGTTTAAGCAAGTTTGAAGAAAAAGATGCTTAAATGGGATGTTATTACTAATTAAACAACCTGTATCCTAACTCTTGGAGTTAACAAGTCCTCCACTATTCAGTTTGATTTCAAATTATGCTTCAATTCTGTAATATGCATAGATTCAGTCATTTTTGTTAAAGATATATAGATAGAAAGTACTAATCTATCTATCTATCTATCTATCTATCTATCTATCTATCTATCTATCTATCTATCTATCTATCTATCTATCTATCTATCTATAACAAAAATGACTGAATCACTTATTTCACTGCACAAATCAAGGTTTGCATTGTTTATTAGTTTAGAAAAACTGACTTCCAAATCAGTTTTATCATTTAAGTACAGTTTGCTCTAAAAGGCACAGAAACACATTGCACACTAGTGCCACTCTCCCTGTGGACTTTAACAGCTAACAACTGCATCCTTTGTCTCTATTTATAATATAAGAAAGGTGACTTCTGCAGGGAATTGTAGTGTTAGTATGATGTGGTGATGTTTCACTCCTCTCAGTGACACTATATAAACCTACAGGATGTAAATCCTTCCTAGATGATTGCAATATAATCTGTGCATGCACAGAGCTTGACTGCAGTCTGCAGAGGAAGTTGTGAGTCTGTATTTTTTTTTGCAGGTTTGGCTTTAGCCATGTGTGGTGAGAACTGTGGTTGACAGCTAGAACAAACTTAGCACAAATAAATTACAATTTTAGAATGCACTTGTAAAAAATCATCAAGTCAAGTCAAATGGTTGAACCTGACATACAGAATCTTGGAGCACACACCTACTAACCCCTGCTCATGAGTACAGGAGATGATAAGTGCACTTTTGTGAATATATGCTTAAAGTACATACTTCAAGTGAGCACTTGAAAGTACACACTCTATATTGTGCACTTTTAAGTACACACTTCTATTGTACTTACTGTATTTATTATACTACTGCTCACACCCTTGAAATTTTAAGCACACACTTCAAGTATGCACTTCTTGTCTGCGCTTTAAGAAAAATTTTAAGTGTGCACTTCAAGTATGCACTTCAAAATGTGCAATTTTAAATACTCAAAGTATTTACTTTGAAGTATACAGTTTTAAGTACATACTTCAGCTACTGTTTCCAGGATCAATACTTCTAAATATGCACTTGTAAGTATATACTTTTGAGTGTACACTTGTACAACTTGAGTGTACAAGTATATACTTTCTGAGTATACACTTTTAAATAAAATCTTAAAGTATGCACTTCAAGTATGCTCTTCAAGGTGAACAATAATACATACACTCTTCAGGTACATACTTCAAGTACACTTTTCAAAGTTTACTTTGAAGTACACCTTGTACATGTACACCTTATTAGTACACATTTTAAAGTGTTATCTTTTAAGTACAGAATTATAAGTACGCTTAAAAAATGTACATTTTGCACCTATACATATGTAACCAAGTTGCAGTCAAGTTACATAGGCTTGCTTTAAGTGTGCAGTATTTTACAGCTATCTCAAAGAGCTCATACAAGACATCACTTCTATCAACGGTTGCTAGGCGCTACCCAAGTAGCTGCCTGTTGCAGCAGCTCTCTCGTCTTTGTCCGTTTCTTGTAATTTTTTCGTCTCTTTTTCGTAATCTTTGTATTTGGAGTGGATCATCACTTTGTATGGTTCATTGTCGGTCACGGACACCAAACTTTTTGTGGCTTCGGCGGTATTTTTTTACTACTTTTCTCCTGTGTTTGTCTGGAGACCCTACATGTAACCATGGCTGCATTGTTTACATGCGAAATTAGCTGTTAGCAGCCTGTAGCATGTCAATGCTAACTAGTGTAGGGCTTGATGATTTCCCTCGAGCTGAGGAGGAAGCGGTGAGGACGACGTGCTGGTTCTCGAATGTGAGCTGGGAGGTGACGACGTGGACCTGTCCTTCCATCCATCGTTGTTGGGAACGTGGGATCTCGCTCCGGGGGATGGATGAGCTAGCTGTGCTAATCCAGCGGCATCGTGCTGTTTACGGACGTGGCTGACGGAGCAGACATCGGACGCCACGACACATCGGAGGAGCTTCGCCTGCTGTGAGCAGACAGGATCCAGGAGACAGAGACTGAACAGACTGCTGGGGAGGCTCAGTCCTGGACCCTGTGGAGGTGGAGGCTGGCTGGGCTGGAGAGTGGTGGACGGGATGTCGTCATCTAATTTCTTATGGACATTTTTGCACTTTCTATACTCTTTCTTACTTTTGTTTTCTTAAATGCTGCGGTGACTCCTGAATTTCCCCTCGGGGATAAATAAAGTATTTTCTATTCTATTCTATTCTATTCTATCACCTGTTAAATCCAAAACTTCTAAACAACCGTACAGTGATGACTTATTTATGTAGTATTGCTACTCTTTTCACAAACAACAGTTTTTGAGTTGAGAGTGGTCTGCAATGCATTGCCATAAGCAAACATATATAAACATGCATAATATTTCAGTGGATATAACCTCTTGTTTCTGCTGACTTCACTGCCTCCAGCTGTTTTTTGTCACTACTTTGGTCTTTTTGCAGCTTCTCTCTGGGGCTTGTTTCTGCCACTTTGCTGCTTGTTTGGACATGCAAGTCGACAACCTTTAATCAGTTAAACCAGTCAGAGGTAAAAGATTAACACAACAAACAGGCCGGGATTAAAGTGCAGCAGACAATCATGGACGAGTCGGTTATTTCGTTAGAGGCATTTCTTAATTGAGACGCTTCTAAACTCCAAACTAGATCAGGAGTATTTTCTGTCCTTTAACTTTAAAAAATTACAGTCGAGATAAGAAACAAATTAGCTTTAAGTGGCATTAGATCTGCATTAGTGCACTAGATGCATTTAGATCCATCTCCCTACCTCTCCCTCACACACACACACACACACACACACACACACACACACACACACACACACACACACACACACACACACACACACACACACACACTACAATTCAATTTTGGTAATCAGATTTCCTTTCACTATAGACAATGCTGCTTCCGCCAGAAGCCACTGTTGGAACCTTTCATCAACACCCTGACACAATCACAAGTCAGGTGTCTCATTTACATTTGGCTACATGCCACGGAGCTAATTAAAGATTTAAATCTGTTTGGACGCTGAACACAAATCAATACTTCTTCTCTTTGGACACTTTGGTGGAGTCATCAGTTGAAAAGTTTTGCACACAAGTTAGTTTAAGAGGCTTTTTCTGGAAGTGTACTGTAACTTTGTGCCGCTCTGATTAATTATTGCTTCACCTTTTCCGTATGATTCCTCTGTAGTGTGTTCGCTCTGCACCGTGCAGAAGAAAAGATGAGGGGTAATTTATTTCCACTCTCGTTTACTTTAATCATTGATGAAAGTGTTGTAATGACAACATCTCTGTAATTATGGCATCACTGGCTGTGATATGAAAAATGTCACACACAGACTTACGCAAATTAAAGTCGCAAATAAACGAGACGGTTTCCTTTGAATTATTAATCAATCAGTTATCCTTTTATCTGCTTTGAATCTTTGTGTTTCAACTTCATTTTAATTTGATGACATTTTCATTCTTAACGTGAATGAAACAAAAGTCACACTGATTAAATCGTTCAGTGGACTTGAATGTAGATCAAGATAGTTTGGAGGTCTGCGAAGTTGTTGGAGTCTTAAAAACAATCATCAGAGTGAAAATGATGCTGCAGAGGCAGATTTATCTTGCTGTGTAAACCCTGAAGTCTTCCATAATGCACTGCACCTTTTCGTTATCTGGTCATTTCGTATCAAGCTGGTGTCAAGCAGTTAGAGAACTTCATATAGCGACCTGTTCACCTGGGAATCACTTTAGCCGTGCTTTGTTATAGCTTTAGCTTCAGCTGTTTGCCCTTTCAGAGTCCCAGAGCAGGCTGGCCTTTTTTTTGTGATCGCTGCACTGCATTTTGAACAATGATAATACAAGAGGGATCAGTTCACCTCAGCACCAGCACTTATTACATTGATTTAGATCATGTAGTAGCTGCACCGCCACAATATTGGAGCTTTGCACCACAACAGCATCGAGTGGTGCAATAAATGTGTGGTTCAAGATTCCTCGCTGAGGAACCCTGTAACCTGCAATGCTTAAATTCAACTGAGCGTGGAGAATCTTGTAAAAGCAAAGTGACTCTCTTTTACAGTTGCTTGGTGATTGGAATGAATAAATGTTTAGTATCGTCAGGGAGATTTATGTTTCTTTCTTCTGATTTTAGCCCAGTGGAGGATTTCAAAATAGAAACACAAGACAGATCAATGTGGAGTCCTTCGCTGCTGCTTGAAAATTCAGAGACCACCTCTGAGCTTTGGAGGAGAACAAATTAGAACACAGTTGTCTCCCACTTTTCATTATTTTGTATGAGGAAACATAGTTTAAGATTAATTACTTTATCTTTTTATTCTCTTTCATCTATCAGTCTTTGTGTTGATGCCGAAGGTTTCAGGATTCAGTTTTAGGGGAGCTCAGCTGTTGGTAGCTTTGATAGCTGTGCTGCTTTTAAATGTTCATCTCTTGTGTTAGCATTGGTTATGCCTGCTCTTATTGGGCCTCATTTACAAACGGTGCATAGGCATAAACTTTTGCTTGAACTGTGAGTGCAAATGTGTGACACACAAATCTGTGATTCATCAATCTTTTTTTACTTGGATTTGTTCTTACTCTGTGAACAAATTTAAAACCTCCTCAGACCATGAGTACACTAGGGGTCAGTATTGTCAAGAATCTTTGGATATGGTATGCATTACGTTGGGTTGAAATACGGTAATATCAAGATGTATCACAGTACCACAATATTGTGATATATTGCGATATTCTTCACAGTTAACTAAAAAAAAAAAGGAGAGATGATGTATATGTAAATCAAAATATTACTCAAAATTAAAAGGACCAAGGAAAACATATCAAAATTAGATTCTTTAAATATGCTTTGAGATGTTGATTATCTTACAATCTATGAGCAACATAGAGGGTAGTAGCTCTTTGGCGCCATCTACCCCAGTGGAAGTGTGGAAGTCGTATTTTACCTCCAACTCTGCTGAAAAAAATGATTTTTAATTTTACAAAAATATCAGTTTTATTGAGAGTTGAAATATCTATTTTGTATCAGAGTTAAAAGTGTCACGATATCGATACCAATACCAATACCAATACCAATACCGTGTCAATATTTTTTTCACACCCCTAGTTGCCCGTTGTTAGGCGCTGCCCAAGTAGCTGCCTGTTGCAGCAGCTCTCTCTTCTTTGTCCATTTCTTGTAATTTTTTTCGTCTCTTTTTTGTCATCTTTGTATTTGGAGTGGATCATTACTTTGTATGCTTCATTGTTGGTCACGGACACCAAACTTTTTGAAGCTTCTGCGATATTTTTTACTACTTTTCTCCTGTGTGTGTCTGGAGATCCTACATGTAACCATGGCTGCATTGTTTTCATGCGAAATTAGCTGTTAGCAGCCTGTAGCATGTCAATGCTAACTAGTGTAGGGTTTGATGATTTCCCTCGAGCTGAGGAGGAGGAGGAGAGGATGATCTGCTGGTTCTCGGATGTGAGCCGGGAAGTGACGACGTGGACCTGTCCTTCCATCCATCATTGATGGGAACGTGGGATCGATTTCTGGTGGGATGGACAAGCTAGCTGTGCTAACCCAGCGGCATCGTGCTGTTCACGGAGGTGGCTGACGGAGCTGACATCGGACGCCGGCCTCACATTGGTGGAGCTTTGCCTGCTGTGAGCAGACAGGATCCAGGGGACAGAGACTGAACAGACTGCTGGGGAGGCTCAGTCCTGGACCCTGTGGAGGTGGAGGCTGGCTGGGCTGGAGAGTGGTGGACGAGTGGTGGACGAGTGGTGGACGGGATGTCGTCATCTAATTTCTTATGGACATTTTTGCACTTTCTATACTCTTTCTTACTTTTGTTTTCTGAAATGCTGCGGTGACTCCTGAATTTCCCCTCGGGGATAAATAAAGTATTTTCTATTCTATTCTATTCTGGTGTATGCACAAATAGTGACGACCAACTCTTTCAGAAAATGTAAACACAGCCCCTTTTAACTTTATTTCTGACATATTTAAACAACTCAGTAAAATAAAGGAACCTTTACTAGAATTCAATATTAAAAACTAAATTGACTAAATGTATTGAATAACCATGAAACTGATGCAAATTCCCCCTGTCATGCATACAATATGGAATCTTATATTAAATGTTTAATTTTACATTTCAAATGTCACAATGTTGGAGTTAATTAAACTGTTGGGTATTGTAAATGCAGTGTCTCTAACAGAGTTAAGGTATAAAGTATGACTCTATACATTTTCTGAGCAAATGACCAAAACAAAACTTCGGTGTTCACTGACATTTGTTTTTTTTTTTTTTTCCGCAAAAATTTCCAGCAACTGTTTTAATGAGTTGTTTAAAATCTGGATGGGATAATTTGGATTCATTGTTGCATTATTGTTCATTGCAACTCTGAAAACCCAGTACAGAGCACAGCTGGAGGCTGCATTGGTCACCAGAGATGCCAATCATTATGTCACATCCTCTCTTTGCTTAAAAATAGATTTGTAATAATAATAAAATAATCTGACTTGACCCAAATCAGAATGATTTTGACTTTCATGGCTCCAATTAAATTGTGTCAAAAAAGTCGTCATGGGCAAAGGTTGAATTTTGGAGGAAGGGCTTGGAAAGAACGGACCTTTTATTAAGTAGATTTTCAGTTTGAAGATTTTTAAATGTACACAGCTTGTCCAAAAGATTTCAATGCACTGTGTTTAGCCGAAGCCAGATGCAGTCTTCACTCATCATGTCTGAATGCGCCACACCAAAAACTGACTTCAGAGGGTAACTTGCCACAAACAATGCCACCCTTGGTCAGCTGTAATATTGACTTGAGAAGTCCTCAGTCAAACCAGCTAACAACAGGGTTTAGTTATTTCATGGTATGCCACAGTTTTCCTTTTAAAAGCAAAACAAAACAGAACATGACTATGATCCACGGAGGGATAGGAGCAGTTAGAAAGTGGCCCTGCTGGAGTGCTCCTTTTTAATATTTATTGAGGATGCTTTGCACAGCAAATTGGTTGCTTGCCTCCCTGAGTGAGTAAAATACAGCATCACAATACCTGCAATTTAGAGATATTTGTCAAACCAGTGTAGGACGCAGCCCTCTTTTGAGAGACATAAAAGGTATTAATAGCACATCTTAGACACTGAATTTAATGACACATTACTTTATTCCCCAAAGCTTCCGAGTGTTCAGTCCTTAAAAAGAAGTGATTGTAGTCTAATGAGCTCTGCTTTCACAGCCTGTTGGCGTCACATGTTTGAGTCACGGCAGGCTGGAAACGACTTATCAGTGATACACAATTAGTTTCTGGACTGTTTGAGGGAAGATTCAGGGTTGCAGGGACTCCTTCAAATAAACTTTCTGTGTGTCGTGTTGAGATGACAGTGCTGTGTAAATAAAACATGCAGATCCTTAACTCCTGGCCCAGTGTGGAAAAAAGCAGGAGAAATACTGAAGTTGATTGTCAGGACCTATCCTCTGCTTCACGTTTATCAGTTGTTCAGCAAAACGATAAGAGTGCAGAGCAAAAAATAATAAGAAATGTGTCACTATTTGACTACATTTTCAGTTCAGTACAGTGGTTTTTATGTCATTTGGACTTTACCCTCTAAAAGTTTTAGAGACTATCACAAAATGGCAATAGGGTAATTATGGAGCTCATGCCAACCACAGAACCATTACTGCTGATAAATGACAGTCATATCGCTAACAGGCTGTAGCTCATCTGAGATAAAACATAATGTTTAAGGCCTCCAATAAAAAGCTTATTAAAATATCTCTAACTGTTCTTTTACTGCTACTTTTTTTGGGTGAAGACGTCAAAGTTGAAACTTGTTAGATAAAGAGGCTTTTTTTCTGCCGTGCCCTCTGAAGAACTAATCAAAGTCACTCTGAAGACATCATTAACCGCACCTTAACTTTTATCTGTTGTTTTCAGGGGGTTGGATTCCTCTTCAAATGATGTGTTGCTTATTCGGGATGCAGCAGCTGGGTTCGGGATTAGGATGAAACAATCAAACTGACACTCAAACATGTCATTGTGAGAGTAGAAATGGGGGATGCCGACTTTAGACATGTGAACGCCTGTGTCTGAAAACAACACCTGAGATAGTTTTTGAGATTGTGTTTGTCTCATTTTTTTTTGTTTAATAGATAAAGAGTCTGGTTTAGAGAAGATGGAAAATAAAAGCAAAACACCTGTTCCAGGTTGAAATGTTATGATAAATACTAAGTTTTAGACATGAATTTGATAGTTTTACAGTCAGAATAAGCCCCTAACCCTAACTTTTCTTTTGAGCTTAGTTCATCTTAAACTACTGATGAGGGCTAAGGCCACTGGAGAAAAAAATCCATTTTTTAACATCTTTTCTTAGAAAAAAATAGATATTAAAAAATTGTTTTTTTTCTTTAAAAAAAAATATTATTTAAATGGCCATATTTTTTTAAAGTGCTAATTTTAATCTCAGAATTATTTTTTAAATTCTCAAAAAAATTTTAATGACAATTTTTTTCTGAATTCTGATTTTTTTCCCCCTCAAAAATCCCCCCCCCCCAAAAAAAATAAAAATAAAAAAAATAATAAAAATAAATAAATAAATAAATAAATAAATAAATAAATAAATAAATAAATAAATAAATAAAAAATAAAATAGGAGCTAAAAAAATTTGGCCTTTTTTTCTTTTCAGTTGCCCTTTCTTATCCTTATCTGTATTAAACAGATCATGGCGTGAGGGGATTACAGTGTCTGACTGCTGTGTACTGCTAGTAGCTGTAAAAACACAACCAGCTCTTCAGGCCTACAATATCAAAAACAATTGAAGGGGGGCTTGCATTCCCTTGTCCCAAATGCTGGAATGTGGAAATGCTAACCCAAACCCTGTGCTCCTATGCTCCTATGCTCGGATCCCTACCAGACAAACTGATTAAACTCCAACCCAGGATTTATGCACCAGCCCTTTCTATCTCTCATGATCATCTGTGTTGTTTCTATTGTGACAAATCATCTCCATTCATTTCAATGGGCCAAAAAAATGGGAAAATGCTGAATATTTTCAAAAAAACAAAAGTTAGAAATGTGAAACATACAAACACACTTCTCCTGGACATGCTGAACAGTTCTTAATTTTAACAGTGAAAATTTGTTGATAGACTCATGGCACATTTACATAATGTTCAGTCTGCTACATACTTTCATTATTTCACCAATGAAAACTTGATAACTAAAAGTTACAAAAGGAAGTCACGTTCAGTTGACTGACTAATAACTCTGAAATGATTTTCCACCCTCTTGTTTTATGGATGTGTAATTCTAGGACTCAAGTCAGGTCACAGAAATGTGAGTTTGAAACTTGTGACTTCTTAATATTCTGAACTACTCTCCTTCCTCGGACCTGCATTGTAATTCAGAGTCTTCGGACAACCTCAAGGGCCTCTGAGGTCATCCTGAGCTGTACTTTGTCGGACCTATGCTTTAAACGGACCGAGGTCGAGCTACCTCTGAGCATTGTTTCATCACACACCAGATCCACCCCCACAATTCTTCCTCAGACGCTGTGAAATAATGGTAATTATCTTCACGGGAATGAGAAAAGAAATACTCTCAAAGCAGACTGCATATTTCTTGTGTCTCTGTCACGGTGAGATGGCAGACTGCTACCTTTTTCCCGCACTCCACGGGAAACTTTCATCGACATTGTTTGCCTTTTTCTACTTCATTATTGTAATTGGAGCGTGCAGAAATGCATTCATCTCATTTTCTCAGCATTTGCATATTTGAAAAGGACACCCTAACCTGAGAGACGCTAATGTAGAAATCTGCAGCAGATAGGAAGTGTTGTTATCTGAGACCTCTTTTACTCTCACTGCAAACATGAGTGTTTGTGAAGGTCCAGAGTAGGTTTTAAATGGGCTTTTATAGTCTCAGATATACCACTTGAGGTCAAAGAAGCTCAGGCTTCTGTTACAATAACAAAGTCCAATTTCTAAACTTTCCCAGATCTGCCTTTTTTAAATCCTGGGCCAGCATCGTATCGATTTAGTTTCACAAACAGAGGCGAGCAGAGGCACTTGGAGTGAAATATAACCTTGTATGGCTTTATAGAGCCATCACACTCTTACAGGGGCGACATAAAAACATAGCTTTTATTTAATCACTTGAACTATGTGAGGCTCTTCATGGCACACTTACTAAATGTAGCATTTTATTAGAGCTCACATGTGACATTCTCATCTGTGGCTTCCTGCAGGGTTATATAACTCAAACGTCCCTGCAGCCAGTGAGACAGAAAATGTCGTCTTCAGTTCAGTGAGGCATACCAGCCTCTGACAACCATTACTGTGGCCCCGTGCTTCCTCTACATTGTGAGCATGAATACATTTCAATGACTCCCACATGCTCAATCTTTCATGACAAGGATGTGTGAGAAATCTTAAGCCGTGCCTCCCCGTGTACAGCGTGGAGCCAGGTGCACGGCTAGCAGCAGTACCAGGACACTAAGCTGTCTGGAGAAGGGGGTATTTCATTTTTACACCCTGTCAAAGCTTTCTTCATTTAAATCCTGCAAGATAATTTAAGAGGAATAACATCTTTTATTTTTTTGATGAGGAATTGTCAAAAACAAGCACAGGATAAAACCTTGCAGTGTGGAAATCAAGAGAAGAGGATTTCATTTAGTCCACGCTGATTAGCAGAGGAGATCCTTTTACAGATAATTGAATTTTGGGGGGTTGTAATGGTCAGATAAGAGTGAATATTCACTCTGAGGAACAATATCACACTCTGCTCACTAATTATTGTACTGTGCAGAATCAATTGTAATGCTGTCTAATGCCACATGGATGGTGCTGGAGTAAAATATGCAAGAAGGAGCGGAGGCTAATGATGCTTGCCAATGGGGGCTTGAGTTGATATTATAACAGATTGCACTTCAGTCAGGGTCTAGCCAGTGGGAGAAAGGAGCTGCTTCTTTATTCATGTAGAAAATTGCGAGCACAAAGAGAAGAGGTAAACGTCATGGATGGGGGAGAGTTGTTTACACTCTAAGGGAAATTTTACACTTCAAAGGATTGAATGTGTCTCAGCTCTGACAGTGAAAGATAAAGGTTATTTGAAATACATTTTTTTCCCCTTTATAGCTTCCAATCCAAGAAGCCATTATTGGCTCCGTAGTATCTCCCTCGTTTATATATTTTCCGAAAAGCTTATCTGGCTGCTCTTGTGATGAATTTGCAAATTTAAACAATAGTGTGTGTCCTCATCAGTAAATGTTAACTCTTCTTTTCAAACCTCACATCCTGCAAGCCCTGCGCACTGTGCGGTTGTCTGTCAAACAGACAATGTGGATATTTTATTAAAGAGAATGACAAATGTGGAGGAGAGATTAGGTTCAGGGATGTACAGTCGCTGGGATGAAATATGGTTTGCGTGGCTGACAAAAACAAATGAAAAGGAGCTGGATTTACTTTCAGGATGAAGCACTGACACCAGAAATTCATGTAGGAGAAACAAATGAATAGCTGGAGCTCTGGCTTCACATATAGAGACTGTCACCTTTAACTCTGGACATGTCTCACCTCCTCCTCTATTTTTAAAGCAGACCTGGATGTTCATCAAAATATCACATCGCTGAGAAGAGTCAGCTGTCAAGCGGATGATGTGCCGCAGCTCTCAGGTCACTCAGCTCACAGATGAAATGTTCATCTTAGGTAATTGTGACTCACATCTGAAAATGCGTAGGCTTTATATGCAAAACCAGCCTGTCAGAGCCTCATGGCAGATGCATCAAGCCGTTACCTGCGTGATTTGTCAAATTCATCGTCGTTTTCTCTCTTTTGATGTTCTGCAGTTGTCGCCGGCGTAAGAGCCCTTTCAAGATCTCGCTAAGAATTTCTCCATCTGAACTAATAAGATGAGAGAAGTGGAGTGGTTGGAGGCACAGCTAACATAAACATCCTCTGTGCTGAGATTAAAGCGGTGTTTCTGTGATGAAAGTGCGTGCACAGATGTTTTGCTAATTTCATTCTCGGCACCGTCAGCGCTCATTGTCAGGATTGTGTTTGTGAGGCACATTCTTATGTCTGCTAAGACGGTTGAAAAAGCACGGCAGCTAGGTCTGCAAAAACACTCTTTAATCAAAAATTAAAGGACAGAAAGATTGTGTAACCTGGTGAATTCTGCTAATTGAGTTTTCTGACTGAGGGCTTCAGGTGTGTGCCCCTCTCTGTGCCTTTCATGTTTCAGAGATGCTAAGCTAGTGTTGCTTCACATCCCTTTGATACCATAAGGAAAAACTCTCTGCCTCCCCACTGGGGTCTGTCATCTCATGACCACTGTTTGTGTTCGACCACTCACAGTGCTCTGCATTATTCTGTCCCTCATCATTTTATTTTTCCTACATCCAACAAAAGCGAAAAGAGGACAAGTAATGAGAGAGTTACAGCTCAGTTTTTCCCCGAGTATCTACAGGATCTAATTTTTGATCAGGAGCCGGTTTTGTCCTTGAGCAATATCAGTGCGAGACAATAAAACATCCAGGTACACCAGAGAGAAGTAAAAAGAAGAAAAGAAATTGCTTTGTGCTCAGCGGGACATCGATAGGGAAGAAACAGAAGCACATTGCTGCTGCCTCTTTGAACTGGTAATGTGTGTTTACGTACACGTCCTCTCATCTCTGAGGGTCAATCCTCTCCGCAACTCAACAGCACACAGAGGAGCTCTGCCATCACAGCAGGCTGTTGTACACAAAGGTTTTCATCTTCTTCTCTTAATCTGTATCTTAAATTGATTTCCTGACCTTGTGGACACACCCTGAGATTCAGTTTTAACTCTTTTGTAGTTTTATAGTTTTAAAAATGCAATTTACACAACAGCCCCAAGAAACAAAACCTGACTGCTACTGATGTTGACAAACCCTTCATTGAACCTTTTCCTTTTATATTCATTTTTTTAAGGGCTTCAGCCAAGACCAGCTAGCTCCTCAGTAACGAAAGTAGCTATTGGCTGTTCATTCAGGTCTAACAACAGACAAAAAAGATTCTACTTTGAATATCAATCTAAACTATTTTTTCACCCTAGCTATCAATGTGCACTAGCTTTATTGTGTAGGATGAAATTCCTAATGAATAAAGGTGGTCTAATGGCAAAAGTTTAAAAGAGTCTGTAAAAAACAAACAAAAAGAAAAGAAAAAGAAAAATTTAACTATTAGATTGCATTTTGCTTGGATGATAACCATAATCTGTATAAAACATGGGCGTATCCGCAAAGTTACCCGCTGTCCCTGATACCATGAAATGTAGCCAATCCTTTGACGCAGCCACATTGGTTATGACGCCTACTTTGAGCTTCCTTTCAAACAGCCACAGGACGCCCATCAGTCATGTGAGCTGAGCTGTGGCTCTTATTGGACTAACAAATGATGCTAATTGCTTCAAAACCGCTGAGTCGTAAAATCGCGCTACCTCCACTTCAGAGCCACAGCTGGCTACGAGGCGCTTGCCGCTTAGTGTATCAGTCTGCGCGCGGCGTGCCAGATATAAAACAAACGCAGGTAGTCTGCCAGGACGAAGAGACAGGATGAGAACTAGAGCCTTATTTAGCGGTGTTTTTGTGTGAAAGTAGTGCGCTGAAAATTCTCTAAATAAAGCGTGAATGCAGACCGATATCAGATTTTTTCGGTGGGAGTCCGTTTATTTGTGTTTTTGGTCAAGTAAAAATTGGCCCCGTCTGAGTGCAGAGGAAACCGGCAGAGGAGCAGGGAGGGGGTGTTTGGTGTGAGTGCTCTGGGCTTCTGCTGCACAAAATCACTGCTGTAGGGGTAATTTCTGCCCTAAACCTTGTGATAGGACCCAACTTGTTCTATCCCGGAGTATCACTTTGAAAGTAACAGCTGTGTTATATTTAACAAGGAGATGAGACACATGTTCATCAGAAAATCTATTGTCAAATTGGGGACATCTGTATGATTTTGTTCTACACATAGCCACTAGGGGCAGTGTGCTGGTTTGCACACAGATTAAGTGTATGAAATGAATGCTGGAGTATGTAGAATACTTTTATAATGAAATCTAAATGGGTATGGTATTTGTGACCCAGTTGCAAAAATGTCCCCAGTCAACTGGTGTGAACTCTGACAAATGACCCCACAACTAATACTGTTTAAACTACTTCATCTCAAACCATCACAACTTTACTATTTGTACTGTAACTACTTCTACTCATTCAACTACTTCCACTTCTTCTGCTTGTTTTTATTTTCAGCTTTGTTTTCATTGCTTTTAGCAATTCATTTCATTCCTCTTCATTTCCTGCCTTCATAATCATTGTTGACCCTAACTGTTTTGACATTTTACAAACAATTGAAAAATTTTGTTGTGTCTCAAGGCTTGTTGTTATTAAAACGTGGGTTTTTTTTATGACTGAGTGTAATTTACAGCATGGTCCTTACACCAGACATGACGTCTTTAGATGAAACTAAAGATAAATCATCTGAAACAAACTAAACTGTATCTCTGACATTTTAAGATATTTCACTTAGGATGGAACGGATAAGATGAGCTATGTTTAGATGCCCTTTAACATTCAAGGAAAAGAAAGAAAAAAAAGGAGATTAATCCCACTTTTCTCTGAGTCTCAAATGCATCATGTGTTTCATTATCATCCCATCTAACCAGTGACGAGTGCATGCAATTAGATTGTAACTACCGTCATTGTTTCTGTACCTTCTTAAATGTCAGTGGTATCAGAGAACAGGATAAGGGCTGTTACGCGTGATGTAAAAAAAAAAAAAAAAAAACTGACGTGAGCATCAGCAAAATACAAAACACTTTGCCTCTAGACGGGCAATTATATACAGCCAGCTCACAGGAAGAGTTGAAGTGGAGCTGCCCACGCGCAGAAAACCAAAGACAGAAAGAGGAGAAGCATAAACAACATACATGCAGACTGTGTTTCAAAGAGACTGGAGTGAATGTAAGAAGAACAGCGTCAAAGCCTGGAGTGCTTTGCTGGAGAGTAAAGGCTGTACAAAAAGAAATCTGGAGAGCACTCAGAGAGCTGCTACCTGCTGCAAAGCTACAGAAACCTGTGGACTGGATGATAGAGGAGCCTAGAATTATTTAAAGTCTGAAGAAATGGAAATGCATCCATTTGTAGGTCTAGACTGAACGCCTTCTCTGCCCACCGAACCTGACGGTGAGGCGACAGGGGATTTGCAGACTCTGTGATGTATAAGTATGATCCTCAATTTTACTGGTTTTCCATCAAAAATGTCTCAGAACAAATTCCTATGACACAATGTCTCAGACACTCTTTTTCTTCTTCTTCTGTGGTGGTAAGTTTCAACAGAAACATATCCAAGTATGTTCTCCAAAATGCATCTAAATCCAACACACTGCACCTTTATATCTCCATCCAAAGAAACAGTGACTACCCTCATTATCCAAGTCCTATTTTTAAATGTAAGGGTTTGTTTATGGGCAAATATGGCCAAGCATGTAACATTTATAGCGTTAAACTTCTAAATTAACGAACTGCTACAGAAACATCTTAAATACACCAAAAAACAGGTTCTGAAGACCGGTACAGTCTAGACGTGTGCATGTGTAATGAATGTTTTGTAGTGAGAGCTCAATATGTTTAACACTTAAGGCAGTTTGTGTTAGTGTGTATTCACTGTCATAAAAACTGGCAGATATTTGTAGGAGTGTGGGAAAACATTTACATGCAGACAATCTGTTCAGGCAGAAATGTGTGAGGCCAGATCTGAAAAATACATCTTGAACTCCTGAACTCGGAAAAAATTAAGCATGAGTGCTTAAATATAAATAGAGTGTCAACCATAAAACTGTTTCTCCTTGGTAACAAATTTAATGTCCAAACTTTTAATACTTGTCTGTTTGCCTCCTTACCGAACCAACCTACCAAACAACTTTTTTTTTTTTTTTACTTGAATTCTTTGATTGCATATGAGAAACACAGATCATTATTTTTAAAGTCTATTTATTGTCTAATAATCATGTGAGAAACAAGGTTTACCTTTTAGTCTACCAGTCACTTATTCCTCTGTGCTGTTGTTATGACAGACTGGAACTGCTTTAACTTCACTTTTGGGAATCTTTCTTATCAGCATCCACTTTATAGATTTTTAGGATGGAGGTGTTCATTTTAATATCCAAGGCCATTCATAACCATGAAAGCAAAAGCTGCTCATCAGCATTTTTCAATAATGTAAGCCTGGAAGAGCTGCTCGCACTCTGTATATCATACTGCACAGCCTGACACGAGCAGAGTGATACTTTGATTCCTCGAGCGTTTTAGGTGCTTCTTTACTTTGCGGCGGTTGACCTAACAGCTTTTTAAAGATAATTTGAGGGAAGAAAATCTATCTGTGCTTCCTTTCCGATAACTCAGTTTACTTGGGAGTCAGAGAGGAAAACTCAGTGGAAACAGATACAGTGATCTAAATTTTCTCATTTTTTCGTTTTCATATATCAGAGATGAAGCTTTAGGCCACATCTCAAAGACAGACAACATAAACTTAGAGCTGTAAGAATTATTTAATAGAAGACATATTACTGATAAATGTCAATTGTTGTAACCATCTGACCCAAGAACAGAGAGAAAACATTGGCTGTGTTTACATGGAGTCAGTAGCCCTTTCATATTCAGAATACTAGCTATTATCCAGTTGCAAAAATGCTTATATATATATATATATAATATGTGTTAAAGAACCTTAAAATTAACCCTAGGTTACTCCTTTTCTAACCCAAATATTTGGTTATGTATACGCCTATCAGGATATCACCATCCAAAGGAACGTTGGATGGCGCAAGGCATCTTGGTCTTTTGAGTACACAGTGCTGCTGTTGTTGCTATGGATACTGGAAGACAAAGCAGAAACGGCGCAAATTGCATCATGATTTTCACCGTGCATCAAGATGTTGTCCGTTTGTTGCTGTTTTGATCAGTGTACAGTGTAAAAAAGAATGCTCACACATGCACATGGGTAGTGTTGGGTGTAACAAGTAACAAAGTAACGCGATACAGTAACTTTTTTGGATAAAAGGTAGTGTAACGTATTACTACTGAAAATACAGTACTGAAACGTAGTGCCTTTTTTAGTTGGACAAAACATTACTTTTCTTTGGGACCAGTTTGACACACCGCCTCAGCTGCATGAATGCACAATAGTTGCGTGCTCTCATTCCACACTGAGTCTGGTACTCGCAATCGCATGCAGAGAGCAGTCAGTTAATCATCATTGTATTGTTGTTTTTATTGTCAAGTGCTCTGTGGCATTTTTCAAAATAATGAGCAAAAAGAATAACCTGCTATGTGCTCTATAGTAGAACTTTATGTAGGCCTATACACATTTAGGAAATGAGATGGAGTTTTGCCCAAAGTTGAGCACCATAAAAGTAACGTAAAAGTAAGGAGTAAAAAAAAAGTTTCTTTTCACAGAGAGAAACTAAGTAAAGTGAGGGACTACTTTTTCAATATGTAATGTGTAACAAGCAAACACTACTTTTTGAGAGTAACTTCCCCAACACTTCAGAAACCAGAGTATTGACCTTACCCCAAATATTGACTGCATCTAAATGTAGCCTGTGATGACTACAACATACCAACTTGCTCAGTACAACCAAACTCATATTAACACATTTGGAAACAAAATGCTTTAAATTTACTTTGAGATATTTCTTAACAAATAACTGTTTTGATCAGTAAATTTGCATAATTTTTTGGAAAGGCGAATTGCTTCAGACTTATGCTTTTGTGGTTATACTATTTGACAGTGTAATGAGACCAAGTCTTTCATTGGTTCAAAATGGTAGAAATGTCATATAAAATATGATGACACCAACAGAAATGCAAACCGCTCATTTAAACAAACATCTAACATGTTGTTTTAACAAATCTAAAGCATATTTTTGATACCAACCCTTATTTGTCACTGTCCTTATCACTCTGACATGGACTGAGCATTAATACAACAAATAGTGGCTGCTTGTGATCTGTTCCTTGGTACTGCTTTGTGTTGTAAGGTTTGTGCCTTCTCCATTTTTGTATTGTTTTGTACTTTGTGAAGTTTCAGTGAAGCCCAATCTGCTGTTGCAACATTTAATCCATGAAGTATGACAAGGGCAGGTCTGATACTTTCATAAAGGCTGCTCTGATGTTCCCTTGTTCATCACTTGTTAGATTTTCCTCCACTCTCCTTGATCCTCTCTCCTCCAAGCTGGAGTTACAGCTTTGGGATGATGTTTTTTTTTTTTTTTTTTTTTTTTACTACTCCTGGTTCAATTGAAAGCTTAGGACGGAGGAAAAATAATTGCTTTGAGTTTAAGTCCAACTGTTGTGTTTGTTGATGACACCATGTTGAATCAATCAAACTATCGCATTAGTGCCAGTAAGGATGTCCCTGGAGTAAAACTGATGAGACTTCTTACGTGACCATGTTGGACTGGATTTTGTATTCGAGACTTGTAACGATTTCCTCCTTTGATTAAAAGTCAACACTGAACATTTCTTATTTGGCCTTTTTGATAATGCGTCTGAGATCTTGAGACATGTAAAAATGTGTCTCCTTTTCCTGAGAATTAATAACAGTCCCGACATTTTCCATAGGGTGTTCACACCAGTCACTGAGCAGGCACTATTAATATGTCTGCTGTTTGCACATCTAATGTAAGTGTGATGAACCTAACCCGCGAGTGATGGATGTTCTCTTTCCTTTTTTTTTTTCTTTTGCTGCTGCTTTTAAACATGACTGTCGTTCTGCAGCCTCTGTTTGCTCCCACAGTGGTGCTGTGTATCAGGGAAACATGTTTGAACAAACAATCTTACACAGTCAGAAATGAAGAGGAAGCATTGTCGGGTCTTGCTGAGTTCAGTGAATGTAATCAGAATGCATTATGAGAAATAATTTATGCCTGCCTTCTCATTAAGCTGCATTTGTTGAGGTTTGGCTCTTAAAGCAATCTGGAGTTTCTACTATTTGTGCATTTAATGTAAAGGTTGATTTAATTAATTTATACACTTTGCATATACGGAGCCTTGCAAATAAAAATGAGGACACCAGCTGTAGGACGTTCAGGCGTGTTTGTGAATCTTGACTTTGTCTGATGTGCAGCACAGCAGGCTGTTTTGCAAGGGTGAATGTTGTTTTCCATTACACCAGTTGTGCATTGCTTATCCACGGGAAGCCACTCGTGGTCTGAATAGCATTGACCCATGATGCCAGAACCTGTCATCATAGAATATCTCATGACTCCCTCCCTGGTATGAAAATTTATTCCAATGTTACAGCATCCGGCTTGTCAGTGAGGAGAAACAGAAGTACTGCTACCAAATACGGGTATTATAAAACTTCCAAAATGCTTTTTATTATAAGGTGAACTCGGTGTTTTCCATCAGCAAGCTGTCTCTGTATGTAACATGTTTATTTTCGCGACATAAAATCTCTATTATTACAGTTCTCAACAATATTATTGTTATTACTGAGACAGTCCTCTTTGTGAGAATCCAAGGTCATTTCACTGTCTGGTGCCTCTGTTGTCTGTCTTTATGGAGCTTCACAGTAGCTCTTTGCAGGATTTACCTTCTTATAAGACACAATGGACATTTATAGTTGTTCAGCCAGGTGTTATACAAGTGTCTTCTAGAGGAGTGCCAGTATAAGCTTTATACTGTAAGTTTTCTATTAGACTTGAGCACTACACTCCTGTGAAACTTCTCTATATGGGCTTCTCAAACGGCTTTACTCCGAAGGACCATTCAATAATACTTTCTTAACACTGGGTTTACAATATTTTGGAGGTTAAGAATAGGGCCTGGCTGATTTAATCAGCAGATTGTTGCCCTTGCAAAATGATCAGTATCGACTGGAGTTTTGCAGATTGAACGGTGATATATACCTAACGTCTCATGAAACAGTAAATGCTTTTAAGTGTCGGAAATGTGCAGAATGAGGCCCTTGTGCCATTTGTTCACTATATTGTCCGCAAACTTACATTGCATTGCTAAAGTTGTGCTAACCTAGCTTAAGTTACCCTCTGTCCACAAAACTGAATGCAAAGAAATGTAAATAACTCTCTCAAGTGATTCCTATTCAATACATTTAACAGGTTATACATCTCCTAATGTACCAAAAACAATGAAGAAAACATAGCGCTATCTTGATGCTAACATGGGAAATTGCACTGATACGCTAGCAGTTAGCATACAATGATATATCTTTGGTTTACTCTTTGTTAACAATACTGAGAACTCTAAATGTCAAAAAACTAAATGTTTTCCAAATAGGAAAATAGGGAAAAAAGATATGTGCAGGCCCCTGGTTGACTTCAGTGTAACAACGGCAAGCTCCAGGTTCCAAACAACTTAACACATTGTAATGAGCTTTTGCACTTGAAAAATTCCTCTGTGTTGCCAAGTTTAAGAAATACTAAAGGAAAAAAAATATATTGCAAAACAGTAAAGTGATCTGCCTGTAATTCAAATATTTTTTGTTGTAAGCTTAACCAAAAAAATTAAATTAAATTAAAAAAGATGTTATTTCATATATCTGAAATAAACTGGACGATTAATAGATCAATGGAAATTTTTCCGGCAAACACTGGAATTTGCATTGGCCTATAATAAAATCCATATTGGTCAGGCCCAAAGATTTTAATATTGAAAAAATCACAATAATAATGAAAATAATAATAATAATAATAATAATAAATAAATAAATAAATAAAAATCCTGTTTCCTTGCTTGGTGCTGCAGAAAGCATTTCAAGGACTCACCATGGGTTAAGATCACAAAGAAAGAGCCAGAGTAGTTTCATATAACAAGCTTACCTACAATTTAATGAAAATGATCCTCTGTATTTAACTCATGTTAATAATTAAATAACAGCCCTGAAGTTTCCAGTATGCATATAATATGATTGCCAGTTAGGAAAACAACAACCCACTTAAAATCTACTGGAGGATAATTTGACCTGTTGGAGCCACAGCTGAGATTCAGACATACCTGTGCTCTCTGCAGCTGTACACCCCTGTACATACTCAAGCCTTCATTTCAGTTGTGGTTTGAGGAACAGCACCATGAGAAATATATTTGCAGAGTAAATGCCTCTGGCACAATAATTGGAAAACAAAACAATCAAATCAGCAGAACATTAATGTGACATGATTTATGCTGCTCTGCAGTTTGGTCTGCAAGGAAGCACTGAATGTAAAATTATATCATAATGTGGAACCTGAGAATGAGATGCTGGAGAAAGCAGATGTTATTTATCTTTGGTTGTGCAAATCTTCAGACCTTGCACCCTTTAGTGTTTGTTTATCCTGCACATGAGATGCATCAGAGGCTATTTTCTGTGGGATGTGGATTCTCTTTCTGCTCATTCTCAGCCTCTAAAAACAGAGGAGCTTAAACGGCAGAATGAGTCTTGATAGCCTAGTTTAACAGAGACGTGAACTCTGAGCACTCCGCAGCACATAAAACACATACACTTTTATTTACACCCACTCCTCAAGCTTAAATCATGAAACAGAGCTACAAAAAAAGAAAAGACTGCTATAAGTCAAACCCGGACTTCCCCACAAGTTTCAGAGCGTGATATGAACTCTCCACCACATGAAGGAAAAACCCAAGTCAAAACTGAGAGGCCAAATCTGTTGCCTGGAGCATTTCTTCCAGACTGTGCAGTGTCAGCTCTTCAGCCTCCTGCGTCCGTTTGGTTTCTTTTGGTATAAAGTGATCACAGAACAGCCAGGTTGGTAAACAAGAGCATTCTGTGTGCAGCTTACAGACAGGATTCCAGGGTATCAAGTTCAATTCATTCAAATATATCTTTCCTGTTGCCTTTCAGAGCCTCAAAAGTTTCCTCATGCATCGTGTAAATTGGCCCCTTAAGGAAAGAATAAAAGACTGTTCTTAAAGGAGTGTTTTAACAAGAATGCACATGTAAAAATGTGAAATGGCATTTTCCTATCCGTGTGCTCATTTTGAGAAGAGAACACACTCTGCAAAGACTATTTGGCCTGCAGGCACAGGTGTCCAGACCTCCATTACACATTCATGTGTGTTTTTATTCAAGTTTCCAGTTTGCATAAAACAGAGGGAGAGGACAACAGAGAGATGAAAAAAAAAACACTGCCTCTGCTCCCATCAGATGATTACATGTTTCACTAATATAAGACAGCACTCACATCCACACCTCTATGTACATACTCCGAGTGAGGAGTCAGACGTGTTAAAATGGAGATAATTGTTGTAATCATCTTGTCAGCGGCATGTTTAGTGTGGCTCAGACTAATCTGAGCTGCGCTCCAAAATTAAGTAAAACACCTCATGTTTCACACCTGACTGACTCCACAATAGCTTAAATCACAGAGGAAACTTCCCTGACCTGTAATTGCGACACTTTTATCTGTTTAGCAAGGAGCAGAATATATTTAGCGTTGGTTCTGCCTCATCACACTCATCGTCCTCTTTGTTTGGGAACCTGGGTTTAGACACAACCAGATTAGGGCATCCTCTGATGAATGCCGAGGAGATGCCGCCTCCTTTACACAGAATTACAAACATGGCAAAGCAGCATGTGACAGGGCAAGCGTGTGGCTAGCGGGGTGCACCAGAGTGAGACAAAATACAGAGAGATAGTAAATCACTGGCTGTGGCTCCCGGGCTGGGAGCACCAGCGGCAGACACACCATCGAGCTGCATCGGGGATGAGGCTCTGCATTGGCAGTGAGCTGAGGGTGCGTTTGAAGTGATGAATGGTGGAACCCAAACACACAACATATCTGGGCACATCCTGTCTCGCTTAGTATACAGCCAGGGTTTTCTTTGCTGGATAAAACAGATTCATCTTCTCAGCCCGGAAGCAAAGCCCTTCTGTTTTTCTTCAGGTTCTGAGTTTCTGTTCAAACGCAAACACTGTCTGCACCTTTTTAGATTTTGAAAATCTTGTGTTGGGAGAAACATGTGTAGACAAGCTGTCCTGGAGATGTAGTGCTTGGAATGAGTCTTGAGTGATGCTCTGTACCTGTTTTAGAGTTTGGAAAACCTCCCGGCTCTTGGAACAATCAGTTTTGTAATCCCCCGTTAACTCAAAACTGAAACAATCAAGCGCCAAATATGAAAATCCACTCTTCAGATCTATTCCTATCCTGTTCTTTAACTGTTCCGTTGGTGGTTGATGCCAAATATATATGAGAAGTATTATTGACATAAAACTATTTTTAGACTGGCAACATAAAGTTGTTTGTCTCAACTCTGTCAGATACGTTAGGTGTTGTAGAGTAGCGGTCTCTGCACACCAAATCTTTTTTTTTTTTTTTTTTTTCGTCCGAAACTTATGCACGTTAAAAAATAAATTCAATCTCATGTTATGTCAATCATGTTTGCACACTCGCTCTGAAACTTTCATCTGTCATTTTTTTTTTGGGAACAGATTTGATTTGCATTTTTTCCCTATCTGCCCAGCTTGTTTCCTGGGTAGTTTGACTCTTCAGAGATGCCGTAGGCTGCTTGCAACATCAAATTTTCACATTTTGTGACATATTTTCTCTACACATTTTGGGGGATGTTTAGATGATGAATGAAGATTTGTGTATGTGTGTGTGCAACAGTGTGTCTGTGTGCCTGTGCATGTACATGCTGTGCATACTTCAAACATACCAATTGCCGCAGCTCAGAATCAATTGCTTGATGATTCAATTTTTCTTGATGTTTTAATGATAAAGACTTGTGTGGGGGAGGCCGGGGCATGTTGTCACACTTTTCAAAATCTTATGTATTTCATGAAATAAACTCACAAGACTAGGAAAAAGACCAAAATCCCAGGTCTATATGATGTATTCATGTCATTTTCATATCTTGTGTTAATGCAGAGTTATAGGCAACCAAACAGAGTGAACAAAATGATTTTTTTATTTTTATTTATCCTGACCACATCTTTTTGTTTTCTCCTCACCTTTCAACCACCCTTTTTTTCCTTAAAAAAGAAAGTCAAAATGTCGTTATGACAACTGCTAATGAGCAGACCTCCTGGAAATTATCACATGTGACAACTAACCCCAAAATGACTGGGACATGTTGCCCCAAACTACTTTATTTGCTTAAGGTAGCGCTAGCTTGAAAATAGCTTACAACAGAAAATCGACTAAAATATGACAGGATGCCTTAACCTCTGCTCTTACAAGTCCACATGCATCCCTGTTGGGATTTTTATCTGTACGATGGTTATTTTGAAAAACAGCAAGTTCATATTTTTTACTTTGGTGGTTCCAAATGATTAATTGATGCTTACCTGAGCTCACAATGTGCTACTCTCTTCTGAGACAGGACATGACACCTGCCCATGTATGTGAAAAAATCTAGTATTCCACTTTTTAGTTGCTCCCTCTGGCAGTTAAGATAATTCCAATGGGAAAACTTACCCGCGTGTCAACAAGCCCCGGTCTCCCCTACATGTGTTTGACGCATATAACTTTAGCATATAATACAAAATAAATGCATCTGATTCAGTGTGCAAGGTGTCAGTGTGTACATTTTTTTTGTCAGATTATGGATCCAAAAAAAGAAGCATCCCAAAAAAACGGACTCAGTGTGCAAAGATCTTAAGCAATGTGATCAACCATCAGATCCATCCAGGGCTGTTTTGCCCTTCAGTTGTGTACCGTTTGCCATTTTCTATTAAAAGCTTGCAGTCTGCAAAGCCCTGCTGCTGTCCTGCATTGCTGTGTGACATTAAAAAAGAAACATTGCTGTGTAAAAAAAAGCACCAGAATAAAAGTTGTGACATGCAATAGGCAAATCTGCCCAACACACTCCGTATTCCTGACACCAAACCCGAAACTTGAAAAACAAAGCCTCAACATTTGTTTTGAGGTTTGGTCTGAGTCTTTGAGTTTCCCCAGCTTCACTACAGACAGAAATAGTGTTGTTGTAAATGGAAAAAAAAAGCCATATCTAATGTCAATACACAGGATTCAGAGTCTCCTTCCTCTGTGCGCCTCTTTGAAGAAATGAGAGTGAACGTAAAAAAAGTACATTTTGCAGAACCTGTCACGGGGGATTAAACAGTATTGGAACACGATACACAAATATGACAAATACGTGATAACAGTGACAGAATGGAATTAGAAATGTTGTACTCAGTTCAGAAAATTCCTTTTATATCGCACCAATACCCACCCTGCTGTCAGAGTGATAGTTTCACTTCTTGGCTCTGCTTGGGAATATTAGAAAAGAGCTGTGAGAGATTTAGTTGGAATTTCAGTGTCCATTTTACCAGCACTGCTGTTCTCCTCTCAGCCCATCATATCAGTATTTACATTCACATGTCCCATTCATCTATGATGCTGATGATTATCCACATACCTCTTTTTAATGCAGGTGATTAACAGATATCCTGAGTCCTCTGATGTTTTACTCTAACGTGAATATAAACCAAAGCTTACACTGTCGTCCAGTTTTGTTATCTTAACAGTATTTTACCAAAATATCTGCAGGAACTTACTGGGATAAGTTTTTCCGATAAGTGTTGAAGAAAAGGATTGTGGGAAGAAGAATTTCAGCAGTGGTATGGTAAATGGAGACAGTCATACATACTGTAAATACTTTGACAGTAACTTACTGTAAAATTTACAGCAACTTTTTTACAGGGTGTGATTACATCTTAATCATAAATTAATCACTGTTTAATTATTTGTTAACTTTAATCTATCAAATCATCAAATTTTTATTACTATTTTTTTTGTATTTTAAACTTTACACTCAGATCTTTGCTACTTCAGTGTTGTCAATTGAAGAGTGTTACTTTAAATTGAGGTCTTTGTATTCATTTTAGTAGTATTATGACAATATGATTATGGCAAATTAACCGCTTTTGCCAGTATGATATTGTTATAATATTACTAAACTGTATTTTCCATCATAGTTATGGATCTACGTGAGCAGCACATGGCTAATTGAATATTCATGAGATAGAAAGGAAGTAGGAGCTGAGCATGCCCAAAGCAATCAAGGCAGCAGTGAAGAGGTAACTTCAGCTAATGGAGGGTTGAACAACAAAAGGGCTGGGGGACAACACTTCTGAACCAAAGGACCCATTTTTCTTTGAGTGGCTAAAGCCTGATCGCTGAATGTTAAAGTTGAAGGTGAACAGCAGTTTTCGCTGGACTCATCAGCTTATGAGGACCAAAATCGGTAATGGGTGGGCAACAAAGTTCCTTTAGAATGCAGTTTTTAGTTGGTGTTTTGAGTGGATAAATGTGGCTAACCTGCCAATGATATTTAATAAGCTATGGGCTACCTGGGAGTTTACTGAAGCTATGAGTTACTTAATGTATGAAATGCAGTAAAAGGCAAATAAGAAGCAGTCAGCCATATTTTATGATCTTTTCTATCCAATTTTCTAGCAAAATAGATGCTTAGATATACTCTGGGTTAAAGGACAGGCTGTAATAACAGGATCATCAGCTTGGGGTAAGGTTGGGTTTGTTTTTTTTTATTGTTTTGGACTCAGCTGGGGTTTTGTACTGAAATATGTGGCTCCAGCCTCGCTCTTGTTAGACATGATACGGAATCAGTTTTTGTGTTTTTGGCTTCCGTTGCTGTTAAATGCTGGTTATGGCTTTTTTGAGAGAAAAAACAAAAACAAAAAACATTGCTTAATATAACAATAAAATTGCTTAAGTTGCCAACACTGGCTAAGTTAACATGCAGTCAATGTTTGGGTTAAGGTCATTATTCTGGTTTATGAAACATTCGGAATACTGCATTCTGGAAGACCAAGGGCCAGTGGTGTGCAGGGGGTATGGTGCTGCCCCTTGTAGCCCAGTGGTTAAAAAAATCATACACCAAGGTGCCTGCTTGGTAGCCAAAACAAGCGCTAAACTGCCCCCTTGGGTGGCAAAGAAATGCAATATATATGCCTTGTTTTTTCTTTTAGTCCCATGCCATTCAAAAAGTCTGCATGCTGCTGCCAGGGGCCCTAATTTTAATTAATTAACCCTTCTAAGTATTCTTTTTAATCTTTAATTCATTCATGTTTTACATACTGATCTGTATATTTTTCATGAAGCTAAAGGGCTAAAATGTAAACATGGAGGTAAAGTACTGATCTTGTAACACTCTGTGTACTGAGCTGATTCTGATCATTTTTGAAAACTTTGTTGATAACACTAGCCTGGAGCTCTGCTCACTTTTAATGGGATGATGAATTGTGTTCTGGTTTGTTATTTGAACAGCCATATGGCTGTCACTCAGGAAGTCATTAATTTGATATCTTTGGTAAGGTGGGTTTGCTCTAAACTAAACAAATTGACTTCAGACTCCAGCAGCCTTTAAGCTTTGTGCTTTCTGCTGCTCTTCCAGGTTCTCTGCATTGACACATTCGCATGCATTTCTAAGCTTTCTCACATAATCACCATGCAAGCCTCGCATATAGTTTGATACACAATTCCCTCTGCTTCACAATCCCCTTGGGGTCTGTACAGGGTGTGTTTTTATTATAACTCCAACTTTTCACTTAAATATACACATGGTTTATGATTGGTGCAAAAGTATAAATCAGAATAATCTGATTTCAGGGAGTATCACTGTAAGCAATCGGTGCGTGCAAATAATGAATGCAGCTTCAAAAGTCAGATCGAAACCCCTCCCCACATGGGGCATGTGTGAACTATGTACATTATCTTACTACTCTGCAGTCTGCTCTCTTGGCTGCCTCATCAAACAATGCCATTATCCCGGATCAGCATGTGCTACACGGGTAGATAAGAACAAGTAAATTATACAGCAGTTATATACAGCCTGAGACAGACAGTAAATTGTCCCCAGCAGCTGCATTAAATCAGCTCCTCTCAACAGATCGCTGTCTGCTTTACTTTTACCTCATGTATCAAGTCTCTGCAGCGTGGCGCCTCATCTCCCTTTTAAAGCATCTCTCACTTGTCCTCTGTGGAGTTTTCTGACGTCCTGCAGCACACATTACTAAACAGCACACTGCATGGGTTGACTTCTTGGGATATCCACATTCTAATTATGTAAATGAACATACTTTATTTTGAGATTGAATGCTGATAGTGAACTTTCCATTTTTTGGTAAAACTTGATTCTGCTCGCTTGGAAGGTCAGCCTCTTTTTTTTTTTTTTTTCATTAAATGTCCGGCCTTGAGGTATTGCCGAGCGAGTATAATCACTATTCTGCATTAATATGCTGATCAAATGCCGGGTTCCAGGCGTAGACGTGGCTTTTCATCCTCGCCTTCCTGCCCCCACATTTCCCATCAAATATTTAACATCAAATATGCACGAGCATCATCAATGCAGTTTGGGGCTCACTGTACCTGCTGCAGGGTAACTTCCACACATCACGCGGAGAATCATGCATCCTGACTGCCCATTTAAGCATGAAGAGATGGCTTTGGCGGTTACGCCTGGCTGCAGACATCATCTACAATCTGTTTGGGTTGAGGTGTTATGCATTGTAAATGCACGCTGCAGAAGGAAATTACCTCCTGCGAGAGAATGCTTAACACAGTCCATCATTCATTCTCTCTGCAGAAACATGAAATGTGATGACCTCCTAATTTCAGACTAAATGGGTTAAGGGCCAATCCCAGTTCGACCCCTTAACCCTTGTCTCACCCTTTATCCATTGGTTGATGCACGTGTAGTGAAGTGGTGTCCCAATTCTCAACAAGATCAAGGGAAAGGGCTAATGGCTAAAATACACTGGATGCGTCTACAGTACGTCTCCGTTCTGTTACAGCAAACAGATCATATGTTTAATTCAAATCAATGTGTTAACTTACACTGGATCCGTTCTGCTGCAGTCTGTCTCCATAGCTGGTCTATCCCAGGTAATACACAGCCATCCTATTTTTGACAGATGCAGAGCTGTGATTCATAAATTCAGTGCATAGGGAAGATCAAGTGGGACAGGAAGTCATGACCAGAAAACTACCAAAAAACACCCAAAGACTTCAAAACAAAACAGACCATGTCAAAATCAGTTCATATTTAGCTTGACTATGACAACGAACAGACATCATATTGAACAGAGCCAGTCCAGGAGTCAACAGGTTTGAGGTTTTACAGCCCAACATGAATGTAGAGAGGCTTATCGATGGAGTGGGAAGCGCAGGAACTCCTCGGTCTGTGCAGCCAGTTGGCGGAGTCGCACTGCAGATGTATCTAGTGTATTTCAGGCGTAAGGGGATGGGCCACACAGCCCTTGAAACGACGACAGAGACCTCACTTGAAACCAAGGGGTTTGACTCATTTCCCATAATTCCAATTTTTTTTAATCAGGTATCCAATCCTGTTCTACTTCACATTAATAATATCCATGTTTTGAACAGTTGGTTTTATTTTGATATCACTTGTTATAACAATCTACCTAACGCAGCTATAGTGACAGCCACAGCTATAGCTAACACTAGCTACACTAAAGTTAGCATCAGCTACATAAGCTATGAAAGGTGAACGTTACAGTATTCAGAAGCTAAATAACATAGCTTTACAATACCAGAACCTGGTTTAGTTGTGTCATTACCTCTGCCAAGGAGGTTATGTTTTTGGGAGAGCTTGTTTGTCTATGAACACCATAACTCAAAAAGTAACAAATGGATCTTGATTAAATTTTCAGGTAATGCTCAAAATGGGAAAATGAAGAAGTGATTAAATTTTGGAGGTGATCACCGTCTGGATCCAGGACTTTTTTAAAGGATTATTTATCATTGTGAGATAGGGCCGTTTTCACCATATGTGTATACAACGCCACGATAAATGGTTGGATTGCTTTGCAAAACAATACAAGACAAGGTCACCATAATTTCTGACAGATGTAGAAGTACGGTCCAGATCAGATGGCAATATTCTGGATACTAAGATCTGGACTATGAAATATGTACTGTGTCATCATCAATACCAAATTGTAGCAGACAGTCGGCTGAAAGGGAGTATAACATTAAAGTAGGACTAAAGTGTTGCATAACAATCACAATATACTTGGCAGAGGTCTGCGCTCTCTGAGTGCTTTTTTAGTTACCCATGTGATGTGGTGCATCTAAGTGAAGCCTGTTAGTTGTGAGTTTGTCACCCTGATCTGACATGGGTTTATCATCAGTTTGTAAAAATGTGTTTTGTAAGTGAATAAACAGTTGCTCTGCATAGGCTGCATAGCCAGATGATTTAGAGGAGATCCAGTGGCGTCTTATTTCGAAGAGATGTTTTTTTTTTACTCCTTCCCCTTGGCCTTTAAAACAGAGGGTTAAAATGAAGGGGTAAGACAAAGGGTAAGGTGTAAAAATGTCAATTGGGATTGGTCCTTAATCTCTGCAGCAGGAGTTGATACAGATATGACAGTAACTTGCATGAAAACTATGTTTTTATGGATGTCCTGATGTGATGCTGATGCAGTCAGAGCAAGCGCATCATACCTCGCAGCATCACTGTCATACCTGTAATGAATGTCTTTCTCTCATCACAACTCGAATGTGAAGGAAACTCTGTGGAGCGTGCCAACACAGTTTGACACAGAGAAGCTCATCTCTTTGTTTGTTGACTAAAAAAGTAATACTGGCATTAAACTTAAACAGTTTCTGGAGTGAATATTTCAAAAGCCAAATAAAGCTTCACACCAAACAATAACACCAGTGCTCATCTCCACTGAACAAATCTTCAGCCAAACCATCAGGTCTGATTTAAATAACGCTGGATACTGTTACAAGCTCCAGTAACCGTCGCGCCGTTCCCAGATTTGTACTTCACAAACTCGCCATGCACACACATCTCTGAGCAGTGATAACTGTCATCCTGAAGGTCAAGATTTTCAATAGCCTGTCTTCAGAATCTGAGATAGCCGAGGTATGAGGAGATGGCGATAGAATAAGAAAAAAATGATCAGAGTGGAATCTGGCATTTTCTGGATGAATGCACTTTGGCACTCAGAGGCTGATTGTGAGTGACACTCTATGACCAGTCCCAGGCTTTCTGAGCATCTGTGCTGTCACAGACAGAGGATAGGGGTGTGTGTGTGTGTGTGAGTGTGTGAGTGTGTGTGTGTGTGTGTGTGAGGAAGGGGGGCTGGATTGTGTTATCATGTGGCTGTTATTCTCCAGCTGAATATCTTACAGCTTGAAGATTACATCGGACAACAGTATACAGAGAGACTAAAGCAATGTTGGCGTTTCTTCTCTTTTCTGCAGAGGTCTGTCAGGTGATTTAACACACCCCTGGCAGCCATATTGGATCTCCTTAGCGCTCAGCTTCAGCGGTTTCTAAGAGCTGATTGTGTCTAACCCAGGCGACAACTTAGTTATCCTAACTGAATGTATTAGTCATGGGAAAGTGAATTTGTTGCCGACAAATTTGATTGATTCAGTGTTAGCGTGATGTCAGCATGTTTAATTTGTCTGTTAACATCACTGTCTCAGTTTTCCAACACAATAATCAGGCCTGCCAAGTCTGTTTAGTGTGTTAATTTATTTCTGTGAGTACTACTTACAGTCACATTTAACATCCAATAACTATTTCTATTTAATTTTGGAGCCATGTTAAAATTAAAACGGTCCCCCAGGATCTGAGATAAGCAAAGCTAACAGCCTGCAGGCTTCAAAGAAGATTACATCAAAAAGGAAACACTATTAGCTTTAGTATTGGTTCATTACTGTGATTACTGTGAAAGATTTGCACTGTTTAAAGTGGTGTGTCACAGCACTTAACACTGGTACAGCTTGTTATTTTTAATTATTGCTTAAGGTAAACTCTCAAATAATGAGCAGTAAGGAACAACTGTTGAGGTGTTTTGTTGCAAAGATGAAAAAATGACAAATATGCAGATGACTCTGTGCTTTCCAGTGTTTCCTATGATGTAGTGTATTTGGTCACGTCCAAATGACACAGTAGCTCCATTATTTATTGTATTTATTTTATGTCCAATTCTCAACGGGATAACAGATACTATATTTTTACAGATTTATTTATTTTAGATGACTTATTTTTAATCAGCAGTTCTAGCAGAGTTTCATCACAGACCAAGGGTCTGCAACCTGCAGCTCTTTGACTCCTTTGCAGTGGATCCTTGTAGCTTAAATATATATATAATTATTGATTTAAAAAAAAATAATAATTTCTCTTACAGCGGGTATAAATGATCAAAGACACTGACACTAAATCAAATCATGCATAAACATGTTTTGGACTAATTATGCATCACATCTGGCAATAAAGCCTGCCACCACTCCACTTCTCCTCCTACAACATCAACAGCCCACCAACTGTCATTGTACCTGTGGCTAACCTTAAGTTTAACACCCCTGGTAAGAAAACTGAATCTCCAAAAAGACAAATCTGGAAGAGTATACAGATTTTAAGTGTGTGGGTGGATTTATTTACCTGTCAATAGGTAAATATTTAAACTTGATTTGTGACACAAGAAAACAGAAATTCACTTTTTTTTTTTTTAAACATTTGATGTTTTGAATTTTCTTTTTAAAAAAAGAACATTTTTCTTTTCTTTTCTTTTTTTCTTTTTTTTTTTTTTTACCATTTTGACATCTTTTGAAAAACTTTTTGCAGAATTTTGGCAACAATGTGAAATTTCTTTAAAAAAAATGGCATTTTTAAATTTTTTGCAAGTTCATTTTTTTTCAGATTTTTTTTAAAATGCAAAATTTTCACAATGGAATGATAATAGAAAAAATACTAAGACGTCACATGTACGATTTTATAAATTAAAAAATCTATCTAAACTTGTAAGGATAATCATTCACTAGAATTGAACTATGCAGAGAATTTCATTCACTCTATTGTTTGTATTGTAAAGATAAAGTAGATTTTGTCGCTCTGGAAGGACTTAAATCTGGGTTAACTGAGGCAAAATGTCTCCTTTAAAAGTAAAAGTTGCAGACCCCTGCTGCAGACTGTATAGAACATGGATGAATCCCAAAGCATTAAATTGTAATCTCTACCCTCCTGTTTCTTCCACTGCACTGGAAGTACTTAAGAAGCCACCATATAGAGTGGCGTCCCAAAGCGCTCATTGTACTGGGAGCAAATTGAGAGAAGAAACTGAGCAATGAGAAAGGAGACGGGGCAGACTTTATTGAAGTGTATTCGCTGCCAGACACGGTCCTGAATGAGATATCACTCACTGATTGGACGCTGCTGTGTGGACATAACATTTCTGCCTCTCAGACCCATGATACTCCATTTATTAAAACTTTGACCTGTTAACCATAAGGGACACTGCCCATGTCATCTTGAGGTGATATTAAAACATTACACCCATTTCAGTGAAAAAAAACAGTGTACTTGTGCTCAGTATCACACTAATAACCATAACTTCCTGTAAAAATACCAAGTTATATTTATTTTACTTATTAGGTCTTACTCTTACTCCAGAATAGCAAAGGAGATATAAAAACCTGCACACTTGGCAAAAGCTTGGGCCTCAGTCACCGAGGATAGGTCTGAAACAGATTGTTGAGTTGGGATTAAAAAAAAAAAAAGTTTTAAAGAGTTCAATGTGAATTTTAATCACAAAATGCTGAAAACAACCACTTTAATCTCACTATGCTTTCAGCTGGAGCAGCAGGTCCTGTCCACAGGTCTCTGTGTTGTGTAAAAAATTAACAAATATGAGTCCGGTTGGATTCAAGCCCATGCGAGAAAAAAAGAACAGGAATTATTATCCAATGCTTAACCCTGTGAGCCATCAACTCAAACTGGTGACACATTTCAAACAGGTATCAATGAATTACATCAACATCCAGGTGACTGCCAGGAAACATTTTGGTTTGAGGTCATCTATAATAACTAATCCCCATGTGTTTTAGACAAGAAGTACTCAAACATATTTAACGAGAGTTTAATTTAAAAACAGTCGTACAGCTCGTACCACACACTGCTTCATACCAGTTAAATACCTGCATGGCCAGGGGGACTCTCCCACCACTGCTGAGGGCAACAGAAGGGCTCTAAATTTTCTTAAAAATCAGAAAAAAAATATGCCATCCTGCTGAGGAATTAATGTAAACACTTCAGAGATACATATCTATTATTCAACTACATTCCCCATGATCCCTAGGTGTAAAAATGCATTGTTTATCTGCTCAGAACACAAGCTGTCTTTCACTGTTCAGCAGTTGAAAGAAAGAAATCGAACATGACAGCACTCTTTTGGGTATTTTTTTCTGCTCTAGCTGCTTGGACCTCCATGATGGTGTCAGAAGTGTCTGCTTGGAGATTTATGATGCAATCGCACAGTCTCAGAGAAAGCATGAGCACAGCGAGCTCTGGAGACATCATTTAGCTCAGATTTCTGAAGCTCCCATCCAAAAGCAAGTGCGTAATGTGCAAACGTCTGAATATATCAGCCTATTACCCAATCACAGAAATATCGATGGCCTCAGCTGCTCTATTGTGGTCTGTGGAGATAACACACATTTGAAACTGTGATCTGACTGGAGTACACATGAGCTGCCACTGCAGGCTGCTGCGAGAAACAAAGGTTTTCTGTGGCTGAGCAAAGCAGTTAGGCTGCTTTTGTTCTCTCTGCAAAGCTCCTGTTGGCTTGACCTAAGTCAGGGTGACATGTTCACCTCCTATCCTCAGTACCTATTTCTGGATGACTATAACTTACTCTGACATTGCTAGGGGCAGCACTTCCTCTGTATTACTCACAATACAAAATCTCACTAATGTATTTTGGCTGTTATTTATCTCAGGCAAAAAATAGAATAGTATTCGGAGGAGTAAAAGCTGGTTACAATTGGTTTTGGGACATCATAGCTGTTGCTATGGCATGCATAAGAATATTTATATCTGCATTTTAAAAATGTTTTGGAGGAGAAGCGGGTTGGAAATATGATCAATTTGTTTGTTTCTAGCAGCATTTGGATATATTTATGTAACAAAAAGGACAAATCTAACCAAAACAGAAGCACATTTCAGGTTTTTATTAAGCTAAGATTAGGGATGGGATGGGTACCTTTCACATTTAAAACAACACGGTACTGATGCCTCGTACTTGGCAATTGGTTTTGCTACTCATTGGTACCAATTTTTTTGTGCTTTTGTGTGGTAATTTATATTAACTTATTCAAAAAAAAGGTTTCAGAGTTTTTCAGTTTTCCTTTTTTTTTTTTTTTTTTTAAATATTTAACCTTGCAATGCAGTGTTCATGTCCAGTGTGGAAAATTGCTTACTCTTACACTTTCTTACAGTCACAAGGATGTGTTTAGGTACCTTAACATGGAACTTATTGATTTTAAGTGAATTGGTTCTCGGTACTACAGGAATTTGGTCTGTACCTATAAAAACGCCGAAATGGTACCATTTCTAGCTAAGATAGAAAAACAGAACAAAAATAGACCATAAAAGAATTTAATAATAATAATAATAATAATAATAATAATAATAATAATAATAATAATAATAATAATAATAATAAACAGACAGATAAATATTTATTATTATTATTATTATTATTATTATTATTATTATTATTATTATTATTATTATTATTATTATTATTATTATTAATAATAATAATAATAATAGTAATGAATTTATTTTATTTTTTATTAACCTATTTTCATGGGCATGCAACTTGATAAAATGTGGAGACTCTGTCCAGTCAGCCAAAACAAATCATGTCAGAAAACCTCTGAAGTAGAACCAGGATCTGCTTGTCTATAAAGGTTGTTTGCTCACTCGTTGGAGCATTTGTTCTCCATGTGTCAAGGCTTCAATTGTCAAGTATCCCTTCTAAAATACGAGCATGTACAAAGCTGTCTTTAAACAGATTTGAATACTACAGGTTTGTTGTTTGTGTAGGATCACAGGCTTGTTTTCTCTCAGCATGCTGCAGCATTTATTTAACGAAATGAAAACACTGCATGACATCCAGTCCCAGGGAGAGCAATACTTCTGCATTTTAAGCAGGACTAAAGTGCCTAAATGTAAATGATTACACATTCCCATCAGCATTACATTGTTTTTGTCTTTTCCAGGGTAAATTAACCAGTAAATAAATATCTTCGAGATTGTCCTTGAAAGGAAAGATGGAGACTTGTGTTTTCTTCATTACTGTGCAGATTGGAGAACAGGCCAGAAATATAAAGTCATCTTTGCTGCTCGGACAAGTCTTAAGGCCTTTTGGGAATATGGTGTCAAACAAGGAGAGAAGAGAGGTCAGACAGAAGGAAGCAGAGTCAACTTCAAACTCATTTTAATCAACCTCTTTCCCCTCACATAATGGGCTACACTTTCCTATCTAGTCCATCAGGATAATCACCTTTGGTTCCTCAGCGTGCAATCACTTTGACTCTGTATCAAAATTTAAATCGCAGGAGGCAGCACAAAGAAGCCTTTCACAGGTCTGATGGAGGACGAGGGTCCTGGCGACACGACCGGTTTTAATAAAATATGCCCGATGATTAAACCCAGCTTTCGCCATTTAAAAAGGAAACAGGGTGGAATCTCAATAATCAAAGGTGCTCTCATGAATGGCTCCTCAGTTGGCTTTGGATTCCAGTCGAATCTTTTCTCTTCGGCTGCAGAGGGAAAATTAGAGAGATGCAGATATGGTGCATCAAAGGCAGTCACTTATACTCAAGGCTGTGATGTTGTGGAGCTGCCTGCTGCACCGCCAACAGCATTCAGGATGATTTTATTTTTTAATGCCCTCCATCTCAGCGCTGTGAGCAACACTACAATATATTGCCAATCAAGGTAGCTGAAACATAAACTCAGAGCCAATAAATCTGCCTTTCACTGTGAGCCAAGCAAACAGGATTTCAGGGTTGTGAAACTCACAGCTTGTTTTCTAATGTTGACTCAACAATGGTGATATAAGGAGAGCAAACAAATTGCCAAATCAAGTGTTGTTTTTTTGTGTGATTGAGGAAACAGAACTCTTCCTATCATTTGGAATGAGTTGTGCTCCTGTGTAGCGCTGCTGCTTTTTCTGAGCCCAGACGTGTAGCGACTGGCGAGATGCAGTCAGAGCCTGAGCTCGGCTGAGAGCTCTGTTCTATTTATAATGCACGGGGCACTCGCCTGTCCTCATGAATAAACCTTACTGGGATGATGCCTCCCACTGGGGCTACAATATGGGAGTGGATAGGAGGGTAATGTCCGCACTTCCATCACACCGAGACAGAATACATAGACAACTTCAGCAAGTTGGAAATTAATAGATTCAATCACAGGAGCAGGATCCTGTCAGGGCTTATAGCATCCAGTGTGGATACGGTTTCTCTTAATTCTATTTCAGATGGTGTTTTACTTTTACTTTTTTAAATCTGTGAGCTATAGAAATACATCAAACTGTAACGTAACTGTAAGTGAATGACTGCTGATAGTAACATTATGATTTTTACCTTGAAGCATGAGTGAAATTAAGCTAATCAGAGCTTTAGCTTCTTTTGAAAAGCTCTTTATGCACTTCAGAAATATAAAATCTTATCAAGTGCTTTTGTCTTATTGGGAGAAAATGCCATTTCATTCTTAAAATGAGATACATTCACCTGACCTGTCCAGAAAAATGTCTTGTTTCAATTTATTTAAAGACAAAAATGAGGTCTGAATTGCTTGTAACAATTCAAAAACAAAATCTGCCAATGGAACAAGAGAAAAGTTACTTGTTTTAAGACATTATTCTAGTTTCAAGGAAATTTTCTTGCAAAATTTTTCTTGTTCCATAGGAAGATTTTTTTTTAAACTTGTTTTAAGCAACTTAGACCTTGTTTTTGTCTTTGAATAACTTGAAACAAGACATTTTTCCAGACAGATATGATGAAGGATGCTCATATCAAGTGTAATAAGTCAATATTTACTTAAGATAAGACAAAAACAATTGATACAAATTTTACTTTTTTGCAGTGTGTGATTTTTTTATTTTTGTTTTTGCTATAATGTTGTTTTTAAAGATGTTTTTGATACTGGGATCTGTGATCCCTCCTCAGGCCTTAAATTATACTTTATAATAATAATAAACTTTATTGATATAGTGCTTTTCAAAACAGAGTTACAAATTGCTTTACATCATAAAAACAACCAGTGAAAAAAAATAGAAGAGAAGAAGTAAAAGTGAGGTAAAAGAAAAATGTGAAGAAAAAAATGTGACGAAATATATAGAAGGCTAAGAACCACCACCAAATAAAGGAAAGGAAAACATCTTGAAAGATTGAAACAATTAAAAAAATAAAAATAAAAAAACACAAAGGATAAAGGATTCAAAATACTGCACATGATACTGTCAAAGAAAAAAAGATAAAAAATAAAATAGAAATGTGTTAAAGTGACAGAAATGACACAGATAATGATAAATGCTGAAGTAGCTGGTAAATGCAATGAATAGAGTGTCATCAAATATATACAGCAATGACAAACTTAAAAATATGAGCCTAAAATTAAAAACAACTGTAGAAAACATGACTGAGAGCATGTTTTTGAATATTTAGCTAAAAGCAGATCAGACTCAGCTCTGACTGTCAGCCAGATGATCCGTTTGTGTGCCAGAACTGGCCCAGATGAGGATGTTGGACAATTTTTGTAGAGCTACCAGTGTGATGATTTCTACATAGCTTATGGACATAACTGCACAGTTAGCCTTGGCTCACAGAGTTGGCTGAATCCAGCTTGCTCAGCAGTCATGATTCTGAGGCTGAGCTGGAGCTGTTTAACTCAAACTGATGACTGTTCCCTAAACCGTCTTTTTAAATACGAGAAACAGATTGACTGACTCACCCTGAACTGACCACTTATGCTGTGTTAAACCAACTGATATTACCTTGCATAGAAATTGCTTGTTTTCTTATTTTCAGCTTAAGTTGATCCCAGATAAACAGGATTGATTTTTTTTTTTTTTTAATTTTAGTTCTTTGCTTGTTCATAATCCATGATTTAAAATGAGATTATCAGCGGTGCCAAAACTGGTTATTTCTCAATACTGTTTCTCAGTATCTTTAGTCAAGTCAGCCGGCAAAGTTTAGCAATGAGGCGCAAGATCCGTCCTTTTTTGTCTGCTGATAAGGATTTCTTGGATTTATTTTGCAGTAATAGTGGACTGCCAGAAAGAAAAATTATGTCAGAGCAGAGAAAAGCGAAACAGGAGAATGATAGAGTATGGGCTAAAACACGAGTTAATCTGTGATAATGTTCATTCCAACCCACGTGCAGCACTTATTCTGCAGAGGTCTGTTCCATCTTAAGAGTTGTTTACGTTTGCTCTGCTTGGTGAGGTTGGAGTTGGTAGATGATCACTGGTAATGATGGATAAACAATGGTGGTTTTCGTAAAAGGTACACATTCCTGTAACAAGTTACCATCACACATCACAAACTGTGACAACTAGGGTTAGGGTTAACTGTGTTGTTGTGTTGATATTGTCTGCCTGTGTTTTGTAGATGACTCTTGTTTGATTTGTAGCTGTGAGGTTTTAAAGTCTCACAGTGTCGGTGCTGTGCAGGTACCTGCCTTGGGATTGTGGCTGAAATTTAGCATCTGTGCTAACATCAGTAAATGTTGATTAATGTGCATTGTCCTAACTCAGGAAATAGATAAATGAAGTGAAATGAATGAATAGTAGGACATAATCAGGATTCACTAAAGTTAAAGACATAGACACTGAGTTTATAAAGTTGGTCACTTTTCCAAAATAGCCCTACATAACCACACTCATCAATTTCTATCCTGTAAAAAGTCATCTTGAACAAAGATAAGTGTTAAAAACAAAGCCCTTGGTAGCTAATAGTCTTTTAGATAGCAGGTGATAATGCTTATGGGAAGTGGAGTCTTAATCCCCAAAAAACATTATCACTGTTGTTGATGCTGGACAGTCCTCACTGAGCATTTGAGGTACCATCGCCCCTCAGTCAGTGACAGTCAGTGACAGACTGACCAGATCAATAACAATAAGGAGTTTTAGGCAAAGCCAGCACTGATAGTTTCTCTCTGAGCTTAACCCAGACTGAACAGACTCTGAACATCAGATTTATACTGATGATGCTCATCCTGCTGGTGATGCTGAGTCAGACTCAGGTGACGTAGATGTGAGGGGAAAAAATAATTCTCTAGAGACAGCTTTGTGTGACTGAGCTGAACTTTCTGAGTGTCTTTCTGCTGTGATGGCTCTCCTGACTGTTCTTAATGACCGTATTTGTGGTTATAAAGATATAAATATGTTGTAGCAATCAGGTTCTTTGTGCTGCTCATGCCTCTATTTTTTCCTCTAATGAGGATTTTATTTTGGTATCTTTTGTTTATCATAAGCAACAAGCTAGCTACAGTTTTTTAGCACATGCCATAGAGTGTTTTGTGTCTAGCTAAGCTCCAGCAGCATTTCCAAGGCAATATCTGTAATTAATCTCAACATTTGAGTATGTTAACGGCATTTCCTGCCAGGTAGGTCATATTCTCTGACCAAAGCATCTTAAAATCACATTTTAGTAAAAGTAAATATAATGTGATTGGATATATCTTTGCTAAAGAGGTAATTCACGGCAATAAATAGTACAGAAGGAAAACTCTGTGTCATTCAGGAACTTTTTTAAAGTGAGCCTCTCTCTAAAGGACATCATTTATTCCATGATGCCCCTCTCCAATGTGAAGTATAACAGTAACATCTTTGTTTTTATACCTTTGAATAGATGATGATAAAGATGCTAACCCCTCGTATGGGTCTCTTGCTTATTAAGTGTAAATTTACATAATATCGTCTCTTTTTCTTTCTGGATGAGTCTTTCGCAAAGGATTTTGATATGCTCTATGCATTTTTCCACATTTGTTGGTTAATACGACATCGTAAAATCATGTATCACAAAGCACTTCTGTCTCCATCTATTTAATATTTATGTTCATGTACCTCCAATGAAATAAAAGTCCAAAAATTGTGTTTATACAATTTTTTTCTGGAGAAAAAGGTAAAAATTCTGAGATTAAAGTCAGAATTCTGACTTTGATCTTAACATTCTGATTTAAATCCCAGAAATCGGAGTCTTTTATCAGATTTTGGCTTTAAGTGACAAAAGTTTGTCAATCATTAATTTAATTCCCAAAAATGACTGACAATTGGTTGCTTTTTTCACTTTTAATTGCATTTTATGCCTTTTACTGCATCAGACGGGTCTACCTGCAACTACTCTCCATGGTACTGACCAAAGAGTGGCGCTCTAACCATAGACTGTATAATTAACGGATATAGTCTCCCCGATTTCACCCGTCTCTTTCTGAAACAGATTTTGAAGCAGATCGGCCACTGCGCCCATATTGAAAAGGGGCAAGGGTTTTGGTAAATACGACACCTTAAAATCATATTTCACAATGCACTTCTATCTCCATCTATTTAATATTTACATTTATGTACCTCCAATGTGGCCACTACAGAGGAAGACTAGGGACACTGAAAAAAAATAAAAGAAATAAAAGTTCAAAAATTTTGTTTAGACAATTTTTTTTCTAGGAAAAAAAGGGCAAAATTCTGAGATTAATGTCAGAATTCTGACTTTGATCTTAACATTCTGGTTTGAATCCCAGAATTTTGACTCTTTTCTCCAAAAGAAATTATAATTTATAAAAAATTGATAATTATTTTTTTTCCACAGCGGCCCTTATCCCTTTCCGTAGGCTACACATCTGTGTAACTTCCCAAAACGTGACCTCAGTGCAAACACTGTGGTGTGAGCCTATACCAGCATCGAAAACTTTAGTGTAAAATTACTTGGCATGATCCAAACTAAGGATCCAGTTTCCAAAAATAGCAAGGAAAAAACACCCAAACAGGTGGTTCCAGTGATCACCTTTGATTTGACTGCTTTACATTCATATTTTTAAAGTCATGTAGTAAAGATATCAGCTTTTTGTTTCCAGTTTGATCATCACACATGAACTCTGAGAGCAGAAACTGTCTGAAGCTGAGTGAAAACAATGCTTGGCCTCTGTGTGGTGATTAATAAGTGTAGTGACCTCTGCGCTGCATTGTAGCAGAAAAGTGATGACTCAAGCATGGGAGCAGCATGATTCAAGAGGATCCTGTGACTCCAGCGATGAACTGAATATCCTGTTTTTGTGTTCTTACTTTATGACAGGAGTATTTCTCTGTGACATCTTTATAAAGTCCTAAACCTGAAATCACAGCCAGTGTCCTGTTCCCGTGACAGCATGTGTTAAAACACTTCTCAGTAAATCTTAGTAGAAGCTGCATCAAAGAGTCTCATAAATGTCCATCAGAAGGAGAAAAAGTCCACCATCATTGATTGATGCCATCGCCGGACAGCTTGTTTTCCTTTAGCCGGTCAGATCTCTCCAACACGTCACCTCCTCTTCATATTTAATATCACAACAGCAGCCTCAATTTACTTTTAATTCCCATCCACGGTGAGGAACAAAACAGGGTGGCTGCTTTTGTAAACAACTGTCTCGGTTTTTTCCAACTCACTGCTTTGATGTGACCCTAAGGTGATGCCAATGGGATTGACAACTCGCTCCTGCAGGGCTGTTGGATTTGGAATAAATCAAGAAGATAGGCCCTACCCTCTCGCTGCTGTGCTGCAGGACACTAATATATCTCCCATATAGCTCCATGCCCCAGTCACTCCGCTCAGATGAGAAAAACGACAAGGTGCCTTGGGGGAAATGAATCGCATGCATGCAATCTACTAATACATGGGAGAAATAACACCTCATAAACGTCAGCAGGTGAGAGCAGCGACAGCGATTAATTTATTCTCAACAACTTGCTGCTTTTAATAAAAAAATATAAAGGTTTGAGGCTTAAATCGGAGTGCATCACGTCAGAACAGAACCAATCAGAGGCACCACAAAGAGGGAAGATGTCTGATGACATGCTCCCAGATCAAAAAGCCATGAACTGTGAAAACAGATAATAAGGTCAGCGACAGGTGAAAATCACATGTTGCCGGAACGGAAGAGAGGCAGCACTTATTTATTCATATCATTTTAAATGTGGCTTAACTGGTTTCCAGATGACTGTTTAATTTAGCGGTGTAAAATTCAAACAGGAGCGTTTAAATCCACTTTTTGCAAACGGTTCTCGTCTGAAATGTGTTGTCGCTTCGGTTTTCATGCATAGGAAAATTAACCCGTAATTTTACATGTGTGCTCTGTTTGATTAGGTTTTGCCAGAAACGGTCACAGCAGGGGAGCGTGTATTACATTACATCCAGATTAATGCAAAGGAGCCTGGCAGATTATTCTATGGCTGCATCACATCTTATTTCACGGGTAAATAAAGGATCAAGACCACATTAGAGAGCACCCCGGTATTTAATCAAGTTTCAGTTTGACATTATTTGCAGACATGACATAATGAAATGTTTCATTTCAAGTGCTTGTTAAGTATTTATGCCACAAATCACATGACCTCTCAAAATATCTCTGCCTTTTTCATATTTTATGCCTCCTGCCTAATTTAAAGGAAAGAATTAGAGCATAAAATTACTTAGCTCTCTCCATGGGGGAGGAGCAGCAAACTCACACACACATACACACACATACACATGACACTAAGTGCTATCCTCCGCCTCACCCCGAGCTCATGCCAACAAAAGAGAGATTTCCTTTATTCCAGGATGTAGAAATGTTTGACTCCCAGCATCTCTTACATCATGAGTCCGGTTCTTTTTTTCCCCTCCTCCGTGCAGACGGGTCAGCTCGCTTTCATGTGCTCATGCGCTCCGCAGCAACAGATAAAAAAACACATCGTGATCCAACGCCAAGCATGCCGAGATGGCGGAGGGGGTGAAGGATTACGTGTGGCAGAATTACAATAACCTGATTAATTCAGATGTAATCTTCTTCCAGAAATGGAGTAGATGAAGCTCACTGTGGAATAAAAAAAATATTATTTAGGGATTTTCAGATGCAGAAATATGAATTTTCATTACACAACTATGAGCACAAATAGTGTCCATTCATTTTTTTTTATAGCGTGTGATAAAATGTCCATCATATCTCTGATTTAAGAGGAGACTAGTTGACCTCAGAGTGACAGAAATCAAATTGTCCAGAATCTCCATGATGTCCAGTGAATCATGTTTATCAATTTAAAGAAAAATATCACCTTAAACAAGATTAGCTGCTGCCAAGCAGGGATTGAGCCAGGATTTCAGTTTTGGGTGAGCCAGACAAATTTTGGCCTTAAGTGACAAAAGTTTGTTAATCATTTATATAATTCCTGGAAATGACTGACAGTTGGTTGCTTTTTTCACATTGAATTGCATTTTTATACATCTTTTCTGCACCACTCCTCATGGTACCGGCCAAAGAGTGGCGCTCTGACCATAGACTGTATAATTAATTGGCGCAGTCTCCCGGATTTCACCCGTCTATTTCTGAAACACATTTTGAAGCAGATCGGCCATCACAGCCATATTGGAAGGGGCAAGAGCTTTGAGTACAGCTATAGGGCACTGGTCAGTCGGACCTGAGCTGTGCCTCTGATTGGGTGAGCTCTGGATCATAATATCCTCTGAACTGCCATGTTAAAAATTAAGCCCCAGTAAAATTAGAGATTCAGACAGGAGACATTTTTTGAACCAGTCTGTAAATGGGTTTATCACTGCTTTGAAAACAGTTTTTTTTTTTTTTTTTTTTTTTTTGGCTTGGTGTGTATGTGACTTCCTGAGGTTGCTAGTTCCACTAGGCTGCACCACCATGGTTTACTATGAGCTGTAAGAGCAAGGACATGAACCACAGTTAAATAAATTAAATAAAAATCTACAGTCTTTCCAAAATAATGTTCTGATCTTGCTCACATGAGGCTGAATTTTTCATAACGTTTTTTTTTCCAACAACTAAAACTAACTAAAAAACATGTCTCATTTCACAAAGACAGAGCTTCTGACACTAACAAAATTAACATGAAGTGACAAAATTTGACCATGTTCTTTTTAAACTGATATAGAAAAAAAAAAGAAAGAAAATAATTTGAATTGAGAGGACATTACAAACTTGTAGTGCTAACTAATCAGATGAATACATGAAGAAGAGAAAATTTGTAAATCCACATTTTTTTCAACTGGCCAATATTAAAATGTCTGTTCGCTGCCACTGGTGTTGTGCAACCGTTTACTGCATCTGTAGAAGTAAATTATGTTTTTCAGTGGGAGTAGGCGGGGTCTGACAGAGCTTGTCAATTAAAATCATGCTCGTACACTACAGTGGGTGAGAGCGGTGCGCTCTTTGGATGAGAGCTCAGCATTGATATGAGGAGAAGATGTGAGATGACAGAGACATAGCGAGACGCTGCAAGTCAGAAAAGTTCAGGCAGCAACTGAGGATGTGTCGCGGTAGTTTAGCCAGAAAGAGCGGCGCCATTGTGAGAAATGACGATGTAGATCATGGAGAGGATCACAGGATGGCGCGGCCGAGATAAACAGGACCTGAAAGAAGCATGCTTTGTGTTTTTTTTTTTGATCAAAATCAGGAAGAGAGACATAAAAGAAGAGATTCCACTCTTCTTTGGTAGTTTTTATGTTTACATAGCCATAGAAAACTATAATATTTGGGTCTTGAAAGATCATTCAAGATGCGCTGAATATGTCAGGCAGCCAATGAGTTAATCTTGCGTTCATTTTTATAACGTGTTAATTTGCTGTTTAATTAATTAAACTATTGCATGAAATTGACAGCCCTAAAATATAAATCTGTGTTTCGATAAAAAATTATAAGAAAAGATTAGGGTGGGCCTGGGACCTTTGGGCCCACCCGTAATGCCACCCCTGCTGCCAGGTTGATTTTTAAAAGTGGATTATTCTCACTCTTGTGCAGACAATTAACAAGAAACAATGAAACAATTCTGCAATCAGACTTTAATATCTATAACCCAGCTGCTTAGGCATTCTTTTCTCTTATGTTGCTCTGAAATAGCACGTTGTGCATCAGACAGAGGCTCAACTGAGACTGAGAGCAAAGACTCCCTGACCACTGTGGCTGCAGATAATACAGAGTGTCTAACAGCACAGAGAGTACAGCAAGGGTGAGTCGCTCCGGGGATTTTGAGACGCATTAGTTGAGGGAGTCTTGACATGGCTTGTGTATGGAAAAAAATAAAAAATCTGACACTCAGCCTACATTTTGTTCCTCCTGAAAACAGGCTCCACTGTGCTGCATCATACAAATACATTCACAACAGCAGGAGCATGTAGAGGTTAAGATAATATAAAGGTAACAATTAGAAATGTTTTTGCTGGCTGTGCCTGAGATAAAACACTCAGTAATTTTCTAAATATAAGGGATCCACTCTGCCGCTCTTTGGCTCTTTCAACATTTAATAAAGCTGTTTACTAGCCTGATTTAACCTGACAGACTCAACCAGGACACCGCCCTTTTCAGTGCTGCAGCCTGCTGTGGGAATAGTTTGAGGGAAATCCACACACACACACACACACACACACACACACACACACACACACACACACACACACACACACACACACACACACACACACACACACACACACACACACACACACACACACACACACACACACAGTGCTGTGCTGTACACATACTGTAATCAGACATGTGCAATGACAGCCTTATATTCCCAATGACAAATGATACATTTGCTGCCTGATACGCTGTCGCTTTCTGTAATCTTAATCTCACGTTTTCAGGCTTCTTTCAACAAACCACTGCGACTGGCTCACAGTGCAGAGCGTACACCAGGAACGGCGCTTTTATTATGCATAAAAGAAAAACATATACATAGAGCCACATTTCTATCTCCTCTTCTCAAAGAAAAACAGAGTTTCAGAAACTATGAGAGGGCTCCGAGGAGCTCCTGTGGTTCCAAAATAAACCCAGCTGTGCGTATATTTTCCTTTCTCTTGCAAAGTGTTTAATGACACAGCTACATTTTCTCTCAGTCACCTCATAAACACGCTCTCATACGATTATTATATAGGATACTGTGGCATGCATTAGTTGGAAAGTAGAGCAATGACATTGACCTCTACATGAGGAGTCACCCCCCAGCCTCCAGAGGCTCTACAGCCCAATCTCAGAGCAGCGGAACAGGATGTAAAACATGCATGAGTAGGTTGTAGCATCATGGGGAGTGTTAGCTAAGCCAGCCTTGACATCTCTTATATAATGCTAATGGGGAGCACAGCGGCAGGATCTAACCGGCCTCTCGCTGTCTCGAGGTGATTCCACAGCAGCGATTTCAACAAAAAAAACTCCTTTTCAGCTCCCCTGTAATTCTGCCTCGTCTGTGATTCTTTTATTATTCTTTTTAAACCATGAATAAAATGAGCGACCCGGCTGCCTGGAATCAACTTAAATGCAGTGCCTTGCCCACACCAGATGCACATAGTGCTCATTGCTCAGTCAGTCATTTCAAATGTAGGAAATTCATTACACATGCATCATTGATTTTAAGCTGCATTTGCATTGTGTGCAGCCTTAGGTGTTGGCTGTGTTGGAAAAAAAGAGCTGTGTTTTTTCTGGCAAACAAAACCCTGCTAAAACAGACACGAAGCACTTTGTTGTCTTACTTTCTGCGAGGGTTTAATTATAATATCTTTCAGGAGGAGATAAAAAAAAATGACATTTCACACTTTGGAGGCTTTGATTCTCTCAGACCAGCATGTTCACAACGATTTGGTTCGGTTCCACAGCTGGAACAATAACCGTACATCGATTTTTTTTTTTTAGTTCTAAAACTTTAAGAAGCAACAACAAAATGTTTTCAGCCTCTTAATTCAGAGTTAGTTCCATGAAGGCTCTTTCTTGTAAACACTGCAGTTTGTGTTTAGATGCTTGCTCGGCTGGATCCACAGCGTCAGGGTCGTGGGATGTAATGCTTTCATTTTAAAGTCAAATGTGCCACAGCCTACAGCTGCACTCCTCAACCTGTCTGGCTCGAATCCTCCAAAATCAAAGTGACAGCCAGCACTTTGGTGCTATACAATGAATTAATTTGCTCCCACCGAGCTGCTTTATCTGAAGAAAGCCAGGGAAAGGAAAATCTAAGGCTTTGGTTTGTTCGAAAAAGACTCATTACGAAGAGGTGAGACACAATTAAAAATGTGTATTTTCAATCTGTAACCTGTGGCGCTGTTGGGTTTACACGGTGTTGTGTCGGAGCTGTTATCAGGACTCCCAGACTTTATAAGCATGGCCTTATTTGTAGAATAACATTAATCATGTCCTTGCACCGGCAATTGCTTTGAAAACACTGATCTGAAACTTTAAATCCCAAACTTAAGAACAAGTCTCCGCTCCGACCAACTGCTGGAGCCCACATGAAAGCAAATTGAAGCTCGAATCATTAGAGGCGAAGTGTTGTTATGAAGCTGATTGACCCTCTCTTATGCTTTCCATTCTTTCATCAGTGCAACTCTCATTTCCTGATTACATCCACACAAGATTAATTCATATTTTGTTTTGCAGCAGTATGGAAGTGACTCCAGTGGCCGTGACCTTGCCTCTCAGCAGATTATGTGCACAGTAAATAGGATCCCTAAAGTAGGTTCAGGCCTATGTGACAGCAAGCTGCTGAAGTGCCCTCTAGCAAGACAGTGCAGAAGCTCCAGGGATGCCAGAAGAACGCTGTGACCTCTGTGTGAAGTTGTCTCTGAGTCAGGAATCTGATGATGTATGCAACGAAGAAAGAGTCAAACTGTGACGTCTGTCCTCTTTGAAAACACAAAGAAACAGAATGTTTGTGAGTGAGCTTAGTTCACAGGAAGTAATCTTTTCTCAGATAAGAAAAAGCCTCTGTGAAAATGTGGAAATGCACTCGACTGTTGCAATGATTAGTCTAAGTGCTAATCAATGTCAGACGTAATTACCAAATGTTGCAACGTGTGTTGCTTTGCGGCTTGATAAACTGTTTTCCTATCTCCCCCCACACCCATCACGTTATATTTTGTTGCTCGGGGAGAACATAAAAAACCAGGGCTGTTCCCACCAAAGGGAGAGGACGATCTCCAGGGAGGGTTTGCGACAGGCGTGATTATCATCCATCTGTTGAATTAACTGTCAGCTTTCTCAGAAATGAATGAAAAGGGCGCAAAAATGAAGTGCATTGATAAAGTCTGGAGACAAATTGAAACAGTGGCCTCATGCATTTGAAAGCATGAAATATGAAAATGGACACATAAAATGCAAACCGGAAAAAAAAGGGGGAAAGATTTTGCTAATTTCCGACAAGAGCCTCACAAAATATGCATAATATCGATATCTCGCCTCTCCGACGAGTGATAAGGATAATGAGCTTTTCTTCCTCCTCTGTTGGATTCAAGGAAATCACATTCTCTAGGTTACAGATGTAAGTCTCATTATCTGACCTGACTTTCTTCACTTCAATTCCCTCAGTCTTTGCTCACTAAGCGCATCAGGCTGATTAGAGAACTTTTCTAGGAGACTAAGCCTGTTTTATTCGTGGGTCCCGCCTTATCACGGCACAAGCACAGCCCTGTGCTGCGGTGGCCAAACAGATAGAGGAGCCCACACATCCCAAACTCAGGTTTACCGTCGACAGCAGCTCATCGCCTCCCTCCATTCCTCAGGTGTGCTCAGCGCTGCAGCGCGCACACACACACATACACACACAAACAGAGCAAACCCATCAAAGCATCCATGCAGTGAGCTGAGCTGCACATTGAAAAGCTATTCCAGACAAAATCACACAGCGCCTGTGTGCAGGTTCGACATGCTCGTGAGCTCTACAACAGAAGCTGAGCATAACATGATGAGTGATGACTGGTTTCTTGTGAATTATTTATCATGCAAATCATTCATCATATGCAAAAATGCAACATTAAATAGGCTGTAAGGAGCTTTCAAAAGTCTCCCTTCTAGATATGCCTGATTGTAATCCACACTTTAAAATTAGATTATCTGCTCCAATATTATAGGTTACTAGTTTTATATCAAATTGCTGCTTCTTAGCTAAACAAAGCATGTTAGCTTTCAGGCTGAAGGCTAACACAGGGGCTAAGCTGTTTGTGACAATGATCGTTTCAACCCACATGCAGCAGTTATTCTGCAGTGGTCTGTTCAAACTTGAGAGTCTATGAATAAAATAAAGAGTGAGGTCACGTTAGCTCTGATTGGTAGATGACTGGCAGGACATAGCTAACCAGGATTCATGTCCTACAGCACCAGGCTGTCAGCCTAAAAGACAGCTCCTAAACTACTTACAAACTGACAGTGTTTACTTGTTGTCGCGTTAGCCTACAGATACATCGTAGCACCGGGCTGCCGATAGCAATACATATGGCTGGTTGCTACAGCTTTTGCTTGATGTTACGTTTTAAACTGTAGCGCTTTAGTCACATCAAAAAATGTAAGGAATTCTATAATATATGTAATTTAAGTCTGTCTGGAATCAAATTTAAATTTTGTCTATTTCATTTTGTTTTATTTTTGAATGGTCTGTGGAAGGAAAAAAGTTGAAACTGAGGATTTTCATTGCATTCAGCAACGTTATTTTTCTATGCAGATGTGTAGCTCTTGGTAAAATCTATTACAGCCACCCTGCCATACATGTGTACCTTAGCTGAGCTCAGCCTACGGTTGTTAGTGTCAGTGTCACTGCTGGTCTCTTGTCTGTAATATAGTGGGGCTGGGCGATTATGGTAAAAATAAGAATCCCAATTTATTTTAATATACACAATTATTCATTTATTCAAAAACTTCAGTACTGATTTAAACACAACTTTAAAAAACCAGCAAGTGGCACATACAGTATTATTGATACACATAAGTCACACACACTCGCTGTGGCTGCACATGGAACACAGAAGAGCTATGAAGCACAGGAACTTGCATACATCTACACTGTGTGGCATATTAATTGTTTTTCTTCAATTATATTGTTTTTATGATTGTCAGATGGCAAAATTGAAATCACGATTAAAATCTGATTAATTGTCCAGCCCTATAATATAGGTGTATTTTTTTTTTTTCTATCAAACCAGGACCCCATAAAGTTCATTTACTCACTAGCACAGCTCTGTCTGCCCTTAACGCTTGCTGACACTGAACTAGATGTGTCTCCAGTTGTGTGTTGACTGTCCTATCTCATCTATCAACTCAAACTAGCTGAGCGTTCAGTCCAGCACGTATCAGGACCGCCAGACAGCTGGAGTCACAGACCGAGGAGTTCCCTCGTTTGATGATCCTCTCCTTGTTCATGTTGGGATGTAAAACCTCAAACCTGTTGACTCCTGGTCTGGTTGTGCTTATCAGTCAAGCTAAATATGATCTGATTTTTGACATGGTTTGTTTTATTTTGAAAGTCATTGGGGGTTTTAAGGTAGTGTGAGTAGACACATAGGCTTGAATAGAAACCAGTCTGATTCAGAGCCAAACTGGAGATGCATCCGGTGTATTTTGGCCATTGCACTTGGTTAAAACCCTTAAAAGAATAGTATTGTGCATTCTTTGAGGGTTGCACAACTTTTTTTTTCTATGTATTTTATCCTTGAGTATTTGTAATAAAAAAATAGTATGAAGCTCACATTTTAGTTCATATAAAAAGGAATTAAAAAGGACCCTTATACACCCAATATTACGGTAATTGGGAATGAGTTTCTTACATTTGAATCCGTCTTTATTAGACTCTTCACTGATCCATACATGCACTTCTTTCTTTCTGTCAGGTGAGTCCATTTATTACCTCTGACACTTTTTAGCCTAGAGATCAATTTCCAGGCTGTCAATACTGATGCATTTTTAACATTCATTCATCAAAGGAAAACACTGATGAGCTCCTTCTGCTCCCAGCACACAGTCTTGAACACACTGTAGCTGCCTGACTTTTTCTCTGCAGATGTGATTGTTTGAAGCTCTAAAGACATCTTTGTTTTTAGGATTGGTGTACTCTGCATTCCCTCTCCCCTTCTAAAAGTGTTTAATTTTTTGCTTTATTTTGCTTTTTGCTTTGTGTTTATGGAGATTGTGTGGATTATTTCAATAATACAATTTTCACTCTCTTAAACCTGGTTGTATTATCAGATGGAGAGTAGTGGAAGTATTCACGTGTATCTAACTGTGCTTTCTCCAGTTGGAAAGGTCATTATGCAAATGTTGTTTTCGAACGTGAGTGTGTCTCCTAAAAACGACTCTTGCCTGTGTGAAATGATGTTCAAATCCTGTTTGATCGACTCGCTGTGATGGCTCCTTCCTCCCTCCACGGGGACAGTAAAAATATTTGTCAGGTCGACTTATCATCAAGAGGAGCCTCAGAGCATCAGCATCTGGCAGCCTTGTGGGACTGGGCTGTTTTGCTGCGTTTCCATGACAACTTTGCGTACATGTACACATACACTGGTGATGTTTTGTCGAAGAGGGCCTGCTTTGTGGTCATTTGCATGCAGCATCTCTTGGTTTACAAGCTGCAGAGTGTTATTCTCCCACAATGCATCGATTGCGAGCCCATTAGTTGAGCCAGTTTCAAAGGCTGAGAGTTTTCTGCACTAAAATTATGTCTCTAAAAAAGGAATTCACTTTCTGCAGCCACCTTCACTTGGTAAATCACGTTAGATTCCGATAAGTATTGAATTTCCAGTGGATGACAAAATGCTGCTGGTTTTAAGTTGTGTGAATATTCCTTGTTAATAAGCCTACCTTCCTTTCATCAGACACAGAGCTGCAGAAAGGGAACCAATTTCCTCTTATTTTTCCAATACCCATTCAGAGCAGAGTATTTTTTAATAAGTCTGATACACAGCGTGATGCCTCGCACATTATTCAATCAATACTCTCTGCAGTGGTTGTAGGATGAGTGTATACATCATACAAGAAACTTCTTCCTCAACAAACCTGATGCATGCTATGTACAGAGCTCCTGTCCCTTTAAGGGTACTCACAGGTGCCACTCAAAAAGAAAATTGTGTAAAACTATATTTTATTTTATTTTGATAGTGGCATGAATTATTTCAAGCCTTGCCAGTTTGATGATTTGATGATTTCAACTCCTATCTCATGAGAATCAAAAATCTACCCTAGGGATGAGTATCAAAAACCGGTTCCTGTAAAGAAGAATTGATTAGAAATGTTTCAATCCATCAATATCGTTAGCTTTTATGCTTAACGATTCCCTTATAAATTCTTTACATTATGCCGGAGCTGCTAGACCTTACGTCGACTAGTCTGCCACAGCTATATTAGCCCAGACTCATAACAGTTTCCCCAAAAACTCAGGTTCAGGATCTCTTGCTTGAAGTTTTACTGAAGAACTGGACAGAAAAAAAATGTACATCACCCCCTAACGTGATTCCTAGTCAATACATTCAACATGTTATTTCTCATAATGCAACAAAAACGATGTAAAAATAAATAGCGCTAGCTTGATACTGCCCCTAAGCATACATGGATAACTTCCATTTTACAACAAAATTTCAACTTTCATCACAAAAATATATCACAGTTACTCACTATAAACAACACTGAAAACTCTTCATGTCAAAATATTGACAGGTAAATGAAAGGAAAGTTACCTGCAGGCTCATAGCTGGCTTCATAACTGCAGCAAGGTTCCACACAACTTAGAATACTGCTATAACCACTTCAAGACACTAGATGGCCTACTCAAGTCAACAACATATAATAAAACAATACATCAATGTCACGTTTCAATTATTTTCATTTATTTATGTCCAGACCAATTTCATACTTATTTACTTGTAAGCTCAATACAATATTTTTGACACAGAAAACCTGTAAAGCTACTTTTTGTACAGAGAAAATTCACAGGAGGAATTAATATGTGGAATATATATAGATCCACTTGATAATTAGAATTGATACAGGCAGTGGTATCAATTAAGTCTTATCAATGCCCATCCCCTAATCTACATTCTCAGAGTTTCAAAACATTTCCTGAGATCACTTTTGGCAATGATTTGTTGGTCATGGTTTTTATTCATCTTTCTCTACCCAAGTGTCTGTGGAGTTCTGGCCAGGTGGCCAGTCAAGCAAAGTAATATTAAAAGCTAGTGATTTGGTGGGATCTTTGGCACTGTGGACAGGTGCCAGATGTTACTGGAAATGAAAGTTTGCACCATGGCACGTCAGCAGATGGAAACATGAAGTGCTCCAAGGTATGAGCCACATTAAAGTGGTCAGTCCTGAAAAGTGTCTTGTTTCAAGTTATTTTAAGACAAAAATTAGGTCTGAATTGCTTGTTACAAGTACAAAAAAAATCTGCCAATGTAATAAGAAAAAATTGCTTCAAACTAGAATAATGTCTTAATACAAGTTACTATTCTCCCGTTCCAGTGGCTGAATTTTTTTTTATTTGTTTTGAGCAGTTCAGACCTCATTTTTGCCTTTAAACAACTTGAAACAAGACATTTTTCTGGACTGGTCAGGTGAATGTGGCTCATATTAAGTCTAAAACGACATTTTGTACTGAAAATAAGACAAACACGTGATTAGATCTCAGTTTCTTGCAGTAAGCAGATGAAGTTGGTCTCAAAATCATCAAACTTCACTGAAACTCTGCACTGGACATGATATGCAAAAGTTACTCATCTGAAAAGAGGACTTTGGACCACTAATAACTGGCTCTTAAAGCACTGACATCAGCCTGTCCAGTCCTGGTGACTTACTCAGAAGTTCTTGGATTAATTTTTCTTGACAATCTTGTCAAGATTCAATTCATCTCTGTTGTTTGCACATTTTGCCATCATTCACTAATTTTTTAATTTTTATTAATCAGCTTATGGAAGAAAATTAACTTTTCCAGGATATTTAGATTTCTTAGATTCCCTGTATATGATTCAGTCACCTATCTGTGCACCAGCTCACAAGAATTCTGCTGTAACTCGATGTTTTTGTTGAGATTATCTTCCATGTAGTGCTGGCTTTTCTGAGTGGAGTCTTAGTAGCTCCTGTCTGAGTCATTGTAGCAGCTTCTCGTTGAGGGCAGAGCGCTGTGACAGGCTGGGGTGTCTGAGCTCAGCAGGGGAGACCTCCCTCTCCTACAGCTTTTGTCTGAGTGACAGTAAACACAGAGAAGAGGAACCAGAAAGCCGCTGTAGCTAACTGCTCAGGGAGCTATATCTAGGTCATGTTACCAGCTGACCTAACCACCACACATTACAGCGCACTGGTTTGTTTACATACAGGAGGCTGTTTTACCTCACTTTTACTGTGGAAAGTTTTATATAAATAGGTAAAGGTATAAGCATAGTGGACTCTGTTGCATGCTGTTTTTTTCGTGCAGAAACCCACACCTCAACCTGTCGAAGCTGTAAGCGGTTTATTTGGATCTTCTGCCAGATCTGGTCAGGCCCGGGGCTGAAGAGCACCAGTGTTCGATCATCACTATCATGCTTGCTCCTCCTATGAGGTTAGATGCCTGGAGGGGATACGGGGGGTAGTAGCAGAGGAACATGCCTCACTTCTTCTCCACACATTTCAGACACACACAAGGAGGGAAACAGCGCTGGATCAGTCAGGGAGAACACCAACAGCCTGCCCTGGTCCTGCTCATGCAGAGCTCTTTAACAAGAACTTTTTATATTATTAAAACATTGGCATAAGTCATTTTTCAAGTTTTGGAAAAAAGCAAAATCTTTACCATATACAGAGCATATGATATTAATTCATCATTTTTAATCAAAGAGGCCTTCACAGTGGATGATTTTGATATGCATAGAACTTTGTGTGTCAATCATGTGACAATAAAGAATAAAGTGACTTGGGCCAATTTTTCTAACATTCTAGTCTGACTAAGGCAACTTTGAACCTGGCTTAAACTGCCCTTTTATTGCTCAGTGCAAACTCAAAACTGAAATTACCCTGAGTTAAATTAAACAAATGTCAAATGTCAGGTAAATCAAACTGGTCAGGAAGCAGTCCCTTTCCTCACGTCTCCGGTTCTTCTTCCAACACCCAGTTTAGACAACTTTTTGAAACCTGACCATTAATTTTCTTTTAATTCCAGAAAGTAAGCTCAAAAACGAAAATAACTCCAACCTAGATTAAACAAATGTCAGTCAATCATATGCTGAGTAGACATCTCCGAGCAAAAATATTTCTTCAAACACTGACAATAAAGGCTCCTGCCTACCTGGGGTTCCTCATCCAGGTCTACACACCTTCTCACCCACTACACTCTGCTTCTGAAAGACGCCTGGTGCTCCCAGCCCAGCATGGCTCCAAATCTCTAGCCAGACTCTTCTCCTCTGTTGTACACAAATGGTGGAATGGATTACCTAACTCTATACAATACACAGAGTTCCTTTCTACTTTAAGAGATGTCTGAATACCATTCTGTTCAGGGAACACTTAGGCATTTAATCTGAGCCTTCTCCTCTTTGTCCTCAGGGGATGAATGAGTCAGAAGGTCTCAGACCCAGCTCTTAGAGAATTTTTAGCATTAATTACTGAATGTTGTTGAAGGTTGAGGTATATTGTTAAAGTATATTGTTGCAGCAACCAATTGTGGTTAGTTGGCTGGATTATTCTACATAAAAAAAAAATCAATCTTCTTGCACTTGAGGGCAGAACCTGCAGCCAAATAACTTGTGGCATTTTGTTGCACTAAGCTCAAATTGAGTCCCTCCCTAAATTCTTGCATGTGTTGTACATCGCTTCAGACAAAAGCGTCTGCTAAATGAAACTGTAGAACTGTAGAAAACTTTGAGGGGTATAATTGCCTTGTGCTCATTTATGTTTGGTTGCAGAAACAAGTGGGCTAGCCAATAATAGGTAGCTAGCTACAAGTAGCTAAAGTTGAAGTTAAACTATAAGTTATGAATTTGAGGCTAAATAACTACACAACATTACACCCTAGCCTTTATGATAGTGAACCTAATCACTCACCAGTAGAAACTGATTCAAGAATCATGTTTACAGCTTCTTCTGCACTTAAGTTTCGATTTCTTCTTGAAGCAGCCACCATCATGAAAACTTGTTAAATTGCCTAAGTCACATAGTTTAGCCAAAATAATCCAAAATTTAGACACTGGCTAGAAATCCCACTTGACATAGGCCATTGTCCTATAAAGAGCATTTTCCTTTTAGCTTAAGGTTAAAGCAAGTTCACCAGATATGGCCAGCATTAGCAAGAGATGATTTAAGCCAAAAACTCATTTTCATCAAAAAATGATTTAGGCCATTATTTTTAATAGAGTGATGATATACAGCATGCAAGGATATTAAAAGTGAAAATTATAACTGTCAGCTGGCCCTGGGCTCTCATCACATACCAACAGCGGCCTTTGAACTGAGTTGTTAGACCATGACAGATACAGGACGCTGCAGGTCAAAACCCACTCCTTTCCTCTGTATTGTTTGTTAGATTTAAGTAAGATCAGCAAAATGCACATGCTGAGGAAAAACAGGCTGCAATCACTTCACCATCCTGAAGTCTTATCAGCTCTGGCAGATCCTCTTTATTTTTATATTTATTTCAGTTATCTCTGGATTCTCAAATGTTGCTTCCTCAGCTCAAAAAAGAAAAAAAAAAACACTTTTCACAACAACTTTATAAGACAGCTTGTTACCGGGAGGTGAAAGCTGATAACCCCCTGGCATGCTCAGAGGGTATTATTCAAACTCATGCAGGCAAAAAGGCTGCAGAGATATGCTGCTGGACTGTCAGGTTTCAAACGGGAACACAAGACAAACATGACGGGAGCACGTTTTTCAGATGGAGGGTGTGGATTTATTAATCTCTAGCTGTTGACTGGGTTTTATTTTCTGTTACAAGACTTATATTCCTGCAGTATGCTTGATCTCTTTGAATCAGATTGCACCTTATCAGAAGAAACAGACTGCGCAGAGCTATCTTAAGATACTGCGGCGGGCTGAGCTCTCGATCCACGTGTCGTCTGATAGGCACATTAGCCACATCATTATTGCAGGCCCTGCGACACCGCTGCTTCTTTGAGGTAACCCCCTGTTGTCGAGGCTTGCTAAGTATCTAATTGAAAAGCAGATGTTTCTCTCACATAAGCATTAAAGAGGATTGATCTCGAGCTGATTCTGTGCCCCCACTGTGATAAAACCGAAATAAACAAGATGCACTGGAGTACCCCAGATTCAAACCGCCTCCTGTCTCTGTCAGACAGAATGTGTTCCTCTTGATCTTTTACAAAACAAAAAATGTCACACATAAGTGAGTGACATCCCTCAGCTTGATGAGAAACCCTGACTGGCTCCATGACTTACTTTTCTGATGTTTCAGCTGTAATAAAACATATGATTGCAGCAGCTTTTGCCCACAGCTAGAATTTATTCAGACAGACAGAGTAATTTTGTCTTGTGTGCACCTCCAGAATGGTCCCGGTGATGAGCCCTGTGTCACTGCCCACCCATTTGCTGATAGCCCACTGGTCACTCACCAGCTCTCTCATTTTCTCTCTGCAGGCCTTTGAAGCCCAAGACTGAAATTAAAGATCTCCTGATATAATGCTCCCCTTGCAGCACTTGGGTCTTCTTCTTTCTCCTTCTTGCTCAGCAGTTTGAAAATGCGAGTCATTGCTCACAGCGAAGAGTTAGAGCACTGTAACTTTTATTAAATGTAAGGTATATGATCTTTAACCATCATGCACCACATCGAATGAATTTCACAGTATTCTGAAATTTTTTCAATTAAATTCCTGTTTTCAATTTAGTTGAAAATTTAACCTCCCATCTTTAATTCTGCTCAGCATATCAAAGTATTTGTATTTTCTGAAAACATATATCTTATGTAAGTGTGCTTTACTTACAGTATTATACAAATGTGCTCATTGCGGTTATAGACATGGACACTTGAAGGAAGCTTACCCACTGCACAATGTGACTTTGACATGAGCAGTGGCGTTTTCTCCTGGTGGCCAAGGGAAGCCATGCTTCCTCTCTTTTTTTCAGACTGCAGCTGTGTTCTAATGAAAACCCTCCTTTTTAACAGTTTCGATAATTCTTCTGTGTTTCATCACTATCATCTCTTCCTTATGTCTCCCCTCTATTTATTGAGCATTTTACGATGTGTAAAACAGCGCCCTCCTAAATGTTCTGTGGCGAATGAGTGGTGAAAATACGATATTGCACACTGTTGTCTGCAAGGAGGCCAAGCCGAGTTGGGGTCCCTTGGTGAAAAAAACAAAAGTGATTAACCAATCAGATGAGGCTGGGGTCGTGACACTGCTCACCTGTGATTGGCCAAGACTGTGTCAAGGGAAGCCACCCAGTCTTTGGCCTCAAACCAATCAAATCACAGTATCCTCATCATCATCGAGCCACTGAATGAAATCAGGGAGATTAGCACATTAGCAGTGTGCACGAAGCGGCCGGTTGTGCGTTTGAGCGGCAGTTGAATAAATTAATACGATGTTTTAAGCTAAGTCAAAAGGATAATGTACGTGTGTGAGTGAGTAACTGAGGGTGTGAGAGTGAAAAGGCGTGTGTGGGTGTTCAAAGTAAGTAAAATGAGCGCTCTCTGGGCGCTCTAACAGGTCATTCCACTACATGAAGTAGCGATATACAAGCTGCAACATAGTCTTTTATGTACCCCACTCCCTAAAAAAAATGCAGATTAGAGGCTTTGTCTCACTTGGCTTCCTCAAAAAAAACCTCCAAGCCATGCCACTGGAAACGAGGTATATTTAACATAATTTTTTGATGTCCAAATCAGGTCTACTGAAGGTGCGGAATAAAAGTTTTTCAAACATCTTTTACAGACGTCATATGGAGGTCTAACTATGACGTCTTGCCGACCTCTCATTTGGACGTTCACTTGATGTGCAATTTCGGTCAAAATTGGCCGTTGAAATCACATTTAGAGGAGATGCAGAATGAAAGTTTTTATTACGCCTTTTTCTGGCGTGGTCTGGAGGTCCAATTCTGATGTCTTGCTGACCTCCAAATCCGATGTTCACATGATGTGCAATTTCGGTCGAAATTGGCTGTTGAAATCACAGCTTGTTGCTTCTTATTTCCCATCTCTTCATTTGAGGTGAAATACAAATGTGGGAACAATGGAATAAAAATTGGCCAATTCCAATATTGAATCTCCTCTGCAATTATAACTGTGTTCCCACGTTTGCCCAGTCCTTCTTTTGGCCTTTTTGAGTTTATATTTCTATGAAGTGTAACATATGAAAAAAAAATACTGCAGATGTCAATTCAAGTCTGTAACTACTCCAATATGACCAAGTTGACAAGTCTTTTTTCCAACATAGGGGGGGACTCTTAAGTTTTCCAAGTCAGGAAGCACTTGAACACATCTGCAGGCCGTTCAGGTCTTACAGGGGGAGTGGAGCACTGCCGTGCTGATGTCTTTGCCTCAAAGCCTTGTGAGCGCCATGGCACCGATGTGTGCCAGAGTGTGATTCGAAAAGTGATAAATCAAAATAAATCCGAAATACACTTGAAAAAGTAAAAAAGGCTCTGTCACTATCTGTCTGGACACATCAACAGTGGTTGTGCCAAGTTTTACACAGATTGGTTGTTTTACTGCAGAGAAACAGGTGGACAGATGACACAACCACAGTATAGATGTTTCATATTGGTTCTTTTTGCACGTTCTGCTGATGCCATGATTTGGTTGTTGACGGACGTCCAGACAAATCTGAACGTCATTTTAACGTCTATAAAAGGTCCAATAATGACGTCTGATTTATGGATCTACTTGTATGTTGTGCTGACGTCTAGATTTAGTCCTTAATGGACGTCCAGATGAGGTACAAATTTGAACGTCACATTAACGTCCAAAAAAAGGTCCAACAACAATATCTGAATCTTGGATCTATTTTGTGCGTTTTGATGATGTCATGATTTTGTCGTTGACAAACGTCCGGATAAGGTACAAATCTGAATGTCCAAAAAAGGTCTTCTAATGACGTCTGAATCTTGGAACCCTTTTCGAACGTCTCATTGACGTCTAGATTTGGTCTGCAATGCAGTCCGAATGCTTAACATCATTACAACGTCCAAAAAAGGTCAGATTTAGATGTCAAAATTTGTAGCTATTTTGCACGTTGCTCTGACATCCAGATATGGTCTTTGACGGACCACCCAATACTGACCTGATCTGCAAGTCTCTCTGACGTCTGATGTTTGGTGGGTAAAAGCTCCTGGGAGGTTATAGACAGAGGTGTCAAGTAACTAAATAAAAAAACTTTGTCACCTTACTTCAGTAGAAATTTTAGACAATTATACTTTACTGGAGTAGTTATTTTCTAGCTGGCTTTTTACTTCACTACATGTGCCCCAGCACATGAACTCTTTCTCTGCTCTTTCTTCCTTCCATCAAACAATCTGCACCGAAAGAGGTGAAGAGAAGTTTGGCATCAGATTGATAAATGTTTAAGGTATTTTGGTGATACATTGAGCACCTCATTTCTACCAGTTTGTAGATGAACACTGGGTGAACTGGAAAAATATTATTCCATGTACAGACATATTTCTGGGAGCTTAAAAAGTTTCAGCAGAAGTATCTTCTCTTTACGGCCCAAACTTTTTCATGCGTCTTATTTGTGACTGCCAACTACAGATAATAATCCCCCCTCAAATGACAGAATAAAATTTATCTCCAGCCTGCAGTGCATTTCCTGAAAGCTAAACATAAGAGCTATTGATTGAATTTGGATGCACATCTGATGGCGTTTATAATTGTTAATATTGATGGCAGTGCGGAATATTACATTGAAATTTGCAAGAACACAGGCAGTGAAATTACTTTCTGTCTGCCGCTATGCTGTTAAAAGCATTAAAGTGTATTTATGGAGTGCAGACACTGTCTGTCTTCCTTATTACGTGTGTGAATCAGCAGACAGTCGGCTCTAGAAAGTCAAATTGTGTCTTTCTCTCATATTTTATCATGATTCATTTGAAGAAAACGGCAGCTCTTTATGATTCACCGTCTGCTTTCAAATAAGACAAAAGGACAGTTCACACAGTATCATGACACATGACCTGATGTTGGGGAAATTAGAGGATATTTCATGTGAACGGCACTGTAGACTGCATAACTTCCTGGTTTAATACATGTTTTAAATGTGTCTGAATGGCATATACGCAACCAAATAATACAGCAAGAAAAAAAGAAACATTACTTCCTTTTTTCAAGCAAAGTTGCTTTTCAACTGCAGGAACTTTCTAAAGGAACTATAGACTTTTTGAGGAACTACGTTCTTTTCAACAGCAGAAACTAGAGTCTAAATTTAGTTTTGGCATCTTTCCCCTGGAAAAACAGCCCTACCTTGGGTAAAATACTTTCCAGAGGCCCACAAAAACATTACACACATCTATAATTGACTTGGTTTAATAACTCCTAATAACAATGCAATCTACAGGCCTAATAGAGCGAACGCGTCTCTGTCAGCTCCCAGTATTAGAACTAAAATATTGGCCCCCGCAAACTGGAGACCTTCAGCTAAAAGTATCGGTGTATATCATGTTTACAACAGATTCCACCGGTGACAGCTCTGCCACTAGCGCTTGTTTCCTTTGAAGGGTCGATTCAGCAAGTCCATCTGCAGCACAATAAGGCACGATCAGAAGCTGCACCAACTCAAGATTGTGCATGCCAACAGGCTAACCGTAGTTCTGCACATATCGGTGCCAGCCTGTACTCACCTTTTATGTTGTTATTTTTGCTGAATGGCCTTTGTCATATTCGTACTGCCCTCTACTGGTCTTGTGATGTGTTGTAATTACTTTTTTTCCCCATTATAAATCACTGACTTGGTTCAGATAGTCTTCTCAGGTCATCAGCCTGAGATGGAAACACAAACAAACAACGGGAACTTTTGTTTGAAAAAGTCTGTGGCCACACAGACTCGAGGTTTGGAGTTCATTAACTCATTGGCTGCCATGGACGTCCGTAGATGTCAGTTAGAACAGTTCCATTGGCAGTTAAAAAAATTGCCAATGAAACAAGAGAATAGTATGAAAACATTGTTCTAGTTTTGAGCAAATTTGTCTTGTTCCATTGGCAGATTTTATTACTTGTCACATCCAATTTAGACCTCATTTTTATCTTTGGATAAATTAAAACAAGAAAATTTTCTGGACTAACCAGTTGAATGTGGCTTGTATCAAGATAATAAGACATTCATTTACGTAAAATGATAGGATTTCATTTTTTTTAGCAGTGTAAACTAATGCGCTGACAACCTGCCCTCTGTAGGTGGTAGCAGTGCTCTCTTTGGATATGAATGCTAAAACACAATCAAGCTTTTTTTTTCTACATTTTTGTTAAAAAACGTGTTTTTGGTGAAACTAGCCTATGTTCAAATGCTAACTGATAAAAAATGAGAAGACACAGAAACATACTTATTTTCTTGATGAAAGAATAAATTCTACTCTTTCTTTCGTTAGTTTCAGTGTTTACATAGTCAAAGAACACAATATTCTGTCGGTCTTGAAAAACTGGTCAACATGCTCTGAAACAGCGGGCAGCCAATGAGCTCAGGTCCCACCTCAACTACACCTCTGTGCCTTTTGCATGGTTGAACAAAGCAAGGTTATGCCACCATTTCCAATACGGTGACCCATTAATAGAAGACATGGTTTCAGTTTGTGTTTGTGAAACTTTGAACCATATGGAGCTTGAAAATTTTGCCTCTGCAGTGGCTGTTCTGAAGTGCTCACCACATTTGTTTGGGTGTTTTTCCGCCTCTGCATCTGTCTGGCTGGTCTCCTCTCAGACAACACTCAGGCAGCTAATAAGCAGAGTACCTTATAATGAAAACATATCCACCTTCCACTATGTGAATATTGAGGTTTGAGACTGAGAGGCTGAAAATCCTCCACAGAAACTGAAGTTCTGATGTTTTTTTGCAAATGAATTCTTAAGTCAGCAGAAAAGTAAGCTTTAGTCAGCATTTCTGGTATGTTGACTACTGTTGATAGGCTTCAAACTCCACCATGGACACATAACTCAGACTTTTATACTGTCTATAGTCGATCATCATATAGGTCCCTTTAGAAATTCTGAGTCACTGGCAGTGTTGTTTTGCTTTCTGACCTCTTTTGATTGATCTCCTCTGTTTTTGTCTCATTTCTTTTAGTTCTGACAGTAAACTCAGCCATGTCAAATTCTCTGGACTTCTTTCTGTGGATTGATGATCTGAGTTGGTCCTTCAGAGTCTGTGAGGTAAGCTGCATTCCTGGCAAAGGTTTGCTCTGCACAGCGGCCTTGTTTTATGATGGCCCTGAGAGCTCACAGCGCTGCAACTTAAAAAAAAAACACATGCAAAAAGAGAAAACACAAGCAAACTGAGAAAACATCTTCATCAAATCAACAACATGTAAAAACACTTTTATATAATTTTCCTACACAACTAATGGAAAGAAAACCACAATACAGCTGTGACTAAAAAAAAACAGGCATGTCGGGACATGTGCATCACTTTTAAGTGTCCCCTGGAAACACTTCCAGTGTTTTGCGGTGTATTTGCAGAGTGTTTTTCTAATATGTTATGTTGTGGTCTTTGCAGCACGTTTTCTAAATGCTGCACACTTGTCAAATGATGAAAATGTTTTCTTCATAGCCTGACTTGGAAGGAGTTGTGCCATAGTGATGAAACTTGGCATACATTAAATTCAACATTTTCTGACACTTACAGCATGGTTTATTTTTTAACACGGTTTGTGTTTTTTTGGGTTGTTGCTGTGGCAGGATGCTCAGACCTTGGGTCATCTTCAAGGCTCTCCCTACCCCTCTGGAATTCAGCTGCCCACTTTTTCCACAGTTGATAAAGCTGGAGCATCATCCCCTAATGTAGCAACCATGTCAGTGTGAATGTCCTTGGGGGTCGACTGTATAAAACATGGATGTAGTCTCTGTGACATCACCCATTTGTTCCTGATACTGTGAAATGAAGTCAGTCCACAGACACTGCCACATTTGATATGAAGCTAGCTGTAAGTTTCCTTTCGATGTCTCTGACTGGATAATCAAACAATCCTAAAAACTTCTAAACCACTGAGTTTGAAAAAAAATCACTCACTGTACAGTGTGCCGATAGCAAAATCAACGTTTTAGACCTAAGCTGTTTTCTGAACCGGGCTGTAAATATGATTTTTAATGCAGTAAAAGTCTGATTTTATTACTGTGTGTGTACCAGTGGCGGCTGGTCAATAGAGGGCACTAGGGCGCCGCCCCACCATCATTACCATTAACATTACTGTGAAGAATGAGACATTAAATAAGAAAAGTAAATAATAAAATATAATGTACATGTATATATTTATATATTTAAATTTGCATGATAAATATTATATATTCGTTGATGAGTAAAGTTTTTTAATTCATCTGCGTTTTCTGATTGTTGACGTGTTTCCGCCCCTTGGCGCAGAAATCTTTGGCCATAGACCGTCGTTATAAATTGTACGTGCGCAGTGGCTCCTCTTCAATACAAGAGATAGGACCATATCACACCTTTCTTGCGCCCAGAGCTGAATGCAGCTATGCAGCTGGATTTGCATACCACCACCCTCCCGCTGTGGAGCCGACGTCATAGCCATCCGTTTTAAAGTGCGGTTGATCGACAGGTCGAGCCGCGGGAGTAGGGGATGATCAGACGGAGACGTAAAATGGAGAGAGAAAACATAAATAACACAGTGGAGTTGTTCATAGCGTTGCCTTTTAAGAGGAGAACGTATCGTAAAAGGAGAAGGTGAATGTGAAAGAGCGTGGGCCATAACAGTATAACGTTGCTTTTTTTTGTTTTCATTGATGTAGGCTGAATACACAGGTGTGATACCTTAGCACGTTTGCTTGCTTATTAGTATATGTCTGTTTTGTAATCATAGCCCCCCCTGGATAAAACTCCACCAGCCGCCACTGGTGTGTACGTGACTGTGTACGTGACTGTGTACGACCCCTTTTTCTGTAGATATATGATAACACCCATCCATCCATCCATCTTCTTCCGCTTATCCGGGGTCGGGTCGCGGGGGCAGCAGCCTAAGCAGGGAAGCCCAGACTTCCCTCTCCCTAGCCACTTCGGCCAGCTCTTCCGGGGGGATCCCAAGACGTTCCCAGGCCAGCCGAGAGATGTAGTCTCTCCAGCGTGTCCTGGGTCTGCCCCGGGGTCTCCTCCCGGTGGGACGTGCCCTGAACACCTCACCAGGGAGGCGTCCGGGAGGCATCCTCATCAGATGCCCGAGCCACCTCATCTGGCTCCTCTCAACGCGGAGGAGTAGCGGCTCTACTCCGAGCCCCTCCCGGATAGCCGAGCTACTCACCCTATCTCTAAGGTAGAGCCCAGCAACCCTACGGAGGAAGCTCATTTCGGCCGCTTGTACCCGCGATCTTGTTCTTTCGGTCACTACCCAAAGCTCATGACCATAGGTGAGGGTGGGAACGAAGATCGACCGGTAAACAGAGAGCTTCGCCTTCCGGCTCAGCTCCCTCTTCGCCACAACAGACCTGTGCAGAGTCCGCATTACTGCGGACGCCGCACCGATCCGCCTGCCGATCTCTCGCTCCATCCTTCCCTCACTCGTGAACAAGACCCCGAGATACTTAAACTCCTCCACTTGGGGCAGGATCTCATCCCCAACCCGGAGAGGGCAGTCCACCCTTTTCCGGCTGAGGACCATGGACTCAGATTTGGAGGTGCTGATTCTCATCCCAGCCGCTTCACACTGGGCTGCGAACCGCTCCAGAGAGAGTTGAAGGTCACATCTCGATGAAGCCAACAGGACCACATCATCTGCAAAAAGCAGTGATCCAATCCTGAGGTCACCGAACTGGACCCCCTCGACACCCTGGCTGCGCCTAGAAATTCTGTCCATAAAAGTTATGAACAGAATCGGTGACAAAGGGCAGCCCTGGCTGAGTCCAACCCTCACTGGAAACGAGTCCGACTTACTGCCAGCAATGCGGACCAAGCTCTGGCACCGGTCGTACAGGGAACGGACGGCTCGTAACAAGCAGCCCGACACCCCATACTCCCGGAGAACCCCCCACAGGACTCCCCGAGGGACACGGTTGAATGCCTTCTCCAAGTCCACAAAACACATGTGGACAGGTTGGGCAAACTCCCATGCACCCTCAAGAACCCTGCTGAGGGTATAGAGCTGGTCCACAGTTCCACGGCCAGGACGAAAACCACATTGCTCCTCCTGAATCCGAGGTTCGACGATCTTACGGACCCTCCTCTCCAGTACCCCCGAATAGACCTTACCAGGGAGGCTGAGGAGTGTGATCCCCCTGTAGTTGGAACACACCCTCCGGTCCCCCTTCTTAAAAAGGGGGACCACCACCCCAGTCTGCCAATCCAGAGGCACTACCCCCGATGTCCACGCGATGTTGCAAAGTCGTGTCAGCCACGACAGACCCACAACATCCAGGGCCTTAAGGAACTCTGGGCGGATCTCATCCACCCCCGGGGCCCTGCCACCGAGGAGCTTTTTAACCACCTCGGCGACTTCGACCCCAGAGATGGACGAGCCCACCCCATCATTCCCAGACCCTGCTTCCTCCAAGGAAGACGTGCCGGTGGGATTGAGGAGGTCTTCGAAGTATTCCTTCCACCGATCCACAACATCCCGAGTCGAGGTCAGCAGCGCACCGTCTCCACTGAGCACAGTGTTTACAGTGCACTGCTTCCCCTTCCTGAGATGCCGGATGGTGGTCCAGAACCTCTTCGAAGCTGTCCGGAAGTCGTTCTCCATGGCCTCACCGAACTCCTCCCATGTCCGGGTTTTTGCCTCAGTGACCGCCGAAGCTGCATTCCGCTTGGCCTGTCGATACCTGTCTGCTGCCTCAGGAGTCCCACACGCCAAAAAGGCGCGATAGGACTCCTTCTTCAGCTGGACGGCATCCCTCACCACTGGTGTCCACCAGCGGGTTCGGGTGTTGCCGCCCCGACAGGCACCAACCACCTTACGGCCACAGCTCCGATCAGCCGCCTCAACAATGGATGCACGGAACAAAGTCCATTCAGACTCAATGTCCCCTACATCCCCCGGAACACAGTTGAAGCTCTCCCGGAGGTGGGAGTTAAAGCTCTCTCTGACGGGAGATTCTGCCAGACGTTCCCAGCAGACCCTCACGATACGTTTGGGTCTACCAGGTCTGACCGGCATCTTCCCCCACCATCGGAGCCAACTCACCACCAGGTGGTGATCGGTTGACAGCTCCGCCCCTCTCTTTACCCGAGTGTCCAAGACATGCGGCCGCAAGTCCGATGACACGACTACAAAGTCGATCATCGAACTGCGACCTAGGGTGTCCTGGTGCCAGGTGCACATATGGACACCCTTATGCTTGAACATGGTGTTCGTTATGGACAACCTGTGACGAGCACAGAAATCCAACAACAAAACACCACTCGGGTTCAGATCGGGGGGGCCGTTCCTTCCAATCACGCCCCTCCAGGTCTCACTGTCATTGCCGACGTGAGCGTTGAAGTCTCCCAGCAGCACGATGGAATCCCCAGACGGAGCACTCTCAAGCACTCCCTCCAAGGACTCCAGAAAGGGTGGATACTCTGAACTGCTATTTGGACCATAGCCACAAACAACAGTCAGGATCCGTCCCCCCACCCGAAGGCGGAGGGAGGCTACCCTCTCGTCCACCGGGGTGAACTCCAACGTACAGGCACCGAGCCTGGGGGCAACGAGTATCGCCACCCCAGCCCGCCGCCTCTCACCATCGGCAACTCCAGAGTAGAAGAGAGTCCAACCCCTCTCGAGAAGGCTGGATCCAGAGCCCTTGCTGTGCGTTGAGGTGAGGCCGACTATGTCTAGCCGGAACTTCTCAACCTCGCGCACCAGCTCAGGCTCCTTCCCCGCCAGAGAGGTGACGTTCCACGTCCCTAGAGCTAGCTTCTGCAGCCGAGGATCAGACCGCCAAGGTCCCTGCCTTCGGCTGTCGCCCAACTCACACTGCACCCGACCCCTATGGCCCCTCCTGCGGGTGGTGAGTCCACGGGAAGGGGGTCCCACGTTGCCTCTTCGGGCTGTGCCCGGCCGGGCCCCATGGGAACAGGCCCGGCCACCAGGCGCTCGCCATCGAGCCCCACCCCCAGGCCTGGCTCCAGGAGGGGGCCCCGGTGACCCACGTCCGGGCAAGGGAAACGCTGAACCATTGTTTGTACTCATCATAAGGGGTCTGTGTGAGCTACACTTTGTCTGGCCCCTCCCCTAGGACCTGTTTGCCATGGGAGACCCTACCAGGGGCATAAAGCCCCCGACAACTTAGCTCCTAGGATCATTGGGACACGCAAACCCCTCCACCACGATAAGGTGGTAGCTCACTCATGGAGGGGTATGATAACACCACGGTGCCAAATGTCTCTACTTTTCAAAGTCCTCAAACACTTAATCAGCATCAGTTGATCTGGAGATAAACCATGTTGTCAGTGTTAGAAAATGTTGACTTTAATCCATGTCAAGTTTCACCACTATGGAATAAGTCCTTTCAAGTCAGGCTACGAACTTTTCAGCTCTCCCTTGTGATTTGCTCGTGTTTTGTCTCTTTGTGTTTTTTTTTTAAGTTGCAGCATTGTGAGCTCTCAGGGCCACCGTATTCTTTCCATTTTCACAATCTGTTCTTCTGTTAATCATGTTTTTGTCAATATGTTGATGATACATCTGTGGTTGAAGTTGTTTAATATATTATACAATGGTAACTAGTGATATTGAGGGGAAGCTTTTACAATCCAGTGATTGCTTTTACAGTTCCTGTGAAAAGATGTAATCGATTGCTGAGTCTAAGAATTTGTGCAATCATCTACAGTCTCAAACAGAAAAATAAAAACAACTGTCACCTACCAGTAATTCATCTTTGCTAAAGTAGCGCTTGATGATATTTAACACATACTTCTATTGATGGGTTTATTCTTGCTTTTTAGAAAATTTCCCTCTAACAAGTCACAGCAACACATTTTAAAACATCTTTTGGAGCTCTTATCAGACTGCATAACTAAAGCCCTAAACAGTGAGTCAGAGCTGCTGCTTCATAATGCTCTCTTTCTGAATTTAAAAGCATTACGGTGACTTGTTTGGAAGTTTATTTTCATTCTCTGCTTACCATCTTCAGCTTATTTGAGTGTTTCTTGCATCAGTGTGGGAAAACAGGGTGGCCTTTGTGTCAATGCATCCTGCTAAATTTATGCTAATAACCTTCTGGTAAATAAATCATGAAATATAAATAGAAGTTAATAGGCACCAACAGAAAGCATGTGTCTGTCTGCAAACACTTTTAATGATGTGTTCCTTTGAAATAAAGAAATGAAATCGCCCGCCTCCGGCAAACGTCTGGAATAGCTGGAGCAAGATGCAGTCAGCATTCAAAATGTCCAATCCAGGCTTTTGTACATTTACTTTGCATTCATTTACATAGTCCAAGATAAACAACGTTTCCCATAAACCCTTTTTCCTTTTTCTATCATCACCCAATTTGTTGTTTTTGACTGTCTGACTGCATATATCTGTTTGTGATTACCTGAATTCAGAGGCACAGAAATGGCGTTTCGTTTTAAATAGGAGAAGGGAAATCCTGTTATGGGATGTTTGGCTCGTGCTAACAGTATATTGGGGCGCAGTGTTCTGGAAACAACAAGTGGGGTTTAATGATTGTAGGTGATACTGTGGAGGATAGACAATGTAATTACAGAAACAAGTAATCTGGTTAACTTAGTGCTGAATCATGGAGCATCCAAACTGGAGGAGTGAGGCTCTGAAAGAAGCAGCTGTGTCACCTTCGGGTGTCCTCCTCACAGTCTGACAGAAGGAGACTTCTTTTTCTTTCCATTATCACTTTGTAAAATAGCTGATGTAGTCTGTACAGTACGACGACAACGACACCACAGTGGAAGTTTTCACCACATTACTTTTCGACCTTGCAGGTATTTGCATGAACTGTCGCCTCTCTGAGTGTGGAGGTGTGGTTTGTGGGTGGTGCTGACTTTAAATTGTCCTTAAACATTCGGGGATGACCTGAAGCTGAGGTAATAGAAAGTCTTTATGAGCCATGCAGCTCTGCTGGGTTGTTTTCCTCGCTAAAATGCTAAACTCTTGTTGCATAGGACCAGGAAGGATGTCAATTACATTAGGCATTTTATCAGAAAGGACAGGCAGGGAACATTTTCTGCAAATTTGTGAAGCACATGTGCTAAACCGTGGCTTTGAATGCTGGCACAAAAGCCGGATTCAATTCATTCTCCATTCAGCAATCAATTCAGCAAAGTGGTTATTCTTCAAAAATTCAAAAAACTGAAAAGCTTTTGGCATGAAAAGGTTGTCATAGTGAACTCGCAGATATCACAATGAATACTCACCCATTAGCAAATGAGGCAGTTCCTATTTACAATGTGAATTGATTGGACTGAAAGTGAATCAACCTCGGCTGGCTCACATGGGCGTTAGTGACAGTAACCTGCCTTTCACAGCTTAGGAAGGCACAGCTATGCTAAACCCTCTCTATTTTTAGCCGTGATGAGTGAAATAAATGTGGATTATTGCCACCAGGAAGGGTGTGATTAAGAAACCATGAGTGATTTAGGGATGGCTGATAGCACCCTCAGAATGATAATTTACTTTGCATGCGGGGCTGAACTCTGGTGCAGAAACATCCACATTTTTAACAAGGCAGCCAGTCAGAGTGGAGACAGCCCAGTCTGGGTAAAGGGGCTGAAGTGGCTTGAAAATGAGCCCGTTGATAGATAGTTAAAACCATGTAAGTTAGCAAGCGCTGCCATGCATGTGATCCATCTCATTATCCTCCGAGAAGAGATTTTATCCTGCTGCCACTGCAAAAGCTCCCCCGTGCTGAGATGTAGCGGCTGGAGCCACAGTTTGCAAAGATAATGCAATCACAACACTTCTGCACAGCTTCAACAAGAGCTGAGAGGCACAAAAAATCAAGTGTGAGTGGATTAGCATAGCTCTGAATATGTAAAAACATCAACAATAAATGTCAGGGAGTGAATTCAAACCTGAGGAATGCTCATGATTGGTTCCAACAGATGCTTTTTATGGTCTTAAGTTCAGCTTAGTGTGTCTTCTTCATTCTGTGCATGTGATTACACACAACCGGGACATTGTTTTTGTTTGCCGGATGAGAATCCTCTTCCTGTTAGCTCAGCTTTTTACCAAAATGGCTCTTTAACTGGCACATAAGCTAAGGCTAATGCTGTCTCATTAGTGGCAGCTAGCTAGCACACACAGGTCAATTGTATCCCTGCAGATATAGCTGTGTGCCAGTGCATCTTACCCTGACTTGTTTTCACTCAATTGCTGGCTGCCTAGTTAACTCTTCTGCTGTTGTAGATGAGCAACAGGATGTGACTTTAGAGCTCTTTTATTAGAGATTGATTTCCTCCTGTAGAGAAAAACAGGCGTTTTCTTAAACGTTCCCGCGAGGAAACATTCATCTTAAGTCTTTCTCACACGTTCACATACACACATTAGGTGCACACACTCACACCTACATGCGAAACTAAATCACATTTCTTTGTCCTGGAAATGAAACACATCAGTATTCATAAATAAAAGACAGAATCCCAGCTCAGTGCTCATACTTTGAAAAGCTGTCGGCTGCAGTGCGTCATCTGTGTTTCTTTGGGAGGCCATTATTTTTGTGTTCTGGCTTGTTTTAAATTATGAAAACCACAACAGCCCTGAACTGTGCATTTGGCTCGACAAAGAAAAATCACCACTTTTTCTCGCACTAACAAGCTATTTTGTTATCATTAGGTGATATTTTCTTTTCAGAAGAAAATCTGTTTTCCCTCATACAGAAAAGGAGAATCATTAAGTGATTTTCTCATGAATAAGCACCTCTTTGGTTCTTTACATCCTCCTGTTAACCTTTAAAACACCAGCACATATCTCAGCTTTAACCACAGCATTAAATTTTAATCAAGTTATTATCAATGTACACAACATGCAGCAACAAAGCACCACATTATTTGTAGGCTTGTGTTTAAGAAAAATGAGCATATTTAAAGGTCTAGTATGTGTGAAAATATGTTTTTCCTTTGCTATCAAAGTCAGTGTGTCAACTCACAAGGGCTCTCTTGCATTTGCTGAACTTGTAGAATAGAATAGAAAAGGATAGACTTTATTTGTCCCAGAGAGAAAATTTAGGAGGGGTCATAGCAGCAATCAAGAAAACAAAAGTAAGAAAGTGTATGGAAAGTGCAAAAGATCCATAAGAAAAATGATGACAGCTTGGCCATGTCCAGTGTTCGCTCTGTTAGACATGTCTGTAAATAGTATAATGCTACTCTGCCTTCTGGTATTCCCTCTGTTGCTGGGCTAGCACGGCTAGCTTTTCCATCTTATTAGAGACAGATCTGTTCCTAATAATGATGATGAAAGGACAGGTCGATGTCGTCACCTCTTAGCTCACACCTCAGTACCAGAACATCATCCTCACCTCCTCCTCCTCACCTTATGGGGAAACATTAGGCCTTGCACTAGCTAGCATTGACATGCTACAGGCTGCTAATGGCTGATCTCACATGTAAACAATGCAACCATGGTTACATGTAGCATCTCTAGACAAACACAGGAGCAAAAATTGTAAAAATATCACTGAAAACAAAACCAGTTTGGTGTCCATGATCAACAAATGAACCATATAAAGTAATAACCTACTCCAAATACAAAGATGACGAAAAAGAGACCGAAAGAATTACAAGAAGAGAGAGCTGCTGCAACAGGCTGCCACAACTGGGCGGCGCCTAGCAACAAGGTAACAGCAACAAAGATACATCCTATTTTTGTCGAATGCTAAGAGCTGTGTTGCATCTATTTACAAAAAGTGGATCAAGCTGGACGGGAAGTCATGCACAGAACTAAATGGTGTCAAAACCCAATTGCATTTCGCTTGACTATGACAACAAACTGACATAATGAGCACAGCCAAGCCAGAAGTCAACGAGTTTGCAGTTTTACAGTTTAATGTTATTGAGGCGAGGATTATCATTAGAATGGGAATCAAGGGGTCTCCTCTGATCTGGACTCAAGCTGTCTGGAAGTCCTTCACCACGCCTTGCTGGACTCTCACCTGGTATGAGAAAAAAAAAGTCTGTCTATATGACTTTGTGGTAAAATTGTAGAATATTACATGACTGTACATAAAGGGGATCCTCAAACATGAAGATAAATAAAAGTGTGTTTGGGGCTGTTTTCACAAGATCTAGCTATTGACACACTGAAAAAAAAACAGAAATCTTATCAAGTGTTTTTGTCTTGTTTTAAGTAAAAATTGTCTTATTAAACTCAATATGAGCCACATTCAACTGATCAGTCCAGAAAAGTGTCTTGTTTTAAGTTATTCAGAGACAAAAATGAGGTTTGAATTGCTTTTAACGAGTGAAAAAATGAACTATGGACTGCTCAGGTGAATGTGGCTCAGATTTAGTCTAAAAACACATTTTCTACGGAAAATAAGACAAAAACAATTGATGAGATTTCATTTCTTTGTGGTGCAGTTTCCACACAAACGGAAGGATTGGCTGTTTTAAGGCTTTCTCTCTGACCTGCTTTCCAAAGTTTGCAATTACAGCCACCAAATCACACTTTCTGCTGTGAACATGCAGCCAAAACACAAGTTTACCATTTTGTGTTGACTATGTTTGTGGTCAGAGCCAGACACACTGAGGGCTCTGCTGCTGATTGTAAAAACCAACAGTGAGGTCTGTACAAGCTGAGTCTGCTTTGTCATGGTTTGTTACCCAATAATAGAAGACGTGGCACACGTGTGGTGCCACTTAGTGATAATATAAACAGTACAGTGAAGAAAATTTGGCTTTGGCTGTGGTGTGGGTTGTGATGAAGAGCTCACTTTGTTTGTTTGGGTGTTTTTCCGCCTCTGCTTCTGTCTGGTCTGGTCTGCACAGACTCTGAAAGGCTACAGGCTGAACTTCTAATGCTGTTTTATGGATTATTCTATCCTTAAAATACTTTTAAGACATGTTGTCAGCAGCTAAAAATACCATTATGTGGAATATAAGAGCTCAAGTTTATTGAATAAATTACAGTTTCAATTCAGTCGTCTGATTCCTGCCTGTTTAAACAGCACATCCCAAAAGACTTCCCCTCCCTGAAGAGATTCAAGACAGATATGTGAAAGTATTTTTAGCATGCAGGAGCAGTGCGGCATCTAAAATTACACTAAAGTATATATTTAAAATGATGTGACAGACCAGAGATGAAGAGATGTTGATAAAATCCACCTCAGCTTTCAATTTTTTTTGCCTTAAATCAAAAGTGTAACTGTTTTGGGAGCAGTTCTAGGGACCCTGATGAATATTCAAGCATTAAACACAACGCACGGAACAGTGAGTTTCACTCAACAGTAGGCAAAGAACAGGTTACAAGAAGCAGGAGAGAAATTGGTGCATAATCCACTGTCTTGTGTAAAAAAAAATACAAACCCTCTTATTTAGCCTCAGCCTTTGGATTTAGAGGAACATTTTCTTACTTTGTCCAACACTCAGCCGCCAGAGGTGAGAAGAGTGTGACTGACTTCTGATCTGGTGTTTTCTGGGCTTTTCTTTGGACCTGCTGAGAGTCAAACTCTCTGAGGCTTCCTCCTTTCTTCTTTGCACTGATTGTGGAGCTCATGCAGCTGATGCCAGAGAGCTGGTATCTGTCTCTCTGATTGATCTTTGAAGGAAAAGATAATACACAGTCAATAGAAAGGACTGTAAAAGGTTGATAAGACCTTCACGCTCACTCTGGAAGAGATTAGCCACCTCATACGGAGCTGCAGATTGGCCTTTTCTCTCCCATGCTGCAATCGTATTTGTATGTTAGGTACATGATTGTTTTACTTGAGATTCAAATGATATGTTGTGCATAAATCATATCCACTTCTTTGTGATTGCACTCTTATGTAAAGTCTCACTTTAAGGTTGCAAAGCCATGCAGCCAGTTTTCCTTCTCAGCTCCTGTAACACTGAAAACCAGTCTTGCAGGTGTCTGTTATGTTATTCTGTCCGGTTTTCAACACAGGGCATTCAGGGTGAAGTTTGCTTCCTGGATCGTGTTTTCTAAGAGTTTCATATGTTTAGATCTAAATCAACATCTCGGGGTCTGTGTTTGTTCAACAAACACAAAGCGCTGCAGACGGTTCCCCTCCTGCACACATTTCTCTATCACGTTTTCCAGGCCAGGGAGACAAACAGTTTTGGATCACAGGAGTCTTCTCCTCTCCAGGGAGGAAGACCTGGGTCAGGCCCAATGCAGATTTCATGCTTTCCTGGACTGCTGAAAACCTGGATTCTGCTTTGCTCATCAACACTTTGCCAAAGTTCTGCCATCATTTCTGTTCCCGCAATTTGAAGTTTGTGACAGCTCACATCGGTCACCAATAAGACAGATGTCATGGTTTATAAATCATGTTTGCATCACTGAGGATGATTTGACTCACGCCCTGTGTCACGGTTATTGATATGACATAATGTGACTGAATTATGCTGCTTTCCTGCATGGCTTTTATTTAGAAAATGTGCCTACACAGACTTACAGGCTTGTATTTAACCACATTTTCTAAACCAGATTAAGTCACTGCATTACATCTTATAAACACGGATATGAATGATGACATGACGTGCATTATGTTTGTGTGCAACAGGTATAAGGAGGTTTATGGATGGCTTGTTAGGGTTCTCAAAGCTGACAATTTTACTGTTGCCTATATTTGGACAAAGTGATCAGTCAATCAATCTTTGTTTATTAATGGTGCGTTCCATTTGTGCTCAGAACTGAGAAGTCGGGAATGGAAATGACGTCATGTACAAATTTCAGCATTCCAGTTGCCAAGTCTGAAAATCTTGCCATAACACCAGTATTTCTGCATATAAACATTGAATAATACTATGTATACGGCTGATTCTTGCAACAAACACTAGTCAGAAATGCTAAAATAAACAGAAAATAACATTAGCTTAATTACTGTTTACCCCTGAAGTCAGAATTTCCTATCAGGACCTCGGGGTGGCGTGGATGCTCCAACTTCCCAGTAGGAGATTCCTACCTTAGGGCGTTCCCACCCAGGACTCAGAAATTCCAACTTCCAGGTACAAATGGAACACACCATAAGCACCAAATCACAACAAATGGTATCTCAAGGCACTTATTTAAAAAAATAAGCAGGTCCAAACCAATCAGAAACATCCAGTTTCAAGAAATGAAGCCAAAGTGTTTAAATTTACAATTTCTGAAATGTCTACTTAATACTGATTCCCTGAAGTACCAGAAACCATAAACACAACAATTTTAAAAAGCCATTTTTTTCAGGAAAAATGAACATATTTACAGCATTGTGCAAAACATGAATTTAGTCTGAATGACTCATTTCTTCTATGGCACACTGTACGGTGGGGAAAGATGACGATTTTTGCCCAATTGAAGGCACAGCTGATGTCTTTGGCAGACTGGCACCCTGTAGCTTTAAGAGAGGAAGGCCAGGTCCAGCCTCCTTAACTCACACCACCTCAACAAAAGCCAGGTAGAGGTTAACACTTCCAGTAGGGCTCCTGGCCAACAATAGACTTCAAACTGCTGTATCAGAAACCTTTGGGTAGGGCTCAAGAGACAACCTCCAGTCTGAGAACATGAGACAGTGTGGTAGTGCTAAAATCTGCTGTTCCTTGAGTTTCTGCTTGAGGCTGGCTCCAGAAGTACCAGTAGTCACATACACACCAAGTCAGAAAAAAACTGTTTTCAAAGCAGAAATTAGGTGAATGTTTTACTTACTTGGAAGTTTAGAGGATATCAAGATCACAAGCTCGCCCAATCAGAGGCATAGCTCAGCTCACGTGATTGACAGGCACCCTATAGCTGTACTTGAAGCTCCCGTCACTTCCAATATGGCTGCGGTAGCCGATCTGCTTCAAAAGTCCACCTCGGAAACAGAAGGGGGGAGACTACGTCCATTAATTTTACAGTCTATGGTTGGGCTGCTAAAACTAGGTTCATACATTATACAGCCCGTGATTTAGACCTGCTAATGTTATATTAATAACAAACATCCAACACTGAGACAAGCTAAGGAGTCTGATCTGATCTTAACCCACCATGAGCCAATCACTTTCCAGCATTTAGCCAGAAAAAATACAAAACAAAGGAAGAAGAAAATAAATAACAGAAACATTAAGCAGTGCCTGACTCATGTTAGACATCTGATGAGAAAGGTTCAGAGGAGGATGCAGAAAAGATGCTGTTAGCAGCTGGTTTCTGGCAGGTCCACAGCAGCAGGCAGTCGCCAGTTAAGATATAAAGGAAACTACTTTAAATAGCCATTTAAGATCCTGTATTAACCATATTTTGGCAACATGATGCCCGTGAACCAGTTAGGAAGTGTTGGGAAAATGTCGAGATATCAGCTATTGGTAGATCTGGCTTGGTTAGCATACACAAAGCAGGCACTTTGGATTTGATAAAAGCATAGAGGCTAGAAATACAACATAAAAAGTTCCCTGCTTTTTTCAATTTCTGTCTTTACTTTTTTTTTTCTCAACATTGGACCTAAGCTCACAAAGACCTCATGTTTAAGTTCTAACAAGACTTGAAACACAAAACTAATATGAAGAATGTTTACCTCAGTAATAATGCAAGTGAGAAACTTCAGAAACTTCCACAGCAACAAGTGGAGTTGCCCCCTGCTGGTCATTAGAAAAAAAAGCAGCTTAATAACAGATGGGTGTCAGGTTAACTTTTCAGACCCAGAGGTTAGAATCACACCTTGTGCTGTGAAAAGTAATTGAACACGTTCCCCTGTGAAGTTAAACTCTTATCACCCTCAGTGCTTGAAAGGAGCACTGCAGTCTGCAACACTTCCTCATTGAAAGATAAATTGGTGATACTGTCGTCAGCAAAACATCAATTACTCTTCTTTGCAGCGAAATGCATCATCACTGCTTATTTGATTATGATGTATTAATCATAAAAGCTTCATCTATCACTTTTTTATCGAGCACACAAAATAACAATCATTTTTCAGATGGATCTCCAAATTTTCATGCAGAGCAGTTCTGAAATCTCCTCAGAGGCCCCAGCGCCGGCCTTGAGCAGAGGCTCAAGCTGTGGTTCTGAATGAGTGTATCAAATTTCATCAGCTCGCCTGTAAATCAATCACAACCTCTGCCGCTCGATGTAAGGGGCACCGGAGTTAATGCGCCAAAGTCAAGAGGCGAGAGTTTTTTTTTTTTTTTCCATCTCTCACTGTAAGTTTGTCCAGACACGGAGACATGGAGTGAAACTTTAGGATGATGCCTTGCTCATGGGCACATTTAGGGTAGATGTCCTTGAAGATGAGGATTTAATGCTCAAAGTCGATCAGATTTAGAGTACTTCCCTGCTCTGAATACCCTCAGGCTGCTGCTGCTGCTTCCTCTGCTGCTGCACTGACCTTTTCAAGGTTTATGAAGTTAACTTATTATCTGCCAAACGGTAAAATGTAGTGTAAAATTGACGTAGTTAATTCATACTTAATATATTTTATTCATGATGCTGGGAATACTCCTATCTCACATGATACCCAACAGACAGTCAATAGGCAGTAATACATTTCAGTTGTAAACTCTATAGTTCATCCAGCCGACAGGATTCCATTTGCTGAAACCATTAGTTTGGGATAAGCACACAGAATTTCAAGCAGCAGCCTTTTTTGTATTTGACAAACCAAATGTCAAGAGTTGAGTTTATCTCTATGCTTCAGTGTGAATGTGCAGCTCCTCCTCTGTTGTGTTTAACAGGATTTTGTAGGCTTGTTTATTAACTGCACATCCTTCACTTTGAGGGATAGCGCGATGGTGCATGTTGTTTTCCACTTTACCCTCTTTGATTTATGTCACCATGCCACAAACACTACTCTGACCCTAATAACCAATTGGCCCCCGAGCTGTTTTGTCATGCTCGGTGATTCCTCTTTCTGTTCAGCTGATAATTCTGATAAATCAGAAGCGGAAGGCGTGATTTTTAGCACAACATCCAACGCACATCATCAAGCATGTTGGTCCTTGTCTGTTGTAATTATCTGAGGAACTAGTGTCCACAAGAGGGAAGTGTTATCACACTGATCCGCCCATTCATTTACAGGCTGCACCATCATGCCTGATCCTGCTTTGGGAGGGAAGGATGAACTGGCTGGAGAGTGAGGAGAAAGGAAGGAAGGAAGGAAGGAAGGAAGGAAGGAGAAGTGTTAGTCAGCTCTCACAGCTGCACATGAGGTAAAACACACACCCTCCTCTTCTTGCTAAAACTTACTCATATGTGGTTAAAGATTCAAGGAATTGTTGACTTTACTCCAGGATGTCCCTTTCACTCCCATGACCACCAAAATAAAAGCCCCTCTTCTCTGTGGTTTCATTCATGACCTCACTATGAGAGTATGTGCAGATGATTATTTGGTTAATATTTGACTTGAGCTTTCTCTGCCCCTCCCTAACTTGTTTATTAGAGCTGTGGTTCACATGAGGTCTGGGGTGCCGCAGGAGTCATTAAGATGATGATTCTTGATTCCCTGCAGATTAAAAATACCACAATTTGTCATTTATTGGACTCAGTTTTTTACTTTTCTGTGAGATATAAAGTGATATACGCAGCTGTTTTGGGCTTTATAAAAATATTTTGATAATTTTATTCATATGTCTTCTAAAGAGTATAAATGGGGAAATTTTGCATATGATTTTTTTTTTTTTTTTTTTTTAAGTGGTGGTTGTAAGAGAAATGATAAAAAGGAACTTCATTCTTGATCTAATTTGAGTCACTTGCAGTTCCAAGGTACTCAAAGGTTTCAACATGTGACTGTTGTTTCACTTCAGCATGCCTGTACATGCTGTTTTATCGTCCCACACTCTTCCTAATAATCCCAGTCACTGCGTCAGACTTCCACCCGGAAATAGTTTTCGATTTTCTCACCGTCTTCTTCAACAAAAGACGTTTTTCGCAGGCGTTAAGAAAAAAAAAGTTTGTGTTACTTCCTAGCGGGGCTTCCAGAGTGCTATAGTTTTCCATGCGATGCTTCTGCTTTTTGCAGGACAATCCAGGCTCCTCCCTTGCACAACGTCACCCGATCCCGATCTCTCCCAAAGCGTCAGCGATAGTCAGCAACACACTGTGGTGGCAGATCAGCGGGGCGGTGCGCAGAGCGGGATAAAGCTACACTGTATCTCACCCTAAAAAAAAGGAGAAAAGGGGGGCTCATCCCTCCATTTCCAGACTTCCAACAACTTCACCGGCCTGCTGTGTGGATCCCTCCGGCTGTGCGTGTGGCTGCGGACCGGGAGAAACCAGGGAACTTAAGGAACTAAAACAGGAACGGTGCCAGCAGATTATCTGTGAGGTGCTGTGTCAATTGCGCAGACGGAAGAAAAGGCGACATTTCCTCAGAGGAACTCTCCAAGTGTTGGAAACTTCCCAGCACAGCATCGATCGAGGACCTCCCGCCCACTTTACCTCCGATCCACGATCCTGGAAGGGGGAGAGACAGAGTCCTGCAGCCGCTGCGGTGGATGGAGCAACAAAGGCTGGATGTTTAAACTAGAAGAGCTGCTCACATAAAGAACAAACTCTTCCTCCCCTCACACTCCATCACCTACACGGCTCATCTGCAGCCGCCTGGATCTCATTCGAAGGATCCGGCCAGGTTTTACTTTGTGCAAACTCTCTGCCAGAAAGAGGAATCGACGCAGGCGTGAAATTGATGCTTTGCTACGGAGAGAAGCGCACAAACGATCCTCTAGTTTCGCGAAAGTGTCGTGCTGCTCAGTGAAGGGAGGTAGACTATAGTTGGGGTCGAAGTGGGATTTGCAGAAGTTACATGCTTGGTCTTTGTCGTCACGAGTGAGCCCGATCATCCAGTGTCAGGTTATCAGAGAAGATCCGGATAGTTTGAGGAGCCATGGCGATGTGTGTGGGGATGTGGATCCTCCTGTTAGCGCTGCACATCCAAGGTAAGGATACAGACTACAATATGTGACTCATATCTTTCTCATTTTATCATCACCCCCCATCTTTCGTGTGTGGATGCGTGCGCTCCGTGATGTTTGGCACGAGACATGATTAATGCATGAATGGGTGGATCAGCGTGATTGCAGGCTTTGTGTTTTGCAACAAGATGTGCAAATGAGTGAGAGAAAATTGGAAAGTGTTTCAGTCTTGGACTCTACCCCTCACAAACGGCTGCAGAATACTTATTTGGCTGCAAAATAATGAAGTTACTCTTGCGGCAGGCAGATGGCGATATGAGCGAACCGTGCAGGCCAGCTCTCTCCAAGTTTTCCAATATCTCATTGCAATGGCAACTCTGAGCCTCGGAGAGCTCCTGAATGACAATTGATATCCATGGCCTCTGCAGCCTCTGCTGCGGTCTGTTAGTCTGTCACTGAAAACAAAGATTACAGAATGTAAGAACCAAATGTGTCTGAAATGTCCTTCATTTTCTGCAGGATTGAAATCCTCAGGGCCTGTGCTGCTCTCATATTCCATCCTGATATTTTCAGAGGAAGAGTGAGTCAGGTTGTGGTGACATTTGTCTTTGGCTTCAGCCACCCTTGGATGAATTATTCTGAGTATATGACAGCTTTAAAGAGCCAAAGGAGGAAGGGATGGTGTGTGTGTTTTTTTGGGCAGAGGGTGAGCTGCAGAAGGAAACACCGCTGGCTGATAAATGGAGTGATAATTTGACATTGATCACCCTGACATTAAAGCTCCCCAAAGAGGGCCTAATCATTTAAACGCATGCGTAAAACGCGCATCTGACGCTTATCGGAAGACGCATCATTATTCTGGTTGTATTGACAAGCTGCTAATTAGGAAACAAAACAAAGCCAACTACAACACACTGTGCATTTAAACCCCTGTGTGTGTGTTTGTTGTGCTGGAGGGCTTGTGTAGCTAAGCTGAAAGTTTCTGCTTTGTTTATGTGTGGTAAATTCTGTCTGGCGCCCTCATTTTTAGAACGAACTGGACGTGGGTCAAGTGTGGTCAAGAAAAGTCACATCATGTTTGGAGTTAATCCTCTGTTCTTTTATTTATTTGCAACTCAAAGCCCTGCCTTTTACTGACCTTGTTTTTTTTTCCTCCTCATTTTCTAGTCAAATGAAACTAAAAACTTCCTTCCAGGCAAATACTTTGTCACATCTCTTTCTGTTTTCTTTTTTAAACCTCCGTTGAGCTCCAGAACAACCACAGTGCTGACCTCGTTCGGAGCGGGGGGCTTCTTATAGCATCATGTGTTTAAGACTGATTGAAGACTTTGATCAAAAGCCTCTGTCTGATTTACATTGAGATGATCCCTTTGCTTGTGCAGAAGATCAGGATTAACTGGTTCCCTTGGGATTCACGGTGGAAATCTTTTGAAGCTGTTCAATCAAGGGAGTGGAAAATGTCTTAAAAATTGCTCTTAAAGCGTCCTGGAGATGTCTCATCGGGAGGAAAGCAGGGGGGTGTTTCCGAGCCTAATTAGACATCATATGAATACACTTTGCCCTTATTCCTGTTTTGTTCTGCTGCTGTAGTTATTTAAAACCTGAGCGTGTGCATAATTCATGCTGTCAGACATCTTTATAGAGGGAAGGGCTTGGAAATAGTTTTATTTCAGCTGTTGTTTGGTGCCATTTCTTTTGACATGCAAAAACAAGAATTTGCCTTTTCACCCTGGGGTTAAAGGGCGTTGCCATAAATGCCCAGCGTCTTTGATGGCTTAATTGATATACAACATGTTCCAGACTCTTCTCTCATTACCCAAGCACAAACAAGCAGGAGGAAGAGGAGGAGGAGGAGGGGGGCTAACAAATGCAAGTGGCTGCAAAAGCCTGTTGCAGTCATCCATTTGGGGAAGCCATTTGTGCTTGTCATTGCAATAACCATTAGTCGAAAACACAAGAGTGCCAAATTCATAAACAGAAAATATCCTGAGCTGTGTGCCAAATAGATTATCAAAAAGGAACATAGAGAATAATGGATCTGTGAATTATAACAGCAGCTCTGTTCCTGCTTTCCCATATTAGCTCCTGCTCTCTCCAGCATTGCACACTGCTATTTAATTGGGTGTGAATTGAGTTTGCAGCCAGGTGGTTGTTTATGGCTTGGCTCCATCCCGGGGTCCTGCTGCTGTACGAGCCCTTATAGATATCTCTCTCAGCGGTGGGATAAGGAGATTTTTTCGGCTTTAATTCCTCATCTTGGTTGGATTAAACATTTGGGAAATGAATGCAGGATTTGTGGACAAGCATCAACTTTGATCGCGCCATTATTCGGGAATGAAAATGGTGTTGCTGTGAATTATAATCTTTGTTGGAAGTTGGCAGCATGCAGGCTGAAACGACTCTGCTGGAGACCTCTGTTGTGCAGATCTGTCAGTCATTTCATGCATGAGTATTTGGTAGTGAGCTTCTCTTCTACTATCACAACACAGCTGCTGTGTTTGTGTGTCACTGCCCTTTAACTGCGCTGATTTCCTCTCCTAACGTCCCCTGAGAGACGTGAACCACAGGTGATGTTTCCAGTTTTGATTGACATCTTTATTGTTTTCACATTTTAGAGCGATCTGCTCGGCTAACGGCCTGATTTCTATGCGCGAGCCTGTCACCGAAGCCCCGAAACACAACAGTTGGTTTTGACTCATGACAAGCTCTCACACGCTGAGCTGCTGCAGCGTGCGTGTGTTTTTCACACTCATTTGACGACCATTGAAGTCAACTTTGGTGTGTGAAATGTGCCGTACTCCAGATGATGGATTGATTGAGCAGTCGGGGGGGCATGAGGACATCGGCTGCATGTTCATGTTAAGTGCAGAAGCAGATGTTTGATGTTGAGCTCTTGGAACAGGCAGGAGAGTGATTCACCAGATGCATCATGGGACAAAAGCTGCAGCGACTTTGGTGCAGCTTCATTAGCGTTGTGACTTTGCTAATTCTTTCTGTCTTTTGAAGGGAAGTGTAATTGCTTCTCTGTGGCGTTTTCGTTTTGCTTTTTGTGGAGCTGACAGCGAAGCGGAGAGAGGCACTGTGGGATTGTTGGGCCTTGATGGTTGGAGTGTGGATGCAAATTGCTCTGATCCTGGCTCCTTTGGGGAGTCTCCCTTTGGTCCCTGCTGAGGTGATGGATGGGAAAGAGAGCTGTGAGTCCTGGGAGACAGGCTTGAGGGGAGCTGACAGGAGATTAAGCTTCTCTTTTCGCCATGGAAACTAATGGAGGCATTGGGCCACTCAAACTTCATCTCTTTGAGTATTTATCTCATTGTGGTTCTGCTGTCAGTTCTTTAGCAAATCCCTCTCCCAACACTGCTTGAAATGTCTCTTTAGAGCGTAGTTTCTCTTATTTCCTCGTCTGCAGTGGATCCACCCTTCATTTATTTCAGGAGCTGCTCTCAAACGTGTCATTTTTCCATCCTTTAGCTATAAAATATTGGTATTGGTGGAGTTCAGTCCCCCATGCCACATCCTAAAGGCACATTGTCATCTCTCTTTGCATGTTCATGAAGCACATTTCCGCTCCTGTGGCCCCGCACACAGGCAGCGTATCACCAAATACATGAATAAAACATGGCGATAAGCACTGAACCTAAATAATGGAAAGGTTACGACAAAATGGAGTGTTCTCTGCGTGCTGAAGGCTGCACAAATAGTATTAAGGCCTGAATGAATGTAAAATTAAGTTCAGCTCCGCCATTGTTTGGAGATTACATCCAGCGTTCTCATCATGATGAGGATAAATGAATGAGTCATGGCTTACAGCTCCTCTGCATGTCTCTGTGATGATGAAGCAGTTTGGATCTGATCCTCCGTCACTGGAAGGGACTGTTTCAGGGAAGTTTAGTCAAATAACACAAGTCGTGTTTGTCCCAGACAGCAGCAGCAGCAGTCTAAGGTTACTCGAAAGCCTTTTGGATCAGAACACACAGTTCAGCGTCTTTTACATTTGGTTTTATTTCCGGATGCCTCTTAGATGTCCTCTCCTGCTCCTTCACTCCTCTACACCAGACAGTCTCCATGTTGGATCAGGATTATTCTTTAAAAAAACAGGTTTATCAGCAAGCTGCAGCTGCAATTTAAGGCCTTAAAATTCTTCTCTGTTTCAACTCTAATCGCAGAATCAGCAAAGTAAAGAAAAAGGAAATCAATAAGTGGGATCAAATCTTGCCTTGAGCGGGTCTGATTTGGCATTAATCTGTCGAGTCTCCTTCTTTCTTCCAGACCCGTTCTTGTCAAAAGGATTAAATGGTTAAATTCTTCGTTGACTGGCTACACTTGTTCCATATTTTCCTGGTGGTTTGTCAGATAGCTGTTTCAGCATCTGAGGGAAAGTCTTATTATGGCTCCTGAGTGGATGTAAATCTCCTCCTCTGAAGAAGAAAGTAAATAATCTCACATGTTGGAAGGATTCTGACAGTCTGCTCTCTTTTTATGGGGCACTGTCTTGGCTTGTGGAGTTAACTTGCACTGTTTCCCCCCCTGTGTTCGGTTTCTATAGTTACTACCTGTAATCAGTCATTTCAGTTTAAGGCAGATCGTATTAATGTCTGCGCGGTAAAGCATCCATTTCTGCAGTTTTCCGTGCTGCTGTGTGAAGGGAAGGCAGCCTTTTAAAACATCATTAAAACATTTTTATGCAGTCGTCTCGTATTTTCTGCTCCAGCGCTTTTGGGGAAGAAGCCATATGGGAATACTGTTCTTTGCTCATTGTGTCGGGGTTTACAACTGGGGCACTTAGTCATGGGCTGATCTGGGATTGAGAGAGTGGATAATTCCTGGTGTTCTCGCTAAGGCTGTATGCCTTTAAAATAAAGCAGATCTGATCAGTGCAGCCCCCACCCCACCACACCTCACCCCACCGCCGCCTGCCCACCTTCTGGTGTGACTGCCTGAACAAGTCAATTTACAACAGGCAGCCGGGCTGATGTGCCTAACTAGTCAGTGAGTAACCTGCTGGATAACAGAGCATGCTGAGTGGAAATACAGATACAGGTGCTTTGAAACACTGAGTGGAGTTATCAGTATGGTCTCCTGATAGAGCTGAACGATTGATCGAATATAAACCGACATCGCAATGTAACAGAATGCAATTTTCAAACCACAAAAGCTGCAATTTAAGAAAAAAAAAAAAGTGCATCTAAAATTTGCAATCTACACATTCACAGTTCACATTTCAGTGGTTGGGCCAAAACTTTGTTTTTATTTATATGTCTTCACTTTATTTTGTGTTTTGTAACTGATGAGAGATCAGTAAGATTTTTATACTAGGGATGCACAATTTTCTAGCCGATCACTGATCACTGATTTTTAAAAAGCCTGACCTGCCGATACCGATGTAGGTCGATACCGATTTTATTTTTTAAACTGACAGCACATACCTTCAATATTCCAATGTGCGGAGGTGTTTTTTTCTTGATCTCAAACTATGCCCCCTTTTGGGGAACAGTCTGGAATTGATGTTTTTTTTTTTCCTCTCCTCTCCCAATGTTGTTATTTCTTATCTAGTCAAAGGAGCGCTAGACAGCTGGCTTCTAGGTTTATCCCATTCCGGTCTTCCCTTGTCTAAGTTTGTGTTCTTATAAGTCTTGGAAGGGATGTAACTGCAATTTAGTTGTACTTGTTGCAATGACAATTAAAGTTCTATCCATCTATCAACCTATCTGCCTATCTACCTATCTTATTTTATTGAAAATCATTAAACAATAAAATCTTTACGTTTTAACTTTAACAACCAATAAAGTGTCCTGAGTTTTAGGTCTCAAAGCAAAAAGCAACAAAGTCTGGCTGTCAGACCTTCCCGGAGGTATATAAGAACAGTTTCATATGGAAGAATGTTCACACAGTGTTTTTTTTTTTAATTTAATAAAAAAGTACATTCCACATGTTGACATATTTCAGTGGTTGAGCCAGAAATTTGGTCTTATTCACATTTCTACACTATATTTAGTGTGAGATTCATAGAAGAGAGGATTCATATTTATTTCTAAGAGTATTGTTCATAATAGGGCTTTTGTTCTGCAGTGCTTTGATCCTTTGATTTTATTCAAGGAAATTAATGATAACATTATTAGACAACGACCCACCGATTGGTGCCAATTTCCTTAATGAAACTGATCTTAAATACCTCCAGGAAGATCTGACAGCCAGCCATTGTTGCTTTTTGCTCTTAGACCTAAAACTCAGGACACTTTATTGGTTGTTAAAGCTAGGACATAAAGATCTTACTGTTTCACAGGTATAATACAATGATTTTCAACAAAATAAGATTGGAACATTGAAGGCATATGCTGACAGTTATAAAAAATCAAAAATGAAAATTGGTATCAGCAGGTCAGGCTTTTCAAAGATTGGAGATCGACCAGAAAATTGTGATCAGCGTCCTTAAATATTGTTACATCTCTACAAGGCTTGAAGTTGAATCAATCAGTCAATATTCTGCTGTGATTGTAATAGTTAAATAAAGATGCGTTATTCGTATCAATTCATGCATCCATTCATCTCATTTCATCATAACATGTAGGCCTGGCCAACAGGAAAGAATTGTTTATATGTTGACAGTATCCCTTGTTGTGTTGGTCATGCTATAAAATGGTTTATTGCTTGTGTAAAGTGAATAATGAAGAAGATAAAAATCCCCTCCCAAAATTGCAATCGCAATATTGGTCAAAAAATAATTGCAATTGGATTATTTTCCAGAGTCGTTCAGCCCTATCTCCTGATCATCTTCGATTTGTCACACTTGCTGTGCTCCAGCATCGGTCACTCTCTGAGCTTTTCACTCCTTTGTCTTACTCAGCTTTGCGAGCTAGTCGAGTTGGACTGGGACTCATTTTCCATCTTGATGGACTAGTCGCCGTCTGTCTGCAGTTTGACTCAGTCGGATTTTATGCTGACTCGTGCAGACTGTTGACAGTCGCTGGCCTGCAGCTCTGAATCCTCCTGTCCTGTGTCAGAGCGATGCATCAGCTGGCCGGTGTTGGAGGGGTACGGCCCTTAATACATTAAAAATTGAACAGACGTACTTCTCTGACAACTGTGCTATTCTAAGCTTCACACTATTGTATAACCCTCCTTTAAAGATAATTTAACTGCTCCATCTCTTTGACTATAATACATTTTCAAAGTCCTTCATATCTGTAAGATTCTTTCATCCTGATTTAAGTATTTCAAAGTCGCTTTGTTTTCACTTTTACTGAGGATTTGTGTTTTTGAAAGTGCAGCAGAAGTGGCTTTTTCATCCTGCAATTTTTGATTTTTTTTTATATAAATGACCTCATACTTACAAGGCAGTAAATCTTTGCTTGTGCTGTCTCCAGATTTAGTCTGAAAACACCCAAAACTGCCTTCAAAAAATATCTGTCAATCCCATTACAAGCCCTCAGCTCACCCACAGCACATGTCGTCCAGTGATAAATACCCTCCAGGGCTGCAGCTGAAACACATGATGAGCTTAAAGAACAACATTAGATGTGAATAATTCATGAAGTGTCATTTTTAGCTTTCTGATTTTTCTTATTTTAACACAGGATCTGATCTCCTTCCAGAAATTCACACTTCTCCCAGACTTTCTCCAAACTTGGGTGCACTCCCACCCTTTCCCTCCCCCTTTCCTCTCCCTCCTGACTCCTCGCCTTGCCTTTGAGGACACTGCTCGCTGAGGAGTCGGCTTGGTTAGCACTTGATACAAAAGGGGGTTTGTTTCATGAAATGTTTCCCTTTTTAATGAGTGATGGTGTTCGCTCATTTAATATTCCGCGCTGATATCTCTCCAGGAGCTGACTGCGCTTCAAAGCAACAGCGTGGTTGTAAATGGGAGTGGGTGGGTGGTGGGTATAAGGGAGGGAGGGGGGAAGGGGCTGCTTAGAAAAACACAAACACAGGTTTATTTATTCTCCCTGACATATAGCTAAGCTTCCAGTGTGCTGCAGCTTGGTGCAAAGCTCCTTAGTGGCCTCGTCCTGTGCAGACAGCAAAATATGACTGATAACAGGTCAGCTGCGCGTCTGTCACATTTCTGTCAGTGTGCGTCTTCCATTCATGTTTGCTCCGACCCCAGCTGTGATCGACTTTACAGATCGGTGCTCAATCAAAAGGATTCCTCTTGCTTAGATTTCTGAAAATATTAAAGCTACTGGTTTTATTATTCCATCCCTGCCTCAGCTGACATGATAGTTTTGCTGTGTTCATCATTATGCTCAGATTGAGGTCAACCTGCATGAGTGACAGAGATTCCTCTTTTGAGAGCATGTGCTCGAGCTGTGCTGTAAAAGAGATGAAGATGAACACAGAGAGAGCATGCAGTTTGGCATTGATCCTTCCATTTAGTGAGTAGGGTCTATGCCAAAGCAACTAATGTAGTCTACTATTGATTCCACAGTTTCAAGCCTGGCTGAATTCTCCTCCAAATGTTGCTCTGTTTTCACAGTCAGGTGTGCCAAATGGCCTCCTCCTCCTCCTCTTCCTCCTGTATGTCCTGTGTCTCTTTATAACTCCCTTTGCTCTCCTTGTGGCTGTCAGTGAGTTTAGTATCTAAATGTGGGTGAAAAAAAAAGAGGTGAGTGGGTGGGTGAGTAATCGAAACCAATAGCCCCACCTTGGAGGGGGGAACAGGCTCTGTTTATCCCTTTATCTCTGGCTGTAACGGTCAGAGTCTGCGTCAGCACTGCACTTGTTTAAACTATTGACTTGTATGCATAAAAGCAAAGCTGTGGAGTGCAACTTGGCTTGGCATCAACTATATTTACTCCTTTAAATGCAGTGCACTACATCACCGACACGGAGCATTGTGTGTCAGAGAGAAAGGCAGAAAACAGGGGAAAGTTCATTCAGTTCAGCTCCTTTCATACCTGACATTAATGAGTCGGAGCTATATGAATATGAAGGACTCATACCCTTGACTCTTTGGGTCTCATCAAAGACAGCACACAGGGTCTCTAATGCATTATGGGAGAAACTGACTCACTGGAGTGCTCCCTTATGAGGAGACACCTCTGCACCGGTTAGTTTCCCATCAGCACTTGTTTCTTTTAGAGCCAAATACACAGAAAGCTGAGGCTTGAAACAGCTGCTTGCATGTGTTGCCCTTTGAACACATTACACAGATTTCTTTCATGAGATTTTACAGCTAGCAGTTAACATTATCACAAAATCAAAAGAACATATTGTTGGTAATAACATTTTTTGAGCTGGAGGTAACTTCCATTCATACTGTATTGCCTGTTTGAGGCCGGCTCTAACAGAACAGGAGACCCCATTAACACCAATGTTAGAGTGTCAAGCTTTACAGCAGGAATAAACATGTTACAGCCTGCTGCAAAACAACAATTGATGTCTGAACAGCCCATTTCCCTCTTCATTCATGCAACACAGGGGGTGGGTTTTAACAGATAAGAGCTCAGTCATGTTGAAAAACTCAAAGTTATAAAGTGTGGCATAAACGGGGGCAGGGCTGGTCAGACGTTACCCAATAGGCCAAGAGGCCTCAACTTTACTGTAGCCAGATCTGCTTCTTCCCAAGTCTTCTTAAAGTTAGATGCGGCATTAAGGGATTGGTACGAGTGCTCCAATATTTGTCATTAACCCCATTATCCAAGTAATATTTTATAGATACTAACAGACCCTATTTTCATTTAAAGTTAAAATAAAATGAAAAATAATAATAATCATCTGTGAATATTCAAATATTCATTAATTAGATATTTGGAAAATTGGAATACAGGACTTACTGTAACTTCCATAACCTAGTAGCATTACAAGCATAGCGCTGCCATTGTTTGGCTTCAGATCTTGTCTCCATGTTTTCAACAGCCTATGATTTTTTAACAGGAAATAGTAAAACCTAAACCATGAAATGCATGAAGAACATACACATAAAATACTTCAATAAGGCAGTTTTTCTTTGATTTCATGCTCTGTTGCTGCTTATTGTGCATGGAACGTAACATAAAGGGGGCGCCTGTGTTTAGGACTGTCCTGATCTGGTATTGATATCAGACATTTGTCTAATATTTGCTAAAAAAACTAGCATCCAATTATATCAGCCTGCATGTAAAATCTCTGATATAAGCAATCTGTTTCAGACTCCTCTTTATCGGGCTGGGACTATATGCTTTCCTTCCAATTCAATTCTATTACAATTTTTATGGTGCCAATTCGATTTAAATTGTAATTTTTCAATATCCTGATTTTGGGGATTTTTAGTTCACTTTTTGAACACAAGACCAAGTGAAAAAGTTGATTGATGATGATGATGATGATGATGACATCTACAGACTATATTTGTAGCCATATTTTCCCCCAAAAATGAACGCCTTATGTGAGTCAACTTGTTGGATTTATTCAAGGGATCTGACGTCTCAACTTCTCTTTAACTCGGCTTATTAAGAAAAACTGAAATTTTAAAAAGAAAAAAAAAACAACTGAAATGAATATTTTTCTTTACAAAAAAATCACCATTTAAAATCTTGATACTACTATACAATGTTTTTTTTCTCCCATCCCTACCACTCCAGCACTTCTATCCAGCAGTGCCTACAAAGTTGCAAAAATTGGAAAGATGTCAGCTGTGTGGCAGTACTTTTCGTTTAAATCTGAAAAAAGATGTCGCTGCTGAGTGCAAAACTTGTCACACACAAGTTTCTTGTGGTGGCACAGAACCAGGGGAGTTAAATACAACCAACCTCATCATCAAGTTTGAGTAATAACACTTGATCAAGCCTTTTCTAATATTCAATATAACAAAATAAGTAATGAAAGTATGCATTATTTGTGCTGATATCATATCAGATGGATATTGGTGTTGGCCAATACTCAAGGCTGCCATATCAGTATCAGTATCAGAAGTGAAAAGGTTGTATCAGAACATTCCTACCTGTGTTTTTGTTATTTGTTTTGGTTGCCAACTTCCTCTTCATGTTACTGTTTGGTTGATCACTATTGTTTTATGGTGAAAAACTTGTATCATGTAAAAAAAGACAGTTTACCCTGTTGGAAGACTGGATCAAATGTGTATTTTATGAATTTGGTGGAATCGGTAAAAACATCAAGCTGAACATGAAAGGAATCGGGAAGCTTTTGATTAAGGTTACCGAGCGCTTCCAGTCATAGACAGCCTCCATCTGAAGACGACTCAATACCGAGGCTTTGTCTTTGCTGCTCTCTACTATCATCCCCCTGAAGGTAATCATTGCTTTATGCAGAGCAGTCTCCCCACAGCCCCTCCTCTTGCTTCTTCTTGCCTCTTCCAGCTGAGTTACTTTGCCAGAGGTTTCCACATGGGAGCCTCCACTCTGGCAGCGCACGTCTTGCTTGGCTTCGAGTATGCGAGTGGAATTAACCAGTCGAGAATCTGGAGAGCGCTCTGATAGCGGGAAAGGAATCATGCGGGGCCATTTTGTAGTTCACAGCAATTGTCAGTTGAGCCATGAAGATGCCAAATGTCAATCCAGGCCAGAGAAACAGCAAGTTGGGAGGGTCAAAGGTGTCTTCCTGCACTGCCCGTGTGTCGAGTGTGTGAGTTCTAACATTCACACAACGATAAGTTATGCAGATATAAGTGGCTACAAGAACGCCCACTCACTGACCCTGCTCCCACGTTGCTCATAGAGAGTGAACACAGCATTTTTCTGACTGTATTGATGTATCCGAGCACAGCTTCTACCTCTACCTAAAGCATACAATCTGTTCGAATGTAGCACAAGCTTTGAAAATGTTTATTTGAGATGCTTTCAGGGGCTGGCAGTTGATCCCGGCAGTATGTACCTTCTTTGTCAGCATTATGAAACTGGAAATAGAAGCTAAAGAGGAACAAATGTTGGAATGGGAAACTTGATACACGGGCTGTTTAATACCGCAGCAAAACTCTGAAATACTTTCCCTCTTACGGCCTGCAGACTCATACCCCTCACAATGCCAAGTTTTAAATTGTTCTGCAGAATGAGTCTGAGGATTGTGCCCTCCTTCCAGAGAAGTGGGGGGAAAAAATAGCAAAGGAAAATGGAGACGTTAATGTAAAGAGGAAAAAGGGGAAATGGAGATTTACATGCAGAAGCAGCGGGGGATGGGAGTTTGCAGAGGGTCATGCTGTTCCTGAGTGAGGCTTCGTTCCAAGGGTGACTTGAGTTCGCCTTGAAATGGTGTTCTTGGCTGAAGTTCTGTTTAGGCGCGTTGGGGCTGCTCGCTGGAAGAAAAGACTTGAGCAAATAAAAGTTCATTCAATTTTTTCCAGCTCATTAGGCCTTTTCTCTCTTTCTGTGTGGGGAGCCAGTAGACCCCCCCTCCCTTTTAAAAACTACCTCATATTCTCCATTAAAGCTATCGCCAAACTGCCTGTTTCCTAATGTAATAATATCATTATACATAAAACAGTTAATTAAATTAAAAGCTCTGTAGAGCGCTAAAGATCATATTGTCTGCTAAATTAGTTTAATTAGAGCTTTTCTTAATAACGGAGATTCAAAGGCTCAATCTGATTATTTTAACAAGTGGGACCAAGTCAAGATGAAATGGGACTCCCATGTTTCAATGGATCCTCCACATGCGATGAAAGTAGACTGAGGCTAAGACTGATTGGATTTTCCCAGCATCACCAAAGGGTGTTTCACCCCTGCTGTTCGAGAAATTTTGGTTAAACAGAAAAAAAAGAAACATGTTTTTTTGAATATTGGTGCTCCAAGAAACATGAATGTAATAAGACAGTGTGTTTTTTTGTTGTTCAGCAGGGTTTAAAGGGTTAATCCGATCGATTGCGTGCTGGATTTGCTGGTGTAAATCTGCAGGAAGTTTTTCTGACTTCTCACCACCAGAGAGATCCAGAGTGAAGGCGGGGGCAGTTTGTTTCTACACACCCCTCACCCTCTTCACCCCCACATGGCTGAGGCTCTGTGACCGGTGTGGGGTTTGTATTTGTTTTTGGTGGTAAGACCCGCGAAGGAGTGCGCTGGGGCATGAACACACGCGTGTGTGCGTGTCCCCGAGTGCGCAAGTGCATACGTCCGTGTGCAGGCCGGAGGCAGAGGCAGCTTCCCCCCCCACCCCTGATCCTGACCCACTTTCCTTTCCCCGCTCGTCGCTCCCTCTTTAATTGCCGCGCGGCACACTGAGGCCATCTGCTCGACTGAGGCCCGTCGCCATGGAGATGCTGGGAGGCTTTTCGGATTTGCTGTGGACTGACCAACAGGGAAATAGAGGTCAGGGAATGGGGGCAGGGTGTTGGGCACTCACAGGGGCACCACAACTGTGTGGGGAGGAACTAGTTTGTGTGAAGTACACCTGTGAGGAACATCTGGAGCAGATGCAGCTGCAGCATCTCACTTCTTTGAGCTAAAAATAATTCAAGTCAGGAAAAAAGCAGCGAAACAAAGTGTGACAACATCAGGGTTTTTCAAAAAGAGCAAAACTGCAGGCGAAGAAAAAATGAGATTCCAACTGTTTAACTCGAAACACCCAAAAGAAAGAAATCTGGAATGACTTGAATCTGGACTGACATCATTAATGAGCTGTAAATTTTCTGATCTGTACAAATAAAAAGAAGTTTATTTAAAACTTTCCTCAGTTATACTTCAGGGGAAAAAGTTTTTAAGTGAACAAAGGACTCGTTTTATTCGAGCTGTGGGTTTGTTTCCAGACAAAAGGCTATTCGTCAAGGTTAAGATCCCTGTGTTGCCACAGACAGATGTGTATTTAGCGTTGTTTCATGTGCCTGCTCCAATCATACTCCTTTATTCTCACGAGTGTCTTTGTATATATTCGCTTCTCCTGCTTCTTTGCTTTCCAATGACACGCCTCAGTGAGGAAGCAGTTGTGCCGTGTTTCCAATTAACACTCAGGCGTATTTCAGAAACGAAGTCTGGCTAAGTCGCCGCCCGCTTCGCTTCTCCGTCTGTCAGCTGCCCTTGCATCAAACCTGCCCTGCGTGGGGTTTAAACGTTAAATATTCCATCCCCGCTCCTTGGATTCATTTCACCAGAAAGCTAAATGTGGCATTTTACTCCAGGAGTGTGTATCATTTATATTTCTCTAATGGAGCCGTGGCGGTGACCTCGAGCACGTGCACAAAGCTGAGCTTTGGGAGACACTTCTTATATTCACTCCTCCTTTAAAGGTCAATTTTGGTAGCTGTCATTTCTGAAGTGCCATTTATAGGTCAATAGCTCATTAGTAATCTGCAGGAGCTTGGATCAAATGCAGCTGCTGTCTTTTCTTTGTCGTTGAGCTGCATCCAATTGCACTTTCAAGTTCAGAGCAGAGTACAAAAGAATCTGCTACATTCACTGTCAGTGGACTTATGGAGTCTGAGGAGTTGTTATTGTCATTAATACCAAATGTAGAGAGATGATGTGCACTGATGTGGTTGTCTGTTGTGATTCTTTGCTCATACATGGCACATGTTGACGTTTGTAATGCATGGACTGAGCGCTTGGATGCAGACCACGAGCTGAACAAATGGCGCATCTGTCACATCTGGTGACTCCATGCTCAGTATAAAAATACACAACTTCTTCAAAACTTTTTTTGTGAGTTGTCAAACTTTTTTGTTATTTTAGACAAAAGCCCTTTTTTCTGTCAGACATGAATCAAGCAGGATAAATTCATTAGTAAAGGATTTATCTCATTTGGTAAACAGATGAGTTGTGTGGCCTTGAATATTTTAAAAGATACCAGACACTTCTTATTAAAACAGACGCTAAGGTACTTAATGCTGCCTCAGAATTAAAGTGAAGTAGACAGACTGATATGCTGTCTTTATAAGCTTGCTGGTGTTTTAGAAGAGTGCACTTAGCCTACATGTTGTTGTAGCAAACCAAGGTCAGGGTTTGAATTGCACAGTAAAGTCTGAGACTGGGTGTACTTGAAGTGTTTTCTGTGTTGAGATTGTTGTTTATTGACAAGTTAGCCAAATTGAAAACACAAATTCAGATAGATCTCCTTGGCTTCAGTGAGCCAAGACTGGAAGTTTGGTTTTTACCAGTCAAAAGGAAGAAAGTGAAGAAAGGAAGAAAGGAAGAAAAAGGTTCAACAATGATAATTGTGATTTAGCCATAAAAAATTTGATGGGGTGATGGTAGAGCTTGGTACCCCAGGTTGCAAGCCCTATGAGAAACCCACAGGTGCCCAGGTTTGAATCCAACACGTGACACCTCCTGCAAGTCACTCCTAACTCTCGTCATGTTTTTTTATTCACTATTCGAACTAGGGATGGGTACCATTCACATTTGAGACACTGTGGTAGCGATGCCCGGTACCTTGCAGTTAGTACCGATATTCAATGGTACCAATTTTCTATATTCTTGTGTGTTTTTGTGTGGTAAAGAACAGTAACTTTTTTAAATAATAAAATAATTAAATTGTATTTTTCAATTAATCATATGTCTTCTTCAATATTTAAACATGCAATGCTGTGTTCATGTCCAGCATGGAAAATCTCCTACCACTCCCTCACAGTCACAAGGATGCTTTTAGGTACCTAAACGTGGTACCTAAAGATTTACATGAATTGGTACTCGGTACTGCCGATGGAATTTGGTTGGTACCTATAAAATTAGCTACCTTACCCTACCTTGCCTCTGAATAAAGGTATAAATACCCCCAAAATACTTAAAATAAGGGATGGGTACCAAATTAGGACCTTTTTTTAGGTACCGACCAAATTCTGTTAAAAGTACCAGGTACCGATTCACATAAAACCAAAGGGTACCATGTTAAGATACCTAAATGGATCCTTGTGACTGCGAGTGTAAGATAAGGCGATTTTCCATGCTGGACATGAACACAAACACAACACAAACACAAAAAAGTACCAAAAAAATTGGTACCATTGAGTATCCGTACCCATTGCAAGGTACCGGCCATCAGTATCGTATCGTTTCAAATGTGAAAAGTACCCTTCCCTTCTTAAAATACAAAATAAAGCACCATAGCGAGATATTTTTGCCCCATTGCTCACCTTTAACTCAGTGTTCTGATTATAAATTCAGGTAATTCCACCTCTAAAGGAGAAGAAAGTAGAAGAAGCTCTAAATCTGCTTCTCAGTAATCCTGTCATAATTTCTCATTAACCAGCTTCATCAAATCAAAACTGAGTTGAAGGAAAGATTAATTGACACTGGCTGGGAATTCAAACTAGCTTCTTCAATCCAATTGTGTGCAAACAAAAGGTTTACCCTTAACAGTGTTTTGAAGAAACCTTTCTGTATGCTTATTAGGGAGGCTGAAAACATGGAGGTTTATATTTATGGTTAAATGGGAGACTTGATGTGTATTGATGGAAATATTTTCAGTAATCAGATTAGAGCAGCTGTCCCATTGTTTCTGCTCTACCTCTACCATTGGGCTGCTTGAGTCAACCAGAGCTGCTGCTGCAGTATTATACTTTATACCTGTCATGGATGTAAATGTGACCCATAATGTGTATTTGTCTGGAGCCAACATGTCATGACAGACAGATTAACCACAGAAGAAGGACTACGCTTCTCTGAATTTGCTGCACTGTGTGTCTTGGTTACACTGCATTGCTACTAGATTGCTGAACAAGAGTCAGACCTCCTACGAAGCCTGTCAGAATCCTCCGCCTTTGATGCCATCACTATCTGCATAGACGCCACAGACAGCTTATTCTGCTCTTCCATCACCCGCCAGTGACAGAGTAACACAGGAGGCTGTGACAGCAGAAAAGGTAGCTCTGTCAATTTCAACTCCAGCGAGCGCTTGATCTCTGAGCTGCCCAAATGTACAGTCTGAGCCAGAGTTAACAAGACAATGTACCCAGCGCCTGTAATTGGACCGAGCCCTCGATTCAGCGGTGAGAAAAGATAGAGAGCGCCCGTCTGTCAGCCTGCTCTCCAGTCAAGGTCAGGGTGTCGAGCTCTGGGTGTGTTGTATTTGCTACAGTGCCCTTCGTCCTATCACAGCTTATCCAGCTGCTGCTGTGCAGAGGTGGGGTGTGGACTGCTGTGCTCTGAAGGCAGCACACTAGATTATGTGTAGGGAGAGATTAATCAAATCCTGTGAAGTTATGCTATCAAAGAGTGACCGAGGGAAATTTCATCCAGGCTCTCTGCGAGCGTGTATCCACCCCTGGATGTTATTTGTTTGTCCTTCCTGTCATTGCTGGAGGGGCATTGCTTTTCTATCAGGAAATGAAGAGGTGCAAAATGAGTAATAAACAGCCTTTCTAGAGGATTATGTCATGGTGGAGCACTGTGGATGGATCCAGTTAGCTCAAGTGATTTTCATAGTTCTTGTTGTGCCAAACTCCTGATTGCAGTTTGAACGGAGGCCACGCTAAAGGAGGACTCTAATTACCTCTCCTGAAGAGCACATGCTGACTGAGCACTGGTGCCTTTTTGATTGGCTTAACAAGGGACGTCTGCCTCTCGTCTCCTTATGTGAACTGAGCTTTAGCGCTACTTTTAGCATCATGAGGCTGCGGACTCTCTCCTGCGTCTGTGCGCGGCTGTTTATGCTCAGAGGCCCCGGACTGGAGAGCATTCATCTCCCTTTCTATGGACAGCGAGGGGAAGAAAAGGTTGTCCTCTCTTCAACAGAATGCAATCCGCTCCACCACTCAACTGAATATATTTATTTATTTACCCTCCTGATGCCATTTTGGTCTACAGAATCCCTGGAGAGGAAAATGCATTAAGCCACTCACTGTATTTACTTGGGCTGGATTGATGCTGATGTGTGAGGGCAGGCCACAGGGCGGGGGGATGGGGGATTGATCATCAGCGAATGAGTGTCAGGGGAATCTTGATATCCACAACTGCTTTTCACACACTGAGCTTGAAAAAAACCCATCAAGCAGAAACTTGGTGCCGTCTGAGACTACAGCTACTTATCACAGCGATTGAGACACTCGGGTTTGTTCAGACGTGGTGTGTTTTAGTTGACTGTACCGGATAATTGACTCAGACTTGGGCTGTTATAACTCATATAAACCCAAACATACTCACACTGAGCAAGGATACTTTAGCTCATGTTGTTCTCTCACATATTTAAAGTGTTGACAGGCTCATGCAGTGTGAAAATATGGCCGTCCTCCAAGTTGCACTTCATCTAAAAAGTGTACTGGTAAAATAATTGAATAGACTCGACTCTTGCATTTCCTGACAAAGTTTCTGGCATCGATTCCAGACTGAAACAGACGAAAATCCCACCTTTTCAAACACAAGTGTCTGCACAACATCCTTGTGATTTGCATCAGTAGCATTTTCCTGCATATAAGCTGTCATTATCCTTAATTATCCTGCAGTACATCAACCCCAAATCAACAAACATTGCCCTTTATCTTGAAATCACTGTCAGTCTTTGCTCTTTTGCCAAGCGTAAATACGGAAAATGTCAGATGTCTTGATATGTTTCAGACTAAGCAGCACAATTAGACTTCACCAATCCCTGCAAGATCAAAATAAACAGATATCACAGCAGGGGGGAAGTGGTTGGAGCTCATCCGCCTGTGAAGACGTCCACAGAACCCAAATTGAGGGACATGAAGAAGTGATGGATGGATCAGCAGCTTTGCACTGAACACTCTCGTTTTCATGATAGCGTCACAGTACTGTCTCATTGTCACTCCTCTTTATTGTGGATGAGGATGACAGTCATGCGTTTGTAAGTTAATCCCTGGAGCAAAGGTCTGGTTTATTTAACATTTACACAAAGAGCGTCTTCAAAACGAAGCACAGCTAAGAGTCTGAATCCTGCAAATACAGTCTGAATAATGAACGCTTCCCTTTTCAAACTCTCTGCCAGATAAACAAAAGCCAGGAATGAAAGACGGCTTATCTTTGTGCCTTTGAGGTTCGCCTTCCCACACACCTTGAACACAGTTTTCATCTGACGATTTTTTTTTTCTCTAATTCAAAAGACCTGCAGAAGTGTAAGACAGGAGCCAGTGAAAACTGCCATTAAAGGCTGTGTTAAAGTTTGAATTAAAGCCATTTCAAGGATGGGTTGCAAGATCTCCCAGGCATGAATAAGCCCTTTGTGTTGCACATGTAGACTCATTTGTTTAGCGGGTTTAGATGAGACAGTACTGATTTTCATGTGGTGGAAGAGAAAGTGGTGTTTATGAATAACGAGCGGATTACAGGTATTACTGTTTCATGATGGTGCAAGTTTATATGAATCCACATAATTGTAGATTACTCCTCAATCTGTCCAGGAGTGTAAAAAGCAGCTCCCACAGGTTTGATCCAGAGAATGTGCAGGCTGCAGTCACTGCGTCGAATGCTTCCAAGTCATTAGTGTAAATCGGATTTTGCTCTCAGCTGATTTCGCTGCTTAAACAAAGGTTTAATTAAAAATCAAGAGCCACATGCTGGATTAGTGAACGTATTTCGTGGCAGTTGCTTTCACACATGACTCTCACAGGTGAAATACGCCAGGTGCGACAGCAGTCCGTCTCTGCCAGACTGTATAAAACATGGACTTGGTCTCCCTGACGTTACCAGTCTGTTTCTGAAATGGTAAATGAAGCACATCGGCTATAGCGGCCATATTGGTAGTGGCAAGAGCCTGGCGTACAACTATAGGGTGCCTGTCGGTCACGTGACCCTGAGCTGTGCCTCTGATTGGGCGAGCTCACGATCTTAATATTCTCTGAACAGCCGAGTTGGGAAACCCCCCCGTACAGTGTGTGCTTATGGTAAATTTGGCGATTCAGACAGAAGACGTTTTGTAAACCAGGCTGTAAATAGGTTAATTTCTGCTTGGTGTGTTTGTGACTTCCGGTACCTCTGGAGCCAGCCTCAAGCAGACACTCTAGAAACAGCAGATTTTAGCACTTCCGCATTGTCTCATATTCCTAGACCGGAGATCAAAACTTGAAAATTATCCCTTTAAAACACATTTAGAAAAGATAAAAATGTGCGATCAATTTGAAATTAATCGCGATCGATTAATCCAATTAATCGATTAATCGCTCGGCCTTTGTTCAACTATGAACAATCAATTAAGTATTTTAATTGATTGACAGCCTTAGTGTCAACTTACACTGGATCTGTTCTGTGGCAGTACGTCTGCCATCATGTCGCAGGTAACACGCAACACTCCCATTTTTGATGGATGCAAAGCTGTGATGCATAAATACAGCGTAGGGAAGATGGAGCACGACAGGAAGTTGTGACTGGAAACTACCTAAAAACACTTTCAAAGACTTTCAAAATAAAACAAACCGTGTCAAAATCGGTTCATATTTAGCTTGACTACGATGATTAACGGATATAACTTGAGGAGCCAGACCAGGAGTCAACAGGTTGGAGGTTTTACAGCCAGTAAAGAGTAAGAGTTGGAAGCAAAGGAACTAATCAGTCTGTGACTCTAGCTGACAGTCAGTCATGCGACTTTTTGGACTGAACACGCAGCTGGTGTTAGTTGACATACACAATCAATGGAACAGAGTCGGACTGCAGACGTATCTGGTGTATTTGAGGCGTTAAACTTAGAGCTATCACCCTGAGTCTGAGCCAAGGGCGACAGAAACGACTTCCAGTGCAACTCCCTTCCTTCACAGGCTTAATTAAATTTACGTAATGAATATTCTCCACTGGTTATGTCTTTCAGAATATTCACCAGCATGACTTGAACCTTGGAATTATGATTAATATTTATAGAAGAGTGTCAGGAGCTGTCAGCCTCATGAATCAACATGGACTCAAAACTCTAGAGCCGGTTGATGTGCGATAAATCAAAGGCTGAGCAGGAGAAATCCCACCATGATGAATAAGAAAGGATCCATTTAGAGATGTGTAATCTTACTGCAGGGAAGGCTTTTCTGTGATTTATTAACACAAAGCTTTAGGCCCCGCCCCCTTTCTGTGTTATGTTTTAAGTATGGGAGGAAATGAAAACTGAGAGACTGAGCGAACTCTGGCAGCATTCTCACAGCTCATGCATCACAATGGAGTGTGTGCAGGCAAGGTCCCCCCACACACATATACACACACACACACACACACACAAATACAGAAAAGTGAGCAGCTACTACTATACTATGCAATCCTCCAGAGTGTGCCTGCATGTGTGGGAGTATTTTTAACACACACACACACACTCACACAGAGTTGATTCCAACGCTATGTGTCAGGACGGCATCATGTCAGGGACTCAGTCAGATGGTCCTTAACGCTTTGCCCTGAGCTCTGCAGAAGGGATGTGTTTGTACCGAGCTCCGGAGGGGGGTCACGTGCTGACCTCATTGTGTGCACGAGTAAGTGCATTCTGCAGCATCAGTGCAGCTACTCTCCATGTTATGGGAAGAAATAGGATCAGCATATATGCAGCTAATTGGCTCTCCAGCTCAAATACCTCTTTTCACTTGAGATAAATCTTTTGTTTTTAAAACATGACAATAAATTACTTCTTTTTAAGCAGTAATGTTTAATTTTTTCACTCCAACAAACTGACACGGTTTATGTATCTGCCTCTGCCCCGCCCATTGCTGACAAAGGGCAGAAAGCTACTGTGGTATGGAAAAACACTTGGCAGTAAAAAAAGCAGACTGCTCCTTGGTAAACAGAGAGGTTAATGTCTTATTTACAAGCTGCGGCCCCTACGGCTGACATGTTGGCACAAATGTCTCCCTGTCTTCCTCATTTAGGACAGACAGATCCATCTTCTGCTGTTGTCTTCTCAGTTTCTTAGCCTTACAGAATTCCCATAACCCCCTTCCTGGACCTTCAAAGATTGCAGCTGGCCCGCTTCCTTCATCGGTACATTAACTTGTGCAGCCTGAACGGCTTCACTGGAGCAGATGCAGCCAGAAGAAAACAAAGCTGGCAGGCCAGGGGGTTAATCACACTCATCTAGAGGTCTGCGCTGCTGTTGCCAGGTGTGTCACACTCAAAGTACACTTGGCTTCCTTTTGTTGCTGCTCTTTGACCTCTGCCGGTCACACTGAGGCCCCGTTTACACGACGCCGAAAACGGTCGATTCCGCAAACATTTCGTTGCGTTTTGGCCTTCCGTTTAGACGAGACCACGTTGCGTTTTCAGTGAAAACGCAAACTTTTGAAAACGCTCCCCAGAGTGGAAAGATCTGAATCCGCTCCTCCATCCAGCTTCGTGTAAACACAGAGCGGAGCGTCTCAGGGTGAAACGCTGACGTCACCGCATGCGCACTCGCAGTTTTTAGGTGAAGGCTCCGCGCTCAGCCACATTTCCAGTTGAGCCAGTAGTTGGCGGTAATGCGCGTTATGGTTGGATTCCCGACCGTCTCACACAACAAAACGTCAGAAAAAGAAAGAACAGAAGAGGAGACTTGTCCTCCTGGAGTCGTATGAACGCGGATCGTTTTCACGCCGTCCTCATGTAAACGCGGGTGGCTTTTCAAAACGCAAAGGAAGAATCTTTGCGGGAGTCTCCGTGTAAACGGGGTCTGAGTGCAGTATGCGTTTGAGCACACGAAACAGCAGGGTGCGTTCTCCTGATGGATTCACTTACAGCCTGAGCGTCAAGTTTATATGCAAGGCGTGCAGAATGGGCAGGAAGGGAGGATCGATGGGGCTCAGAGTTCAAAATGTTGTTGTTTTTCTCAAGGATTGCAAGGAAAATAGTCACTTCAAATATGTAGTCCCTGGCTTTGATCGAAGGTCATTCAACGGCCTTTGAATGCTGCACGCTGTCTCTGAAGGCCGATTCAGCGAGATGACAGAAACAAAATATCGCTGCAGTCAAAGAGGTATTACTGGAAGCCTTGGATTCATTTCAGTTATCTCTTTGTAAGTTTCTCTTGGTTTTTCTGTTACAACTCTGATATTTGATTTCACATCATGTCCCAGCATGTGTCCAGTCATTCTTTGATAAATTGTTACACAATGCAGCGGGCCTGCCTACACGCATAACTGTCAGAATAACATGTTTTTCCTTCTCCTTCACTGGATTGTGACATTTGTATTGTAACTCAGATGGTATTGCTTGTGACAGATTGTGTTTGAGTGAGGCCAGAACTGTGCATCAATATGCCAGGGAGATTTCCTTACCATGCCAGCATCCTGACTTTGTTTGCATCCGTAACCAGCGTGGAGAAGAACTCAAGTCTGAACAAAGGAGTCGTATACAGCTAGCTCTGGCACCCTCAGCTCATTAGAGGATGATACCTACTCGAGAACATCAAGGTTGTCTCCCGGCCTTGAGTTGTCCTAAAGCACAATGTGGAATTTTCCAAGCTAGCGTTTCCGTGGTTAAATTCCTGATAAGTCTGTTACTCGTGTCCCGTTTCTCTTGGTTCCCACTGATGCATTTGTGTGGTAAAATGCCAATTTCCTTTTTCTGAACGCGTCTCCTAAGACACAGCTGCCTGCTTAGATAGCTAATGGCTGTGTTTTGTGCTGCAGAGCTGCGAGCTGAGCGTGGCGTGATGGCATTTGTTCTGTCTGCCCGGGGCCCGGTCTGTCATTGTGGATCAGGCCGGCCAGTGGCCGTGACTCACACATGAACCCTGTGGGTGCTGCAGCTCACCCAGAAGACACAGGAGTTTAATGTCCAGCACTGGAAAACACATATGTCAAAGAGAGACAGGTTGGGGGATGAGGCTGTGAGTGAACAGTCTTGCTCTCTGAAAAATCATCACCCTTTTTTTTTTTTTTTTTTTGCATTTGTTGTGCTTTCCTCTGCACACTAACAGACTGTCCTGCATGGTGGCATCTGCTTCCTTTGATTTTCTGTTGATGTAGTTGATCTGTTTAAACCCTGGCCTTTTCTTCCTCTGCTTAGTCACACTGCTGCTCATCTCAACCCCCCTGTTTCTCCTGTTTGGATCCACAAATGACTGTTTTCTACTGTTGCTAACTTTAACCTCAACACTTTCTGTGCTGGAGGAGATTTTCCCAGGAGGGAGGCAGCTTTTGGAACAGAAAATATCAAAGCTTTCGCCGCTCTGGCTGCTTTCCTTTTTTTTATTTTATGACCTTATGATAAAGAACAGCAAAACAAATATTAACATAAATGAAAAGTCACGGATAATTACTCAAAACCAGGTCCTTCACTTGTTCCCTGATAATGTCAGGTTCCTGTTTTCATGCCCACTGCCTGCGTCTCTGCTTCCTCTGATGGCTCCATCTCACACGCTGACAAATTTTCAGAATCATATCCATCAATAGACGTCAGGCAGAGCCCCCCACCCTCCCTGCTCACTGACACAAACAGAGCCCGTTGTATAACATCATCTATCATCCCTCGGCCTTTGTTCAGCATCCTGTCTGGTACGGGGGGCCAGCAGCCAGAGAGAGGGTGGCATTCTGTTTGACGTGCCGGTGCAGATGCTAAATGACAGTGACACAAAGAGGAGGCCCACCACGCAGGTCCTGACAGGGCTGTTTTCCATACAGCACAGGCTTGACTTGACTTAGAGGCCCAACCCAAAAATCAGATTACAGCCCCACTCTTGACACCTCTTTGGCTCGTGTTTCATGTTTGTAATTTCCCTCGATAGGAAACACTTCCCTCCTGAGATGATCTGACTGCTGGATGACAGATTTGAAATGTTCTTTGAAGCTCTCGGGGGTTTTCTTTGCCGTTGGCTCGCTGGAACTTACTTTTGTTGACACTTAAAGTTCCCTTTCAAGTTAGAAGGATGAAACTTTTGGTTTGTTTTGAGGTTTTGAGTAAAAACATTCATTTTCTACAACTCATCTAAGGTGTAACATCATCCTGTGTGTCCTCCTAAAGTGTCCTGAAGCCAGAAACCGAAGCATTGTCACTTCTCTTATTGTACTCAGTCTGGATAAGAACGTCCCTGAACGCCTCGAGAGTAACTGTAATGATAATATTCATCTCAGCATTCCAGCGTACGTGTATCAATTTTCTTGGGTGCCCTGGAGCAGAACTGCAGCTCAGAACTCTTTTGTAAAGTGCTGAATATAATTTACATTCAGACCTGCAGTCTTATATTGATACACAGGCTTGTCACCTGGTTGTTGTCAGATTACATCGTATTGCCTTTTTGAGAGGTCGTCTTTCTTGCTTAGGTGTGCCGATGCAGGTTTTGTGATTGTGTGTGTGTCTGTGTTCACAGTTTCAGCTGTAATCTTGCAGGATTAATGTCTTCCAGAGCTTTATTGTCTTTTACAGTGCCATATGACTCCACCTCATGCGTCCAGTGAAAAGTATCGCTGAAAATCCCAAATGCATCGGGATGATCAAAAGTTCTTTTGGGCCGATCCCTCACAATGTGTTGCCAATGATGTCCAGCCCCAGAAAGAGAAGAATTACATTAATGACCTCATTTCAAAGCTTTTTCTATGCATCTTTGAAGTCTGGTCAGTCTCACTGTGTAGGATCCATTAGCAGGAAGGAAAGCTTGCCTTGATTTGCCTCTAGTGAAATGAATGAAATATAAATGTGGGGTATTTATAGATCTGAAGAGACTGTGTGAGGATGTTCATCTTTGAACCCAACAGTGATGAGAAACAGATCAAAGCTCAGGATGTACCGTGTTAGTCACTCACAGGTGACTGATTGTCCACCTGGAACAAACACGCTGAAACTTGTGTAACACTCATCATGATGTGTTTCAGCTCATGTTTGACATCTGCTGATCTGAAGTCGCTTTATTCGTCAGCAGGGGGTCTGGGAAAAGTTTGGATTGAGCCAAACTTCATCTCGTCTAATTGTGGAACAAAACCAGTTTAAGATAAATTTGTGCACATGGGAGGTGGTTATGTTTAACATTTGTGCTGTTTTCCGTAAAGGTTCAGCCTTTGTATGACTGAGGATAGAGCTGCTAAATCATGAAAGCTTTCTGGATGATTACAATCAGTGACGCCAAAGTCATCAGTGATTTTCATTTTCATTATTTCACATGAATCAATGGGACTTTCCACTTCTCTGTCTTCCTCTTTACCTAAATGTTTTAAATGTAGCCAAGGTGTCTGTTTGAAGAAGTGGAACAGAAAGAGGAATAAGAACAGAAACTGCTGCACTTTCATACATTGTCCACGAGTTGATCATATGATCTCATCAGCATTTTGACCAGTTTTTTTAAGATCCACAAATTATTGTGATCAGTGAACCAAACTACCAAAAGACAGATTAGACTCACTTCTTTAATCAAGAAACAAGTTTGCTTCTACTTTTTTTTTTTTATTCTTCAGTAATTGGTAGTAGAACAGAGGCTGGTTTCACCCAAAACACCTGATTTAGACCAAAAAACAGAGGAAGCAAGCTTGATTAGTTTACCCCTAATTCACAGATTAAGCGTGAGCGCCGCGATGCGCACTACCCCATACTTAAAAACCACTCTAGCCAATCATTGAATTCACACCTCTGGTGCTGCAATCGCCAACGGCTGTGCATGGCTGTTTCGCTGCAAGTCTTTTTTTTGCCAGAGTGACACTTTTTGCCACAGAGACACTGCAGAAACACGTCAATCTCTGCACTGGATCATACCAAACAGGAAATCAGACACAAAAAAATGATTAAAACACCATGTTCAGGTCCCCAGTTGTAGATCTCATCCTTGTTTATCAAAACTACGTCACTGGCACATGACCAAAAGTCGTCCGGGGGTCAGATCAAGAGGGAATCCGATAACTTAGATGAGGAAAAGTAAATCTTGGGGATGAAAATTTTCAAAATTCTACAAGACAAAACACATCCTTCCCATGGGGACTCCAACAGAAAGGAGAAGGTGTAGACTAAAGGTGCTGAAGTTTAGGGAAGGCCAGGTGAGTTTAACATGCTAATTAAGCACCTTGCAAGCACGTTCTCATGGGTGGGAATGCTGCAGAAACGCAGGATCTCGGGTATCCAGTTGCGCTCTAGAGATGCATCCAGTATGAACTGGTATGTAACTGGAAGCAGTATGAACGGCATGGCGCTTACGCTATATGTGTGAATTAGGGGTTTTAAGCACTCGTCTCCATCCGCTCCATCCTTTGATCCTCTCCATGATCTGGCGCCTGTTACTCAGTGGTAGAGTAGTCGCCTCTCAATCGGTAGGTCCGGGGTTCAATTTCAGCTCCTGCAGTCACATGTCGAAGTGTCCTTGAGCAAGACATTGAACCCCAAATTGCTCCCACTGTTGGTCAGTGGTGTGTGGATGGGTGTGAATGTGGTAGATAAAACTGATGGTTTCCAATATGAAAAACCTCTACCATCAAGGTGTGAATGTGGTGTGGATGGGTGAATTAGACTTGCAGTGTATAGCGCTTTGAGTGGTCAGAGACTAGAAAAGCGGTATATAAATTGGTCCATTTTAATCATTTCCATCACATGTTCTTATGGTCACGACACATTCTCTGTTCAACAACCTGAACTTGTCCAACTTGCAACATTTTGCCATTGTCTTTCCTACATTGGCTGTATGAAATATGGACATAGTCACCGCTACATCGCCAGTCTGTTCCTGATGCAGAGTAATGAAGCCTATCATTGGCGGGTAGCCATATTGGATATGACTTGGTCTTTGAGCTTCCTTTGTAACAACTATAGGGCAACTGTTAGTCACATGAACTGAGCCTGATTGGACAAACCCGTGATCCTAATATCTTCTTAACCCTTGAGTTAGAAAATAAAAACCAGTCCCTGTAAAGTGCCAATTGTGAATTGAATTGTAAATATGTTGATTAGCGCCATAAAAGTTAATTTTTTTGGCATGGTGTGAACATATTTTCTGGTCAATCTGCAGCTGGCCTCATGCAGATTTTCAATAAACGGCAACTTTTAACTCTTCCAAATAGGCTTCATTTGTCTAAACCAGATGTTCCTCTTTACTCTCTTGTCATTTTGTGTCTTCTTCTCATAATCTGTGCTGATTTCTCATCTAAAGACAGCACTGCTGCCACCTACAGGGGTCAGTTTATCAGTATTCTACTTTTCAAGCCTGACTGTCTACGGACGTCAATGGCAGTCAGTGCGATAAAAGAAAAAGTTCCTTTTCTTTCAATATACATGAAAAACATGGGGGTGTCTCATGTTGAAGGTTTAGTTCAGTTTGGGTTTTCTGTTTTTACACTGTGCCCAGAACTTTCCGTCAAAGAGAGACTGTGATCTTTTGAAGCTTGAGACAGAATCAGTGATGGCTCATGAATCTGTCTTCATCTCAAAGGAGTGAGGTGGCTGATGAGAAGAGGGAGGGTCTGCATTCACAGAGCAGGTTGTTTTGACTCAGGCCCAGACAGAAGCTCTCCTTTTGTTCAGCTCTGAATGGGTTTACTCCTGTCTCAAAAGGCAGACCGCGCTGGTGGAAAATCAGTCGACTTTGTCTTTTTCCCTGCTTTTAAAAAAAACATCTGTCTGGGCTATTTAGTGGCAGCATTTTCAACACCGTCTCAGGGTGTGACACTGCTACAGTTCTGTTCAAATGGGTGCTTCACACTCGCCATTAGCTCAGATATGGATTTAGTGTGCAGCCTAGTGATTCACTATCTATGAAAAAGCCTCAGTATCTCCAGAGGAGTGGAGAAACCGCTGGTGTCAGCTCTAGCTTTTAGTTGCCTAAACGTCTGACATTTCCTGTAGTATTAGCAGCTTCTGTGGAACTTTCTGGACTGCAGGGACATAAAACAAGAGATACTAAAGAGTTAGATGCTACAGGTCCAGCCAGAAATTGACCTGACCATTGAAATGTTGAGAAACTAAGCACCATTAATATCCTGCTCTCTGCAGAAAAGGCTGACTCATCTAAAGAAGGCTCGCTTCCCTCCTCATGGAGGGAGTTTAACAATTTTATTTGCTCTGCCGTCTGTCGTTTGTTTTTAGCGATAACCCAGAGAGACTTTGTAGTCCAGTGTTTTGTCAGCCTGCACCCGATCCTTTAGCGGTAACAGCATCCCTCCTTACACCTTCATTCTCTGCTGCAGAGCTGAAATTTCAGCCTGAAGTCTCTCTAAGAGCTCTCTGCAGTGATGATTTTTTTCCTCGATTCTGCTGCACACCTCCTCATTTACATAAAAAAGACACTGAACTAGCAGTAAATGATGTTTTAAGAACAAATCTATTAATGGTGACACCGGCGTCTTTTCGGAAAATGCCAACAAGTGAGTTTTTTTTTGTTTCAGGATTCGAGGATTTTGTAAATTTGTGCCTCAGCGCTCTAATAGGCGACAGGTGAGAAGCGCGCTGCCGAATGCAAGCTGTTTCCTGTGACAGCTTCATCTGTGAAACCATATTCTCCAAGGACTCAAAGCCTGCCCAGGGATCACTGAGACCGTTTAAGATTACATGTCTGCTGGCGGGGAGCAGCAGATAGGTGAAAATAATTGGCTTTGTCACCATCCGCCTTTACACCTCCCCCTTCCCCCTTCTTTGCTACTCCCGGTGACGACAAACAGCGACACGGTGAGGTAAAAGCAACCTGGAAACTCCCAAACACCCACCTGAGCCGCTTGTGGAGTCCAAACCAACTCTGTTACCCAGCTCCTGTGGCGTATAATCAAGAGAGGGGACCCTGCTGCCCCCCACTGATTGGGTGTAAAAGAGGTTGCAGACCTAGTTTCATGCAATTAGTGGAGGAATGCCAGACGCTAATGGAACACAGGAGTGTTGGCAAAGCATTATGATGGGAGTGTCGGGGCCACGGCAAGTAAAAAAAGAGGACATTTGCCCAGAGGAAGAGAAGCACTGTACAGTATATGAAACAATAAAGTGGAAAGGACGTGGGGGAAATTACCCACACACAGCATGCTTTTGGGGCTGATGAGGGAGGGGCATTGTGGGAAAGTGAGGCTTCTCAGTATAACATGATAAATATTATGGAAGTAATGCAGATGGTCGGGCGCAGGGGAGCGCTCTGAAGGGGGAACAATGGTGAATGGGTTTTTCTGCAGCAATTAAGCTCTAATTCGTGTTGACGGCACATACGATGTTGATGAAGAGACCCGGCTCAATCTGATTGGTGACAGAAGGGGGGAGGAGACCCCTTTTGTGATGATACAAAGCAGCCGAGAGAGGAAAAGGCAGCAGAGCATCAGAACTGCAATCTCTGATACATGACTTAAATGCCATGAGTTGAGCATGTGAAGAGGAAATCAGAGAAATATGCTGGCATACTTGTGACTGAAGAGCTTTGAAGAGGGCAGGGCAGTTGATTGTGTAGGAGTAGTGTAAGAATACTCATGTGCAAGTAATTAGGTATGTTTCTGTACTTAAGCATTTACAAGATGCCCTGCTGAGGTTGTTAGGCAACGTTTTCTAATGCTAATGCAAACTTAAAGGTGCAGTCTGCAGAAATGTTGATCAACAAGCGACATCTGGCTGTTGGATTCTATATCAGAGTGCTATCAGTGGTGAAGGAGGGTGGCCTTTAGGGACATAAAGCCTCTGTGATGCACAAGCATTATTCATCATTTGCAAAACTGTTACTCACAGCAGGTTTAGGCTTCAGTTGTTTTTGTTGATTGGCCAATAAATCACCCATAAAATGAATGGAAGTCTATCTTTAAATCTATAAAAAGATCATCATGCTCTATACAACACAGAATAGAGCCATCATAAAGAGATTAAGATCATTTTCCTTCTAAAAAGGAACATTCAAATGATGGACTGGCCCCCTCAAGTCTGGACCTCAAACCCATTGAGCAAACTAGGGGCGGGTTTGAAAATAAAGTGGATGGATCTACTGAACATTCAAAGTCTTTGGCTTGAGTTGCAGAAAACATTAGTGCTGAAGTTCTCAGGAAATGTTTTGACACTATGCCAGAGACGTGCTGCTGTAACTGTAGCAAAAGGTGGAAAAACCGAATATTAAACTCAAAAGTAGATGAAAACAGAAGGACTCACTTCAAGGGATGGGTACTGAATTAGGTACTTTTATAGGTACCAACCAAACTCGGTCATAAGTACCGGGTACTGATTCATGTAAAATCAAAAGGTACCATGTTTAGGTACCTAAATGCATCCTTGTGACTGTGAGTGAGTGGGAGAGTAGTCGATTTTCCTTGCTGGGCCTGAACACAGCATTGCAAAGTTATATCTCAAAGAAAAAATATCTTCAATTGAAAAGAAAAGAAAAAAAGAAAAAAAGGTGTTCTGATCGTTTTAGCCACCACTGTTTATCAATACATATTATTTGCCCAACTGCAGCTGCAGCAGCTACTCAATTAATGCAAAAACTTGTAAATTTGTAGCTCATTTGTTCTGTGCTACTTAAAAAAAAAGACTTTGTTCGGAAGATAGCAGCTTCCACGCAACAGAACCCACTCATATAAAGACTAATGGTTTTTATTTTTGGGGTTTTATACACAAATTTATCCGGCTGATACATAGCTGTGACTGAAGTGAACGGTTATTCAAAGTCATTTTTTCCCTATATACAATGGGGCTATGGTAAAACTGCTTGTCAGCCTGTGTGAGGATTTTTTTTTCTCTAGTGTTATTATTCTTGGGGAATTTTAAAAACATTTCTTTATTTTTCTTTTCTTTTTTTTCAAGAAGATTACTTGGGAAAATATGTTAAAAAAGCATAAAAAGAATAATTGTTTTGGGTATTACAGAAAAAATAAAAAATAAAATAAAATTAATGAATTAAAAAAATTCAAAGTGTATTTTGCTAAATGTGTCTAATTGCTACAAGCTGTACCTTTAAGTTGAAAGGGGAATAAAAGGGCAGCATCAAGCATTATGCTGTAGTTTTGATTTCTGTTCAACTTTTATTATCATAATTGATATCAAGTGTCCTGCGATATTAAATACAAACAGCATCAGATGCCTGGAGCTGGTGCCTGGCTGTTTTCCCGGACAGATGACTGTAACCATATTGATTGCCGTAAACGTTGGCGATGAATTCTGTGTGCATTGACTAATTGCTTCTGCACTTTTATAAACCTCAAGATGCAGGCTGCGGTTTCCAGATGAAAATGAGAATCAGACACTCACAGCTTGAAAATGAAAAGTGTAACTTGCGTTTATAGCCGATAGCTCCTTAACCGTCGATGTATTATTCATGTGATGTCTCTCAACAAAGAGTCATACAATGAGCAGGCGTTGCAGAAACTAAAGGTGCACCGTGGGACAGAAGTGGCACACTGCTGGTTCAGCAGGGTTCAGGTACACATCTCGGCTGGGTTAGTTGTGTCCCTGTTAGCAGAGCAATTAAACCACAATGCATCCTGGGTAACATGAAAGCAGCACAGATGAATAGAGTGTGGCATATGCTCTGAGTAAGAAGTGGATTGTATTATCAGTACCTCTGCTCCCTTAGGGATATCCAAACAATCCCTCCAGCACACTCTCGGGTATTCTTCTGCTTTTTCCTCTTTGTTAGCCCTCCTTCTTTATGATTGTTGGGCTGCCAAAGTGTCACTGGGACTTCTAAATAAATAATCACAATATGCACTTATCAGATGACAGCTCGACATTCTCTCCACCCCCCGCACTCGTCTCCTGGAAGTTCAGGTTTGAGCTGTGACAGGAAGGACAAGTCCCTGCCTGCACCTACATCGCCAAAAACCAACCGTCTCCAAGCCACTGTTGAAACAATTACTCATAATTCCAGGAGCTCAGCCCACTGAATAGAGCTGTTGTTCTGTTGCCATGTGACTACTCCTTACGTGAATCATCCTTGATACTTGTGAACCTTGACATTGGTTCACACAGACGGGAAAAAGGAGGTATCAGAGTGTCACCTTTTAAAAAAGGCGTACAATAAAAGCATTTGTTTGATAGAAAACCAAACAGACGGGTGAGCAATGAGAGAACGCTGCTTCCTCCACACATGGAGGCTCTGTTATTGCCTCTCTGTTTCCCTCCAGAGGCTCAGTGTCCTTGGTACAGATGTTGAGACTTCATGTGTGGTTAGAGCGTTTTCATAGCCTTTCAGACTCGGTGCTCCTGCTGGATAATGGCAGGGGATGGGCTCTGAGTGGCTGTCAAACCTTGAAGCTTGTTTGCACAAAGCAGGGACTGAGACGTGTTTGGCTGGCAGCAGCGCTCGCTGGGGTTTCAAACGTCTCATCTTGGCCATGTCGTGGTTAGTGAAATGTGTAGAAATTACATGTGACTCTGGCCAGAGAGTAAGCTGCGGCAGAGGCGGCCACACCCGAGTCGCCCACACGTCTGCACCAAAAAAAAAAAAAAAAAAGAGGACAGGGGAAAGCAGCAGAGCAGCAGCATGGGTGACATCAGCTGTGGACCAAGCTGTTTAACCGGTCTGTGAATGGGAGTCGTAATCTAGAAAAGCCGTTAAACTCACCCTGAGGTGGTTTGGACTGGAGTGTGTGCACGTTTGACAAAGATGGAGTGTTTGTTTAGTGTGTATTTCCATTAGGGATTTGTTTGAGTTTGGGAGACATGTATTGAGTGTGTTATTTAGACACTGTGCGAACGCCGGGGATTAGTTTGGTCGAGTTTGCACAAGTGGACCCTGCCATTGCTAAATAGGGTCACAAATGTGTTGTATTATGGAGGGGCAGTGATAAGCCCAGTATATCTCCATAAGACCTTCCTGAGTGGATCATGGGTAAGGGAAGTAGAGCAGGGATAATATGAGTCAGAAGAACAATCACCAGTGATTGAAAGGCACAGAAAACTCACTACAATAGTTACCTTTTGTGCTCCACAATAAAATGTCCCCGAAAACCAAATTCTGCTTATTTTTACCTAAGAGGTCCACACATTGTTTGACGTGTCAATCACCACAACTACATCCATTCAATCCCACTGAAACCGCCAACTCTCAAAGAGGCACTCTATTCACACACCTGGTTTAACAGAAGTATGACCATTATTTAAATGTCTCCAGTGGCACACCGCTAGCAATGCATGGATGTTTTTCTCAGGCTTCTGCAGACAGACCGCTGTGAACAAACATGTCTTAATATGAGAGCAGGAGGATCAGGGACGAGAGGCTGCATTTTAATAGAACAGTTAAAGTAGAGCCAAAGGCAACAAGAACACATTAAGTCACTTCATTATATCCAGTCTGCTGCTGATGTTTTTCTGAAATGTTCATTTGAAACTCAATGGATGTTCTACAGCTTTGGAAGGTATAATTTTTGGTAGGCCGATACCAGCCTTTTTTCAAGGTATCGGTACTCGCTAAGACTGCTGATATCAGCAGCCGATACTCAAGGCAAAACAATCTTACATGGAGTAAGTCCTCCTTGCCAGTAGTTGCTGCTATTTGCTGCAGTTTAACATAAAGTTTAATACAATTATGTGTCAGGTCCATAGGCTGTAAAAAATGGATGTCATCTAGCTCAGCTCGAAGTGAGGTCACCACAGAAACTGCTCCCTCTGGTGGCTGGCTGCAGTATAGGTCAAAAAATCAGGCTCTCCAGTCATTCCAGATGAACTGTGGTCAAACTATAAAAAATTGATACACCTTGTCCGATTGTTGTGGTGATTTGAAGATGTAATTTGGCTGCCTTGTATTCAAGTCTTTTTTTTTCTGAAAAGTTTTGTTTTCATTAGTTATAAGAGGTTAAAAATGAGGTTTTACGTCATGTTTAATGATGATTGACAGCTGCTGTTCTCATGTATTTTTTTCAGGGACTGTAAAATGTGTTGGGAGCGAGAACCAAGAAGTGATTAGACTCACAAAAGAAAAAAAATCTATATTAAATTTGTCACCTGGCTCCACTCAGACCCAGAATCCCTCACAGTTTTTACTGCACAGACTCTGGCTGCACAACTGCACCAATGGCGGCGCCTGTGACAGGAGTATTTTGGCTTCAAAACCGTCCAATGATAAAAGATGGAGCCATGCTGTCCACTCTATATACAGTCAACGGTCAGGTCTTGTTCAGACCACATAAATGAACCAGGGAGAGTTAACAGATAAGCTGTTTTATTTTGCACAGTTTATTTAAAAAAAAAAAAAAAAAAAAAACCTCTTAATAGTTTTTAGTTTTATTTTGCCCTTTTGTTAAGTTCTTAAAAAATCCTAAACCCATGGGGAGTTATTTGGTTATTTGTGTTTTATTTTGGACTTAATTGCAGTGTCACAACCTGGCTTGAGGCTTTGACAAACAAGAAGAGACACGCGGTTGGAAATCAATCAAGGAATAAGCTTATTAACAAAATATAAATTCAAACAGATTAAAAAGTCAAAAGTCAACTAAACTAACAAAGGAAGTAACTAACAGCAAACAATGAGCAACTGAGGAATAACAGAGCTCAGTCAAACCACGCCTAGCCAGAACTTAAACACCTGGAGGATCCACCCAGGTGTAGAAACGCCTCCCACGGAGCCTGCAGGGACACATAAAACAAAGAAAAGGGGAAGGCACTTAAACTGCAGGAGGCCTAAGTGGCAGGAAGCCATCACAAGAGTGACTGTGTTTTTTTTTTTTGTTTTTTTTTTCAAAATGATGTGTCGCTGTATATTTAAATATTATGTATCAAAAGTATCGGTACTTGGTACTGGTGAGTACTCAAGACTTGAGAGTACTGTGGTATCGGTCTTAAAAAAAGACTCACAAACAATCTTTCTTTTTCTCACATTGGTGTTTTAGAAGATCATTTTAGCCCCTGTCTGATAGGTGTTGTTTTAGCTGCTGTCTCTTTAAGGCTCCCCCTTTCCTCTGATTGGCCAGCCCTGTTGGTATGGGCATACCTTGGTGTTTGAGGCCCACCCGTCCAGCGTGTCATGATCTCGTGAAGATCTCCTGAAGAACATTCAGTATTGTCACTTTACATCCATGTTTGAAATATTGAAAAGCAGAATACCCCCTCTTTAACAAAGAACTCTCCTTCCTGTCAGTTCTGCAGACACATTTCTGTAACTCTGTGAATCTGCTGTTTACTGTTTTTCACAACACTTCGCAGTTTCTCTTGAAGCCTGAAAGACACAGATGTGTCAATCCTGACTGATGAAACTTTCACAAAACTCCGACGTGCCACTTACACCTCTCAATTTTTATGCTAGAACTCCGATTCTGGAAACCCTCCTGCTTTTGAAAGTGGGATCGGTTCTGACACTGTTTCCGCACCGCTCTGAAATCTCACAGTTTCAAAGTGCAGACTCTGAACCAGCCTTATCACAGCAGCCAGCCGTCTCCATCTGCCGCTGTTCGCCCGGCTCCACTCTCTCCTGTCTCATTCAGAGTCCACTTCAGGTTTATTAGCCCTAATTGAAACTCTTTACATTTGATGTATCATATTCTCTGAAGTGTGTTTGTTGTGAATTCTTGCTCTATAGCTTCTTCCCGTGTCGAGATGCCCTCGATGCACTGCTGTATTGACCTCCCCTGAAAGAAACGAGACCTCATCTCTGAGTTATTGAACGAGGACATGAGGAAACTAGAAAACAAGTGGACACGTTCCTATGTTGTTTTCACACTGAGCGCTGTTTGTTCACACGTTTTATTGGACAAAATTATTAAGCAGCCAGCCTGCAGTTTAATAAATGTGTTTTATACCCATGAATATTATAATCCTCTGGGCTGTTTACTCATTCTTTTTACGCCCACATTACACAGCACGATTTCTCCTCAATGGCACATCTGTTGTGTGCATCTGTGAAGCGGGTGCCAAGGCTGGGAACCAGGTGTGCTGCAGAACAAGACCCAGAGTATTACACAGAGGGTTAGACACAGTTTTCATCCCTCGCTCACTGAAGACTGCAGAGTTCTTCAGCAGGAAGCGCTCTGATAGGAAAACATGTTGACCTTTCAGTTTGAAAGGGACTCTGATTCTCTCTGGAAACTGAAATCACGTTTCACAGAGTTTGGTTAAAGACAGGTTGTCAAGAAGACAGACAAAAGCTTGTTGAATGTCAGTTCAACCTTTTTCATCTTCAAAGTTTGTTTATGCTACATTTGTTGTAGTCTGCACCTCTCACCAGGTGTTCATTCAACTCTTTTGATTCGAGTGGGATGCTGATTGATGTTTTTGTCAAAGTTACTTTTGAAATCTACTTTGGAAGTTGTCGAATACACCAAACATTTTGTGCGTGTCTTGAATGCAAGCAGCCACATTGAGTGGAAGACAGTTGTTTTAGAAGACTTAAATCCAAAGAGGACTTTTCTAGTAGGGATGAACAATATTGGATTTTTTGTCGATATGCAGAGATCCTAAACTGTCTCCTGTATTATAAGAAACATATTGTATTGTGGTGCAAACTCTTATCACGTTATTCATTTCTTGTGCAATATAGGAAACATTTTACTTGAAACTGTTTATCTATTTATGATGATTGCTTTCAAACAAAAAATTCAAAAAGATAAATCCTACTTGAAGGAAGGGATGCACTGAGTCGACCCTAGTATCGGCCCCGATACAGCCTCTTAAATCTGGTTCAGGTCTCAGTAGGAAAGGATCGGTCCAAACTTGACACTAAGGCTAAACTATGATTTGGTCTACAAGGCATAAGATTTACAAATCATTTCAGTAATACCATATGTACGCATTTTGTGTCTTTTGCTCAAAACATTACTAATCTTATCCCACAATAGGGCATGCAGCTTATTATTTAACACTTGTATTGGATCAGTACCGGCATCAGTTGATACCCAAAGCCCAGGTATCTGTATCTGTATCTGTATCAGAACCAGAAAAGTTGCATCGCTGCATCTCTTCTTGAAAGCTGAATACCCACAACCAGGGCAAATTTGGCAAATTTCATAATTGATAGTCAGATAATTCAACCTCTGTTCACAGAGAACATATGAGAAGTGCAACTGTACAGCAGTTAGACCCTAACTAAGTAAAATGGTTTACCATGGTAAACGGTAAATGTCCCAAAGTATTCAGAAACATGTACCTTACAGACTGCTTCTTAAGTTCAAGTTTAACTTAAAACAGGAGCTAAATATAGGACTGCTAAATCTGAACTGTGCAACCAAAACTACAAAAACTTAAAAAAACATCTGCAGCTTCAGCCCATTATTTTATCGGTTTATTATATCAGCAGAATTTTGAGTGTCCGCTGATATCCAATATATATATATATTTTAAGCCAATACTGGTACCGATTCCCTACGAGTAATATTGTGCATCCCTATTTTCTATGAACTAAAAGAAGCTGCAGGTATGCTAACATCAACCAATTTAGACTGGATTCACTGTATGCACGTTTAACCTTTTGAGACTGGATATAACATGTTCACCCCTTCAGACAGTGTCATCATTTTAAAGACGTGTGACTAAGGAAATGTGCTGTAATTCACTGAAATACACATGGGGGAAATTAATGTTGTTGTTTTTTTTAATATGTGATTGGCTGAAATACATCTGGAGGAAGCAGAAAGTTTGTGCAATAAAAGCCCAAGTTCTAAACTATCTAATTAGTTTCATTTCATATTTCTATCTGCTCTAGAAGCTGAGATATTAAGTTATCACTGAAATTTGACAACAAAGTTTTTTATATGAGAAAAATTTCAGGTTTTAAGAAATCATGTTCAATTTATGTGTCGGTTTGTTAAGGTGTTTTTAGCACGTGTCTTGAGTCTAAATGGGTTACCTCACCTCATACTTCACGCAGAACATGCTCATGTTGTTTCTTCTGCCATTTGAGCATGCAAGCATCCTGTCTCCATCTCCATCGGTTGTAAACCTTGTTATAACACCCACCGAGAGCTCTTACACTCACAGCTACGTGCCTCAAGACAGTTAGATTTACTTTCCTTGTTAAGTGTGGCCTCAACATGTTTTCCTGTTAATATTTCTCTTTTTTTTTTTTTTTTTTCAAAGGACCACACATGCAACGCTGTGTGAATACGAGCTGTGTTTACAATCAACAACTCCCACAGCCCTGACATGTTGGTTTGTGTGAGCTTTCAGGCGACGATGTCCATGGAGACATTCCAGCACATGTTTACCAAACACAACAATTCTGTAAGAAGTCTCACATGAAAAAAACTGAGCTTGAGTGAAATAGCTGTTAATATGTGCATAAAATTAATTTAAATGTAGGTAAAGATGTGAATATAATTCAGGAATAATTGTGCACACATTGCATTATAAATCCACATTTTGCTTGATGGGCCCTCACTGTCCTTTAATTAGCTTAATTAAATCATTCAACTGTGTTCTCAGCGCGCTCTATAAATACGCCACATTTTTATTCAGCTGTTCCTCAAGGATATTTTCTGCTGCTTTGGTTCCATAATGCATTCCTAAGCTGTGCACTGATGCTCATATGAAAATTTGATGCACTACACGCTTGGTTCTCCTCCATGGCTGCACAGGGGCAAAACAAGCCTCTCTGCCTCTCTCATCCCTATTTGATCTGTCACCCCAGATGTTCCTCTGCAGCCTGCCCTCTGCATCCACCTTCCTCCTTTTTGTCCCTCACTACCCTCAGCTCTTCAAATGTGCAGAAGTTTAAACTCACAGACTTATGTGTGGCTGTGTAACATTGGTGTGGAACTTTCAGATTTCAGAGGAGAGAAGCTTATGTGTCCTGTTCGTGGAAAAACTCCCCCTTGGATGACCTCTGAGGTGTCAGGATCTGTAGAAGTGCTGGAACATGGTTTCCGGTGCTTTTAAGAAACTACCTCAAGGGAAACTGCCAGACTGTCCTCAAACATCCTTTAAGGAGCTGTGAGGAGTTTGAACGAGATCTTGAACAAGTCTCCCTTTTAGATATATGCCTGATCGTAATCCACACTTTAAATGAGATTGTCAGCACCAATATAACTGGTTACAGGTTATTTTAAATTGCTAGTTCTCAGCTTCCAGTCTGGATTGATTTTCGGCACATCTAAGTCTCTACAACAACACCACGCTGGCTGAGGAAGAGATATAACACTTTCATTTTCTCTGCTGAAAATGATTTCTGTGATTAATTTTGTAGTGATGGTGGACACTGGAGCCTAACTGTCAGACAGAAAAAGGACAAAAGAGCAGGAGAAAGGTAAACGAAAGAGTGATACAGCCCGAGCTAAAGGCTAATTAGCTGACAGTGTTTACTTGATGTCATGTTAGCCTACAGATACATTGGAGCACCAGCCTGCCGATAGCACTACATAAAGCTGGCTACTACAGTGTTTACTTGTTGTCACATTAGCTTGCAGATACATCAAGGCACTGGGCTGCCGATGTTGCTAACATTTGGCCGGCTTGGTGTCATGTTTCGGACCGTAGCACTATGTAACTGTACTGATAAATACCTTACCTCGGCGCACTGTATCCAGTAAAAAGTTGTCTTGAACAAAGGAAATTTGTTTCGATTCGATCTCAGTCTAATCCCAAAACAAACACACACCTTGCTAAAAGTGATTTATGATAGTGTGCGGAGACTCCAGGCCAGAAGGTGGCGAGGGAGTGCAATTAAAACAAATCCTCCTCATAGCATCTTTGATGGAAGGCTGCGGTCAGAGTATTCCCCCATTAACCATTGATTCCAGCCGTAAAATTGACAAAAGGAATCAATAAAAACAATCTGAGTGATGCAGAGCACGCCTGTGATTTTCCTGAAAATTAGTCCCGTTGAAGTTTGAAATATCTGAGTCAAAAACAAAACAAAACAAACAGCAATCCCTCATACTGTCAGCTTGCTTAACACCTTTCCCTCATCAGGAACTTTGTTGTTTACAGTGTGGGCGTCGCACATTCACAAGGTAGAGTGCAGTATCTCTCTAAACACATAAAAGGAGACAAAGGAGACGGCAAATAGAAGCGGTGTCTGATAAAATGAATCTCTGAGGAATGAAAGTGCTCATCTGTGTCTCTCTCATCCCACCGTTTGTCTATTTTTGTGTCTCTTCCCTGCCTTTTCTTTTAAAACTCCCCCGCCTTCTCTCATTGTGCCGTCCCTGAGCTGTTTAATAGTAGTGGGCTACTCTTATCCTTCAGTGTGACAGTGTTTGGGTAGTGTGAATGAAAATTAAAACAAAGATCCCCTTCCCCTCAGAAAGAAAAACAGGCAGGATTTTCACTTTTTGTTTGTATTTTTTTGAGCTTGTGCTGTCAGTGGCTCCTCAGAGGAGCTGCTACATGTCTGTGAAGCATGCAGAGCGACTCGGTATATTCAGTGTAAACATGTCAGAGCCAAATCTCAGGGTGATAGCCTCAGCAAGGGCAGTGAAGGACACACACACACATATACACCTTACCAGGCGGTGCTGCTGCAGGTTTATCCTCCTCGCTCTTTGTTGAATTTATTGAATATTTAGACACGATGAAATTCAAATGTATCTCTCTGTGTTTTTATTCATTAGCAGCTTCAGGTTTTTAGAGAAATGGGCCATTTCAGGTCAATGAATTCTGATGGAGTAAACCTCATTTTCTCCAGCTTTAATCCCATCTGTGGGTGTTTGAATCCAAATGACTCGTACAGTAAATCATGAACTGTTTGCAGATTAAGCTGCTAATTTTTCAGGAAGTTAATCTACTGCCATCTGAACACTGTTTTTCTTGACAGGTCTGTGTTATTTTAAACAGCGGCACCTTCAGGGGCATCTCTTTAAGATCTCTAAATTGCAGCAGTTCTCCAAGAAAGAACAGAAATAATCACCACTTCTCAGCATGCTGTGATGTTAAGGAGGAAATGTGAGGAAAGTGTCATGGAAGTGCTCGACAGCAACATGTCGGATTGCCTCAAACGTCATCGTGGCGAAAATAGAAATGTCAGCTTGGTGTGTGTCAGATTGTTGCCTCAGATGCAGCCGGGCGAGTGCTGAATGCTACAGCTTTCTATAATTCATGGCACAGTTTGGGGATTGTTATTACTTATAGTGACATGTACTGGACTAAACTGAGCTCATTGCTGCAGTAGAATGTCACACGTTTGTGTTGTTGAACTGCTCGTTTCTCCTCCTCAAAAACTCCTCAGACTTGGCTCACTAACTCAGAATCCAGCACCCAGGGACGGAGCGGGGCCAGATGATTAAAACGCCATCATTAGTTTGGCATTGTGATCATCTTCAGAGCATTTAATACGGGAAGCTTTCATACTTTATGAGTTAGAAATGATGTTCTTGTGAATTAATTTATCCCTCTGGCGTTTGCAGTGTAAAGAACTTCAGACTGCTGGAGAGGTGCCTTTTCAAAATAAATGCCCCTGTTAATGATCATTTTTAATTCTTTCATCTGTGCCTGCATCCTTCATCACTTTATCACTAAATCTGTGGGTGTGTGTGTGTTTGGCTCGGTGTGTCCTATCATTTTCCCAACTTTGGTAGACCAGGTTATTAAATGTTTACACAAAACATCCATTAATACAAAGCATATTCACGTACAACTTCATCACCTGTCACTTCCATCTCTGCTGACCTTCTCACCTGATAATGTGGAACAGAATCCTTTCCTGTTACTGTCTGGGCTGTGATTGGTTTGTCAGACTATATCGTTTAACAAGGACAACATGGGCAACAAGCCCCGGCTCTTTTATCAAGGAAAGACATTTTTAAATTTCAGTCAGAGTAGACTTTGGCACCTGCAAGATATTTTCAAACGTACCCTCAGTACATTGCTTGAGAATATTACCGTATTTGCTGTAATATAGAGCAACCCTAATTATGAAGGCGTGGTCACACTGGTCATCTGTGCCCAACCGCTCTTCAACCCCAAGGTTCAGTTTGTTTGGCAAGTGTGGTGCACTTCCTTGGCTTTGGCACGCTCCAGGGAAATGTGTTTCAGCATGGTAAACTTAATGCACAACAGTGTTTCCCCTAGGTTAACAGCCTTAAGGAGGGGAGCTATATGGAATATGCACACACATGTTTGTGTGTCTGTGAATGCATTGGAGTGGAACTTTGCCATGCGCAAAAGAGCACAAGAATAAATGTGAACCCGGATGTACAAATGACATCCTGTCCTGTAAATTTGATAAATTTTATGAGGTTATTTAGTTTGTTGAATTAAAAAAGAGGTATAGATCTGTTTTATGAGAGAGGTAACGCTAAATTACTTCTGCTGTGATCTGGCCCTATGCGGATGATAGAATTAACTCAACTTCTACAGAGGGTGGGTGCCTGCGTTGAGGAAGGCAGTCCGCACACGAACACGACGAGGACATGAAGTATAATAACAGATAACAGCTGCAACTTCTCTCTACAATCATTTTGAATAGAGATGTTCTTATACCACTTTTTTTTTCAGACCAATACCAGTACAAGTACTTCCTCTTGAGTACAATGTATAAAGCAAAAACCGGTCAATTGCCACAAAGTATTCAGAAGCTGTTTCTTCTGAGAGAAAATCAATATAGTCTGAGGGGTACATTCATTTTTCAAAAACCAAAGATACAAACAAATACTAAATTGCATTGCCTGTCCTCTAGAGGAGTTAATTTATGGAATTCTTCATCCACAGAAATAAAAACCTGTAGTACATAAAAAATTCTGAAAAGACTTTACAAAAACCACATCATTCAAAAATACGCATTGGAAAATACTAATTAATAGGTTTGACAAATTACACACTTAGTTCAAATTCTACTTCTTTCTAATTCTAATTCTTCAATTATATGCACTACTATTGTTTTTCTACAAAATAACTTTGTGACTTTTTTTGCTGTTTATTTAATGAGATGAGAGGGGTAGGTCTCAAAAAGCTTAAGCTTCAACCTACACCCTTTCGGATTCTCTTGGAAATTTTGAAATTTCGAATCTATTTTTTAATCTCTGTGAATTGCTTCATGTTTTGCAAGAGAACCGAAATAAATTTCTTTCATTCATTCATTCATTAATTCATACTCACCGAAACAGAGTACCGATACTACTCGTACTTTTGATACATAAAATTTGTATTCACACAGTGAATGATCGTTTTGATCAAAAACAGCACAGTCACGCTGCTATTTAGTCTAAAATAAACACAAACAACTCTCTCTGACTTAAAGATTTTTTTTAATAAAGTGCAAAATAACTTCACAACTGTCAGGGTTTAACTACTTTTTAAAATGTACCAAAAGTCAAGGTGGCCAAAAGGTCACTAAAGTCACAGCCATGTTCCCTGTCTTCTCCATTGTGCTGACTCTGGTGAAGCCACACTTAGTAAATAGACGCTTCATGATGATGGTGTGTGTCATATTAAGACGTGATGACTTATGCACAAGAGGTTATTGTGCCTAAGTCTGGTTCATATTGGAGTAATGTGGGGGCGGGCTATACAAGCCAACGAGAAAACGGTGCTGCAAGAGGCCAATTGTGCTTGAGTGGATGGCCAGAGTGACCACCCCTCTAAGATGACCCTCCTTTTAAGGATGCTATAAGGAGGATCTGTTTTCATTGGACCACCTTGCCACCTTCTGGCCTGGAGTTTCATGCACACTGTCGTGAAGACGCGACTTTTAACAAGGTGTGACTGTTTTGGTTTTGTTTGAAGCCAATGTTCTTAGTTTGTACTGTACAACAGTAGCCGGCTATATGTGGAGCTAATAGCAGCCTGGTGTTTTCAGCAGAGAAAAACACAGATCTCTCTTCTCTCTACTAAACTTCATCAGCCGGCTTGGTGTTTTCATAGAGACTTAGACGTGCCGTAAAGCAATCCAGTCTTACTCCCCGATCACGAAGAAGAGACTATGGAGTGGCATTTCAGAATAACTGACATTGGCGCTGATAGTCTCATTTTAAATTGTGGATTAGGATCTTTCTTATATCTAGAAAGGAGACTTTTTCAAGATCACTTTCAAACTCCTCACAGCCTCTTTAAAGAATGGAGGTAAAAAATGGATTTATCAAGAATACAACTTTTATTTATTTTTGAATTCAAGTAGAATCTGAAAAAGCTCTGAAACATCAATATTTTAATTCTTAAGTATCCTGCTAATTGGCATACTTTAGATCAGATGTCCAGTCACACAGTCACAATTTTAAGATGCTCTTTTTGAGCTGTTTATTGCCAAGTGATCTGTGACACCACTTCTGCTTCATCTCTAACGCCCCGTTGACTTGTTTTTAAAAGGCATCACAGCTCTGTCTTTCTACTTTTGAGCTTCATCATGTTTTTTCATCCACTATCACAAAGTGTTGAGCGACAGCTGGCCTCAGCCATGAGGGAAACACTCACTCTGCAGTCAAATGGCACCGTCTGTTATAAACCAATATTGATATTTAAAGACTTAAGTCTGAATATGAGACAGACCTGATATTTCAGATGTGTCAGAGGAATACAGAAGAAGAACCTGGCTTATTTTATTACATTTATTTTACACCTTTACGTATTTCTTTACGGTTATCAGATGCTCCATCTTCACATAAACACATCGCCTCCTCCATCGAACAGAGATATCAGCTGCCCCACTGTTATCCAATCCAATTAAGCTGCCACCCACCCTGAGGCTAATCAAACTTTTAATTCTCTCATGGTGCCTCATTCTGTAATTGGTTTATGCAGTGAAACCAACAAACAGTTCACATCTCGTCTAGTAATCCCCTGACAGCCTCACATGCTGAGTCTGCTAAATTAGCTCTCATCAAACAAACAGAAAAAGAGAAACTTCAGAGAACTTTGAGGAAATCCGACCCTTGTTGGGGGTGGATGTGGAGGGCCAGCGGGGAGCTGTCACCGGGTGTTTGGAGAGGAGTTAACAGTCGTTCCAAAGGATAAAGGACTTAGCTAGAAGAACTATTATACAGTGAAGTAGTAGTTTGCTACATAATTGCCTCGCTGTGTGATTTTCGTTCTGTTCCCTGGTTTGATTTTAACAACCTATCATTGAGGAGAAATTAGCAATTTTCCTTTCTTTTTGAAGTCAGCGGACGTTAATGTTAGTTATTCACTTTAACTCACTCTTCAAATGTGTTTTTATCTCTTTGAGTCAGTCAGATTAATTGGACTTTTTGTGCTGATCCTGAATCTTTCAGTCCAAACAACTCGCCTGCAGCAAAACTGTGGTAGACAGCAGCTTCTTTAAGGCTGCGAATGGAGGCTGGTTTCACACCGTTTACCTGTGATGTTAGAGAGCAGTAATAACAGCAGGAGTGAACAAGGTGTTGGTTGTAAAGATCAGGAGAGTTATCTTTATTGAAGGAGAAACTCCGCGGCAACAAACGGAGGCTGTTTGCATGAATTTTAGTTGCAAAGCTCACAGAAGTCTTCCTCATTCTCAGGGATGTGCTCTCCATGCTGTAACATGAGCAAGAATTCCTCTTGTGGGAATTCATCATTCCACTGTAGGAGCGTTTTTTTTGGCATAATAAGCATGTAAGGGTTTGGCAGCGTCTCTCACAATGCGATTTTGTCGAGCTCCCTGTAAAAATGTACATCGGTCTCACTGATTGCGTCCGTATAGCAGCCCCTCATGACCCCAGCAGGGTGTCGGATTCTATTTCGACAGACGTGAAGGAGATCTTGAAGTGCAATGGTATGAGGTGTACTGTATGTTTCTAACCTGCAGAGAGGTAAAAGGAGCAGCGCAAAATAACAACCTTTCAAGCACAAGGGGCCCTTTGTAACACCTCTCAGTTGTGAGGGGAGAATTATCACAAAACGACCAGCTGAAAGTGCTACAGTGTGCTTTGAGACCCGTAAATGGCACCTCTAGGCAAGCTAACTGAGGCAGAATGGTCCGTCTGAGTGATCTGAATAATAATTTTCAAAGAGGAGAAATCTTTTGCACACTCTCACTCACAAACTTTTGTTTGGATCAACTTGTGAAGCGAGTTCCCTGGAGTTTCAGTGCCGCCACGTCTGCTATCACAGTGACTCATTTTAGGTTGTGCAAGGTAGATCATGTTTGGGCAGGTTTGTGACGTTGTTTATGCTCCTCTTCTTGTATGGAAACACAAGCAGCTGGCTGTACGGGCTGCTACTCTTACATCCTGACAGTGGGGATCCTTCAGGTGCTCACTGGAGTGTGTCACGGGTGCAGCCGAGCCAGCTGATATGAAGGTTGAGAGCCATCAGCAGAGTTCTACAATGTTTCACACTCCTGCCCGCTGAAAAAAAAAAAAAACGCTGCACAAACAACCTTGGAGTTGTGTCCCGTCACAGTTCATCAGCCAAGCAAAGTCAAGCCGGCTGAGCTGTGGGAAAGAGGGGTGCGTCGCCTCAGCCTGTCCGGGCCTGCTCACCCTGCAGGGGAGTGGCAGCACATTAACAAAGAGCGGACGCCTCGGCCTCCTGCAAGCAGCCGAGGTTTGTCCTTCAGCCACCTAATCAGCCAAGGAGGAGGACGCAGACCTGGCTGGGCCCTCGCCCCGCTAACAAACTGTCAATATGGATCCCTGTGAAAAGTATCATGTTGACGCGCCCGTTTCTGCTCGGCTGGTCTCTCAGATAGAGGGCGAGCTTGGTCGTGTGGCGTTCTTCTAAGTAGGTCACAACAAGTTTCATTTTAGTGCAGCCGAGCGAGATCAGCTTGTAGCTAGAAAATGGGTGTATAAATATTAAACAGGTTTTTTAATTCATGTATTTTTTTCCTTCTTCCCACAACAACAGGATTAGAAAAGGGAAGAGACATTTGTATTCATAAAGTAAATTGCGTTTCAAAACTACAAAATTATGGCGAGCATGATAATTGCCAAATAACTAAGTGTTTGGGGAATAGAAAAACAATACTCTGCTAATTGCTGCGCACCATCACTGTTCCCACCTCCCAGGAAATGAGCGTCTTTGATCATCGCTGGAATAAAGAAGAATGCAGTTAAATCTAAATGTGTCTGCTATTAATACAAGTTTGTTGTTTAAATCTGCTTTTGTAAGACACAACAAGATGACATATTAATTATCTGCTGCTTTTCTGGAGACTTGCAGTGGATCAGGCTTCAAGTCGTGGTTTAAACAGACAATTCTGGCAGCTATAGAAACTGACAGCATTGAAAAAGCTTCAAAACCAAAAATCAGCTGCTACTTTTCCATTATGTATGTACATATGGTTCCTGCTAATTAGCATGAGCTATTCAACCCTGATAAAACAGAAGCGAAAAGAATTGTCCCTGCCCTGCAACAACCTTTAGCGTCCAGCAGCTGTAGCTCCACGGACACCAACACATCTATTATGCATGAAGGGTCGGCTGTGTCACTGTACAGCATGTGAGCATACATTTCAGCCGGGCTGTTGCAGATGAAAGCAGCTTTAAGAGGCCGTCTCTGCCAGGATCCTTCTTCTCACCAGCGGCCTTCATCACTCAGAGTTTCGGGCTTTTGTTCCAAGACAGTCACATGAAACCTTGGGCTGTGTGTGGCCGCTTTTTAATACATCATGTATATGAGTGTATACATACCTTTATGGCTCTGTGCATGAAAGAGCAAGGCTACACTTTTGTTATTTTCAGAATAAACTCCACCAAAGTAGCTGTTCGAAAAAGTGTCGCTCAAGTTCTCCTGAAGATGAAATGATTTATGCTTTTATTTTTCATGTTTTCCTTTCCAAACCCAAAACATATCCATCACTCTGAAATTAACACCAGCAGTAATCCCCGCCTTGATGTGCATGACAGATTAATGCACCACACAGAGTCACATTCTGAATAACTTTCAACAAGATTAAACACAAGATTGTACCCACAAGGGATCCACCTGCCACAGCTCGCTGCCCTTTATTCCTCTCCGGCCTGCATTGAGCCATATGTCGAGCTTAGTTCCAGGATCCGTTCGCAGCAGTTTTGTGTACATCTCTCCAGCTTTCAATGCACTAATGTGATTTTGTCAATTTTCGAGACACCTCGCTCAGAGCTCCTGTTTTCTAGCAGCTCTGTGGGTCTGGGAGCTGCAGGTGAGTGATGCAAGGACAGCTGGTGCACTCACAGGGCATTTTTTAACCCAGGCTATAATTATTATTTTTAGGCAACAGATAGATGCAAACTGTGGTATTTGAAATCCTGGTGGCAGAAATTGTTCCCCAGACTGCTTTGCAAAGGTGTAATCCTTAACCAATGAGCAACTTCCTGTGTCTAATTGTTCTAATTGTCACTGGTGTAATTACAGAGACTGATACAAGCCATGGGAGAGATAACAGCGTTGCTTCTTGGTTTGATGTGGAAAAATAGAGTTATAACTGCTTTATTTTTCATCTGATTGTTATTAAAAATGTCAGAAAAGATTATCAGTTTCTTTTGAGGATGGATAGTTACAGAAAACTGGTCAAATTAGAAGTGGGGTATATATCGGATTTACTCGATATACTGCAGGTTGTTGCATGTGAGATGTATGAAATGACTATATCGTGACTATCCAGTACAAATTGTCACGTAAATGTTCTGAGACGTCAGTATGTGATTCTTTTTGACCCACCCTGAAAACTCTCCTGTGCATTTGTGTCTTTGCATCAGGACAGAAGGATAAAAAGTTGCCTGTACATCTGGTCAGTTGCGGGTTTGGGGTTAGTAAATGCAAATTTTAAAAATCCAACTTAAGACTTAGACTTCCTTTATTGTCACTGCTCAGATTACACAGCAGTGCATTTGGAAAGAAATGTTGTTGCATGGCTTCCTTAGTGTTGTCAGACAATGTATACAATGAGGACAGTATAAAAATATAAATGTATGGTAAATGTAATGAGAACAAAGAGCTATGGATACAAATACTATTGATATAAACAGGTCAGCTTGAATCATTAGACTGGTGGCATTTTATGCATCAGAGGGTTGAGTTTAAAATTTATAAAGTGATTTAGAGGAGAAATCAGAATATCAAGATATACCGTTAGGGATGGGTACCTTTCACATTTGAAATGATATGGTACCAAATGTACGGTACCTAGCAATTAGTATCGGTACTCAACAGTACCGATTTTCGGTACTTTTTTGTGTTTATGTGGTAAAAAATATCAATTTGCCGAATCATAAAATGTATATATTTTTCTCAATCTAACGTATTTATACTTCAATATTTAACCTTGCAATGCTGTGTTCATGTTCAGCATGGAAATTTACCTACTCTTTCACTTTCTCACAGTTACAAGGATGCAGTTAGGTACCTAAACATTGTACCTTTTGATTTTACGTGAATCGGTACTCAGTACTTTTGACAGAATTCGGTCGGTACCTAATTCGGTACACATCCCTATATACCATATATTGCTATATAGCTTAAAAACATCAAGATATTGGTTTTAGGCCATGTTGTGCAGCTCTAGGTCAAATGTGACGTCTTTCTAGAAGATTCTGATGCAATTCTGTGTTACACTTTAAGGCACATAACTTTTTTTTCATTTAGCAGATAGTTGTATCTGTTTCTCATTATTATTTTTATTTCATTTTCTATAATGGGCAATTCTTCAATTAAGACCAAGAAACAACAAAAGAAGTATTTTTTTTTTTACAAAAAAACAATTATTGTATTTGTAGAAATTAGGTTGAAGAAGCTATGGAAAAAAATAACTGTCTCAGTGATGATATTTTAATATTTTTTTCTGTGTGTTGAAAATTTAAATGTGCAAGAGTTTTACAAATTTGGGCTTGTCTCCAATCCAGGTATTTTAACATCCCCTCTATAATGCAGCAATAACAGTGCTAAATTCATCTAAATCTTCACTTTACATTTCCTCTTAAAAAGACATTTTTGAAATTCATATAGTTTATATTTGTTCAGTTTGCAATTAATTTATAGTTAAATATTGCTGTCCCTTATATTTCTGTCATTACTACCACACTCCACATTTTACAGACTAATAAAGTTTTTTACAAAGAACTACTGACATTGTTGCATGCTAATTAGTTGCTACAGAGGAACATTCAAAGACATGAAGCAGAAGCTTTATTTTTTGATGCCCACATATGTAATTTGATGTTTTATACACCCTGATGTGGAAGTTTGTTTATTAGGTGCCATTACCAAGCAAGCTTCTATTTGAATATTTTAACTAATTAGTAGGAAATGTCATTATTTTAACATATATTTTGTGTACATTGTATGCTAGCTAACCTGTTAGCTTAGCAAGTCTAAAACTTAGCCAGCATTTTCTGCAAAAAGGGAAATTTGTCGTTACCAGCATAGAGATGACAAGCTTAAAACAGTAAAAATAATGCACATCTGAATTTTCAACACACTGAATAATTATTAAAATATCATCATTGAGATACTGTTTCTTCTTTAACCTAACCCCAACATTCTTTTTTTTTGTAGAAAATGTTCTCTCTTCTTGAAAATCTACCCTTAATTGAAGAATCACCCACATATTCATTTTTTTCTATATATTTTTGTTTATGCTATGTCTTAATTTTTAACCCAGTAGCTGCTTGATGCTGTTCATGTTATTTCCTTGTTAATTGTTGCACAAACACACCAAGGCAAATTCCTTGTATGTGCAAATGTACTTGGCAGTAAAACTTGATTCTAATTGAGACCAGTGAATCCCTCAGAATAAGCACAAAGAAAGAGTAGACGACTGAAAATAAGTATTTTGTAGCTGCAGAACATCACTCCACATCCTCCCACCTTTTTGACTTCTCCTGAAAGCAAAGTCTCCCAAATAAAAGGAGTAACAGCACTCAAGAGAAAGGGGCCAAAGAGCGGCTGTAAAAAGAGATGTGACCTCACACTTCACCATCACCCTCGACCCTTTCCTCCAGCTTCACACCTACTTCCAAACGCTGCTGCTGAAGTGTGAACTCCCCCCCTGTGAGTTTGCTCTGCTACGTCTTCATCAAACATCTAAATGTGGAAACAAAGTCATTAAGCGCTAAGTGACGCTGTTCTACAGGTTCGTTGTATGTCGCGGCTGCTTATTTGGTGTGAAGAGTCATTTAGCAGTTCGTGAACGACCTGAAAGTGTCAGGCTTTTTTTTTCAAGAAAACCATTGTTTTCAGTCACCGGAGCCCTGACAGTGAGCTGATTCTAATCAGGTGAATTAAAGGTGTCTTATCAGCGAGTTATGTTCCTCACAGATGAGAGATGTGAAAATGAGCAGGTCTGCTCGACTGTGTCTTTGTTAGCTAAGCCAGTTTATTCAGCTACTTTATTTTCCCACAGCAAACACAAACAAGACTACAAAACATATTAATGTGAGGGAAAGTGCAGCACAAAGCGCCTCTGTGCTCAGCCGCTGAATCATATCAAGACAGACCAGCTGGGTGAGTGTGCGGGGGAGGGATCTGGAAACCTGCGGAAATGGAAGTACTCATGAGATGAAAGTAGTGATGAGTGGTGTGTGGGACACGGTTCCAGATATCTCTGGTGAAAGTCACCCATCCCTTGAAGTCTTATCCCATGGCCTAAGCTGTGGTATTAGGTTTCATTTCACAGATAATTTTGAGATACAACGTCCAAAGAAGAGCATTTTCTCTCCTGTGAAGCTGCGAAATCGGATAGGTTTTTTCAAGAGCAGGTATCTTAATTCACCATCATCCAAACTGGGGCTCAAGTAAATTGAAATGTCCATTTCAGGATTACGGCTCCAGTGAGCATGACCAGCAGTTTCAGCTCCTTTTTCTGAAAGAAAAGGCGACGATAGTGTGAGAGGAAACACGACCATGACACCATAAACTCTCTGATTCGGGGAACTTATTTGGAGAGGCTTCAAGCGAACTTCAAACATCTCTTTAATGATCTATAATCCTTTGGCAAATCTTCAGTGGGCAGCCAGGCTTTCAAAGTTATTTTTACCAGGATGTGCAGAGCCATGATGAAATTAGGTCTGAAGCTGGAGAAAAAATACATTTCAGTGTGAGCTTGTCATTCTGCATTTTATTCTGGGATTCAGCTAAAGCAAGGCTGGCCGCTGCCCTCGGAGGTAGAAGAAAAATATGATCATCCCTTCACTGAGAGCAGCACTTCCTTTTTTTTTTTTAAAGAATAAAAAGAGAGAAGCACAAAAGAGGAAGACTCAGGTGAAAGGTGGTTTGCAAGCCAAAGTAGCGCTGTCAGGGGAGAAAAAAAAAAGAGTCCAGGTTGAGTCTTAATGGAGCCATTGATCCAGCGCCAGGCGAGGACACACCCAGTAGGGGACTGGCTCACAGCGAGGAGACAGGTGTTCGCTCGATATCTGTCCCACTTCTCTGACCTTAAAGCTTTTAATCAGCTCTGCCAGGGAGCTTGTCAATCCTGTCAAACAATGAGCGGCTCACAGTATAGACACAGTAAGGGGAGGGCAACGTGAGGGTAAGAGCTCCAAATAATGCTCCTGCAGCCCTGAGGAGGAAGTCTGCACTCTGTGCGTGCAGCTATTTCACCCCGGCTCCCACCGGACAGGGTCCTGGTGTCTTTGAGCCTGCTCCGGCTGCACGGTGCTCTTAACTCTGTCAGCAGATTTCAAAGGCTATTAAAGTCAAACTGGAGGTGTTCACGTGAGTGCTTCACCCTGGGGGCGACGTGTGTTTGCGGTTACAAGAAGCGCCAGGTTGACTTCTGTTTATAGAGGGATTATTTATCATCAATGTGGAGAACAATGGTTTATCAACTGACGTGGAGGAGTTTACTACCAAAAAACGTCAATTTTAACTAAATACCATCACTTTTACAGATGATAAACGGCTCCCAGATTTGAGAAATAGCAGTGAGTGGACGGAAGAGATCAGCAAGTGGACAGACGTTTTTAGCAAGGAAATCAGGCCTGTACAACAACAGTCACCATAGACTGTATAAAACATGGACTTAGCCTCTGCCCCTCTGTTCCTGACTTTGAAATGAAGCCAAAATATCTCTGTCACAGCCATTGAACCAGTTGTGCAGCCAAAGTCTGTGCAGTGGAGACTGTGAGGGATTCTGGGAGAATCTGAGTGGAGCCGAGTGACAAAAAAACTAAAAAATTTTTTTTCCTTTCCTAATCACTTCTTGGCTGTCCCTTCCGACATATGTTACAATCCCCGAAAAAAATACACAAGAATGGCAGTTGAATGACCTTAAATAGGATGCAAAACCTCGTTTATAACTTTGTATAATTAACGAAAACTAAACTTTTCAGGAAAAAGAGGATGTGAGAAACATTTCTACGAGGTGTATTCATTTTTTAAAGTTTGACCACAGCCCATCTGGAATGACTGGAGAGATGGATTTTTTTGACCTATACTGCAGCCAGCCACCAGGGGGAGCAGTTTATATGACCTCACTTCGAGCCGAGCAAGATGACGACCATTTTTTTTACAGTCTGTGGTCAATCACTGCTATACCATGGTCAGTGAGAATTCCAATGTCAACTGGCATTAGATTGGTCTAATTCAGGCCAATTGACAGTTAGTTTGGCAAGTTAAATCACCATTGTATCACTCCGCTGTGCGCGTTACCATAGCAACGCATCACACACATTTCAACAGGTGAGGATAACACAAGAGGGCTGAAATATGGATTTTGAAGTCAATTTCAACATTTTGGACCAAACAAAGCATGAATGGAAAGAAGAGGAAACAAAAATAGAACAAGCTAGGCAACATTATAAACATTATTTATGGTGCATGGCATTCTATTTATCTTGACAACGATTGCCAAGACAAAAAAAACTTTTTTGGTTGACTAACAAAAAATAGTTCCTATATTTGAGCACATTTAGCAAGTTTACAGCAATTATTCATTATTTCTTTTAAAGTTTACAGTTTGTGGGACCAAGGTATAAGCGGATTAAACTACTCGAAAGCGTGCGTTAGGCTGTTCTAAGGCACTCCGTGGAGCGTTGTGGTGTTCCCACTCCACATCGTGCCTTAGAACAGTCTAACCCACACTTCCTTGTTGTTTAGTCCTTACATACTGTCGGCTGAGAGTCACCAGTTAGCATGGTCGCTATAACCTCCAAAACACTGGTTGCTCTGTGACGGTCAAAACTTGATAGACGTTGCCTCAATCGTATAGTATCTTTTCTAAAAACTGACCACAGAACAACCGTACATTTTTGTGCTGATAACAGGTTGAATTCAGTGTTTAAAAAAACGCTAACTCATCTGAATGTATGGAGCTAAATGCTGCGCATCTTTATGAAGATGTAGACTGATAATCTGTCTGTTCTGGGGCTGTCCAATTTGGGGCTTGTGGGCCAAAGTTGGCCCATGAGCAAATTTTTACGTCCCTTTGCCATGTTTGAATTCCTATTACATATATATTTTAGATTAATATAAATTTATGTAGATATAGTAGTCATTTATAGGGAAAAAAGTCTAAAGCAGGTGTCCAGTTTTATTACTATTCCTTATCTTAAAATGATGGAAAATGCACAATTTTGTTTCATAGGAGCCTGCTGAGACCCATGTTGTTTATTTTACATAATTTATGCTTTTGGCATATTTAATATCATGCACTGCAACATCAATGTTTAGTTTTAGCCCTGCTCTATACCATCGCTAATGGTTACCTGTTTCATTGGAGACGCTTCCTTTCTCTTTAGATCGGCCTCGCATGCTAATCAGATTTTTTTTTTCCCTAGAAAAGAAAAAAGATTTGCAGCAAAATTGGTCGAATGAGTGACAGAGATTTCAATATGGCCAAATTGAGTTGTTGAATCTCCCTGTGACTGTCTGCTTCATTTTCCCTGCCTCTGATCAATAGTCGTACACTATCAGGACTTGTCAGCCATACCTCTTTCTCTTTGTTTCATCAAAGCGCCACGAGCCAGAGCCCACTCCGTTCCTGCAGGCTACGTTTCACAGAGCATCCTCCTGCATTTTTTTTTTTTTTTCCTTTTTGAGTCTGAGCTGGCGCGCTGTGAAGTTTAACTACAGAATATCTCTTAACACGTGGGGTAATTACGGTGCTGGCTTGATTGCAGTTAATAGCACAAGCTGTCAGTGGAGCAGTCACAAAGCAGTCACACAGTTACAATTTGGCCACACTGAAATTGCATTGAACCACACAATTATCTCCAGTCTCTGGCAGCTCTCTTTACCATTGTTCATTTTATCTGGATGCTACTTAGTATTCATTTTCAACTGAAATTGTTCAGATTGGTAGCAAGTGATTGTTGATCCCTCCGCCTGTAATTTGGGTTCAGTTTTATCACAGCTCGCTCCTAAACCTGCTGAGTCCGACTACTTCAATTTTCACCAGCTACACCTTAGGAAAAAAAAAAGTATGAGCTCATTTCCTGACTTTTTTCACCCACAGCCCACCCACTGTGGAGAGAGACCCACAGTCGTTTCACCATTTTTGATTCCTTTGATTGATTACAGCTCCCGTTCTTTCTCCTCCTCGTCACATTTCAGAAGCAGCCATCGTGTTTTCTTTGCCGTGTACATCTCTGAGAACTCACCCAATGGTTTCGTACCCTGGGTCTCTGTGTCAATACACATTGTTAGACTTCTAACGACCAGTGGAGACTTGAGTAACTCATACCAACCCAGACTCAGGCTGTTTTTTCCCCTTGCTGTGGCTTTGTGGTTCCCACTTCTGTCTCCCTGCCAGTTGCTTTTCTTTTTGAAAGGCCAGTTGCAGACCCTGCAGACATTTAAGTGCTGTTATTTCATGTGTTCTTTAAAATCTTTCCAGCAAAAATAGTGTCACAATATGAAGAATGAAAGGTGCAGATGCCCGACAAATAACTCCCAAGATAATTGCTTCCCTGGAAGTGATCAAGCGCCGTTTAGCGGTGTTGTTTATTCTGTTCTTTCTGGTGGACAATTGTTGAGTAGAAATGGATGTGGTATTTGAGCATCCACTAAGCAAGACAGTGGATTTTTCACAGAGTAGAGCTTGATGTAGAGTTGAAAAACATCCTGAGCTGTGTGAACTGTATAGGATGGAGCGCAGGGGCTGGTGGGAAAGACAATACTGCATCCCAGCTGGAAAGCACATGCAGCAGAATATTAACATGGTCCTAAATGTGGTCGACATTCCAACGGTTATATGTATGTGGAACATGAAGCCCTACTCTCCTTGGAAAGATAGGCTGCGGTCGTGGTTTAGGAAATGGTTCAGGCCTGGTCTCGGAGTTCTGCCGAGAACCGCTGGATTTCAGAGAGGTTTCTGATCAAAACACACATGAAAAAGAAGAATTTGGCTGAGGCCAGGAGCAAAAATTTATGCTGAAACTCTGTACGTTCTCATGTAGCCACCTCTGCCACATGATAGCATCAGTCGTTTCTTTTTGTTTACATGCCACATGATGCTTTTAGGGATGCTTTTAGTGATAGTCAGAAGAAGCCAGCTGAGAGACAGAGCAAAATCAGTCTTCCCTAAGAGTGTGCCGCCAATCACTCACTTTAACCCGCAGCAAGGACGGTTTGTTCAAATGTTCATGCATAATAGAAAAAGATAAGATATCATGCTCAGAGAAGAATAACTGTAGCATATCTAGCTGTATCAGTTAGAAAAAACTGTTCACATCTATTCCTCCAGTGGTGAGAACATGATGCTAATCCGTGCCAAATGATGTGACTGCAGGGCAAAATTCATAATCGTGTTTATTTGCACTTAATTCCTCATACACGTGCATGAACATGACGGCTTGGTTACAGTATTAAGTAGATGCTTCTGGTGAGATGATTTTATTCCTGCTAGTTGCATGCAATGAAGCTGTTTTAGACCATCACATGTGTTAAGCAGGACGGTGATCAGCTAATTTGCGGCTATAGCGACAACACTTGTTTTCAGCAAATGTGCAGCATTTGTCAGAGTCCCATGGTGATCATGACTCAGACACATACTAAGTGTGCTTGTTAATTGATAGCAGACTGGGGCGTCAGCCCACTGCCCACTCCAGCTGGAGTGTGAATTCCCTCTCCTGTATGTTAATGGAGCTGCTGTATAAATGGCTTGCACCAGTAATGCTGGAGAAAATAGCAACAACAAGCGGAGCTGCTGCACGCTGGCCCTGCTGTCCTGTTTGTGTCCCCGTCACAATTAGAGATGCACTTTGATGACAGACACGTCCTCTGTTTTTTTTCCACAACTTTAAAAATGTATGATGTTCACAGTATTTATTTCTTTCAAGAAGTCTTCAGGGGCCGTTGGGGTATAATGTGGAGGGGAAATGTCTGAAAAAATCACAAGTGACTCTAATCAAATATTGATTGTACGCTCCCTTTCAGTGGTTTAATAAGCCGCTGGTCATGCTACAGTGCTCCTTGCTATGCCTATACTGGGCCTGTTTACCCCCCGAGGGCTTCTTCTCTCCTGCATACCCGTGAGATATCACCTGGCCTTTGTCAAAAAGAGGCGGAAAAAGCTCACCGGTAAAGGTCGACACAGGTCAGACGCCAAAAACGATATTCCATGCTCTCGCTGAGTATTTCTAAAGGTCACCTTGAGCGAGGTGTGTGGATTTACAGCCGTCTGATGTGTTTTCACTCACCAGGCAGAAGGTCTCTGCATCACGTGTTTATCCTTTCCTCATGTGCTGCCAATACCTCATCATCCAGTGTCAGATTGTTTGATTCCTGAAACTTCAAATCCAGCCCATGATGCACAAGCAGGTATTCAGTGTTCAGACTTATCTTTACTTGTGGACAATGGAACAGATGGTGTGAGAGAAGGATTTTTCATGCATGGTTGTCAAGGGCCAGACTCTTTCTTGGCACTTTTTGGCAGGACTTCATGTGCATTTCATGCTGTACTTACAGAGTGCCTCACAGAGGTATATGACTCTGCTGCTGCTGCTGTGCCGCCTCAGATTGACTCACTCACGCGCGCCCTATACGTCCCCTGAAAGCACTCTCATAGATCGCACTGCATGTTTCATTGTCTGAATCAATGACTGTCTGAACGTATATTCACTGAAGATGTTTGTGACTCATAGCTTGAAAAAACAGCGCCATTAATAATTCATACGAGCAGTGTGGGCAACTGTCAAAGGGAGCTGTAATAAAGGCTGCAGCAAATTACTATTTCCATTATTCTGTCAAATATTTTTTCAGTTTTTAAATGTCAGAAAATACTAAACGAGTTTTCAGTTCAGATCCCACAGCTGAGTCATCACAGTCCTAAACAGAAGCAGACAAAAAGGAATACATCCTGACCTCAGACAAGACGATGTTTAACATTTTCGCTTCATAAGTGGCTTAAAAATCAATTTGTATTAAATGCTAATGTTTTTTTTTTTATTAATACAGATGCCAACCAGAACTAAAGACTAAGTTTACCTGCAAATCTACAAATAGAACCAACCTAAAGTAGATGGAGATGTTTTTCTTGCACAGTACGTGTCAACCTGAAGGAATGGGGAGAAGATTGCTTATGGCGGCTTTATAATGCCAAAATTCGAGAACATATGGGATTCAAATATGACAATCGAGAGCATGCACGCGCACTTACGTCCAGCATCCGTGCAAGCAGATTACTTTTGATGGCGTGCAAGCTTTCACAATGCTTGTGTGCAGAGGATCTCCTACCCTCAAAGCTTACAAGCAATTTTTTTTTTTTTTTTTTTGGCAGACCGTGGGTGGTAGCAATGGGTACCAAGTTAGGTACTTTTATATATATACCAACCAAATTCCATCTGTCGTACGAGGTACCGATTCATGTAAAAACGAAAGGTGCCATGTTTTGGTACCCAAACATCTCCTTGAGACTGTGTGAGACTGGAAGAGTAGGCAAAGTTTTCTTACTGGACACGAACACAGCATTGTAAAGGTAAATGTTGAAGAATGAACATGTTAAATTGAAAAACTTTGAGACTTTAATATTAAACAAATCAATATTTATTACCACATAAACACACATAAAAGTACCATAAATTGGTTCTATTGAGTACTGATACCAATTGCCAGGTACCAGGCATTGGTACTGTATATGAAAGGTACCCATCCCTAGTAAGTGTATGGTGGCCCAGCCATTGCCATCATATACCCCCCCATATGATTGGCTACAGTCCTCGTCTCATATGGTTGGCTATGGTCTTTTGTCCGGAGAAAGTAAACAAGAAAGAGCAGTGAAACATTAAATTCTCCTTGAAGATTTAAGAAGAATGGCAATGACTGTTGAAACCCATCACATGAGTTATTTCAGTCAGGACCACTTTGTCAAAAAAATTCGTTATTAACTTGCACTGTTTCATTTGGCGGTTTTGTTCTGTTCTGGGGCTTCGTGCCCTTCCATGCGCTTGCGTGGAAAAGCCTGAGGCAGGAAGAGCACACCTTCCTGCCCATCACGAGCCATCGTGAACGGCAAAAGCATGGAGCGCAGGAGCAAAAATAAAAAGCCAGACAGAGCAGGAGGAGCTAGGGTAGAGGTGGGTTGCAAAATGCCAGCAGAAGAAGCAGGAAGGAGGCTGGGCTAGAGCTGTTTAAATAGCCCGCTCTGAATGCAATTTTCCAATAGGACAATACGGGAGTCAGTGGAGCAATCAGCTGATCTGTACTGATGATGACAACTTAGTTGTTAGAGCTTGACGTCGCGGCCCGCCTGAACTAACGCTACGCTTGATTTAAGTTTAGTAGCTTCCTCATGCAAACCTACCTTTATGTTTTGCAAAAAACTATAAAAGAAATGATAGTTTACAACTTCCATTTAACTATAAAAGAAACAATAGTTTTTAGAAAAATACAAAGGTGGTTTGCACAAGGAAACTAGTAAAATCAAATAGCTTATGTAAGGCATTTCAACAGCCATTGCCATTCTTCTTGGCTCCTCAGCAGACATGCGCCGTGGATCTCATACTTGCTCTTGAATGTCATATTTGAATCTCATTTGTGCTCTCGAATTTAAGTACAAATTGTCTTGTTATACTTGATATGAGCCACATTCAACTTATCAGTCCAGAAAAATGTCTTGTTTCGAGTTATTTAAGACAAATATGAGGTCTGAATTGTTTGGAAGAAGAAAAAATAATCTGCAAATGAAACCAGAAAAATTTGCTTGAAAGTTTGCTTGAAACTACAATAATACCTTAACACAAGTAACTTTTCTCTTGTTCCATTGGTAGATTTTTTACTATTTGTTACAAGCAATTCAGACCTCATTTTGTCTTTAATAACCTGTAATAAGATATTTTCATGGGCTGGTCAGGTGAATTTGGCTCATATTAAGTCTAAAAAGACATTTTCTACAGAAAATAAGACAAAAACACTTGTTAAGATTTCAGTTTTTTGCAGTGTATGATGCTGCCATATGCTCCTGCAGCCGTCATGTTTGTGCACAGTTAAAGGTAAAGTGGGCTCAGTCCATGTGTCGCCGTGTTGCTCGCAGCGTGGTCTCGCCTCTGCTTTAATATCCTGAGTGCTCTAATCTGCTCACCGCGTCTGACCCACGGCGTGTCACTCTCACCACTCACCCCCCCCCCCCCCCCCCCCCCCCCCTCCAAAATCCTCCACATCACATTAGTGTCACCCCCACCCTAACCCCTAACCCCTCAACTCCCCACATGCCCACAGCCTATACCTGCAGCTGACGGGGCGCGGCCTGTCTGGGACCATAATGCATCTCTCTGAGGGGGCCTTTTTATTTATTGATCATCTTCTTCCCTGTTTAGACGTCCGTGCAGCTGCCCCCCAGATTGAAAGCTCAGAGAAACTTTTAAATTATTAAAAAAAAATAACACAGACCCTCCTGCTGTGCTCTTGGGCTTTGTCGACTAATTGTCTGGTTTGTGCTCCGCAGCCGTTGGCTCGAGATCTGTCAGATAAAACATGTTATTATGTCGCTTCTAACATCTCATTTATGAAACCAGACTTTGTCTTCGCCAACACCTGGACCTCTTCCCTGTTTTTAACCTCAGTTTCAGTCCAACAAGAGCTAACAGAAACGCTGACAGTCATTCATTTACCAAGCTGAGCGAGAGGAGGTGGGTGGGACTTTCCCTTCCCTGCACCCGTATGCTGCCTTTTGTTTACTGACAGTTGCTCACTATCTGGTATCAGTGGGTGATGTCATCTCGCCATTTGGTCAGGTAACGTCAGGGGTGTTTATTTTGTGTCGAGGAGCCGAAACTGTGATGGCCTTGTTTAGTTAAGCTGCAGGGAGGGAGGAGGAGGGCCTGAGCTCCCTGATACTGTGTTTACACTCAATATACGCTCCTCTCCCTCTGTCTCTCCAGGGCAAGAGCTTTATTTTTGGCGCAGCTTTATTCGTCATTGCGGCGGTCAAAGACAACTAAAATCCCAGATTACTTCGAGCATATTTCCTATCAGACCAGAATAAAACATAATAATTACAGGAGACCTGCAGACACCATTTATAAATCTTGAGATGACAGTGCGAGGCTCTTAAAGAGGGCACAATCCTCTTTGCTGTGTCATCGATGTTTGCTTCTTTGAAACTGTAACAAAATGGAGCAGCCGTGTTTTCAGTGTTCGGTTCGAGGATGAATCATTATCCCGCTGAAATGGGATGAGAAGCTCGGTTGCGGGCGAACTGATGCATCCCCCTGACATTTGAAACGCCTTAAAGCTGCTGGAGGGGCTTGTCAGTGTGTGTGTGTGTGTGTGTTTGTGGGTGTGTGGGCCTGTGCACTGAACCTCCCGTTGCCTCAGAAACGATGGATGCAACTACATTAGGTGAGAATGGGTGCGCACGGTTGAGCGGCCAATGCTACGCGCTGCCAACCTGAAAGTTGTAATTTTATAACCCCTCTGGAAAACACACGACTACTGTGCCGCAGCGCTTGGTCATTACGCTCCTCTCTTCGCCCCCCAAACAAACGGCCGCTGGGAGTAGTAAAGATGAAATTCACAGCGCCTTTCATGGAGCATTCCCGGTTTGGGAAGTTGCCTAACATAATAAATATTCTCGATAATCATTAACATTTACAGCGCAGCAGATGTTACATTGTCCTCGATGAGCGAGTCTGTTGTACAAAAGACTATTTCAAATTTGAACCAGATAGTGGAAAATTAGGAACAGGTCTACTAACCATCTGTTTCAGCGAGCTTTTGCCTGCCTCTGCAGTTGGATGTTTGCTCGGGGAGACGGAGGGTAAAGAGAGCTGCTTTGGCAGGTACACCAGTGTTTACCCAAGAGACCCAGCTGAAGCACCATCAAATAGTGCCTGAGTGTAGATTAAAACAAATCCTCTGACACATTTAGCTCAGTATCAAAGAGCAGAACGGCAACAGCCAACAAATAGCAACATTAAACAGAGAACATGGCTGCTCAAGTGAAATGAAGGGTCCTATCTGGATGTGACAAAGCACCAAACTCTTTGAGATGGTTAGCTTTTTAGCAGAGGGGAGTAATTCATGTTTCTGTTGTGAACATACCGGAAAAGCCTCCGGTTGAGTCACTGAAAACAGACAGAGAAATGTTACAGCATTACACATTACATAGAGGCGGAAAAAAACTTGTATCTTTGTATCACGAAATTTTTGTTTAATGACTTTAAATCAGGATTTTTTTGCTCAATTTTTTTTTTTTTTGGTCAAATTAAAGATCTTCATGTTAGTTTTTGATTATAAGCTGAGTTGGAAATAGTTGAGGTGTCAGATCCCTTGAATAAATCTTAAAAACTGTCTCACATGTGATCTTCACTTTTTCTGAAAATATGGCTCCATATGTAGTCTGTAGACATAGCATCATTGTTCGACTTTTTTACTTGGTCAGGTGTGAAATAACAAACTAACAATCACAAAAATTGGAAATATTGAAGAATCACAATTTGAATCGAATCGGCACCCCAAAAATTGTTTAAAAATCTGAGGCGTATCGTCCCAGCCAGAAACTTTTCTCCTAGATGCCAAAACAATGTAAGAAATCTTCATTATTGGCTCCAAAAAACATCTTTAAATTCCTTTTATAGCCCACACCACCATCCCAAACCCCAACCCAAAGCCATAAAAACATCGAGAAGCAGCAAATCTTCATCTGAAAGAAGCAAATGTTTGACTGATTGCTTCATAAATCAGTGGAGGGGGCCTGATTAATCATCATTTTTTTGTCATTTGTAAGTCCTCCATGTTAGTCTTTGTTTATAAGCTGGGTTGGAAAAAGTTGGGATGTCAGATCCCCTGAATGAATCTTAAAAACTGACGCACATTTGATGTTCATTTTTTGTGGAAATATGGCTCCATATATAGTCCGTAGACATTAGGGATGGGAAAAAAATTGTTATACAGTACATCACGGTGTCTTGTTTTGCAAAATCAAAATTGTGATTTTTTGTTTCACAAAAAAATATATTTTTTACTCAAATTCAAATTCTTAATTTCCAAAATTCCAATACTAGGTGAATCCTGCTTCACAAAGATAGGAAGAGCTAACATTGAAGGATCATAAAGCGACGTTGCTATGAACCCTGGGCTACCACAAGCCAGTTATTGGAACTTTTCTGATACCTCCTGCTAAAAACCCAAAAAGTCAAAAATTGTGATTCTTCGTTAAAAAAAGATTTTTTTTACCCAAATTCAAATTATTCTTTTCAGTCTTTGTTTATAAACTAGTATGCAAAAAAGTTACCACTTTTCTCCAGCAGGGGGCAAAATGTTTCTGTCTGACTCTTGTGATGTGTATTTTATGGGAAAATATGGCTCCTGATACAGTCTGTAGACATTATCATCATCATTGTCATTTCACTTTTTCACGTAGTCTGATGTTCAAAAGCAAGCTAAAAATCACAAAAATCATCGGTTTTGAGAAATCCCAATTTAAATCAAATCGGCACCCAAAAATCGTAATTGAATCGCAAGAATAGCTTATCGTCCCAGCTTGAGTAGATATCATCAGCATTGTTCAACTTTTTCAATTTAGCCTGGTGTTAAATAATCTAACGATTGCAAAAATCATTAATATTGAAGAATCGCAATTTAAATTGAATCAGCGTCCCAATAATCGTAAAAGAATCTAATTTGAATCTAATCGTGAGAATAGCATTTCATCCCAGCCATGGTAGACCTCATCATTGTTCAACTTTTTTAACTTGGTCTAGTGTTAAATAACAAACTAACAATTGCAAAAATCAGAAATACACAAAGGATCGAAACAGATAAATAAATTGAGTTGTGTGGAGTAATTCAGTTTAGAGAAGCTTCTTTCTGTTGTGAACATACGGGAAATGCCACCGGTTGAGTCGCTGAAAACAGACAGAGAAATGTTCCAGCAGGGAATAAACAAGCTGCTAATGGGAGGGTTTTGTGTGAAGATTTGGACTCCCCCTAAACACCCCATGTGTGGTCATGAATAGGGGAGCACAGAGGCCTGTGCCATTGCCGTGGGAACTGGGGCTTCATTAAACAGTCATTATCCCGAGTGGCTCAAGCTATGTTTTATCTCCCAGCATCCCACTTAAGAAACAAAAGAGCAAGCAAAGCATATCGAGGAGATGATGCGTCTTCTGAAGCCGCTCTTGGAAAGATGTTTTTACCAAAACAAATGTCTTATCTCAACTAAATGTGCTGTCAAAGCTTTAGATTACAACTCTGGATTATAAAGCTGGAGATCTTCTCAGCTGACGCGAAAAAATGATAAGTGTTCACTCTTTGCTTCCTCCGCCCCTAAAAGCTGCTGAGAGGACAACATTTAAGTCCAAGAAAGATGCACTTTAATGACATCACATCACACATTTTCTGGGTTTTGAAGTCTTCCAAACTTCAAACGCCGATGTCTCTCTGCCATTTGGGACAGACTCTTTGCCAAGTTGCCGGGTGCGGCTGAAAATAGCAGACATTAATGAGCGCCTCTTCTGAAATATGCATCGAGTCCTATTTAATCTTTGCCTCCCTCACAGCGCTGCAGCGAGAGGTGAATTATTCTGAACTTTATGTGACTCAGACACAAATGGATTTCTTTTGGAGGAGCTCGGCCAAAGTGACGGCAAACGAGCCAATAATTGTCTTCAGAAATGTTGTTGGTTGTTGGCCAGTTCGGCTGAGAGGAAAAAAAAAAGAAAAAGACAATGTTGTTACATATCCAGTGTGAGATGAGCTGCCAAATAGCAGTTGTTTTATGGAAAAAAGAAGCTTCTTGAGCTTTTGAGAGGGAAGGAGCCCAGATTTTCACTTGGAGTTTTATAGTGCTGTTATTGTTTTATATGTAGAACAAGGTCTGGGTTTACATTACGCTGAAGAATCTGCGGGAACAAACAAGATGGATGAACGCAGTATATTTAGCATGAAACTTTAATTAGATTCTTTTCTCTGCGGCAGAGACAAAAAGCAAATATTAAAAGTTAATGTCATGTTTCTCATTCATTTTTGATTTGTTACAGCGAAGAATCAAGCTTGTTTTTTTTTGTGTGTTTGTTTTCCTGTGTGGGTAATAAAATCTCTGATTGATTTAAACACATTCGCCCTCAGCATTTGTTATAAGCTGCATTTGCAGAGGAGATTGCCCTGCAGGTTTTTATTTTCCTGGATATCTTCCACGAACATTAAGGAGGAAGGTGATTTGAATGAAAGCTGTGTCTTCTGCGCGGCGTGCTCACACACTGTCCAATGCGCCATATGCAAACATCACAAAGCACATGCTTCTCCTTGCTGCCTGGCGGGCCAGATCTTATTACAGTTGAATGTTGTGTGCACAGCTCTGCGCCGAGGCCTTGTGACTCTCTTGCTATCAGCACAGGGCCAGACGGCACAGCAGCTGTTTTAATAGTTCCCCTTATGTCCCCCTTGATCCATACAGCTCACCTGGAGTGAATCGAGCCACTCGTCTTTTTTTATTTTCTGCCAGCCTGGGCATACTTTCTGCTGGGTTTGTTTGTTGTGTTGCTGCTTTTCCTTCCAGAAATGGGCTCCTCTCTTTACTGGCATCTGTCAGAGCAGTGTGTAGCCTCAGGTGTATTGGAGCATGACTGTCCCCCAGTCACCTCCTTGTCAGTGTGAGAACAAAGCAACAGCAGCTCAAATGCCAACGCTGGCCAGACTCAAACCAGAAGCACACCTACAAATCTCCCCAAAGCTCCGCCTTCCTCTTTGTCTCCTTCTCCACTCCTCTGCCTGTCTCTTCTTTTTTCCACTGTGTTGCTCCTCTGTTTCTGCCCCGCTGCCTCTCATAACCCTCACAAAATCTACCGTCTTAATGCTCCTTGCATGTATGTGGCTGCGCTCTTGCATGGCTTTGCCGCTCTGTGGTGTAGTATGTAATTACAGCTCGACTGTGAGCCCAGCCAAGGACTCCTCCAGTCCTTGAGTGAAAGGGGTCCCCGTGGGCGTCCCAGCTCCTTAAAGGAGGGGGTTTGTGCTCTGTGGCTGTGTAATCAGGCCCTTTCCTCTGGTTTCCATTTGTGCGAGCTGCTGTTTATTTGGTTCAGCGTGAGCTGGGAGCATCAGCCTCAAAGGATGAAGGGCAGAGAGGGGGAGGGAGGGGCTGCAGCTTTCCACACAGCCAGCCCCTGCCACCATTGTTTTGCATTCAAGTGGGTGAGAGCTTGCCAGGTACATATTTATGAGTTTTACATCCCCCTCCTCTCACTTCTCTGCGACTTAAGATTAAACTTTAACTATTGTTGTCACACAGTAAATTGTGTTTGCTGCTTCAGAAAAATATCATACCATTTCTGCCAGGACTGCTAATCTAAGCTGAGATTAAACGGAGTAAAGCATTGCCCCTGGGGTGCACAAGGACACAGGTGTTTCTCAAGGTGCAGATGACAAGGTTGGCGGTCCTTCCTGTCAAACTGTGTTAGCGAATCAATCTGTCATCCTCAAATCCCCAAAGTTTAAATCTCTATAGACACATTCCTGCTGACGTGGTGGGACGGAAATGAAAGATGATGTGCGCTCAGTGACTGCAAAAGGTTGTCACTTTGTTTTTTTTTTTTTATATGATTAGATGTAGGCAGGGGTGGCTGTACTTGAGTGAGAGCACATAACAATGGATAGAAATTGCTTTTCTGTGGTAATGCATCGCTCTCCAGCCTGAGAGTTGTGCGCCCGCCGTGAAAGATGGAAGAAAGTACATTGTTCACCTTAATGGTCTTCTCGCCACAGTCTGCAGCAACTCTCCCTTCTTTCTCGACATGCATGTGTTTTGCTGCGGCGTCGTCTGTCTGCCTTCCTTTGCTTTTAAGAAGAAACAGTCCCTGCTGCTGCTTCAACAGTTTGACAGCACTGTACCCCTCCCGCTTCTGCGTCAGATCTGTGTGCAGCTGGAGACTGACTCCATCAGATACTGTATTCTGTGGGTGTATGCATAAACGGATCTCTCGCACATATTCTTACACATTTTAGAGCCCCCTGTGGAAACTTTATCTCTGAACGCAGTGATTATCCATCATTGCGATGCAGTAACTCAGCGTTAAAGAGCCCCTGTATTTGCGGCGCATGTGTGTGTGTGTGTGTGTGTGTGTGTAAGCCCCAGCCCTCCACTTGAAGCCACAGCGTATTTTACTCTGTGTTTATGATCTGATTCACCGGTGGCTTTATGAGTCCGATGTGATTAACGGAGGAATTCCAGTCTTTCCTCCTGTGGGTCCTGGCCCATCCATAGGAGATAATTATAGCTGAGGCGGGCTGTAAATACGAGCCCAGCCAGGGGGTGTCCGACCAGGAAATGGGACATCATCAGACTTCACCTGGGAAGGAACATAAATCAGAGGCTGAGATAACAAAGATGTGTCGCAGACAACAGGATGCAGGCGCCCTGCAGCACTTCAGGAACACATCTGTTCAGGCTGCAGTCGTTTCAGAGATCAGCTGAAGAATAACAGTGTTTTTCTGCACTTAAGGTTCAGGTTGTTGGAAGTGAGGAGAGTAAAAACACTCAACTTCAGGTAGATTAGGGTTTTGGTTAGGGACGTCCCTAAACAGTTTTTTTGACTTCTGATCTGACCCATTTTTTTGTGATATGTTTTGCAGATACCAATCCGATACCATGCTGTTCTGATACCTGTCTCTGATAAATCCCATACTCCCATATTATGAATCATATTTGTTGTATTAAAGTGAGCCCTGTTGGTACCTCCTCGAGGAACACTCACTTTACGCTGCAAGATGCTGTTTTACTATCATTGCTTTTCAAAGTGAAGTAGTTCCAAACAGCAGACATATTTGCAACGTGGTTTGATTTACAGCAGCTGTAAAGCGTGACAGTGTTGTAAACACATGAAAATTGGATCAGTCCCAATCATGTGACGAAATCCAATGCTATCCAATATCCGAGCCATATCTGGTGCAGATACTGATCAGTGTATCAGATTGGGACATCCCTAGTTTTGGTCTGAGGTAAATGGGTAAATGGTAGTGGTGGGGAAAAAATGTAGTATCAGGATTTTTTGTTTAATGATTTCAAATTGTGATTTTTTTTTCTTCAAATTTAAGTTCTTCATTTTTGTCTTATTTCTAAAAGCTGGGTTGGAAAAAAGTTGAGATGTCAGATCCCCAGAATAAATCTTAAAGACTGACTAATGTGATGTTAATTTTTCGGGAAAATATGGCTCCACATATAGTCTGTAGACTTTAGGGTTGGTAGAAAAAATCGTTACACGGTATATTGGGAATTTTTGTTTGGCAATATCAAATTCTGGATTCGTTGTCAAGAAAAACTTTTTTTTTTTCAAATCGAATTCTTCATTTCAGTCTTTGTTTATAAACTGGATTGGAAAAAAATTTACCACATTTCTCCAGCAGAGGGCGAAATATTTCTCTCCGAGTCACGAGATGTGCATATGGGAAAATATGGCTCCTGATTTAGTCTGTAGACATTATTATTCAACTTTTTCACATAGTCTGGTTTTAAAAAGCAAATTGAAAATCGCAAAAAATTGTAAATATCGAAGAATAGACAATATCATTATTGTTCAACTTTTTACCTGGGCCAGTGTTAAATAACAAACTAACAATCACAAAAATCAAGAATATTGAAGGATCACAGTTTAAATGGAATCAGCACCCCAAAAATGGTAAAAGAATCGAATCAGGAGAAAAGCCTATCATCCCAGCCCTTATAAATGGGCCTCATAAGGATCTTTACAGGACAAGTCACCCTCTCAAACACATTAATACAGTCAACTCTGGAAACTTTCCTCTTCAGATGCCAAAAAATTGTTAGAAATCTTCATTTTTGGCTCCAAAAGCATCTTTAAATTCCTTTTATAGCCCACACCACCATCCAAACCCAAACCCAAAGCCATAAAAACATCGAGAAGCAGCAAATCTTCATCTGAAGGAAGCAAATGTTTGACTGATTGCTCCATAAATCACTGGAGGGGGGCTGATTATTCATCATTTTTTGTCAAAACTGTTTATTTTCTTTGGGCTAATTGTTCCAAGCTTGAAAGAACAACAGACGGGCTGAGCAGGAGCAGCTTATGTTGACACTTGAGTTAATCAAGAGGTCAACAAATTTATGTAAGAGTGAACCACAGGCGAGTTTTCAGAAAGTCTGTCTTTAATAATTGACCTCTTTAATTCCCAACTCCGCTCAGCTTCAGACTGGCGGGGGGAGGAAGGGAAATAATGACTGTTTTTTTTACACAGCCTGTGTGTGTGGGTTCTTGCTGTTTTGAGTGCTTACACCGGACTCCACATTGTTTCTCTTAATGGGAGCTCCAGGCACTCATTGAAGTATTAGGGAGTAAAAAGTAATTAAAATGACAATGGGCCTGGCTGTGTTGCTGTGTTGGTGTGTGTTGCCGGGTGGGTGTGTGGAGGGCAGAACGGCAGACGATGACTTGGCTCCAACTCGCTGCCCTTGTACTCATTCATTAGTGATGCATTGGTTCTCGCTCGGTCCTTCCATCTCATCAGAAACAGGACCCTGGTTTGCAGGGACAGGCCTGTATGGATGTGGCCATTATGTTAATAACTGCTGCTGCTTTTCCACCATGTAGAAACTCTTTGCTCTGATGTAGGCTTTATGGAGCAGGCTGTGGAACAAAGTAGGAGTGTATGGCTGGATGTATGTACTCCTCACAGGCTGAATTGACTCTTTTGGTTTCAGTGCATGTACTCGCTATCGACCCGAGTGTTTTGCTTCGCCTGGGACTCTTGTTAATCGTAATTAAATGTTTTTCCTCTCCCTTTCTTTGTCTCTTTCTTCCAGCCGGCCACGGACAGATGGTACAGATGGACTCCAGTAAGTCCGGCTTTGTGGGTTCACAAGTTGAGCTGCGCTGCATCTTCATCAACAGTAACCCTCCCGTGAAGATCTCCCAAGTCACCTGGCAGAAGCAAGTCAACGGCACCAAACAGAACGTCGCCATCGCCAACCCGGCTCTCGGCGTGTCCGTGCTGCCGCCGTTCAAGGAGCGGGTGAGCTTCAAGCAGGCGGCAGTGCGTCATCGCACGCCCTCGCTGGAGGATACCACGATCGTCTTCTCCAACCTGCAGCTGTCTGACGAAGCCGCTTACATCTGCGAGTACACCACGTTCCCCGCGGGGAACAGGGAGAACACGGTCAACCTCACGGTGTTCGGTAAGACTGCACTGCAAAAAAATGAAATCTTATCAAGTGTTTTTGTCTTAATTTAGGTAAAAGTTGTCTTTCAATTCTTGATATGAGCCACATTCAACCCACCCGTCCAGAAAAAAATGTCTTGTTTCAAGTTGTTTAGAGACAGAAATGAGGTCTGGATTACTTATAACAAATAAAAAAAATCTGCCAATTAAACAAGAAAAAAATAATAGAAAATTTGCTTATAACTAAAGAAATACCTAAATACAGTAAACTTTAATCTTGCGCCAATGGAAGATTTTTTTTTACCTGTTACAAACAATTCAGACCTCATATTAGTCTTTATAAAACTTGAAACTAGACTTTTTCTGGACAAAAAGTTGCTTTAAGTCTAAAAAGACATTTCTACTGAAAATAAGACAAAAACACTTGATAAGATTTCAGGTTTTTGCAGTCTCTGGACCAAAATTGTGACACGCACTCACTCACACACTCACAACTCACACTCACGATTCATCTTCCCTGTAGCGGCAGCTATACTTAAAGCAGATTATATAAATTAAAAGAACTCAAATCTACATTTCTGAAAAATCTGTGAGGTTAAAAAAATTACAAACTTTAAAGGCTTCGCTCTTTAAGAGCTGCATCAATATTTTCATCAAGCCGTTCCCTGCCTGTGGAAAACATGGATCCCCAAAACATCAACTATAAATGAGCTGAGAAAAAAAAACAAAAAACTCTGCTTTCAGATTTGTGGTTTCTCATTTTCCCCATGATCCGCTCGGTTTGTAAAATGTTTTCCCCAGCTCATAACTGAAGACTTAATCCTAAAGTTTGTTTCAGGAATTCCTTATTCACCAAGTGAAAGATTCAGTATTTATTTATTCATGGTAACAAAGTGATAGTGAAAACAGGAACTACCACAGCCTGATTCCTTTAAGTTTCCTCATCCTCGCTCCGTAATTGGTCATTTTCAAAGTATTCACATTTGTAACTCAAGTGGAAGTACAGATAATAGGGTTAAAAAAAATTTTTGTAGAAGTTGAAGTATCAACTTGAGCCTTTTACTTAAGTACTGGTTTCGAAACTACTTAAAGTAAAAGGCAAGGGGAGTTATTTATATAGCGCATTTCAGCAAGGCAATTCAAAGTGCTTTACAAAGAAAACATATTAGAAGAAATCAATTGAAGCTCAGTTAAAAGGAAGGTAATCAAAAAATAACAAGATATAAAATAAGATACAATAAAACTAAATAAAAAAAAATAAAAAAAAGAAAGATGGTTAGATGGTTAAAACAGATTTTAAGATATAAGCATAAAAGTGTAGGGGCAACATTTGCCATTAATGACAAAAGCTTAGGCTACGCTACAGGGGCCTAAGGTGCAGAGGGTAAAGGCCATGACAACTACAGTTTTGTCTAAATGTTAATTTTGAAAAATTTGGAGCAGCTGGTGTTTACCAATAGGGTTTTGCTAAACACAGGCTAGATCTCTTTAGACCAATCAAGGCTAGCCAAAATGTTTGATTACCTTATTTAGATGCTATCACAATATCTGCAATGTTTCCCCTATGATTAAATCGGGATAAATGTAAGACATGTTAATTTTATTTTTCCATGCAGTGCCAGACCAAAGCACAAGTCGTTTAAAGTTACTGTAGATAATTTTCTTGTTAGTTAATGGGTGCTATTTCCTGTTTTGTACCAGCAGAGTGCAGCACTGGGTCTTCTTCACGTTGACTAACTTTTGCGATTCGATTCAGTGATGATTTTTGGGGTGCTGGTTTGAATTAAATTGCGATTCTTAGATATCAACAGTTTTTGCGATTTTTAGTTTGCTTTGTTTACACCAGATCATGTGACAAAGTTAAATGATGATAATGTCTACAGACTGTATCAGTAGCCATATTTTCCCATACAATGTTTATCACATAAGTCAGAGAGAAACATTTTACCCTTTGCTGAAAAAGAATAGGAAACTTTTTTTTCCAATTCAGTTTATTAACAAAGACTGAAATGAAGAATTTGAATCTAAAAAAAAAAAAATTGACAAAGAATCCCGATTTTGATATTCCAGATATATCGATTTTTGATTTTTTTCTCCCACCCTTAGAGTTCACCTGGCTTTGGTTAAATAAATGTTCTAATGAGAAATTCCTGCCTTATTTTTTGTCTTTGTTTTTGTTTTGAATGAAAGGCTGGAATGTAAACAAGCCAAAATGAAAAAGGAGTAACGAGGCAATTTTCAAAACGTAGGAAGAAGAAAGTAAAGATATTTGTTTGAAAATGTAAAGAGTAGAAGTAAAAAGTCAGCCTCTCCGGTAAAGTATAAATACCTCAAATTTCTACTTAAGTAAAGTAACCAAGTAATTTTACTGTGTTTCTTGACACCTCTGGTCATTTTCAAGCTTCTTCATGTAACCGGTTAAGAAGAAACATCCTTGGACATGCTCCTGCTCGTCTGATGAGTTTCCTAGGAATGCACAATCCATCTCCTCAATTTCTTTTCGACTGCAGGCAGAAAAAGCGAATCAGATGACTCAGGGTCAAACGGACAAAGTCCTCTTAAGTGAAAGGCCACAAAAACCACTCAAAGCTTTCCCCCACATTACACCGCTACAGGCTCTGTCATAAACCAGTCCGAGTTCCTTTGAACACCTCAAACCAGATGCTCCGTCTCTGTGAAAAGCTGCAGCTCAGACCGCGTTGTTTACAGTGAAAGTCCCAGTCTGTGATTGGTGGACAGTGTACAGAGCTCTAATTCCTCAGAGGACATGTTCACGAGAAAATCATTTGGCTAAACTCTGAAAGGTGAAGACCGGGATGCCGCGTCCTTTAACACTGCTTTGTAAAATCGGAAAGTGCTGCAGAGAGCAGTCAATAAAAATGGCAGGTGAGGCGGGAATCAATGAGGCCACTTCAGAGTATGTAATTTGTTTGAATAATCTCATCTTCAGGGAGAAAGAGGAGCGCCTTGAGATGTAGTTTATCTTGGAAAGAGGCAGCTTTGAAAAGGTCTTGCGCTGCCTCTGATTAGAGACCTAATTAGAAATTAAGTGTTGGTGTGTTTTCCATTAAATCCCAGTAAAAGAAAAAACACTTGGCTTAAGTACTCCCTGTTGCCGGGGCTGCTTGTCAGCTCCCAGTCCCCATTTCATGTCACTGAGCCTCTCAGGTCTTTTTAGGCTTCTGCGGCTCAGTGAGCGGCAGAAACCTGGGTGCAGATAACCGAGCCGCAGCGCTCAAAGAGGCCTCTTCACGGCCTATCTCTCCTTCCCTCTCTGTGTTGTGCATTCGCTCCAGCTCAAGCCTTCCTTTTGATGTACCAAGAGTAGATTGCTAATTGGCAACTCACAAAGGATTCAAATTGGATGACTGTGCATTTGGGTAGGCGAGTGGGTCCTACATCTGTGAGAGCTTTGACAACCGCCTCAGCTTTGAGGAAGAGAAAGACGCAATACTTTGCCTGATTTGAGTTACAACCTTGTTTTCATCCCTCATCCCTTCAGTTTAATATACTTCAAAGCTGATTGTAGGTGAGGAAGACACATTTAGACATGGACGTAAGGAGGAAAGTAGAAAAAACAACAAATTAATCCTGTTTGATGAGCTTTAATGAGCTTTATTCACCGCTTTGATTGCTTTATTCTCTTTCATTCTCTCCGCAGCTCGGCCCATGACTCGTATGACCCTGACAACCCCCACCATCGTGGCAAGAGCTCAGAAACGCAAAATGACGGTCGCCACGTGCGTCTCAGCCAACGGGAAGCCCCCAAGTGTGATCAAATGGGACACCAGGTTGAAGGGAGAGGCAACTTTCCAGGAGACCCGCAACCAGAACGGGACGGTTACCGTACGGAGCAACTACGTGGTGGTGCCGAGCCGAGAGACCCACAGACAGAAGCTCACGTGCATCGTGACGTACCGCAACGAGAGGATCACGGACAGCGTGGTGCTCAACGTGCAGTGTAAAAAATGCTCTCTTTTCACTCCATTATCACTGTTTTTATCTAGTGGGAAATGTTTCACCTAGATCTCACGTCCTTGTGCTGCAAAGTATTTTCCTGCTGAAAGTGTAAACTGATCAGCACAGTTTACAGTCAACAGGGTCCTCTTGTAAACACGGCTCTGAAACTTTTCCATTTGGAGGAAGTCAAGAGGAAAAGAGCAAATGAGCAGCTGAATATGTACCAGACTCCCACTTTAAAATGTCAGAAATATATTTCTGCACAACTTTTTCCTGCATGAATCCAACTTTTTATACAAAAATTCAAACTAAACCTTATTTAGGTCTTATCTTTGCTAACAAAATGAAAAATTCTGAAAATTAATGACTCCTGCTTACCCACACTGCAAAAAAACAGAACTCTTATCAAGTGTTTTTGTCTTATTTTCAGTAGAAAATGTTTTTTTAGATTTAGTATGGCCACATTCACCTGACCAGCCCAGAAAAAATGTTGTTTATTTATTTATTTATTTTTTTCCTTTTTTATTTTTATTTTTATTTTTTTTTACATGCAATGACGACCTTGTTTTTGTCTTAAAAGAAATTAAAACAAGACATTTTTCTGGACTGATAGATATAAATAGGGGTGCACCAATCACAATTTTCTGGCCAATCAAAGATCTTTAAAAAGCCTGACCTGTCGATACCGATTTTTATTTTTATTTTTTATAACTGACAGCATATACCTTCAATGTTCCAATCTTATTTTCTTGAAAGTCATTGAACAATACCTGTGAAACAGTAAAATCTTTATGTTTTAACTTAAACAACCAATAAAGTGTCCTGAGTTTTAGGTCTCAGAGCAAAAAGCAGCAATGGCTGGCTGTCAGACCTTCCTGGAGGTTTATAAGACCAGTTTTATATGTAAGGATTGGCCAAACAAAATGAAATATTCTGAAAATTAACACCTCCACTGCAAGGAAAACGAACTCTTATCAAGTGGTTTTGTCCTATTTTCAGTAGAAAATATCCAGAAAAATGTCTTGTTTTGAGTTATTTAAAAACAAAAATGAGGTCCGAGTTTCTTGCAAGTGTAAAAAATCTGCCAATGGAACAAAAAGAAAAGTTAATTGTATAAAGACCTCATTCTAGTTTCAAGTTAAATTTCTGGAAAGTTTTTCTAATTCCATTGGCAGGTTTTCTTTTACTTGTTACGAGTGATTCAGACCTCATTTTTGTGTTTTAATAGCTTGAAACAAAGACTGTTTTCTGGACTGATAAGTTGAATGTGGCTCATATTGAGTGTAATAAGACAGTTTTTTTGACACGGAGACATGAAACACTCAGTGCTGTCTTGCAGGGAAGTAACAACAGTCAATTCTTCTATTCTCATCATGCAAACCAAAAACATATGAAGACCTCTCCGTTTCAAATGATAGTCTTAAACTGTTCAATCTGAGCGGTTACACCCCAAAAAAGCTAGTTTCTAGAAGAAGTCTACGTCTCTGGTGGATAACGATACGTTTGAAGCCTCCTTCTTCCTTTAATTACAAAATCACCCCATCAGTCCTAAAGGACAGACCTCCCAAACACGCCCCCCTCCTCACCCCGCTCTTCCTCATTCGCCGCCAACAGAAAAGTTTCTTGTATTAAGACGTTATTCTGGTTTTAAGCAAATTTTCTTGCAAATTTTTCTTATTCCATTGGCAGATTTTTTAACTTGTTACAAGCAAGTTAGAGCTCATTGAACAATACCTTTAAAACAATAAAATCTTTATATTTTAACTTAAACAACCAATAAAGTGTCCTATGTTTTAGGTCTCAGAGCAAAAAGCATAAATGGCTGCCTGTCAGACCTTCCCAGAGGTATATAAGATCAGTTAAATATGTAAGGATGGGCCAATGACCGATCCCCCAAAATTAAGGAAATCAGCATTGATTGATTGGTGCATGTCTAATAATAAGACAAGTTTTACTCAAAATAAGACAAAAACACTTGATAAGATTTCAGTTTTTTGCAGTGCAGCTTGATTTCCAGAGGCCGAGGAAGTAGCGCAGCTGAACCAGCTGAAAGCATCAAGGATGGATCATGTTGTGTTGGGGTGAGCTGACTGCAGCATTTCCTGTGTTTTTTTTGTTGCAGATGAACCTGAGGTGAAGATCGAAGGCTTTGATGGAAACTGGTACCTGAACCGTCAGAACGTCCAGCTGACCTGCAGGGCTGATGCTAACCCCCCTGTCACCATCTACCAGTGGAAACTGTGAGTCTGACTAAACCCTAACAAAAGCTCTTAAGGCTCTCCAGACCAGACAGCATGACTACGTGTTACTTTGAGACAGAAGGAAAGAGTTTTATGTGTGTATGTGTGTGTGAAGGGCTTACAAAGAAACAGGAGAGCTATCTTATGGAATGCATTCATAAAAATGGAGCAAACATTTGATTTAAAGCTCATATAAACAAAAGAAGGAGTCATATTCAGAGGTAAAAACACAGCAACTCCCTCCATCATCTCCAGATATGTGGCTCCGCTTGTTGTTTGTTTATAAAACGTGTAATGAAGATAAGACTCAGACCTGCGGCAGAGCACAATGGGCCTATTACTGCAGCAACACACACCCCTATCTGCCTGATACTCACAGATACACAGAGATAAATGCAAACAGACCACAGCTCGCTTTGCTTTGGGGCTTTTTGCTTTGAAGTGTGAGGACCTGCATACAGGTAAGAGGGGCAGGACAGAGCTGCTGTGCTCTCAGGAGAGAGGAGAAAGCAGACACACAGAAGAGGCAGCTAAAACTGAAAGCACTGGACTAAAAGTCCTGGATTAGACTGACATACCGCAGGGCTGACATCAGTGTTTCTGCCTCTGAGACTATCACTGCAAATACATGAGCAAGACGAGATACAAACATGTATTCAAGGCCTCGGGGAGTCACTAAATAACCGCAAGTTTGCTCTGCTTTGAGTAATGGCATGAAAGTTGGTCATGCAGAAATGACGCTGTTTGAATATATAAGCGCAGAGACATGGAGGGAAAACAACAACTCCATAGAAGAAATGTTTTGTGCAATTTGCCTTGATCAAACTTTTTACTGCGTTTCACCATCAGATACAAAAGAATCCCTTTTGAATATTAACAAACTTTTCCGAGCATATCACCGTTTAAAATGAAAGCATTATACGGTAAAATTGAGAGATAAATGTAGCAATTTGTCCTGTAATTGCTTGGTGAAGGATGAGTTGAGAAATATGTCATTGGACATGAGTGGAAGTGGATTAATAGACCATTGTGGTCTCATTGTATCTACTCCACAGGCCGCTGTTGGATTTTAATGAGGCATTGGGAGTCTTTTTTCCCCCTCTTTCCCGTTTGCATGGATTTCTCTCTCAGGGCAGAAACAGTGATACACAGAGAGCGGCAAAACAAGACGACAAGATGGAGAAGACTTGACCTGTTTGGGGTTTTCTCTTCGTAAGGGGGCAAAGAGAGATTTAGGCAGATAAGGAAGGATAAGGAGACAAAGAGAGGAGGAGGAGGAGGAGGAGGGTAAGGAGATGTGATCTGGAAAGACGAGGGCACTGTGCTGACAGATACGAGGGGACGGCCATCGCTGCACTGAAAATGAGATGCCAAATCTGTTGTGAAGGTTCCCCTGGGCTCCGCTGTGGAGGTCAGCACAAGGCTGTGACGGAACGATCCAGAACAGGCCGGCAGGATTGCGTCACACTGAAACACAAACACACAAGCACACATAAGAAGATATATGTATGTGTACGTTCAGTTTTGAATTCTGGGAGATAAAAGAAACATCACAAAGCTAAACGGAACCATCTGGATTCACTTTTAACCCTTTGTTTCCTGTGAGTTGATGAGTTTGCAGAAAGGTTCTAGAAAACTATTCTGTCAAGCTTCTCTGAAAACCGCTCATTTGTGTCTATTTTGGCGCCATTTGAAGACAAAGTGTTCTTGGCTTATCTCGTCAGGGGCCAACAGTTTTAGGATGAAACCCAAAAATATTGTTGTGTTTTGGCCTTGCGTTTACACAAAAACGACCTTTTAGCTGATGCAAACTTTTGAAGACGGCCCCCAAAGTGGATTTTTCTGAAACACTGCAGCCACTGTTGCCGTGTAAACAGTAAGCTGGAGTTTTCGGTAGAAATGCTGACGTCACACTGCCCACCAAGTAGGGCATGGTTCACTGTGGGAAAGCAAATAAGATCAGACTTTTCCGATCTGACCCGTACCAAACTGTACTGATCCATGCTGAACCGCTTAGACCGACAGAAATTCCCAATCCTGATCATGTTTCATGCAGATATGTTAAAAAGTAGTGCTTCTTCAGTTGCTTGACTGACAACAACCCATAGCACCAGTTTCAGGCACTAAAAACGACATAATAGATATCATCCTTGATGCTGAAGGTCTTGTTTGCTTTTGTAGATCATAAAGAAGTATAACTAGTAAATCTAGCCTGTTTCTTACTCCAAAAACCTCAAAGAAAATTAGCATGATGCTACAGCCTTTGTTTGTCGAAGTAGGTTAGTATGAAATAAGACTGAAGGAGCAGAATCTCCAAAGAGAGACACACACATGCCCTGATTGAACTTCCTTGTTTGTTTCTCAGATGCCTTTTTAGGGCTCTATTTAGCCTATACACTCATCATGGAGTCTGTTTTAACTGGGTATAGTAGTTTGCAGTGGGCAGAAAGAGCAGAAAGTGAGAGACGTTTTTGATTATCATCACAAATGTTACTTATATCCAAAGATTTGAAGGATTTTTTTCCCTCACAAACTCTGAAAGCATCTGCAGCTACTCGCAGGGATGAAATTCAATAAATAGAACAGCAGTGTTATTGTATGAAGATCACCTCAAAGCCCTTTCTTATTAAAGCTTATAGCTCTATTATTCATCTCCATTGTGTAAATGTTATTGTATTGTTTGTGTCAGTGAAAAGCCTCCTGTTGGGTTTAACTCAAAGATAACTCAACGCTCTTTTTTAATCATATCTGTGTCGTCTCAGCCCGTGGGAGCTGGTGTTTTTTTTTTGTTTGTTTTTTTTGTTTTTTTTGTTTGTTTTTTTTTATCATAAGCAGTCGCTGAGTATTGCTAATGTTGTCATTTGCTCATCAAAGACAGATGCCCGATGAACATTTGATGACAGAAACCATCCTTTATTGCTACTTAACAGACTTTGAAGTCAAGAAGATCCATCTCAGTTTCCTTTTCTTAACAATTCTCACCACTGGGTCTAATCAGCTGCCTGTTTCATGTGAGGTCTCGTATTTTTAGACCTGATTAGAAATGCAGGAGGGAAACATTTTGGCCTTTAAGCTCACACAGTATGTTTTCTCTGCCTCCTCCACACCATCATGCAGCTTATAGTGAATCAGGAAGCAGCTTTGATGTGTTGTATTCTTGAGTCCCCTCACCCAACCCTCTACACACCCACATCTGCACACACACGCACACACACATGCAAGAGTCGGCCAGCCAGGCACCAAAGAATCTGCATCACTCTCAAGCTGTTTGTTAGTCTTTCATTTCACTGGCCCTCAGGCTCCCTACACACACACACACACACACACTCACACACACATGCACACACTCTGATGTCTCATACAAATGCAGACATGGCGGCAGGATCTGTGGTGAATCGCAGTTTGCCAGCCTTTCATTCTGCAGCAAATCAATTGGGCTTTGCAGAACTCAGCATTAGATGGCGGCTCACGAGGTAACCGATTATTGAATCGTGACATACAGTATGGACGCCTGTTTGCGGCTCCATCACCAGAGTGGCGTCTGAGGAGCAGCTCCTTATATTGCTTTTGTTCTGAACTCTGGACACGTTGACGCTGAGACAAACATGCAGCTTTCAAACTGACTTGACCTGAAAAATGTGTCCAATAAGACACAATAAACCCATCCGCTGCTCCTAAGCGACATTTTATGATCGATTAATTAACAAATTGCTCGTCACTGAGTCTTTGAAGAGCCTGTTTAGTGCAGCTCAAGTGCTTGATATGTGGCCGTTGTAAGCATGAGGCCTAATTCTGTTGCCTCTCCGTAATGTCATTAAGTCTTTCTCTCTGTGTGATAAATGAAGCATTACATTGTTTTTAAATGTTCTCGCACTGAGAGCGAAGGAAGAGAGTCTGTGAAGCTCTTTGTTGTTTAAAGAAACCAAAACTGTCGCCTCAGTCACAGCAGAGAGCGTTTTGGTGTAATCAGTCAGGTTTGTGGCTCGACTTGGATCCATTTACAGCGGCTGATGGAGCCGATCGAGGAGACAGGAAACGACTAATTGTCATGAAACGGGATACTTCTTTCAGCCTCCAGATAACACAAGATTTTTCAGTTTGCTCGTGATCCGTGACCTTAAAGTGTGCTGACCTGATCAAAGGACACAAGCAGGTCTGAACGCAGCCGAGATAGCAGAGCATGAAGACAAACACCTCAGGCAGGAGAATCAGGCGGGGCTCGCATCGACAGCCCGGCGTTTGGTGGATTCTGTATTTATCGCTTGATCAGCTGCCTCTCTCGACAGCTCCCCTGAGTTTTGAGTTCAGCCATGTGAACGGCGCCGTAGTCGAGGGGAGAAACCACCTCTCAGTCGGCCCCTCCTCCGTGTCAGTGTTTTGTATTCCACATGCCAAAAAGGGCCGGTGTCCTCGGGCAGCAGCTATGTCTCACCTGTTCGGGCCTGCCGGGATTCCCTGTCCTCATAATTTTGTTTGGACTTGATGGATGATGGCTGAAATACAGTGCTGTCAAATATTCCTGGTATTTATCTCACCCCAACACACACACACACACACACATATTCACACACACATGCAGGTTTGTTTGGCACCAGAGACTGTATTTTTCTTGCAGTTTAAATCACTTCCCTGCTTCTGGAAGAGGAGCGTTTAAGGGCTGCAACTAACGGTTATTTTAGTAATCGATTACTCTGACGATCATATTTACGATTAATCGATGAATTGAAAAAAAATAGGATGCGAATGCATAATAGTAAAACATGCGTTGTTGTTTTATTTGATGACTATTTGCTTAAAGATATATACAATGAAACTACATATTTGAGCATGGTTTAAGCTGACCAGATGCTACATTTATAAAGTATTGCAAATTATATGAATGTATTGTCACTTCAAGAATCAACAGTATGGACAAAATAATAGAAGATATTTTTTTTTCATCAGATTAAGAACTTAATGGGCCAAAAAGGCAAATAAAGAAAAACGTGTCCTCAGTCTTTTCACCTGCAGGTCAAACAGTACACCCCCTCTGCCCTACCACTATCTGTAGCAGCTAACGCTAATGCTAGCGTTGATTAAATGAACTCCTCGTGGTTTTCATATTTAAGGTGTGGTTGTGGGATTTTTCTAGCTCCTCATCTCACTGTTGAGCTCCCTGACTGAGCCCAACATGTTTGCGTTTTAAGTGCTGGATCATACAGTTGTACTACCGTGACATCCAAGGTCATTTTTGCTAATTTCATTTCATTTATTTAGAAGGACAGCCCCTTGAGATGGACCAACAAAAATACTGTACACAACAACATAACAGAGTACAAATACACCAGCAGACACACTTACACACCCATACAGTGCTCTCATATGCTCAGTCACTCACAATTGCAGCAACCAAGTAATGTTTTTCAAACAGACAAAAGTACGTTAACGAATAGATAAGTTGGACAAAGGCAACAACATAAAGGGCAAAATCAAAAACAGGAGCAGGGAATTCGTAGATAAGTGAATAAATGAGATTTAAAGACAGGAAAGGATGTAATTGACCTTAGTGAGTTAGGGAGCTTGTTCCAGTCAGCTGGGGCTTAAAAGCACAATGGCCAAATTCTTCAGTGATTCTGGGGGTAACAAAAAAAAAAGAAAATTGCTTGTATGTTGGAGTCTATATTGCAGTGTTAATGGTATTGAGAACTGCTTCAAATAAAATGGAAAAATAAAATAACTGCATTTAAAAATAAGCTGGATCCAGTGAAACTGCGTTCTGGATTTGAGTGATAACCAGTTGAGGGCTCATACAGTAGACAATGGTGAGTTTTATGTGGAAATCTGAGAATGAATCGACAGAGACTGTGATAAACTACATTAAAAGGATGAAAATTTGTTTCTGATGTATTCTGAAAAACAAAGTCAGCGTAGTCAAGTATTGGCAGGATCATTTGTGTTAAATTTCTCCACCAGCTTCTCCTCCACCACGCTGATCTGTTTACATGTGACGCAAACAGCCCCGCAGCCCAGTTAATCCACACTCCAGTCCAGTAGGTGGCGGTAATGCACCTTCAGCTAGTTGCCAACCGCTAAATAATCCGAAAAAAAGGAAGAAGACAAATATACTGGAGAGTAACTCATACAGGAATGGCGCAGCATAGTGCATCAATTATGGAAAAATGTTGTCGACGCTTTTAATAATCGATTTTTATCTATTGTATCGACCCGTCACTTTGTTCTGCTGTGTGTGGAGTAATTTGGTCTCTTTACAGTGTCTGTGTTATTACCTCCTTTTCTCTTCTCTCCCTGCAGTCTGAACGGCTCCCTGCCCAGTAATGTGGAGATCAAGAACAACACTCTGTTCTTCAAGGGCCCTGTGACCTACGACTTAGCCGGGACGTACGTGTGTGACGCCACCAACGGCATCGGGACTCGCACCGGCATCGTGGACGTCAACATCACAGGTAGGTTTTATTTTTTTCTTTACATAAGCGGTCGTTTTCCATTCTCTGGCTCTCAAACTCTGGCATGGCTGGAATCAACACAGCACCCTGCTGAGGATTTTATCAAGCACCATCAGACCCCCATTCCTACAAATAAAGACAAACCTTACACGTGTAGGAACCAGCTGATTGTAGCACAGTGTGTGTGTGTGAGTGTGATTCAGTGCAGCTCCCACCTGCCCCAGCTGTGCGACCCCCTGCTGCATCGAGATGGAGGGAAAAAAAAAAAAAAAAAAACGCCTGTGTTGGTGTTTGTGCTCCAGCACACAGTGTGAGAACGCATCAGCCGCCCCCTCCCACCCAGCCCCTGCCTCGCATCCAGGCACATGTGTGGGAGCGATATAAAGCAGGCCTATTATCAGCGCTTAAAATAACATCAAGGAAAAATGGGGGTTTGAGGTGAGGGTGCTGTATTGATCATAGTTTGCTCGCATCACGCTCACATTTCTCCAAACAGCCTCTTCTGTAGCCGAGCTCGTCGCTGGCTCTTTTGTCTCTTCTGAGGAAAACAAAATGCTGAACAAAACTGATTCAGCTCCCTCGCCCTCCGCATAATTGTTGGCACACACGCACTGTGGTTCCTCTGGGTCCTTATCCATAGGAGACAATATTTTTCACTTCAATATATACCAGATTTCACTTCGCTAAATGTTCAACAGAAGTGGGAATCATCCTCTATTGGTCCCAGCTGTGTGTGTGTGGTATTGGGAGGCTGTCACAGTTTTGCTCTGGTTGAACTGGACTTTTTCCTCTTCCTCTCTGTGCTGCCTTGTTTCTGGGAAGCTGGGGGGGTCGTTCTAACTTGCATTGCTTTGCATGTTGACTCATGTTGAGAAGGCTGCGCTTGGTGTGAAGTGAACAGCTGTGCCTTACAGTATCATCGCATACCTTCCTGTTTCCTCTCTTTCAGCGTGTTTTTTTTTCCTTTACTGTACGGGTTAGAAGTGGGACAAAGCTGCTTTGCAAGGATGTGATATCATTACCTCCTCTGTGAGAAGTTGTCAATACAAAGTAGGCGGGATACAAGTGGGATAATAAAAATCTCAAAGGAGCATGAGCAGTGTTTCGCATCAGACAGGAAAGTGAGGAAGTAATCTGCTGTCAGGAAATCACCCCGCACCAGCTCCTGTTGAATAATGGTGTTGAAAAGCGTTTGTACTGTTCGGCGTAAAGTGCCGTTTCTCTCTGCAAAAAAGCAAAACAAAGGCACAAGAGTCATTTTCTATTTCTGCTTTTTCATTGATTGCTTAAATTAACAAACCACGTTGCTATTGTCCCTGAAGTCTTTCTGTTTATTCTCATCATTTGTTTGTATAATTTTATTCAGCAAGTGAGGTGAACAATGCGTGGGTTCATAATGCGAGCGCATTCAGTAACAATTTGTCAGTGTTTAAACGGCGGTATTTTTAGCTACTGTTTCTTTTTTTCTTCCTTTCTCCCTTTTTTTTCCTCAAGGTTTAAAGATTGTTCAGCGGCAGGTTTCAGGAAATGTAATGATCGATCCTGACGCTGTGAAAACAATCTTGGCTCTCAGCGGGACGCACTTGTTACCTCCTCTTAATCTGAATGTTGCAATAATTACAACACTTAATTGTTACACATTGTTTAGAGACCTGCAATTACCCATTAACGCTGAGATTTTACTCTTGAAAGCTTGTCATTTCTCCTTTGGGTGAAAGAACTTGATGTTAGGAGTTATACCGCATACCAACATGGCCTCACATACCCTGAATATTAAATGCTACAGCGGCTTGTTTGTATCCTCCGTAGTAATACGCTTATTTACAGCGTTGGACTGCAGAAGTCTTGAATTTGTGTTTAGGATCCTCAAATGGTCCCGTACAAGCCTTTAAAGCATGTTGCCAGTTCCCATAGTAACAGTGACAAGTTAGCAGGAGGAGAGCCAGCCTCCCTCCTAAAGCTCAGCACAGCTTCAGATCCAACATGGCGCCCTGTCAAGTTGCAGAAGCTGAAAAAGAGGACGGCTGTGTGTGCAGACAGGTGTAAGGTAGACCCCACTCATGGGATTCTCTGTCCTGATGTGTCCCTGTCAGCGTATAATGCCATGTAAAAGAAGGAACCCTGTGACCGTGGATCAGCTGGTGGGAATCTCTGTCCGCTATGATAACACCGCCGAGCCTCTCCGAGGTGAACTCGAGGGGGCGGACACGGCACTTCCTGTTAATTCTTTGATGTTCTCTGCGCAGCCTTGACATTGGCTGAGCATAATGACCCGGTGGTGGAGGTATAGGAGTATGCTGATGCTTCATTAACTTCAAAGAGCATCTTTGTGCCTCCCAGCAGCCTCGCACGGGCCCGGCTGAGACGAGGCAGGTGAGAAAGTCGGCTCCTGGCTGCTGTTCAAGGCTGCAGCAGAGGGCCTCGGTTATGTTAGCTAAGTGTTCTCTGCAGAGACGAGAGGTGACCAGAGCCGAAAGCTGCAGCAGGATTGTTCAAAAGCTCACAGAGGAACTGCTGAGGAGTGATGAATTAATCCTTCTTTGTTTGTTAAAGGGCACAGTTTGCTGGGTTTTGGAGTTTTTCTGTTCTTTGAGTCAATAATTCAAGTGTCAGCAGGACTTTTTTTAGCCTGCAGGCAGACAATTGGACCAGTCATAGAGACTAGACTAGACTTGACAATGACTTCAGACTCTGATTGACTTGAGACAAGCTGAGTTGGACTACTATAGATTCACACTTTTATTGATTGATTGGTTGATGGATTGACTGGAGACAGGTGTGTAACAAGATCACAAGCAGCCAATAGGCACACACAACACAGTGCGGTTGTTAGCTAATAATGGCGACTGCCTCCAAGCCTGTAGCCAGTTCTTCTGCTCCAAAAGTAGAGCAGTTTGTGTTTCAAACCTTCCACTCCAACTGAAAAAAGAAGGAACGATGCAATGCAGGATATGCGGCGCTAAAATAAACAAAACAGAGGGAATAACGTCTAACTTTATCCATCATTTAAAGACTGCACATGAAGCCAAGGAAGTGAAACCAAGCTAACACTGTTAGAAGTGTGTGCGCATGTGCATGTGTGTGTGTGTTGGTGACATGTTTGTCGATGGTGTTTTGAACATTGTTGCTAATAATAAGACAAACAATTTCACTCGCCATTGTTGCTAACGTTGATATGAGCTACTGTAGCCGATGTGACTGCATCAATAACGTCCATCCATGGCAGCAAGTTCCCGTCTTCCAACAATTTATTACTCTTCATAACAAACATCTAATCGAGACTCATCAGCAGAGGAAATAACTCCCACGCAAAAAGCTTTATTCTTTCTCGTTTAGCCTCTAAAAAGTTTTTCCTTTAGCTATAGCTGCATTTAGTCCACTCTGTTGTTCTTTTGGAACGGGGATAATGGACCCTATGCCAGCAAATTAAATGCACATGGCCAGGCCTGATGATAAATGACATATTAAAATATAGTTGAATCCACGCAGAGTTGCAGAATAATCTGATAGTATTTTTTTACATTTACTTCGGAAACACTTTACTTTCGAGGTCCACAAATTTCATCGCACTTAGGTAACAATTAGACAAAGTTTTTTTTCTTTTATTTTTTTTAAATAAGCCCCGAAATTTCATGAGAACTTGGTGAAAATTAGCAATTACTGCTGGCCAGATTCTGTTTTGCAGTGCGCCTGTATTCCCTGTACATTGGTGAATATCACATCTGAAGCCTTCAGTGGTATCATATAAAACATTACAGGCCTAATCACAAAGGTTTATCATTTTGCATGTGCTAAAGAAACTCTGTGCTAAAGAACTTGGTGAAATTAAATAACAAATAGCAAACTATCAACTGCTTATTGGGAAATTGAATTAGTCACTTAACATTTCAAAGGTAATTATCAGAGGAAACAATGAACCTAACTTCTGTATTCACAAACTAAGCAGCTTTTTATCACCTGCTTCTCTGTAAATAGCAGAAACATTGGGATTCTTCTAAAAACATTTAAATTCAAATAAATGATATGCTAATCATCACCTTCTTACCTTGCAGATTGGAGTAAATTTCAAAGAAACTGGAAAAAAAAACAGTAACCTACCAATTGTGACTTGGGAAAATAAATTTGGACATTATTTTAATGAAGTTATGTGCTAATTTTAAAGAAATAAGAAAAAACTTTGTCTAAATATTACCTAGGTGTGATGAAATTTACGGACCTCTAAAGTAAAGTGTTACCTTTAGTTTAGGAAGATAAGGTTTCTCTCTTCAAGATATAAACCTGATATATAACCATTGACTTGACTCGACTTGTGACTTGCCCACAACAGAAAAACTTGAGACTTGTTCCAAATGACTTGCTCCTAGCTTGGGACTGGAATCAGAGGGAATGGTACATTTGTCTGCCTGCAAGAAGCTGTATGAGTGACAACAAATGTGTCACTTTAAAAAGCCATCAAAGATTTTCTGCAAACATTCTGCATGGCCTTGTCACAGTGAAGAGCCAGATATGCCCTAATGCACGACTGCTACCGGCTGCATTATGCATGGATTAGGCAGTAACGCTCTTTGTTTCCATTTTGAAGCTGATGTTTAGATTGACACAGCAATATACACCTGCCAGAGTGACGGCCCTGCTTCCTCTGTCAGGAAGATAAAATTTCCAATGTGACAACTTGTTTGTAGCACAGAAAAGCTATTTTCTCTCCCTGGGAAACAACACTGATGGAGCACTTAAGAAAAGCACATTTTAATCAAGCTTCTCAGTTTTCATGGACGGATTTGTGGAAGCTGAATAACTGTCACCTCCGCAGATAGCGGGGCAGCGGAGCACCTTGTTTCAATTAGTTTGGGGGATAGTGTTTGCCGTGGAGATGGCATCGACTCCCGTAAGTCACGTGGGCGAAGCGGCTTCCTCCAAGGACGTGCGTTCGGCAGATATGGTGTGTCTTGTCAGGATCTAATGAACCGCTCTCCTGTTTTAATCAATCCTCGCTCCTGGAAAGAGGAGGTGAAAGAGGAAATCTGGGAGAAAATAGGAGGCAAGCTTCATATAATGGGCCTCCTCTAAGCAAATACCCCTCTCATTCACATTCACAGTCCAGAAATCTCCTGAGGCGAAGTTGACAAGTTGTCACATCAGATTAATTAGTGAATTATCAACAGACATCAGAGGTGTTGTGAAAAAAAACAGAGACCATAAAAGCCCCCAGAGGAAAGTTATTTCTGATGATGTATTTGCCAGTCAAACAGAGACTTCTTGTAAAATATTGCTGCGGAGGAAGCCACAGGAAGAGAGCTGAATAATGTGGTTAAAACCTCAAAGATCTTCCTCAACTTTGGAGAGCACAATCAGTCTTTCATTAAGATAATCAGCTTTTCCACCATCGCGCTCTCTTCCTGCACTCCAAACAAATCGATGCTGCCATTTTAAAGTTCTCTGCAACACATGATGAATGGCCCTTTTTTGTCAGGATGGCCTTGCAATTATGTCATTATCACCCGGAGGAAGGAGATATATGTGGGAAAGTTTCTTCAAGTGAATCAGCACATTAGCCGCAGATATAATTTGTTTACTCTCTCCAGTAATTATTGAAACTTGATTAGATATTTTTTAACCTTGACTCGGCCACACAGCAGGGCTAATCTTTGGGAGACAGGGTCCGGGTGGAGTGGAAGACAATGCATAATTCCTGCCACATTATCCGGATCAGCTGTGAAGGATAATATCCGATCTGCTCGGGGTCAGCCAGTGTGTGAATCGTTGGGTGATTCCACTTTCGCCCTCCTTTGTCAGAGCTGCAGCTTCAGAGAGAGAGCAGAGGTGCAGTCAGCTCTGCTACAGGCCTTTTTACCAGTCGGGTTAAACTGGATGGAGTGAGAGCGCTCTCTTCAATTTAGCAAGAAAGCGTGAGGATGGATCCTTCTATAAGCACAGGCACCCGGCGCCAACATCTGTTCACGCTCGCCTGAACAAGCAATAGTTCGCTCCCGTGTGGGAAAAATGAAGTTCAGAGAGAAGGAGGGGAAAAAAATCTGAGCCACATGGTGAAAATGAGCTGAATAAAACACAGACAGTCCAATGGAAGATAAATAAATAAATACACGCGTCCATGTGACTGAAGAGGACGCTTCAGTGCGCCTGATTTGGGGAGTTTAGCCGAGGAGGTAAAGTGGATTTGAGAAACGGGCTCCCGGGCAAACAGAAAGAAGGAGTGGTGCAGAGGTAGAGGTGGAAGAGAGGGCAGGATGCTGTTTACACGACTTTATGTAACAGCCTGAACCAACTCATAGTGCTTGTCACTTTCTCCATCCTCCAAATCCTGCTGCACCGTGATGAGCAGAGACAGGCAGACACAGAGGGAGGGCACGGGGCTGAGAATCCTTCAAAACTACCTATGTGGACTTTTCCACCGTTTATTTAGCGGCTAACTTTATCTTTATTGCTCACAGTACCACAGGGAGCAAACGAGGCCACAACCGACAACATTAGCAGTGTCTATATAATGATTCCAAATACCACCATGTTGGCAGGCGGCAGCGGCGGGTTGTTGGCAGATGCAGAGGGAGCTTTCTCAGCATAAATTTGAATTAGTGAGCCGGAGATGTTACTGTGAGCTGATATAGGATGTTTTAATTGTCTTTAACGCTTATTACAACTTGAAGCGGGCTTAAAACACACATTTAAGTGCTGTCATATCAGAGATACTGACTGAGCAACACCTTAACAAGACATTTATTCTTTTAACAATGCTCCTTTGTCTTTTCTTAAATCTTTTTATGGATGTCTTCCAAAAAGTGAAACAGCTTTAACTCTTTCTTGGAAAAAAAAAAGAAGCTGGCTCATCCTGGAAAATGACTCATGTTTCACCCCTCGCCGTGTCAAACTAAAACCCACCTTCCTCTTGAACTCATCACGCTGTGGTTTGCACTCGTGATTGATTGCTCATTTTTTTCACATTGAAATGAAATACCTCAAAATGACGTGATGGTACCCTTTCATGGGACTTAGGAGGAGGCTTTGTAAGAAGAGCCTCCAGCAGATTCTCATGCTGCAAAAGTCTGCACAATCCAAAACAGTGGGAATACATCAGATGTGCCTCCAGTCCGGCCGCTCCGTTGTGTGTTATCTGCATGTTCTCTCATCTGTCAGCTCACACAGGCTGTGCGCTCAGTCCGGCACGTTGCAGGACCGCCTGACAGCTGAAGCCTGGAGACCGAGGAGTCCCCTTGATTCCCAACCCAGTGATGATCCTCTCCTCATTCACACCTGTTGACTCTTGGCCTAGCTCCACTCAATATTAGAGATGTGGAAAAATTTTGATTTGGCAACATACCGTGATACTTCAACCTGTGATAAAAATCACTATTTCAACTAGGGGTGCACCGATCACAATTTTCTGGCCTATCACCGATCACCGATCTTAAAAAAGCCTGATCTGCCGATACTGTTTTTTTTTTTTTTTTTTTTATTACTGACAGCATATACCTTCAATGTTCCAATCTTATTTTATTAAAAATCATTGAACAATACCTGTGAAAAAATAAAACCTTTATGTTTTAACTTAAACAACCAATAAAGTGTCCTGAGTTTTAGGTCTCAGAGCAAAAATAACAATGGCTGGCTGTCTAATTTCAACTCTTAAAATAGATACTTATGTTAAACTAAAAAGAAAACAAACATATTTTGGGTGAGTTGGAAGTACATTTGTCTTTCGCTCCTCCACTGCTGTAGATGGCGCCGAAGAGCTACTCCACTGTATGATGCCCATAAACTGCATAATAAATATAGTTTCAAAGTCTATTCAAAATGTTTTCTTACCAAACTTGATGATGTGGGTTTTGATGCCGTAAACATCTACGTTTTCTCTCAATTCTTGAGTCAGTTAGTGTAAAATCATTTGAAGTTTAATTTTTACAGTGCAGTAGACTGATAATATTATAATAATTTGTGCAGTATTTGACTTTTTATGAGTAACATTGGTTATACTGAGTGACATTTATCAGTTTCACCAACTGACCATGTCTTTCAACCAATAATTTTTTGGCAACATTACTTTAATGTTAGAGTAGCTGGGATGGGTACCGATTCATGTAAAATCAAAAGGTTCCATGTTTAGGTACCTAAACACATCCTTGTGACTGTGAGGGAGTGGAAGAGTAGGAGATTTTCCATGCTGGACATGAACACAGCATTGCAAGGTTATACACTGAAGAATAAATATATTAAATTGAAAAAAAAAAAGTTCTTTATTATTAAACAAATTGATATTTTTTACGACATAAACACAAAAAAGGATCGAAAATTGGTACCGTTGAGTACTGGTACCGATTGCCAGGTACCGGGCATTGGTACTGTTTAGTTTTAAATGTGAAAGACACCCATCCCTACACACTAGTTTAAGTGACAAACTTGACAAACTTTATGTTTTTAAGTTAAGTATATGTATGAAACACTGTATCTGGCTTTCAATATTTCAAACGCAGTAAAACAGAAAAGTTATTTTTAATCGAATAGTTAACTGTGTAGAATATTGCAATATATCACAATATTGTGATATTATCGTATCAGGACCCAACTATTGTGATGTGTATCGTGAGGTTTTTGTCATTACTCACCCCTACTCAATATCCCGTTTTTTTGTTGTAGTCAAGCTAAATTTGTTGTAGTTTTGACATGGTTTGTTTTATTTTGAAAGTCACAGGGAGCTTTTAGTTGGTTTTCCGTGCACCACTTCCTGTCCTGCTTAATCTGCTTACTGTAAAATTGGTGCATCACTGCTCCAGCATCCAGCAAAATTCAGAGACTTGCATATCTTATCCATCTGGCTCTGACTAGCAGGAGTTGGGACTGGACCCAGTGTGAGTTGACACATTGAGTTGAATAGAAACCTGTCTGATCTGCATCTGGTGTACTCTGACCGCTAGATGACTTTAAATTCAGAGTTGATTCCAACTCTTAAAAACACTAAAAAGTGTCATAGGCCGACAACTTCTTTACAGGCTACAACTTCTTTATAGCTGTACAACAATAGCAGCCGTATCAAACCCATACAAGGTGAGAGGAAACACTTGTTAAAAAGTAATAACAATAAACCCCTCGCCGATATCTATTCCTCCAGTGCGTCTGCTTCCTCGACCCCTGCACTGTCGACTTTCCGTCCTCTATTAAAGATATATCCTCCCCAGCCTCCTCAAACTCCAGCAAACTGTAAATAACAGTAGGTGTGGAAGGCATGGTTCATTTTTATCAGTGGGGGGAGCAGACATGTCGCTCTTCCTCCATCACCACCAGGTCTGTCGCTTTCCAGAACATGATATCGCTCTGATCGTTCCGTGTGATAAGAAAAAAAAAAAACTTGGGACATGGTGGCGAGAGCATCCCTGAATAAAACAAGCATCACACCGTATATAAGTGACATCGAACAGCAGAGCCGCTCCATGCAGCCATTTGTCTCTTTCTTCTCCCTGACAGAGACAAGAGACATTATGATGTCGGCTTTGCTGAGGCTCCCCCAGCAATGTGAAATTTGTTTGTCTTCGCTTGTCATGGTGGAGTGTGTCTCAATCTGTGCGTTATAGCATATTGCTCTGTCGCCTTCTCACATCAGCGCCTGCATTATTCATAGATCCAAAGGCCACACATGTATACCTTGTATATCATTGCACTCTCACTTGTGTCTGTCGGGCAGGTTGAGGAGCCGTTTTTGTGTCTTGGCGTCTTGTTCTTCCTGCCAGCGCCTCGTCACCCTTGAACTTTTAGATCTTCAAACCCTGGAAGGCTTCTGGTCTTCGGGCTGTTAGAGTGACTTTCTAGCCCCCACGTCTTCTCTACAGGAGGGGCTGCTCGCTGCTCAGATCCTGCCAAGAATACACCTCATTATCCAAATGAGACATTAGCATGAGCCGCTCCCGCGCTTGCACACTAGGCCGCCCCATAAAGCCTCTGCTGTGCGGTGTTGTGCCAGGGAAGCAGTGAGGGGGAAGACATTGTGGCTGCAGCTCTCTTTTTGCATAAAATGGAGGAAGAGGACAGTTGGGGAGTGAGGGGGGTTGCTCAGTGTGTAAAGAGGTCTATTTTATTTGGAGAGGAAGAGATGGCTCGGCTGTGGGAGTGAAATGGGAATGTCACCAGGGGAGAGCATGTGAGAGCAGAGCAGCTGAGATCGTAGTGATTTATCTTAACATTTGTTTCTGCATGGCTTGCTGTTTCTGCTCTCCGGAGGATGTGCCGGGGAAAAGGGATGTGGCAGACAGATGGAGCAGGGGGATTGGCTGAGCCCCCTTCAACTCCTCCTCCTCCTCTTCCTCTTCCTCCTCCTCCTGCTCGTCCTCACTGTCCACCCGTGTGGTGTTGGATCTGTCACGCCTCCCTGAGAGCCTGATGAAGTAGGTCAGACGCTGTCCCAGGGTCTGACCACTGGCTCCAGAGCTGCTGCTGCTGCTGATGCTGAGGAGTGATTCACTCATTATACACACACATACACACACACACACGTGCGCGCGCGGCTCCAAAATAACAACAAGAAATCTAAAAACAAGAAGAGAGGGAAAAAAATCCAGCAGTGATGGTTTGGTAAACAAACATCTGACCTCTCCTGGATTAACACGCACTCACATGCAGATTTGTGCGTGTGTGTGTTGACCTAATAACTCATCCTTACATCACTTCTACTTAGATGCTCAGCCACATGCAGCGAAATGTAGGGAAGCATTAATAACAGCTGCATATGAGCCAACATGCTTTTATAAATAAAAAAGCTGCGCTGTTTGGATGCAGATATACACTCACCGGCCACTTTATTAGGCACACTTTGCTAGTCCCAGGTTGAACCCCTTTTTGCCTTCAGAACTGCCTTTATCCTTCTTGGCATAGATTTGTCTGAGAGTTTGGTCCATATTGACATGATAGCATCACACAGTTGCTGCAGATTTGTCGGCTGAACATCCATGATGAGAATCTCCCGTTCCACCCCATCCCAAAGGTGCTCTATTGGATTGAGATCTGGGGACTGTGGAGGTCATTCGAGTACAGTGAACTCATTGTCATGTTGGAGAAACCAGTTTGAGATGATTCCAGCTTTATGACATGGAGCGTTATCCTGCTGGAAGTAGACATCAGAAGATGGGTACACTGTGCTCATAAAGGGATGGACATGGTCAGCAACAATACTCAGCTAGGCTGTGGACTTTAAACCATGCTCAGTTGGTACTAAGGGGCCCAAAGTGAGCCAAGAAAATATCCCCCACACCATTACACCAGCAGCAGCAGCCTGAACCGTTGATACAAGGCAGGATGGATCCATGCTTTCATGTTGTTGAGGCCAAATTCTGACCCTACCATCTGAATGTGGAGCAGAAATCCAGACTCATCAGACCAGGCAACGTTTTTCCAATCTTCTATTGTCCAGTTTTGGTGTTGCTGTGTGAATTGTAGCCACAGTTTCCTGTTCTTAGCTGACAGGAGGGTCACCCGGTGTGGTCTTCTGCTGCTGTAGCCCATCTGCCTCAAGGTTGGACGTGTTGTGTGTTCAGAGATGCTCTTCTGCAGACCTCGGTTGTAACCGGTGGTTATTTGAGTTACTGTTGCCTTTCTGTCAGCTCCAACCAGTCTGTCCATTCTCCTCTGACCTCTGGCATCAACAAGGCATTCTGCCACTCACTGGGTCTTTTCTCTTTTTTGAAACCATTCTCTGTAAACCCATGAGATGGTTGTATGTGAAAATCCCAGTAGATCAGCAGTTTCTGTAATACTCCATGCCTAAATGCATTGAGTTGCTGCAATGTGATTGGCTGACTAGAAATTTGCGTTAACGAGCAGTTAGACAGGTGTGCCGGTGAGTGTAAATATTCATTGCTCATTAAAGGAGCATCAAGACCCATTTGACGTCGCACCAAATGAACATTTAATATCTACAAGGGTGCAGGAGGTGTTTTCTTTTGAAGCACAAACATTCCCCTGAACTCCAGCTCACACTGTTGATTCCAGCAAATGTAACTCACAGACGGTTGATGTTGTGGTGACCAGGAGAGGCCAAAAAAAAAAAAAACTTGTCAGAGATTACGTGCTGTTTCCTGCTCCTGAGGGATGAAAAGAAGAATCAGCCTCTGTTTTCCCTGACAGGAAGACCCTGCGAGTCTCTGCATGTTCACAACATGCCACAGATGATGTCAGCGGCGTTTTGATGCCAGTATTACGTCGGAGTTATCTCCAGCAGCACATCCCGTGCTTCTTATCTGTTTGCTTTTTACCAGGGGATTGGATTTGAATGACTAGTCTGCCGGTTTTAATAGAGAGTGAGGAGTTTACCTATATTTGAAGCGAGTTTACGCCGCTGTAAAATTCACTGATAGCGAAAGGAAATGTGTTGACAAACGGAGAGGAATGGAAGATACTGGAGGAGAAGGAGTGTGATAGGGTGAGAAAGAGCTTTGCCTCGGCTGCGGCTCCCCGGGCGGCATGTTAAATTCCTGTCAGTGATGAGCTTTTATTCGTTGTGGCAGCATTACATTTCCATGACTTCACAACCACTGGCGAATTCAGACAGGGGAGTAATGAGGATCGCTGGAAATCACCGAATTAATGCATCTTCACCGATTCTCCGTCTCCCTCATTATGCCATTCTTTATTCGCCATTGTCTCACTCCATCTCCTCTTTTTTCCTCCTCTTTGCCGCCACTCCTCCACCTCTTAGAGTAGCCTTTTATTTTCCTTTCATCCTCTGTTGTCAGCTGCTTGTTCCTCATTTAGTCAGATTAAAAACACCACTCCCTGCACTACTCTTTGAAATCCTCTCTCATTTTCCCCAGCCCCTGTCATAACACCTCTCTCAGGTGATTGTGCCAAGACTCAGGAATGTCAGCGCCGGTCTTCATGTGCAGACTTGACTGAACACACCCAGAAACCTGCGAGGACAGTCTGATACAGTGTCCCTCAGTTTAAAGCCAAACAATCCTCCTCTGTGAATATTTTCCCCCTGCAGCTTACATAAAAGAAACTCCTCTGAATGTTTCTTATTTTTCTGTTAACCACAAATCCGTACCTGATGTGTCATTTCCACAACCAATCGTCAGCCTTTTTTTTCCTCTCTTTGTGCATTCGTTTCCCATTTGTTTCCCTTAAAGACTCAAATGACTCAGAGGGAAACACTCATCGAGTTGTGAAAGAAAAGGATTTTGTCACTTAAATGTTTAGAGGTAGTAAATCATCCACTCCATCGAGTCAGATGTGAGCGTTCAGGAAAGTATGATTAATGCAACTGGAAATGAAGCCCCTGCTGCAGCGTTTCATGTTTTCTTCACCTGTATGAATCTATCATGCCTCCACATTGAATTATAGCCTTTCATGGCACATCTTGGCACCTATTAATCTCAATCCCGTGTTTTTCCTTGTTGCAACTCAAGGTTAGTGCACTATCTGCATATTCCCAGAGTGGTGTTAATAGACACAGCCTCCCTTTGTTGCCTGGAACAGAAACAGAGCTGCTGTTTCACTGCTTTGAGGTCTTTTTTATCTTTCCGTTGGCAGGTGTTGCCGGTAGCGATGGCATGCCGGTGCAATGCCTCCTCTCTCCTCCGTGCTGTCAAACACCCCTTCAAACCCCAAGCATTCCAAGTGTGTTTTATTATTAGTGTTCCTGTAATGTGATTAGTTTGCACCATAGCCTCTCTAATTCCAGATACTCGCATTCACAGTGCACGCAAAGTGGCCACGCCGCAGAAACACAGAAATAAATAGCCAGTTTGTTATCTTCCTGTGCGCACAAGGCCAGTGGGCAGAATGGGAGGAGGTGTTGGGATGTGACCTTGTGGAGAGATAAATACTAAGCAGGATAACACGGTGAGAACAAGCAGTCCTCTTTGCCAAAGCAGCTCTTTGCAAAATAAAAGCTGTTTTTTCCTCGGCTGCTCTAAAGTGATCTGATCTGGGCTCTTCCCATCCCTCCCCGCCTTTAAAACACCTCCATTAGAGAGGCGGAGCTGTCCTAACACTCCTGCTCCACCCTGCCATTCCCTCTGAGGAGAAACATCTTAACATCTCTGTCAGGAGCTCACAGTTCTGTTTTCAAAGCTGCAGTTTCCCCACAAAAATACCTGAACGTTACAACAGCTTTCATGTCTGCAGTTAGTGTAGACTGTAACAGGTACTTCTCTCTTTGGTGTTGGCATTTACATTCTTCAAATGTGAGTGTCAGAGGTGGTGTCACTTAATCCTTTATGGACCAGGAGGTGATGGGGAGTTCCTTTGAAGGTCTCTGCTGTGCACTTTAAATGGATTCACCTTGTGTCTTTCACCTCTGTCAGTGGGTAATATTGGACCCCAGGAACCTTTGAAATGTGAGGCAGGAAAGTGGCCTCATTAAGACTGAACTGGAGGGTCTCATGGAGGCAGCAGAGCAAAACCAGGTCCAACAGGTCCTCTCAGATATGCAAATGAGGTCAAACTGTTCCACATCTGGATTTAGGCCCTGTTTACTGGACACTGGGTACCTTTCACATTTGGAACAACACGGTACCAATGCCTGGTACCTGGCAATTGGTACCGGTACTCAGTGGTACCAATTTTTGGTACAATTTTGTGTTAATGTGGTGAAAAATATCCATTTGTTTGATAATGAAATACATTTTTGTTTTTATTTTACATATTTATTCTTCATTATATAACCTCCCAATCCTGTGTTCATGTCCAGAATCGGTACCCGGTACAGAATTTGGTCAGTACCTTTAGTAGTACCTTATTCAGTACCCATCCCTACTGAAAGCGCTGTAATAAGCATGCCAGGTCTGTAGTTGGTGCTATAACTGTCTTGTCCAGAAGCAGCTTTTGTTAGATCTCCACTGAAGTAGAGATGGGCCAATCTTCTGCACTGGAAAAAAAGTGAAATCTTATCAAGTGATTTTGTCTTATTTTCCCTAAAAAAGGTCTCATTTTAAGCTATTTAAAGACAAAATGAGCTCTGAATTGCTTGTAAAATGTTTTGAAAACAATTTGCCAACAGAACAAGAGAAAAGTTTCTTGTATGAAGACATTATTTTAGTTTCAAACAAATTTTCTAGCAAATATTTCTAGTTCCATTGGCTGATATTTTTGTACTTGTTCCAAGCAATCCGGACCTCATTTTTGTCTTAAGATAACTTAAAACAAGACATTTTTCTGGACTGATCAGTTGAACGTGGCTCATATCAAGTATAAGAAAAGAGTTTTTACTTGAGATAAGACAAAAACACTTGATTTTTTTTTTTTTTGCAGTGTGGTGTGTTGATGAATACTAAGTGCAGAAGTGGAGCAACAGATGCACATTTTGTTGAAAGACAGTCAGCAGTTTGAGCAGCACAAGCACAACATGGTAGTCCATGACAACTGTAGCGTGACATCAGCATTTCCACTGACAATGTTGGCTGTTCTTGTTTTAGGTCCGCTAGAACGCTGTTTCCATGCAAAAACAAGGCCGAAACACAACAATACTCTTGCGATTTACCCCAAAAGCCGTTGTTGTGTAAACGGCCCCCTGTTTCCAAAGATTTACCGAATCGATTTGGAAATTGTTGCACATCACTGTCCACTCTAAATTTATTTTTTTACTAAGTTTCAAAGCAGATATCTGCCCATACCAGTGCTAACAAGCAAACAAAAGGTGGCGTAAACACTCCTTCCCCAGCCGAGGTAATAAGGAAAGTGATGAGACGGAGGCGGTGAAAGTTAAAGGAGAGGATTACAGGTGAACCCTCTCTCTTCTCCTTCAATCCTCTGGATTTTCACCCTCTTTGGACTTGGTGGGAGGATGTGTTCCTGAGCAGAAGTGACCTGGCTCTGCTCTCTCATTCATGTGTGTAATGAAGGCCTGTGTCTGAATAATCCCATTAGGTGCTCAGATTAAAACCTGAGCTGATATTTGAGACTGTGCCCGGCGCCGCTTTAGAAATTGGAGAGCTTTGCCGTCGGCTCTGGGAGAAAGGGTGCGGCGGCAGCGGCGAATGAGGAGGAGGAGCAGGGTGAGGAGGGGGACGTGTTTGGGAGGTCTGTCCTTTTGGACTGATGGGTTGCTTTTGTAATTAGAATAAGAGGAAGGCTTCAGAAGCATCATTATCCACCAGAGATGTAGACTACTACTAGAAACTTGATCTGTTGGGGTGTAACCGTTCCGATTGAACAGTCTATGACTATCATTCCACACGGGGACGTCCGGGGACGTCTTTAAGAGGAAAATTCACATTTTTTGGTTCGCATGATGAGGATGGGAGAGGCGACTGTTGCCTGCAAGACAGTACTGAGGGTTTAATGTCTCTGTGTCAAAAACTGAGATCTTATCAAGTGTTTTTGTCTTATTTTCAGAAAAATTTGTCTTGTTCTACTCAATATGAGCCACTCTAAACTCATCAGTACAGAAAAAAATGTCCTGTTTTAAGTTCTTTAAAGACAAAAATGAGGTCTGAATGACTTCAAGTAAAAAGAAATCTCCCTTTTTAGAAAATTTACCTGAAATCAGAATAATGTCTGGAAACAAGTAGCTTTTCTCTTGTTCCATTGGCAGATATTTTTAACTTGTTACAAGCAATTAAGACCTCATTTTTTACTTTAAATAACTTGAAACAAGACATTTTTCTGGACTGGTCAGGTGAATGTGGCTCAGGTTAAGTCTAATAAGACATTTTCTGCAGAAAATGAGTAAAAAAACACTTTGTAAGATTTCAGTTTTTTTGAGGTGGGAGCTAAATGAAGCTGAGGTATGATCAGATGTTTTTGCTGATCCATTTGAGAAAATCAGACCTCGATGAACTCAGATTTCCTTAATTATGTGTTTCCTGTTTTGGATGGTATAAACGTCAACAATTTTTAGCAGCTATTAGCGCAGAGATGTCCTCATTAATCACTCTTGCATGTAAAAGCTGTGGTTTAAACCTTGAAGTGAAAACACGGCACTGCATAAAGGTGTGTTTTGATGTTATTTTGAATGTGCTTCAAAGCAGAGCAACATGAACTCAGTGTATCAGTAAAAACGTGTGATTTTTGTGTTCTGTCTTTGATTTTAGGTGTTTCATGAGATAAATAACATTCAGTAGGTGTTGCAAAAAAGCCAGCGAGTCTCATCTGTATCACTTCCTCGTTGCATATAGCACATAATGTAGGAGTCTGTGCTCCGACCTGCGTGAAGAGGAAGCTCCTTCCTTTCTTCCTCGCCGTCTCTTCTCTGCAGCCCTCTCCCACACCATTTGTTTAGTGGATGCTGTAACTCTTTGTTGTTCCCAGCCTCTTATCTGTGTGCAGGATTCAGCGCTCGCTATTGAAGTTAAATGTGCCTCTGCTGTGCAGGTTTAGACATACACTACCCAAGCGCCTCTGGGCTTTGATCACGTTTCAGATAAAAGTCTCTTCTGTTCGTGCACTGGAGGGAGCTCGGCACGTTTTTGGGTTTTTTAGCGGCATGTTTATGTAAGGGACGTGGTTTGCTGCTCTCACTTTTACCGTAGAGTGTGCTTATCTCTCTGTTTGGAGGCTGCATGCTTTCCAAAATGGACCTGGTAGTTCAGCGTGGCAGCAGTTACACTCATGAAACTTTCCAGTGTTGGAGGAGAATCCTTCAGACTCTTAGTTAGGCCATTAGTCACTGTCTCTGTGCTCTCGATTGGAGCACATCTCATTTGATAATTTTCTCTCTATCTGCGCTGTCTGTCCTGAATAATACACACGTTTCTCTGGCAGCGTATTCTAATTTTTGCTGTCTGCTCTGCTGCCTGAATAGAAAAGCTCTCCTGATGCATCATGGCTGTGAATGCTTGGCTGCTGATAATCATCTCTGGCAGTGTGCTTTCATTTCATTACCGATGAAGGTGGTTATAAGTCATGGTGTTCTATTTCATGCTGGACTGTGCTGCTCGATATCTTTCAGTGTGAAACCCAAGGAGTGAGTGTTTGAACTACGAGGCCACATGAATTCATTCTTGCAGTAATGGTTTATTAAAGTGTTTAATTTTCCTCTATCAGAGTGGAGCTGCTGTTGTGTGCATGCTGAAAAACTTCTCAAACTTTAATCTCTCCAGTCACTCGCCTCTGTGATGCTGTTCTTTGTGGGCTGGCTGTTTATTTCCTGTGTGAAACTGCATGTGCTTGTAATTAACTGAGCCTCGCCGCTCTGTCGCTGAGGTCTCTGTGGGGTTGGGGGGTTTCTGTCGTGGGGCCGGGGGTCCTTCCTTTCCCCTTTGCTTTTCCGTCCTTGTCTCCCTTACTTCATCTTTCCTAAAAAAAAAAAAAACTGCACCTGCACAAACGCACCTCCTCCCACCAGAGCACTGACACACTCCCTTCCATCTGTCTTTTCCTACCCAGAATTCCCTATCAACCCGTCACCAAGGAGTGAGATCAATGAGGATCAGCACAATGCAGGTGCCGCCATCGGGGGCGCAGTTGGGGGCGTCGCCCTCTTGGGCATTGCAGCCATACTGCTCTTCGTTTTCCTGCGCCGCCGCCAGCGCACCTTCAAAGGGGACTACAGCACCAAGAAACATGTGTTTGGGAACGGGTACAGCAAGGCAGGCGGGCTGCCCGCTCACCCTCCCATCCCCAAGAACCTGCAGTACCCCGACGACTCGGACGACGAGAAGAAGCCCGCCCAGATCGGCGGTCCTGGAGGGTTTGAGGCAGGAGAGCGTGATTTTGATGGCGAGCAAGAGGACCTGAAGAGGCCCTATTTCACTGTGGACGAAGGCGAGAGCCGAGATTATGACGAGCGGACTCTGGCCTTCCAGTATGACCCTGAACCTGAGATAGCTGATGATATGATCTCTCAAACCGACGGCTCTGTCATTTCTAAGAAAGAGTGGTATGTGTAGGGGCATGCACCTAGCAAACCAAACAACCCTTTTGTCCCCCACCTGCATTCCACTGCACCCTTCACCTCCATCACGCCCCCGCCCACCCATTCGTCACACCGCACCTTTCACAGTCCCACTCCTCTTTTGGTCAACCTAGTACCCCCTCCCCCTTGACTCCCCCCACATCAGACCCCATTCAACTAATCTCAATAGAAAATCAAGCGTCTATTTAAAGTGCTAGCAACATCAACGTGTCAACAGGACAGTTTGGTTTCAGTTCATCAGGTGAACGGGCAGAAAAACAAACTAAGGTATGTAAACGGACTTGCTGGCACCGCCCGGCGAGTCCAGGGAGGTGATTGGTTGATTAATACTGGTGTAATATTCTTTTTTGTGTATTTTTTCATGTTCTAAATGTATTAAATGTGTAAAAAGAGACTGCAGGTTGGGGTGTTGCTGAGCACATTTGTGAAAGTCCTACACTGGATGTGCAATTTGGTTTGTTTCCATTACCATTGCCGTTTGTTTTTATTATTTTTATAAAGTCTTTTTGTATGATTTTTAAGTGACCTGACAATTGAGAGTATAATGTCTGACATGATTACAGGTGGAGTTTTATGTGTTTGTAATTTTGTGGTCAAATGTTTCACAGAAAGAAAAAAAAAAGGGTCAAACAGCACCTGTGTTATTTCTCCTGTTTTTCACTGGGGTTAGGCCCGTTAAATTAACCATTTTTATACATGTACAGCATTAAAACAGACATTTTAATGCAGTTTCCAAAGAAAAGCTGTCATTTTCTTGACCCCCCCTGTGTTTATATTCTTAGAGTCAGTCAGCAGAGCCATCTGGACATGGCCGTAACAAATAAAAATGTGTTATTTTTTATTATTCAAAATTTCAATCATATTCAGTTTTCTTATAACATCAGAGAATAGCAGGGGAGAGAAGGGCTGCAATCCTTTCACAACAGTTTCACCTTTCAGTGGAGCATCACGACCATCACGTCCTAAAGTGGTTCGGTGATTCTCGTTGTCCACAGAAACCTTTAATACCGCTCTGAAATGTCATGATTGTCACTTGACTTGAACAGGTCGACCTGTGTGCACGAGCTCTCACTCTGACCACTATAATGAAATGTCTGTTTCTTGTGTTGAGTTGTCATAATGATGTTTTGTTCTCACCCCTCTGTCAGAGAAAAGTGTCAGGGGAATTTTCCCGGTAATGACTCTGTCCCTCCTCATAATTGTGTGACTCTGTTGCCGAAGATTGGCTTAAGCCTCCTGCTCGCACCAACAGCATTTTCTATGAGGAGTCGTCCACGGACGCAAAGGACTCCGACAGGAGGAAACTGTGGATTGATGCTTTGATTTACAGAGAAATCATTTGAACATGTAAAGGGAAAAATGACGGTGGCCATGCTGAGTATAACACGTCACCTGCTGCTTTCATGGTGTTTTGTTACATCTTGTTGTTTGTTTCTTAAAGTGTGTTTTGGGGATTTAAAGGAATGAATGGTTGTCCTTCCCTCTTTGTTGGCATCTGAACCAGCCAATAGGGATACAATGACCCTGTCTGAAGGCATTATGTATTTCTGGCTCTATAAATCACTGTAACACGTGCCAGTGGATGCTTGCATTGCAAATTACTTGTTTCTGTCCTCAGCTTCGAGGTCCATTACACAATCAGCAAAACGCATTTGCCTCGAACAAAAAAACTTGAGTGTGGCGTATCGGATAAAACAGAAGCAAAAGGCGTAAATCTGTGGATATAAACAGCAGGCTCTGAACAATATAAATACTATACCAAGCCTTATTTTATGCATGTTTTTGTGTTGGAGTGGATGTGAGCGTGTTGCTATTTTTTCTGTATTGATTCCAGTGTGTCTGTCCTCATTTGCAGCTCTAAAGACAACACTTTGTCAGTGTTGTCAGTATTGACAGAGGTATGAGTTAATGGGCACACAGTACCCAGCGACAATATTGCAGTTAACACTCAAAAAAGGAAATAAGTATATAAATATAAATAAATAAAGATGAAAAAATAGCATCCCTCTGAGAGCAGATCTGTCTGCCAGCTGGAGATGTGAATGTTTTACAGTTCATGCTTGTCTACTGTATGTTTTTAGATGAGCATGTTAATTATGAGCCTCAATTTCTATAGCATTTTCAACTCAAATTAGCATCACCAGATGAGAACTATCATGTTTATATTGAAGTCTGTTGATTTCAGTTTTGTTGAGTTGAATTTTCTACAGCCTTATTTCTGTTTTATAGCCAATACACTGCGAGAAAACTGAAAGCTTATGAAGTGTTTTTGTCTTATTTTAAGTAAAAATCATCTAATTATACTTTATATGAGCCATATTCAACTTATCAGTCTAGAAAATGTTTTGGTTTTTTTTTTTGGACAAAAATGAGGTCTGAATTGCTTGTAACAAGTAAAAAAGTCTGCCAATGGAACAAGAAAATTGCCTGTTCAAAATGTAGAAAACGAAGCAGAACGGCTATCGCTGCCATATTGATAGTGGCAAGGGCTTTACATACAGCTATAGGGGCCTATCAGTCACGTGACCCTGAGCTGTGCCTCGGATTGGGCGAGCTTGCGATCTTAAAATCCTAAACTGCTGAGTTAGAAACAAATTCACCCCTTGTATAGTGTGTGCCGATAGCGAAATTAGCGATTTAGACAGGAGACGTTTTTTGAATCAGGCTGTAAATAGGTTAATTTCTGCTTTGAAAACCACTTTTTTTTTGGCTTGGTGTGTGTGACTTCTGGTTCTTCTGGAGCCAGCCTCAAGCAGACACTCGAGAAACAGCAGATTTCAGCACTTCCGCACTGACTCATATTCTTAGACCGGAGGTTGCTGCTAGGTTGCAAGCAACTCAGACCTCATTTTTGTCTTTAAATAACTTGAAACAAGAAACTTTTCTGGACTAGTCAGGTGAATGTGGCTCATATTAAGTCTAAAAAGACATTTTCTACTGACAATAAGACAAAAACACTTGATAAGATTTCAGTTTTTGCAGTGTACAGTCTGGGGTCGACACTTAAAGGTTTGCACCGGAAAGAGAAGGCTAATCGACGGTAGCATGGTCGCTACTTTTAAAGTGCAAAAGCTAATTACACTTTTATAGCTGTTAGTTTCTGTTTCACCTGCCGATAAACTGCTTTTGATATCTCTTCACTGTTGCGTCACAGCATGATGGAGTTTGGAAAGCACGTTTTTTTATCTTATCTTTTGTTCTTGCATTCAGTGCCTATCAAAGTCGGGAGACATGAGGTAGTCTGAACAGCTGCTGCTCCATCATTTGAGTTCCTCATGCCTCAGAATAGAATAAAAGTACCAGTTTATGACCTGGACTGCAAACCTCTTTTGAACAGGATATTACTCCAGCACAAACTTAACAGAGTCTGTATTTGATCTCTGAATCAATTGGTCTCCTAAAAAGCTGCATCCATCACCGTGTTAAAGTTTATCACCGGCCAAATGGTGAAACAGCACTTTTCCCGGCCGATACTGGACGGTGTTGAAGACATCAAACTTGCAACCCAGTCGCACATTGCCGACTTTTTTAAGCACAACTGAAATCGAGCGAAAAGAGATTCAACTTGTAAACTAAAAAGATACGACTTTGGCCCAAAGCGAAGATTAACTCTGCCCCCCCTATCTTTAAAGCACAAGACTTTTGAGGTTTTCATTTCGCTTTGTTCTGCATCCATTATGAAACCACTGCCACACTGCTTCTCAGACATGACGGAGAGAGAAAAGCTTCTCAGATGTGAGTGGACATTCTGTAAACTGGTAGATGTAAACATCGTCTTCATGTTGTCGGGGTGTTATGAGTTTCTATTTTGTAATACTGACTGTAACTTCATTCCATCCTAATCTACTTTTTGTATCCAGTATGTTTGACATTCCACTGTAAATACTGTACATAGGGTTGAGATTATAGTCGGGATTTATTTAGGGACGACTGCGTAGGGACCCTGTTCGTGTAAAATATTCCTATTTTGACTGCAAACCTAGAGACCCCATGATGATAGCAGAAGTGGATGCATAGCTTACTCCCAAAGTCCCAACTAAAAATGTTCCTCCAGTACCTTTTTAATCTGCCACTAGTGGCTTCACTGTCATTCAAAGGGGTGATGCGTACAGTCTGTGGATTTGATGTTGTTGAGAGAAAACAAAAGAGAGACATTGTCTGTATGCAGCCATGTGAATGTATATTTCTGAGGGTGTTACAAAAAAAATCTCTTGTTCAATTGTGATGACCCAGTGAAGTAACTTGTATTTGTTTTACGCATTAAATGAGTTCAATAGTCAACATTGTTCTGTCCCAGTTCACTGATTGGGTAGATGTGTGTTATCTGATTGAATATGCTCCATGACTGCAACACATTTCTTATCACTGCGTATTGATTTTAGTAATCGCAGCACTCTCCCAGTAGCTGGAATCAGTAATGTATCCCTGTCGCCTCATGCAGGTGCTTATTTGGATTTATCCTCCTGCATCACCTCTCTCAGTGCGCCTCTAAGACAATGAAACAGGTTTGTTCTGCTTAAAGATGTTCCCTCAGTTTGAGCGCTAACAAACTGTTAGGACGGTATTTAAAAGCAGATGTTGCTCTTGCTCCCAGAGCAAATTTCTTTTTCGGTTAAATCTTCAGAGCTCAGACAGGGTTCAGGCATCCAGCCATTAGACTGAGCCGCAGTTCTGCATTGCAGCATCCAATATTCAGCTCTAGGTTCGTTCCAGTTTTAAGAATTAAAAGGCTACAGAGGCGGCTGCAGTGCTAATGCACGATGATTCTCTTTGCAGGCAACCATCGCTTCCTCATTGTTCCCCTCTGTTTTCATGCTCGAGCATGAGCGCAATCCCATCACAATGAAAGCCTTACAATCACACAGGGTTCAGAAATGTCCTATGATTTAGATACACTTTATTTTACACGTGTGGACCTCATTTTCCACCTTCCATCGCTGAGAAAAGGCTGTTTAAAGAAGCTGAGGGTGTGATGTTACAGTGTGCTGGTAATTGTTTTCTGACAGGCGAACAAAAGACAGTTAAAGGGATACATTGAGACCATAACAAGGGTCTGCACTGGTTATTACTGTAGCTTTTAGAGGGTTTCCTCTTTAATTGGGAGCAAAAACTGTCAGGCAGATGTTGGTCGTGAGTTTGGGTGCTTAATGAAGCGACAGTGATATGATGAGAGAGGCCCAGTGTAGAGCAGACAGATCTGTCTCAGACTGTGGGACTCGAGTGCAGACATCTGCAGAGTGCACATTAAGAACAGCCCAGAGTTTGCAGCTGTTGCCATCCATTTGCTAAAAGAGCCCTTTGTAGCCCAGGGGGCTTTGATGGCACATAGGCTTTTAACATGCATGGCCATCTCGTTTTTTTCCCCCCTCCTATCAGAGCCGCCTGTGAAATCTACAACATTTGCTCCACTGCAGTGCTCTGTGGATAAAATATGGCTGCATTTCTCTTTTAATATGATCCTCATGGGCTGTTGAACCCAAATAGGCAGCTCATGTCTCATCAGTACATTCAACTAAAGATATCAGAGGATACAGATGACATAATATCAGAGAGGAAAAACGACTTTTGCTAACTCAAACCTACCACGCTGACACTCTTCATGGTTTCTTTTCTCCACACCCTGAGTTCCTCTTTTGATTTTTGTGCCACAACAGCAAAAACTTCAACATGGATCGATTTCCCGAAGCTACTATCAAAAGAAACTTTTTGCCACTGTGAAATGTTTGGCAGGATTTATCAATCTAAAAGGCTTCAGGAAAGCAAACAGGCAGCCAATTCCACGAGTCGTTAAACAATAGTGATTAAATTGTTAATGGACTTACTGTATAAGCATGAGCGATTCATTGGGTTGATTCAGGAGGAGGGGGAGACTTGTAGCTGCGAGGCTAGTTTGTCTGCAGACACGTGGACGTCTGAATTCTTCAAGTGTTTTAATTTAGGATCTATATTCAGTGGACTCAGTGAGTGTTGATGTTGTTAAAAAAAAGGATGACCTGTGTCACAGCCTGTTTGTCATCATGTTTCTGCTCAGCTCTTTCTAATAATCTTTCTTTGGAATAACAGATTGTTCATGGCTTTTCTGCCCTTGTTTTCTATCTGTTTCAGTGTGTACACTTTGAGGTCACATGGGGGTTTTCCTGTCCATAATAAAAACGTGTTACTGTAAACAATGCCTGTGCTCTCATCTTCAACTTTTTATTTTAAAGGTTTAATGACAAGTTTTCCCTTTTTACACTTCTGAAAGGTGAAGACTCATCCCTCCCACTGACTTCAGCCTTGAAGAGCATAAAAGATGCATTTCATCAGCTAGCTTAATCAACTTCACCGTCTGAAAGCTTTAGTATCCCGTTTTTATGAGCGGTCTCTAAAGTCAATGTACTGCGTTAATGTTAAAGATGAAATAGGTATAAGATAATATGTCCCAAGGTGTCCTGTTATATAACAGGATTAAGAGTCTAAAGGCATGCTGGAAGCTTTGTCAGGCTGTACTTAGAGGAGGGGGTCTCAGCGCACGAACGTGAAATGCTGCTAAAAGCTATCTTTGCTTCTTAAAGCTAGAAAATAAAGAGAGGTGAAGGTTTGAAAGTCTGTTCAACTGCTGCAGAGTTTAGAGCCAGGGACAATTTGCTGTCCTTGAGTTTGAGTTGGTTTGCAGAATAATAGGAGGAGCACGGAGTCTTATTATGTGGAAGTAGCTTTGCTGTTAGCTAAATGCTAACATTAGCATGCACAATTACAATGCTTAAAGCATTATTTTTGCAGATTTTTTGAAGTTCAACCACATAAAACACACAGTGAGTCCTGTATTCTTGACAATATTTTACCGTAATATCTGTAGGAACTGGGAAAGATCTTTTTTATGGGCCAACCTGACATGCCAGACGGATAGTTTCAAAGGAAATATTTCACTAGATCTGGGTAGCAGCTCTTCGGATTTGTTTTCAGAGGCGGGACCTTCAAAAAAAATCAGCAGCTGGTGATTGGACGACCATTCTGATTGACACACTCACCACAGACCAATCCACATCAAGTCTTGTTATGACGTAGCTTATGTGCGCCGCTGCTGAGAAACAATAGACAAACAACTACAGGAACACGAGGAACAGCTGTGACAATGGTGTTAAACGACTGCTGCCATATTTGTAAAGTTAACTTAGGAATCAAAAGAACGTTGACAAGTACGAAACTCTGCTGACGTCACGTTGCTCCCGCCTCTCTTCCCTGACTGGGCCGGTTAGAATTTAGTCGGAGTGAATTTGTTGGTCAATGGAGCCTGGCAAGATGGATCTGCAGGATTTCAGATACTGAATCAGGCAGGTCCATCTGCTCTGCAAGGTTAGGTGGCCTGTGGATGTCAGACAATTTGCAAAAGCTACAACACAAATGCAACAGCTAACAGGAATGCAAGAGCAAAAATACAAGAATGCAAGAGCAGACGCCACAACACAACGGAAGTTTAAAGAAGTTACTGATCCAAACGGACACAGAAAAGTTGTAAAATTGAGTAAATGATAAACTTAATCTACCATAAAAATAGCTTCATAGGGGTGTCACCTTGTGATATCCTTCATAGGACTTATATTTATTTACATTAGCATTAGAGCTATATATATCATAGCTTAAGTTATAAAAGAAAACAACCATTAACTTTCACAACTTCTCTGTATCCGTTAGTACAATTTTCCTCTTATCTTCTATTGTGTTGTGACGAAAATTCATTGTGTGAAATTCAGTAATGATACTCTAAAAGATTCAGTAATGATGCTATAAATACTGTTACAGCAATTTACTGTAAAATTTATAGCAAATGGATGTTTGTAAACACAGTTAGAATTCACAACATGCATTAAACTACTACTGTTGAGATTTTAATGTCTAGGTGGAAAAAAAACAGTTAAAACATTGACTCTTTCTATACTGTGTCTGATACAGATTCACCTTTTCGTTTTCTCACTGACCACTTCATTCACCCATAATGCATCTCAGTCATCTGGATCAAAAGTGAGACGTTACAGGAGCCAAGTACTGAACCTTGAACCAGCTGAGTTAAGAGTTAAAAAAGGCTTTTAGGAGGTGATTTATACAAACTCACCTTTAAAATAAAGCCTACACTAAAGAACTGAAGCAGAAAAATCCATTAGTGGGAACAAATAAGCTTTAAATGGACTCCTATACATGTCATATTCAGAGGACGCTAAGCTGAGTAGTCCAGGAAGTTTAGATATGCCCTGAATAGAATTATAGCCTGTCAACAGTGACTGTTTGAATAAACGACAGGAAAACTCCACCATGTTTACTTCTGTAACCTGGAAGCTAAAAGAAAAAAATCATTGTCTTTGTTTGAAATGGGGTCAAATTTGACCATATGATGGCACCAGATGAGAACAAACATCCAAACAGAACATAATAACCATCACTGTCACAGTCACTTCTCTGTTACTTCAAATATTTATTTATTTCTCTGTCTGCTGAGTGACACATCACCATCCTTTAATCTAAAACACAGAGACAGAAGTGTATCATGACCCTCTGCACAGTGACTGCACAGTGACTGCAGTGTGAGTGCGCTCATATCATCCATCTTTAATACCCCCTTCTGTGGTCAAATATGTGGTTTGTCCGTGTTTTTACCCTCCGGTGAAAATCAACGGGCAACTTTTCACACAAGCAGCCGTGCTGTTGTCATGAAAAACCCTACAGTCTGATCTAACCTGTGCCCTGATTAATACAACCGGAGAGTAAACAGCGGTGTGTGAGATGTTTTATGATTTTAATGAGCATCTGTGAGCTATCACAAACATGTTTTTCCCCCTCTCTGCTTTTACGCCCTCATATATAATATACATTGTATAACACTCCCTGAGCTGCTGCAGCAGTTTCTACAGACACATATTATTAGAGTAAATAACACTGATATATCCGGGAGCTGTGAAGAGACTTTAGTTAAAATGTTTCTGGAGAGAAGTCGGAGAAGGTTTTTCCCATGTGCACCCCTCGCTAAAGTATTATTAAAGAGAAGTCTACGGCTATAACTCAAATAGTACAAAACAGTTAAATGAAATACTTCAGCATTGTGCCAACAAACACAACTTTATTGATATTAACTTTCTTTCCAGTGTAATTTAAGTTGCAGTGGGAGCTTTTCTGGATTGACCACAGAGCAAACATTTACTCGCCAAACGTCAAGTTTTCTGCCTCTGCTGGAGAAAAAAACACGAAGTTTGTGGTCAAAGTGTCACAGGAGTCACCGCTCTCGAGGGTGTAGCTGTAAATCTGACATGAAGACTAAATATTCAATAATTTATCGAAAAATGTTTTCTTATTCACCCTGCTACTTCATCCCAAGTCTTAAGCTGTAGAGAAACTCATTCAGCTGCTGATATCTTTCCATCACTTGGTGGTATTTTCTCTGGTCATGTGATCAAAGTCGTCCTACAATCACTTGTGTCATCTCTAACTTCATTCCCAGCATCCTCCCTCTCAGTTTGTCCTTTCTGTCCCCTCAGATTTTGCTCCTACGATTAGACTTGACACACGTTTCACTCCAAAGCTCAGCGCTCATAACTCAGAGAAAAATGTCCTCGCCATGACCAAACCAGCGAGAGAAAGTCTAAAAAACAGCCAAACTCACATCTATGAGTTTCTTTCCATCGTCTTTAAACCACAGTGACGCAAACTGAGCTGCAAATGAACACATCACAGGTGTTGTTTGTGCCTCACAGATACTGACACCTGGCTCAGCGTTCTTGCTTTGTCTGGAGGTGTTTTTCTTCTTATCCATACTTACCTTCTGTTGGCCTTGTGAAGTTAAAAAGGCTAGATTGTGCTTATTTAGTCTCTGAAGCTCCTTGTGGAGTCACTGCAGAGGAATAAAATGTATGTACTTTACGTTTAAACTGTCTGAACTTGCCCATATGCAGCAGGGACATTGCCCTGCTCTCCTCCTACTCTCCCTGAACCAAGGACCCTGCTGCTGGGACTCAACCCTGCTCCCAGGTGTATTCAACCTCTGTGGTCTTCATTGTGCCGCTGCAGCCATGTCTTGGAGTTTAAAATAAAAGCAGAAGCATCTTTAAGAAGCTTAAGATTTGATACAGAAACTGAAAGAATCTTTGCTGCAGACAATTTACTGTCATAAACCAACACAAATATGAGTAAGGACTCTAAAAGAACAGACCCTAAACCAGACACAGCTTCCAAATCCTTGATGATCTACATGCTATCACTCTGAGTTTGACTTTAATCTGATTGGTCGAAACCACAATCCTCTCAGATCAATCCCCGGAAAGGAGTTCCGGCACGTTTCATTTCACCTCTGCCTTCATGGTGCCGTGGCCTCATCTCAACGTTCGTCACCCTCTCAGGATGGCCTTGAGGGTCAGGACATACTAAATAATAGAAATTGGACAAAATATTGATGAGGCCATATATTGTCGTCCTGACCTGTGTGTTACAATTACTGATACACCGGAGCTAAATATTGATGTTTTACTCAAACATCAATAAAAATATGCTGCTCTGTATAGATTCCCCTGCCAATTTGATTCACAACACCAATATTATATGATGTGGTGGTGAGTAAGTATATAAGTGAAGTCAATTTATGTAGTGGTTTTCATAGACAAGAATCACAAAGTGGTTAACAAAGACAGAAAAAAGAATGAAAAATAAAAAAAATAAAAAGATTGGGGAGTTCACAGCAGCATTAGACTGGAGGGATACAGTGATTGATAATTTCTGGTGCTGATAATGAAGTGCTAAAAACTGCAGTTCCTTCAGTGTCCACTTGAGGCTGGCTGCAGAACAACGATGAGCCACATGCACAGCTGTTCAAAACAGTCGTCTTTACAGCAGAAATAAAAAATCTGCAATGCAAAAACTGAAATCTAAGGAATCTAAATCTTGTGAAATCTTGTGTCCTATAGAGAGTAAAATCTCTTAAGACCAACAATAAAAAATTAATCAAAGTTATATATATATATATATATATATATATATATATATATATATATATATATATATATATATATATATATATATATATATATATATATATATATATATATATATATATATATAGGTATTTTTATATTTTTTCTTTTATTTATTTATTTTAATTAAAAATATGTGAAAAATTATTTAAATTGAAATACAAAAAAATATGTCAAAAAAAGATTGTTTTGCTTAAATTCAGTATTAAACTAGTATTGTCCTCCGGAAGTTCTTTAAAAAATATATTTTTATCAAAAAAAAAAAAAAGGATCTTCTTCTTGATTTAAGGCAAGGCAAGTTAATTGTAGAACACCGTCCATACACAAGGCAATTCAAAGTGCTTTACAGCTTTTAATAAAATAAAATCACAATAGGCAAAATAAAATCATTGCATCAATAAACATAATTAATTTATTTGAAAGAGAGGAGTGTAGATAAAACACTTTCAGGTGTTGTGTGCTACGACTGTTTTCAGCCATGATTTGAACGTTATCAGAGTTGAGGCCTGTCTCATATCTTCTGGAAGACTGTTCCAGATATTAAGGCCATAAAACACTGGAATACCTATCAGGCCACGCTCATCCCAAAATCTATCATTAGGTTAAATTAACTTGCCATAAAAGCATATAATTTGTCCCGTTTGAAGAGATTCTTTAATCAAATTTTGAGATTTTTTATCCTGTATTCAGATATGCATGCTGTACCTGTTAGCGAGCTCCCAATGCTCAATGTTGAGGAAAGGTTAGATGATGTCAAGTCTGCAGGAATCACTCACCTCCTTCAAAAGACACATGGAGTTGAAGTGATAATTGCTGCTAATTTTTTTGATAATAAGTGAGAAACTAGAGTGAGGTGGGAGTCTTACAGCAGTGCTGATAGGGCTGAGGATTCAGAGAGGGTTACAGATGAATGGAAGCTGACTGGAGACAACCTGGTTGGAACAGTCGTTTCAGCTAACATCACAGTAACGTTTGTTGTATTGACAGAACAGAGCATAAAATGTGGACCTCTTCACTTCTGCGCAGATGAGATGATTAAACACATTAGTCATGCACTTTAACTCTTCGCTGTGGCTGCATGTCAGGATCAAGTGCTCAGGGTCTTGTTGTGATTATAATTTGCATAACCACCCACTCACTCACTATACATCATCCCTTAGTTATTCCCTACTCAAGTCAAATTATCCATGCCCAGCACTTTTTCCTTTCCATTTATTTGCAATTTTTTTAAAATAAAAGTAATGTTTGTGAACAGATGAGTAACAGAAATGAAAATCAATGACTTCCTTTTCTTCTTAGAGAATCAGTCAGAACTGAGCACCCCCTAATTTCTTTGATGTTCAGTCCAAAATAAAGTGATTTAGTCACAGAGCATGATTCTAAAACTCACTCAGCTCTATTGATCACTCACTCACGGCTCAAAATGACTCACAAAGCTTCACTGATGTATGTTTTGACTCATCCTGACACACTGTTATTTTCTGCAGTGGAGTAAGCATCAATTTAACTTTTTTATCTCTCCATGCAGAAAAAACTTTTAACTACTCTTTGCTGACTTTTGTCACACTTCACTAAAACATGTTGTGCATGTCTCCTGATCGATTGGGCACGCGGTTTACTCCCGGTGATAGACAGAAGAAGTCAATTCTATTTCCAGAAAATGTGAAATTATAATGAATTGGCAATTATTTGGATTAACCCAGGATCAATCTGCTGAAATTATTATTGCCTATTATTTTGCAAATGAGACGCTCATAAACAAACCGCTCAGATCCCATGAATAAATTTGTTGGCATCTTGAGGGATGTCTGCAGTGGCTGCTATAGATATACACACACATACACACAAGCACGTTGACACACACTCACTCTGGTTTCACGCCCTCCCATTTTCAGAGGCAGTCATGGCGTGAGCGGCTCTGCTATCCAGCTGCGCATTAACGTTCTCCAATTAAACTCAGCCATCCCGGAGCAGAACGAAAGGCCTAAACCCTCTGGTGAGAAAAGTGCTGACAACCCTCATCTCAAAGTCCTGCTGGGAATTCTCTGTCCCTGTGACCATTTACTCAGCCTCAAAGAAGCTGTGTGTATGAGCGTGTGTGTGTATGTGTGGGTTTCAGAGGGTCTGAGAGGGAGTTAGTGTGCATACCCTTCATCTCTTTGTTGACCGATACTTTTTTTCTGCACTGAGCCTGAGTGACCTTACACACACAATAACCCTCAAATTACAGTTTGAGCACACACTTCGGATTTCAGCCCGGAGAAAATGTGTGAAGGCATCTGAGCTATTTGCTGTGAATTTCTGCGTTGAGAAGCAGCAGAAAAAAAAACATCTCATCTATCTCAAGCGAGTTTTCATGATCGCCTTGTTGACATTTCATGCATGATAAAAGTCCTTCCCTGTCTCAAGCTAAATTTAAAATCCCTTTAAAATAAGAACCCCTTTAGGAGGTAGATGATAAGACAGATTGTGAGTGACAGCACGCTCAAAATCCTCGATTACACAGAGAGTGGGTGTGGCAGCAGGAACATTAAAGATGGATTTCAAGGACACGATGTGGCTTTCTAAATTTAGCGTGCTAACACACAGAGACACACTACAAATCTTTTATACAGTGATAAGGTGCTGTTTGTTGCTCATTTTGGATCTAGTTTATTTATTTTGGGGGTCAAATCAAAAGCTAGTGTTCAGGTCCCATAAAAACACACAGATTTCCATGAGATGATCCAAACATTGACTCTATATCCTCATTGTTTCGTATGTCTACTGAGGTGTACTTTCATGTAATCTGCATCAAAAGTGGTTTTCAGAGTTAATGTATGATGAGCAGGTTGTTTTAAATGGGGGAAGAAGAAGGGTCTCTCTCCTCTGCCAAAACAAGTCACCTTTTCACATTATCTCACTTAAAAAATCAATAATTGCACCACAGAACATTGATTTTGAAGTGATTTTATTGGATTTCCTCTGTTGGAAATTGTCTTTCACACTCAGGGTTTGAGCAGCATCGTTGTAACAGTTAACCCTGTCATTTTAAACTGAGCTGACTCAGCTTTTATTCCTCACCCTAAACCAAAGATTACCACTGGTGATTAAGTGAAACAATGTCAAATAACCAGTCACTTTAAGACAGCGCTGAAACATCACCACACTGCAAAAAAAAAAAAAAACTGAAATTTTATCAAGTGTTTTTGTCTTATTTGTTATTGGAAAATGTCTTTTTAGACTTAATATGAGCCACATTCACCTGACCAGTCCAGAAAGATGTCTTGTTTTAAATTATTTAGAGACAAAAATGAGATCTGAATTGCTTGAAACAAGTTTAAAAAAATCTGCCAATGGAACAAGAGAAAAGTTACTAGTATTAAGACGTTATTCTAGATTCAAGCAAATTTTTGAGCGAATTCTTCTTTTTCCATTGGCAGAATTTTTTTTTACTTGTTACAAGTGATTTAGACCTCATTTTTCTTAAAATAACTTAAAACAAGGAATTCTTCTGGACTGATGTGGCTCATATCAAGTATGATGAGACATTTTTTACTTATAATAAGACAAATTCATTTCATAAGATATCATTTTTTTGCAGTGCACATCAATACTATGCTGAAAAAAAAAATACAGAAAACTTATCAGAGTTTTTGTTTTATTTTCAGCAGAAAATGTCTTTTAGACTTAACATGAGCCACATTCAACTGACCAGTCCAGAAAAATGTCTTGTTTAAAGTAATTTAAAGACAAAAATGAGGTCTGGATTGCTTGGAACAAGTAAAAAAAAATCTGCCAATGAAAAAGAAAAAAATCCTCTTAAATTTGCTTAAAACTAGAACATGTCTAAATGCAAGTAACTTTTCTTCAGACCTCATTTTTGTCTTTAAATAACAAGACTTTTTTGGACTAATAAGTTGAATGTGGCTTATATCAAGTTTAATATGGCAATTTTTTTTAAACCTAAAATAAGACAAAAACACTTGATAAGATTTCAGTTTTTTGTAGTGCACATCCAAACTATGCTGCAAAAAACAGAGATTTTATCAGGTGTTTTTGTCTTATTTTCAGTAGAACATTGTTGTATCATACTCTGTATGAGCCACATTTAACTTCACAGTCCAAAATATGTCTTGTTTCAAATTATTTGAGATGATGAAAAAAAAACCAAGAAAAATTTGCTCTTAAATTTGCTTAAGATCATAATAATTTATTAATAAATATTATTTTTTAACTTCCTACAAGCATATGACCTCATTTTTGTCTTTGAATAATCTAAATCAAGACATTTTTTCTGGACTGGGCAGGTGAATGTGGCATGTATTGAGTCTAAAAAGACATTTTCCTTAAAATAAGACAAAAACACTTAAGATTTCATTTTTTGCAGTGTATGTTTTAATTCTTGACTTCATCTGAGATCTTGATTTTCAATTATTCTTAAAAATAAGATCTCCGATATCTCCTGCCCTTTCTCCCCTGTTTTTATTATTTTCCTTTTTTTATACATATGTTGTCTGCTTGATTGTGAACTTAAGCTTCTCCTGGCATTAACAGTGAAGTAGGATTTGTTAAATGTCACCATTGATTGTGATGGAGTATTACAAATAAGAACAGAGATAGAATGGGAAGAATCAGTGCTGTCAATCTGACCAATCACAGGGCTTGTCTTATCTTATATTACAGCGGAGGTGCATGTCAGGATACATGTGGAGGCATCTGCATAGAAACAGAGCTATGGTGACCCTCAGCGTAGGCTTTACGGCATTGATTGAACAGAGAAGCATAAAACAGGCTTTAGTCTGGAAGGTTCTGTGATAAGAGCTGCATCACCACAGCAAACCTCTTCTTAGCCACGGCAAAGCATTGCTATTAAATCGTGTTATGTAATGACCTATAAGAATAAAGTACATATCACATCCATACGCTATTACTTACTGTTTTATGGGGAGTGTAGGCCTTAATTCACAGATACAATCTGGGTGAAGGATCACACTGACCCAAGGGTAAAACAGATGAAGTCATGCATCAGGTCCTCTGGGAGCCGACTGAAATTTTGGAAAGCTGCAGGCAGGTCTGGCACGACAACCAGCCTGTCACTGATAAAAACCTAATCGAGAACATCACACCTGCAGAGAGCGCCACAGATGCCAGTTAGAAAGCTTATGAAGACGTTTCTCTCCCGGCGAGGATCAATTCTTGATGGTTAACCTCAGTTCTCTGCTGCAGATCACTCACGGGTGAATGTGTGAAGCTCTGGCCTGCTGCTGTGATCTGCTTCAGAGGGAAGCAAATTTTCAAAATGCTCTGACTCTGGAGCTTCCCATCGATTCTAATATCTGGGCACGGTCTTGTAGCTTTAAATTTGATGAGGTTTTAAAATCAGACATCAAAAGAATGAAAAACGTCCACTGAAGTCAATGAATAGGTCAAAAAATGGGCTTTCTCGCTGCAAAGCACGGTTCACTTCCTGTGAGTATAAAATTGTCAGTGTTTGCATATTTCAAGAATTTGACTTCTTTATAGGTTGCGTAATGTTATTTCATAAATGTAATCATATTTAGTCGTGTAGTTATTTAAACAAGAGCACAGCTCCGCAGTGCAACTCAAGCCTTGGTGGGGGATGAAGACAAGAGCTTATTTTGGCAGAAACCGAGAGCTGAAGTCATGCACTGGGGCCCATTAACAACAGACAGCATCAGAGGTAGATCTCACTCACATCCAACCAACATATTTGACCAGATTTCCAGCAGCAGAACATGCTCCCTGAGCTGTTGATCCTGTGCAGCCCCTCTTCATTATCCTGTTACAGCACGCCCAATTAGGTCTCCGCGCTCCCTGTATTGATGCGTACCTATAAATTAGCTCCTCAGGCTAAAGCACGTCTTAGCCCGTGTCCTTGGAGCCTCATGTATGATTCTGCTCCTCTTCCTGTTCGAGGCCTTGCACAGGATGAGTTAAATCTCACTCAGCATCATTATGTCAGTCTGAATTAAAATTTTCCTGCCCTCAGGACACACGGCATGCCACAAGATGAACCTTCACCTGGTTAGAGTCAGTGAATCCACAGACTGAGGGGAGAACACATTCACAATGATTCATCAACCCAGTTACCCGAGAGTCCCAGTGTCTGACAAATGGGACAAATGGAGTAAATTAAGAATCCAGTGTCTCCCACCCCCCTTGCTCTCCCCCCTGACTATCGACTCTCACAGCTTTATCAGTGTACATTAGCGTCAGTGCCAGTCTACATTTAGAGTAACTGTGCCAGAGGAGGCAGGCCATCAGCACATACAGGCCTGTCTGTGGTCATGCAGCGCCAACGAGCCTTTGTCACAAACAATTTTCATCAGCTGAGCCGCCTGGCCGAGCCGTTACTGCCCGGTCTGTACAGCAGGGGGGCTCAGGACGAGACGCTGGTCTGTGTACAAACAGGAAAACAACGAAATGAGAAATACACACACTACATTTCTATTCTTCTCTTCTGTATTCTGTTATTTCAAACGACAAACGACTTGATTTAAAGCTCGAACATTCATCTTTTATTTGTTTTCAAAACAGAGCCACTACTTTTGCTGTAATATATATAAGAAGAAATAACAATTGTTTTCATTTGTCTCTTTTTGTAGCTGTATTCCCAAAGTATAGACCAATCTTAACTAAATGGATGGATCAATAGTTCATAAAAACAGCAATCATTTGAAGTCTGTGATGACAGGAGAACAAAACTATAGGAGAAGTTTGGAAAAGATACAGGAAGTTCTTTAGTATTCTTATTGTACTGTCTTCTACTTTTATCAGTGTAGGATTTTAATACTGTAAAATTTAAACAAAAATTCTGGTTCAGTTTTGTATAAAAGCATGAAAACATAAAATGTTTGATCTGTTTTCTTTTTTTATTCGTTACGACTCCCAAAGTGACTAATCCAGGATAACAACAATATAAGTGGTGGCAAATTAAGGAAACACCTCAATATGTGAACATGGGGCGTCTAATTTTCTTGACATCAGATAAGTTTTTGTCTGTTTTTTGACTGGCCCATTTAGCCATGTTTTTATCAAGCAATTTGGTTTGTGTCCGCGTTGGGCCGAGTAGAGTAGGGCCGCACACATTTTGGGATATTTCATTTGACTAAAACTGGGACAGGTCCCCAAATTACGGGCCCATACCATTCCACTTTTTGGTACCCTTCTGTTGGGGTGCAACACAAACTGATCCAACCTCAGAAGGTAGAGATACAAACACTGCAGTCCGTTGATTGGTCTAAATAATCATCACTTCCCGTGATGTGTAAAAAACACATGACCCTGCCATTAACTGCGTTTCTTGGATTTATAAGCCGAGTACACTGTTGCGTTGCTATGTCATCATGTTATTACGTGGCTGATGCGGCTATCGGCATCCAGCTTACACCAACCAAAAAGGGCACGGTTAGCTGCAGAAACGTGAACAGGATCAGGCTTTAAGGCCTGTTTATGCTCAACCGTACATACAGAACCAGATACGGACAGAACCATCAGTATTCCTGCATGTTTCCACAAAGCTTACGGATATGGAGGAGTACCACCTGGCCACCTGGGGGCAGTGAGGCTGTTACTAGAGGTAGACCGATTTATCGGCCGGCCGATATATCGGGCCGATATTTGGACATTTGTCTCTATCGGCCATCGGCCGTATTTTCTTTTAAAAAGCCGATTTTTGATCCGTTGTATAAAATGACGCAATTTTTGAATAGGCACAAAAAAGATGAGCACCTCAAACTTGTGGAACCACTTGGATACATTACATACTTTTGTTCAAATTATATTAATAAGTTTAAATTTCTTTTTTGACATTTTAAGAAGAGTGTGAATGTTTACTACTGCTTGTTACATTGTGTGTTTACTCAGACAAAATATTTCATTGTTTTGAAAGCTGAATAAATCTTCAGAGGGACACGACTTGTTGTAATAGATTTCTTTTAGTTGCTCAGAAATTGCTGCGTTTCACAAAAATGTGATAAATATATATTTATTGAACAATCGGCCTGAATATCAAATTGGAAAAATCGGCTATGCATATCGGCATCGGCTGCCCAAATTTGGAAAGCATCGGCATCGGCCCCCAAAAAACCCATATCGGTCGACCTCTAGCTGTTACTGCCCAATACATAGCTTAAGTGAGACAGGAAGAAAAGAAAACAATGGCAGAACTTTCAGGATGTATTTAACCTCCTTTATCGCTGCCACCATTTTTTTTCTTGTACAAGCGGTAAATTAGCCATACCTCCTCTACAGTCGCCATGTTTGTTTTTGAGTTTGTTGTTGTCCCCAACTTTTGACTATGGGCTGCTGTCCCTGGTGGATATATTGGTTAATAGCAATGTCAATGTAAAGGACACACAAATTTGACCCATACCAAACTGTACTGATCCATACCAGACCGCTTAGTGGAGAGGAGGTTTTAGTGTATTCCTGCAGCAGGGGGCACCTGTCTCCAGATCTGCTATTTGGTGGGTTAAAAAGTATAGGAACCACTGGTCTTGTACGCTGATGGTTGTGCTTGTTGTCTAGCTATCAGCTACATTTTCTTAACAAGTTAGCACTAAGTGTTGATATTAGACGTTTTAACTAATTTAAAATTGATTTATTCATGTAGTTGAAAAAAAAATGGCACCTCAGTCCAGCACTTCCATCTAGACACTTATTTCTGCCAATTCATGGATTAAACCAACATTACACTGAACTTTTTTTCCACTGTGAAGTTGAAACATTACTTTTTTTTTTCTCTTGGCATTCTTAACAGTTGCACCTCCTTGGGTCCTCATCCCAAAAACTTCTCTGCTTGTCAGTTTCCTCTCACTCAGCGAGTCCTGTAACTCTGCCAGAGCTCAAACCATGCTGCAGTTGGTGTTTGCTGTGTGTCTTTTTCCTCCTGTTTTGATGAGTCTCTTTGACTCAGCTGCTTGTCAGTTTTAGAGGAAGTTAATTTGCACTACTGAAACACTTTCAGTCAGTTTATGACCTTGTATCTTGTAAATTTAATTAGTGAAGAGGAATAATGAATACCATATATCCTCCATGTTGTCTGCTGATACCAGAAATGGGGACTCGAGTTGGCAACTTTAACTTGAGTCACTCTTAAGTTGCACACAGAGACTTTAGACTTGACTTGGACTTGTGCTCAAACGACTTCAGACTGGACTTTGACTCGTGTTTTGGGACTCATGAATAATCATGTTTTTCTTTTGGCAAATTGAGATTGAGGAAACTCTGGTGAGCTTAATCTGATTCCTTGCTTTTTTTTCATGGTAACCATGGTAAGACCTGCATCTGCTGCTGAACCATGTCTTTACATTTGGTGATAAAACTCCAAACAGGACGGCACCCACAAAAGGAGAGCTGACTGCAAAGTCTGCACAACCTGGTTCAAAGATGCTGGATCCACATTGATAGATACTTTGTCTATCTTGAGGGAAATTCAAATTAATAATACAATAAATGCTCTGAATGCTTTTCGTAGATATAGCTGTGCAGGATTCTTATGGCCCTTTTCCTTGGCCCTACTCTACTCGGCCAACTCTACTGTACTCATTTTGTGATGGTTTTACACTAGCCCGGTTCTTTGACCACTGGGGGGCGGGGTCGCCATAAAACAGCTGGGCAAAACTGTGTTCAGCAAAGCAGAAGTTGCAGTTTTTAAAAAAAAAAAATGGTGTGACACTCTCGTCCTCTTATGTCCCGTCTTGTTTTGGGCGTCACGCTCATGACTCATTGATGACAACATTGTCTGACCAATCAGTAGCCGGCAGTCTGTGACGTCATCTTTTAGTATCGACTCAACTTGCTTGGAACCAGAGTAGAGTAGGTACTAAAACTAGCTTGTTTAAGGAGGTACCAGGAGAGTGGTAACACGCTGCAAATCAAGTAGGGCAGAGTAGAGTAGGGCCAAGGCATGCTAGTGGAAAAGGGCCATTCGTAGACCGGATGGCAGCAGACGACAAAAGCTCATTAGACTGTTGTTTTTTTTTTAGACTTGAGACTTATCTTAGGGTGTATTCACACCTGGATTGTTTGGGGCAGTTGTTCCCGAAACAGTGCGCAGCCCCCACCAAAACCCTGGTTCATTTGGGCATATGTGAACACAGCAATTGCGCTCAGATGCAGGACAAAACAAGCGGGTTGAGATCGCCAAAAATAGGTGGTCGCAGCTCGCTTCCATTCGAGCCCTGTAGCAGTTCCTGTGTAGTGAGAACACAAACGCCCCAGCAACTGGCACAAGTGACTTATAACTGTGGCTCATACTGTAGTGATGGGGGCAGTAATGAGCCCGGTTGACAACTACACAACCAAAACAGTAGAAGAAGAAGGAGTAGAAGATTCAACCACAGCAGAAGAAGAGAAGACCAAAGAATTGATGAAAATGAGTTTTGGGCTCACCTGGAGCAGTGAAGAAATAAAGTTCCTTATTGAAATGCCTTAAAGCAGTCGGGACTGTAAACACTACATATGTTGGTCATATAACGCACAGATACAATGACGATAAGGAAACTCCCCACCTTCTGGTTATGGTTTCTGACCAAGAAAGAAAAAAATTGATCACACGTGACATTTGTGAACTACTCTGGACCGCAACTGACTTTTGCCTTGTGGACACAAACAAACCAAGTGACAAACGCTACAATTGTATCATTTTTTTTCTCCTGAATCGAATCAAAGCAAACGCGCCATAGGTGTGAATACATCCTTAGTTTTGTGACCTAAGACTTGAGACTTGACCAAGTCTCACCCCACAAAAACTTGAGACTTGACTTGGACTCATGACCAAAGACTTGGGACTTCACTTGGACTTGCAAAAAAAAAAAAAAAAGGCTTGTGAACATCTTTGGCTAATACCATCTGAAAGTTAAAGGAGGAGGTGAAATCACTAATGGTACAGTAGATATTTTATTTTTTACTTCATTTAACATGCATGGTGTGTGTAATTGTTAAATCCCAGCACTGTCGTTACAGTTTGGATGGTTTCACGTTGTGATGAGGTTGTGGCCGATCAGAATGGAAGCTAGCTTTGTACAGAACCAGCCTTGAGAAATGTCTTTCAGGGCACCTAGAGCCTGGACTCTCCTCTTTAACCTCTAATAATAATTTGTCTACTCAAACAAAAAATCTTTGTACGGTTTATAAATCAATCAAGGACAAAATAGAGCTTGAATAAAGGATATACTTCAAGTTTTTTGTTAAACAGACAGATTAACTAGACGCATCAGTGGTCGATCTGTCTTCAACCTACTCCTCTTTAATTATAATGCACCACACAGTGCTGTCTGCATGTCCCTCGATTTCTCACTCTTGATGTTTGCTAAATTCACACTCACCTCTGGCTGACACAGTTTCACACTGCAGGCTAAAACCGCCCAAAATGTGAAAAGTGTCAATTAAAATTCAAATGTGATTAGTGGTTAAAAGAGCAGCAGTTTTTTTTTCTCCCAAAGATCTGCTCCAGTTCCCTCGGTTGGAAATGAAACAGGCAGGCAGAGATGTGGAGGAAAAGAAGGGATCTGATTAAACGCTGGAGGGACTCACAGGTAGCTGCAGCCGCGTCTGACTCAACCACTCAATTATCTTCGGGCACCAGAGGTCATCAGAGAATATTTAATTGAGTCCAAAGTTGTGCGTTTTACTCTGCGTCATGTCTGATGGGGTGTGTAGCTGTGGACTTGTAGGTTTCGACCCCCCAGACTCTTGAAGGATCAGAATTACTGCTAACTAAAATAAATCTTTTAATCTGCTACGAATGCAAACGCAGAGCCAGCCATTGATTACATTACAGCGCTGTTTGCAACTTCATCTTTGAAATGCTGATCCGTGCTAAAATGCAAACAAACTAACTGATCCCCACAACACAGCCAGTCGGGACTAATTCTCCTGAAGTCCCGAGGCCGGTTGCCATGACAAGTCACAGCCAATTAGTCCCCTCAGGAGGATTTGTTTCCCTCCAGCAGCAGGTTTCAATACTCAAACTTGGGGTCAGTCAGCAGGCGCACATCAACAGAGCAGATATTGCTTTGTTCTGCAAACGTGTCAGAAGTGTTTAATCCTCTGTCTGAGAAAAAAGGCTTAATGACTGGATCAGTTACAGGAATGTGAAAAGGATGAGGCAGTAATGCATTTCTCTGTACAACATCATCATTATTAAAGAAGCGATCAGACCGCCTGAGTTTCATTGTTTGATATACCTCAGGACAGGTCAGCACTCCCTCTGTCTCTGCTTTGGGTCTGAATGAGTTTAAGCATCATATCATCACTCTATTAGAACAATGGCCTAAGTCATTTTTTCAAGTTTTTGGGAAAACACTAAAAACTTTACCAAATACAGAGCATATGACATTAATCATTTCAATCAAAAAGGCCCATGATTGTAACATTATTGTTTGTCAATCATGTAATTAGAGAATAAAGTGACCTAGGCGAATTTAAACCTGGCTTAAACTGCCCTTTCTTTCCATAGTGCAAACTCAAAACTGAACTGAGTTAAATTAAATGTCAGGGCAGTTCAATTGGTCAGGAGGCAGTCCCTTTCCTCACTTCTCCAAGTCTTCTTTGCTGGGGTTTTTTAAAATTAATTTATTTACTAATTAAACTTAACTTATTTCCAACATCCAGTTTAAGCAATTTTTTTGAAACCTGACCATTAACTGTTCTGTAATTTAAGGATGTCCAGATCAGATCATGTGATCAGAAAAAAAAGGGAATATATATATATATATATATATATATATATATATATATATATATATATATATATATATATATATATATATATATATATATATATATATATATTTATTTATTTATTTATTTTATAACTGCTTATCCTGTTCAGGGTCCCAAATGGCTGGAGCCTTTCCCAGCTGTCATTTGGCCAATCAGCCAAATCACAGGGCTGACATAGACAGACAGACAACCATTCATGTGCACACTCACACCTACCCACCTCATAAGCATGGCTTTGGACTGTGGGAGGAAGCCAGAGAACCCGAAGAGAACCCACGCATGCACGGGGAGAACATGCAAACTCCACACAGAAAGGCCTACAGGCCAAGCTGGGACCTTCTTGCTGTGAAGCTACAGCACTGAATATGTATATCTAAACAAATAGGAAATATAATGGATTAGTATTTACTGACATAATCTGGTGGTACAGAGTCAGACCATCTCAACACAGAAACAAAGCAGAGCATGACATCACAATAGTGACACCATTGGTTGAATGTGGTTAAGTGGAGCAGAAAATGGCAAGACCTTTCAGATGGGACCGCAATATATCTGAGTAGAAGTATCAGATAAGGACTTGGTATTGGCAGATACTCAAAATCAAATTACTCAGAATTGGGGGCAAAAAAATCTGATCGGGACATCCCTTCTTTAATTCAATAAAGCAAACTCAAGCGTAAATAACTCCAACCTAAACTGAATAAATGTCAGGTCAATCCTATGCTAAGTAGACATACACATACATCTCCTACCAAAAAGCGAAAGCACTTCTTTAATTTTTAAACTTTGAGGGGTATTATTACCTTGTGCTCATTTCTGTTTGGTTACAGAAATAAGTGGGCTAGCAAGGAACAGGTAGCTAGCTAGAAGTAGCTAAGTTAGTGGTTAAACTATAACTTGTGAAATATAGACTAAATTACAAGACAACATTATACCCTAGCCTTTATGATAGTGAACCTAATCACTCATCAGTAGAAACTGATTCAAGAATTATGTTAACAGCTTCTTCGGCATTTAAGTTTCTATTTCTTCTTGTAGAAGCCACCATCTTGAAAGCTTGTTAAACTGCCCAAGTCACACATTTTATCCTAAATAACCCAAAATTTAGACTTAGGCTAGAAATAAAATGGCCTCCGTCACCCTCTTGACATAGGACATTATCCTATAAAGAGCATGATCCTTTTGAGCTTAAGATTTTTAACAGGGTGACGATATATCACAGTCCTAATGACGAATAAAGATAAACAAATAACACTAGTTTGGGTTACAGGTGCAGAATTAAATAACCAGATTAAAATATGTCTGATCACAGAGTCTCATCCAGCTGTTTTCATGGCTGCTAAGTTGAGAGATCTGTTCACGACAAATGCGCACATGCATCAAGCTATTAGTCAGAATAAAAGGCTTTACATACCCAGAGTCGTCCTGCTGGTCTGATGTGCTGAGAATAGAAGAAGAAACTGTTCCCACCACCTGTTCCTGTTGGAAACCTCTGTCACCGTGTCAATGTGTGGGCCTGTGCGTGATAACAATAAAGTTTAAATATAAAACTGCTGTTGCTGCATGTCACAATATTGTCCCATTGCTCGCCCCTTCCCGTGAACCAGAAATTTCATTCTCTTCTTCGCTCTCACATCTGTGACAGCAGACATCTTTCTCCCTTTTTCTCCAAGTCTCCTGCAAAAACTTGTCTCAAACAGATCAGTTTTGTTACATCCAGCAATATTTTCAGTCCATTCCTGTTAAAACAAAATAAGAAGCTTGACAGGAGTCATGGAGTAGACATGTTGCTGAGAAGATGTGAGGTGTTTATGTGAAGCTTTTTTACTCTGATGAAGCTTAAGTTCCTTTTTCAGTGATCAATCGCTGCTTTCACAAGTGTAACCCTTCATGTGACAAAATTCACAGCTACACAGGCCTTCTTAAAAGGTAGTTCTCAGTTTTTTCAGGAAATACAAAAAACAGAGCCATATAATGAATAAATGATATTTTTAGTGTCCGTGGATGTTTCCTCTGTATTCCTTTCAGTCGCCATCTGTGTGCTCCGGTTCATACAGGTATCCTTTTGGTTCCAAAGTGAATGGAACTTCATCGTCGCTGTCATAGTCACTCATTTTTAATTTCCTACGCTGTCTCACAATCCTTAGAGTACAAACAAAAGAGTTACGATACTTGATCAAACTTACATGAGGCTACAACCGGCGCCCGAAGCATAGCTTGTTTCCATTCCCTACAGCTGAGAGGAGGAGGGGGGACGGAGCGCACCAGCGTTGGGCGGAAGGATAAATGACCAGTTAGTTAGGTCCGGATAAATGTTTATATTTCCGAAGACTTATTGCACTTAAAAAATATTTTATGTATCATACTCTTAAACTGTGCTATTACTTTTTGATTTGAGTTCTTGTAGGCAGAGAAAATAGCCTTTGAATTTGGTACGGTATTTCCCTGTTAGCGCCTATTTCCTCGTCACCATCGATTACAGTTTGTGTCTTACTGAGGGAGAGGAGACAACTTTCTACTGTATCTAATGTCCTTAATGGTCACATAGAGCTCATACAACCCCACTTCAAAAAAACTGAACTATCCCTTTAATGGCAGCATCTACAGCCAAACAACTTGTAGCACTTTGTTGCACTTTGTTGCACTTTGTTGCACTTGCTAAGATTTTCTCTTCTGTCAAAAGTCTTGCTTGTGTTGTTTGTTGCTGTGGACAAAAGCGTCTGCTGAATGAAAAATGAAATGAAACATTTGTGTCAGACCAGTTTATGTGTTGTTTTCTAACCTTTATCGGTAACGCTTTATATTAAGGTCCTGTAATAAGCATTAATAAGACTTTTGTAAGTACTTATAAGATGCTTAATAACATTATTATTTGTTTATAAGACTGTATAACTGCTTAATACGTGTTTAATAAGGTCATTTTTATAGTTAATACAAGACAACTTAATCTATAAGGTATATGGAACCCAACCCTAACCCTCTTTGATTTTTGTCTTCTGCTTTTGTCTGTCATGAGCTCTACCCCAGCCCTTCCCCTAAACCTAATAATTCAGGGCCCCATACCTAAACCTAACCTGTGGGGCCTCACACCTAACCCTGACAATGACCTTATTAAACACTTATTAAGCAGTTATATAGTCTTATAAACAAATCATAATGTGAATAAGCATCTTAAAAGTACTTACAGAGGTCTTATTAATGCTTATTACAGGACCTTAATATAAAGCGATACCCCTTTATCTTGATTCTACAACACCAAATGAAAACTGAAATAGGATAGGAAAAAGAGCAACTAATCTAAAAGTGGGAGTTCTTCTAGTTTTCGATGCATGCATGAAAATCACTTCTGTCATTGTGTTACGGCAGGAGCTCATCCAGATCACTTTGCAGAAGCCATGGTTTCAGCCAATTAGCTTTAGCTTAGTTCTTTAGGACTTGGCTTAGCACCAGAGAACCACTGGTTCAAGTCCAGGGAAGGACCAAGATTGGTAATGTGGCTAATAGCTGGAGAGGTGTCATTATTTCCTGTGCAGCTCCTTCACTCTGCACTCTTCATCAGTGCATGTTTCTGTGCAAAGTGCTGGTTGCGCATGATTCAGAATGAGAAAACAGGATTAAAAAACGCAAATCTTCTTCCTCAGAACAAAAGCTGACCATCTTGGAAATAAAAAATCTTGAGCCTGAGTATAATGAACAATGAAAAAAATATGTACGATCAGTCTTATTGGCAAAAGAAGGAATAAAAATGATACGTCCCTGTATTTTCTGAAACTGAATCAATTTTCATAAATCACAGGGGCAAACTTTTACTCGCATGTTTATTTTCTTCATTTTAAAGTCAGATTTTAGTCAAACCCTGTAACAGAAAATATTCCGCAAAAGCCCAGCAGCGCCCAGCTCCTCCAGATAAAACACTGTGTTTAGAGAAATGTCCTTTGACAACACAACTCCATGTGCGGTCACCAGATTCATCACTCAACTGTTACCCTGACGTGGAAGAAAATGCCACATGAATTGTGTTTGAACGGACCTCTCCCGCACTGCAGCCAGCTGATAGATGTGCTTTGTTACATTTCTATTTCTCAGCAGCATGAGCACATGTAGTTCTGCAGCTTGAGGCCCCAGGGTCACTCTCGAGAAAGCATCCTTCAAGTCTGTCATTCAGATGGTAGAAAAACAGCCCACCGAAACCTCTGTGTGAAGCACTCAAGGCCACAGATATGTGCAAATAAACACACAAATATTTACACGGGGATGTGAGGAGAATACATTTTGTCTATCTCAATTATTAGATCCTGATAAGAAACGACAGGATGAATAAATTACTCCTCGCAGAGTTTGTAGAGACATGAAGCAACCGGATCCACTGAATGTGTGTTAAGCTTTGTGCGGCTGCTGCTGTTTGATTTCAGGTTAGAGTGGAGCTTTGTATTCGTGTGTTTTGTCTTGTCAAGAGCCACATTATGCTGAGTTACTCACGAAGCAATCAGCCATGCATCCACTGGCTGGTGTTGAATACCTGCTCTTTAAACAGGAAGCTTTTTACCTCGAAGGCTATTTATTAAGATAAGGGAAACTTGTTAAATCAACAGCCGTGGATCACGTTTCCTTTTGAAGAAACGCAACATGGCAGGAAGCCTTTCTGCTCATACCTGTGTGGAGCCATCCCTCACTCCTCTCCATGTCTTTAGAGAATGCAGCAAGGGCCCCGAGTAGGATGGGGGAGCAAGATCACGAGAGGTTTCCAAACACGCTCGCAAAGAGAAAACGCTGTAAACGCTTCTGTCATCGCACAGGCTGCTGAGTATAATCTGATGTGTTTCATGTCACAGATGTGAACAATCAAAGTGATTCAAAACAAATATAACAGAATGAGAAACATTATGGTCTGGAAGTTTTAAATAAGTTAACTTCCTGGCAACACATTCAAAGACATTACGACTGTCTAACAACATTCATGTCATGGCAACAGCTCCAAAACATGATTTTAATGGCTGGGTTCACAGGGGGAAGCTAATGCAAAGCAAACAGCACAATATGCACATGATCAACACGTAATAAGAAGTCATCAGCTCCTGCCAACTTTGCAGCAGAACAAGATAACAAGAAGGTCTGATCACATTTCTTCTTCATCATCATAAGACAAACATGAATAAACATGTCATCAGTCAGAGCCGGCGTTGAGTTATGTTCATACATTTCAAATGTTGATTAGAGTTAAAGCTGGAGCTAAGATTTCACATTTCACCAAACAGAAGACGTCAATTTACTGAAGTGCAGTATGTTAATCTAAATGTGTTTTCTCCTTTAGCCAGACGGGTTTGCTGACAGAAGCAGAAGCAGAAAGTACAGGCTGCTGGTGAGGATAGGAAAAAAACAAGAAATGCCTCAAAAAATACAAAAACAAAAAATAGTTTTGTTTCTTCTTAGTCACAGCCTCAGGAAATCTATTTCACCGAATTACCAAACCAGGTCGAGAGTGTTGAGGACAAAATCCACACAGGATGAGGTCTTTGGTTGAGTACAACCTGCTGTGATGGAATCAGCTGTAATAATGCTCCCCTCAGACAAAACCAGGTGAAGAATAAGAGGCTAAAAATCTCTTGTCTGCTTGGTGGTAAACTAATTATGACTACTGGACAAGTTCTGATTTTGTATTTGTGATCTGAGTCTCTGTGGTTGCTTAAATTCCAGCCGTTTGGCCAGTGTGGTGAGCTGTGTCACTTTAAAAAAGCAGCACTTAACAAAGGAAAACCAAACAACTACTCAGTGTCACCCTCTTGAAATAATTGCTAAAGCCATTTTTTCTTTCTTTCTTTTTTTTTTTGATACATTTGGATTTGTTGCATAATGACACATAGTCTGTAGGACAACAGAGTACTACGGTGGCCGAGACCCGCCACTGATGCAAACAAAAGTACCTGCAAACAATAAAGAAATACTGCAAAAAAAAATAAAAAACTGCTGCAAACAATAGACGCTGCAAACAAACAAACAAACAAACGACGCTGTACATAAAAGTACCTGCAAACAATAAAAAGCGCTGCAAACAAAAGTTAACGAAAGAGAAAGTGAGAATGCTAGGCTTAACCAAGCAACACAGTAGAAAGTACACACAGTGACATTAAACACTAGCATTCTCACTTACTTTCTCTTTCGATAAACAATTTCCACTCCACTATTGTTGTTTCTTCGCCAACTTCTCTGTCTTCTTCTTCTTCTCCAACTTCTCCGTCTTCCTCTTCTAAGTCTGTTCTCAGGAAACGCCGGTGCGTCTGCAAATACAGTCCCCAGTAATCCACTTCCGTTGCAGCGTGCCTTTTTTATTTGCAGCGTTAACTTTTTGATTTGCTGCGGTGTTTCTTTTATTTGTAGTGGCGTTTCTTTTTTTATTTGTAACAGCGTTTTTGTTTGTTTTTTTGGTTGCAGCTGCTTTTTTTTTTGTTTTGTTTGCACTGTTTCTTTATTGTTTGCAGGTATTTTTGTTTGCATCGGTGGCGGGTCTTGGCCACCATAGAAAACAGTAGTCGTTGTGTTGTACATTGCCCCCAAAAAAGGATTTTTACCACCAGTTTGTGATTAAATAACAGATGGCTGTTGGTGTTTTTTGCCACATTGTGATAAAAAGAAGTATTCTGCTTAATTCAGATTCTTCTGAAGCACTAACAGAATTTATTTTGGTGTTTTTCTACCTCTGCATCTGCCTGTCCTTTGGTTATACTCAGGCAGCCAATCAGATCAGCTCCATATGCATGTTTAACTCATCACTGTTTTATGTGTGAGTCACTGAACTGGTTACAACCCAAATTTAGACGGCACAATCATTCGCTTCACTTCCTTTTTAAATGTATTTATTTCCATTGCCCTCCACATTTAAAAGAACTCATGATTCCATACAGCTCTCCATACACCCTTAGGCATATGAACTACCCATTTTTCTTTGTTCCAAGAATTTTAAAAGAAGTTGGTAAAAGATCATTTCAGTACAAAGCCCCATCAGATTGGAATAATCTCCCTCTTTCTTTGTGATCTATAACTTCTTTTTATTCTTTCAGAATGACTCTACATGTTCATCTCAAAACAAACTGCTCATGTTCCTAATTTATTTTCTTCAAATTTTGATTATTATTATTTTCATGTTCACTTTTTTTGATCTATTATAATTTTTTTGTCTATTCAGCATTTTAGGTGTATGTTGGTTGGGGTTGTGTATGGGAGTAGGGCAAGCAAGATGTCTGTATCTGTTATATGTTCTGCTGTTGTATGTTTTGTATGTTAATATGTGAATGTGTTGTCGTGTGACTTGAGTTTTCTGTTTATGTTTGTTTAGGGACCCCCTTGAAAATTAGATGAAGCATCTCAAGGGGCTATCTTTTAATAAATTCAAATTCAAATTCAATATGATGTATGGATGATAAGGTCAGGAATTTCAGGGTTGCAGATTCTACATAGAGGCTGAATTCAAACCGTCTATAGAACAACTTTACAGATATGAGGATTGGTATGTTTACACTCATTGAACTCACAGGAAAAAAAACAAAACAACTTATTTATTTCTCAAGATGTGGACGTTGATCCTAAGACGTGTTGGTCGTTGAAGCAGCAGATCTGTTAAAGCTGAGATCTGTGACCTACAGTTTAAACAGACCAGCAGATACTTTTCTCTTTTCAGAGATGAACAAGAAAAACAAAGTTCAGCGCTCTCCATGCAACTCCCAGCAATGAGAGAAAACACTTGAGTTCAATAAACTTTATTTTTCCCCACAGGCACAAAAACAACAAACACATACCAGAGAATACAATGCTGCGTCAGCAATACACACAACAGCACATACACATACATAAAGACTGTGCCCTCAAGTGCAGCAGTGAACACAGGGCTGTGTTGTTAAAGAAATGAAGATCTGTTATATCTATTGTAGTAAAAATGGAGTTTCAGCACTCGGTGGATGTTATTTTACAACACATGGGGACAAGTTGTTGGTTTTATTGTTGGTTAAATTGCTAAATTGGGTTAAATTCTGCTGCTTTACAGGATGTTGTAGGTCAGAAAGGCAGTGGATGTAGTATTGGTTTTGTACTTTCTTTAATCAACACCATATTTCAACTCTGGTCCCGTGTTTGTATCAGCTTCTTCTTGTTGTGGAGCTTGGCTCTGTGAGGCTTTTTTGCTCAAACAGGTTTTTGTGGTTTTAGCTTCATCGGTGAAATTCTTGCTGGTGCACCTGGACAGCATCAGGGTGTCTAAATCTTGTTTTTCTGCAAACACTAAACAAGTTTATCTCAGGATCAGAGGTCAAAACTCTCAACCGAACAGCTTCACTTAAGAGCGTCTTTAACAGTCTGAGCTGATAAAAGTAGAAAGATGTCAAGTATCCCCCTCATTCTGACAAGTAAAAAAGACGACAAAAGATTCATTACTGTAGGTTGGATGTTAGTTAGCTCTGCAAAACATAAAGAAAAGTACACTAAAGTGTGAAGGCTAAGAGTTGTGGGTTAATTATTTTGTGCTTAACATGAGCCCTTTTTCATTGCTTTCGAAAAGTTGTTTTTGACTCCAGATTTGAAGAATTTCCTGCAGCTTTTATCGACCGAGGCCAGGGTGACATGCTTTAATCAGAATCTAAATCACGCTGCTTTATCATGTTTTTAAAATAATGACAACATGAGCCACCGTGACAGCACATGAATGGGGGAAAAAAAAAAAAAACTGCGTGGATCACGAAAAGAAAAAGAAGCTCCACAAAAAACATCCAGATGAAAGGAAATGGAAGTGAGAGGGAGCGTTCACAGGTTGAGAAATGATTTCAGAGGAAAACGTTCCCTTCCGCTCTTATAGGCTGTTCTATTTTTTTTTTTTTTTTCAATAGACTATTCCAGCTTTTCAGCTTGAAATGAGTTCTGGCCTTAGCTCTTCTCAGAGAGGTGAGAGGAGGCTCTCCTGTCAGGCAGAATAATCGATCAGAGACAGGTGAAATCTTAAATGGGAGATGACTGTGTTTCTAAAACTCAGGTCACTGAATGTCTTGGTACTGTAAAAACAAAAATGAGATGGTTTCTAGATAAAACATCAGCTTTAACAGACAAACACGTACAATTTTCTGATAAGATATACCCAAATACACAAAGAAATAAAACCAGGTTTGCTTGTAGAAGCACCCAGAGTTTCACCCTGATACCATATTTATCTGGAACACCGCTAAGAGTCTGCTCCAAACTGCAACAGTGAATGTGTTTTCTACACACAGAGAGTCGATGGAGTTGGGCAGAAGTTTCTGTTATTATTTTTACACTGTTGTCTTGGAAAGCCTCGTTAGATACAGCCTGATGCGAACCCTTGTCTGCTGAGCTGAAATCACAGATAACACATCTTGTGCAGACAACACTGGAAATCTTGAGAGTTTTAAAAACATCCATTGTTACAAACAGTCTGTGAGCAGTCACGAAAAAACAGTGTGAGCACGATCAGGCCCACATTACTGATCATATCCACTTCCATTCAGAATAACAAGGAGGGAGTTAGATGTGCTAAGGGGTTGTGGGATATGTCACTACTGTCTGATCTATGTGTGCTTACACTTTTAGAGTGAATTGTAGAGCACTAGAATAGAATAGAATTTTCTTTATTTACTTTATTTATCCCCATGGGGAAATTCAGGAGTCACAGCAGCAATACAAGTGTTAGTTCTGTCTGTGAATAGCATGATGCTACTCTGCCTCTTGGTATTCCCTCTGTTGCTGGGTTAGCATGGCTAGCTCACCCATCGTTATTGGGGCTATTTCTTAAGTTCCCAATAACGATGGATCGAAGAAGAGGTTGATTTCGTCACTTCTAGGCTCTTACTTCAGTATCACCACCATTGTACTAAAATACACCCGTCACAGGTGCTCAATAGGGACTGTGAGGGATTCTGGGAGAATCAGAGTGGAGCTGGGTGACAAAAATAATAGTTTTTTTTTTTCTTTCCAGAGTCTAATCTCTTCTTGACTCTACCTCCTGACATATTTTACAATCCCCCCTCCAAAAAATACACAAGAACGGCAGCTGTCAAACTAAACGTGACGTAGCCCTTATAACTTATAAAAACAAAACTTTTTAGAAAAAAGAGGACCTGAATACAAGACAGTCAAATGATATCTTCAAATCACCACAACAATCAGATGTGAGAAACATTTCTATGAGGTTTATTCATTTTTTTAGAGTTTGACCAAAGCCCATCTGGAATGGCTGGAGAGATAGATCTTTTGACCTACACTGCAGCCAGCCACCAGGGGGAACAGTTTTGTGGTGACCTCACTTGGAACCAGGAGAGATGACGTCCATCTTTTTTTTTTTTTTTTTTACAGTCTATTATCAGGACATCATCCTCACCTCCTTCTCCTCACATTGTGGGGAAACATCAGGCCTTGCACCAGTTAGCATTGATGTGAACAGAAACCTAATCAAGTGTTTTTGTCTTATTTTCTGTAGAAAATGTTTTTCAGACTTAATATCAGCCACATTCAACTGGCCAGTCCAGAAAAATGTCTTGTTTCAAGTTTTAAAAGTTTTTTTAAATGATGTCTGAATTGCCTAAAACAAAGAACAAAATCTGCCATTAGAACAAGAGAAAGTTGACTTGTATAAAGACATTATTCTAGTTTCAAGCAAATTTTCTAGCATTTTTCTCTTGTTCCATTGGCAATTTTTTTTTAAATTGTTACAAGCAATTTAGACCTCATTTTTGTCTTAAAACAACTTGAGACAAGAGATTTTTTTGGATTAATAAATTGAATGTGGCTTATATCACGTGCAATGAGACAGTTTTTATTCAAAATAAGACAAAAACACTTGATAAGATTTCATTTTTTTGCATCGTAACAGCTATTCTCACATGTAAATAATGCAGCCATGGTTACATGTAGGATCTCCAGCCTAAAACAGGAGCGAAAATAGTAAAAACATCACTGATGAGAAAACCAGTTTGGTGTCCATGACCAACAAATGAACCATACAAAGTAATGAAACGGACAAAGAAGAGAAAGCTGTTGCAACAGGCAGCCACTTGGGCGGCGCCTAGCAACAATATGGATTATGGATTATACAATTAGATCTACTTTAATTTCTTTGCATGCATGCCTGCAGGAAAAAAGTCAACAACAAGCTTCCCTGGGGTGAGGTTTAAGTGTATTTTATTGCATCTTCTATTCCACGTGTCTGTTAGATTGCAGGGTTTTGTACGTGCTTCGATGCTGCAGTGCCCTCCAATCACACCGCTCTTATCTATCTTAAAGACAAAGACTGATACCAAGCCACACGAGCCTATTTGAAAGATCGGCAGCTCTCTGAATATCTCTGAGCAGCCGCTTCATTGTGGAGGAGCTCCATTTGATTTTGCGCACCTCATAATTAAGTGCCTGTTCATCCATCAGGTGATGTCTTTTATTTTGGCGGGGCTGTGTTTCCATTTGTGCGGTGGCAGCCCTCTCCTGTCATCTATTTTCAGGCCAGAATGAATCAGCTTCTTGTGTCTTTTTTGTTCATTTTGACACCCGACAAAACTCATCGCCTCTGAGGGAATTGGAGTAGAGGGTCTTGTTTTGTTCTGGCAGTTCTTTCAGGAGCGGCCATCAATCAGCTGATGGATTGTGTTAGAGACGGACCTTTCTCTATTGAATTCATGACTCGCTGCGAAAAGCAGATGCTACAAAGGTATTGAAAGTTTTCGAGGTACATTATAATCTGATGTGAAAGCGCCTCGCAGAGAGAGATGAGGGTCCGGAGCTTCATAATGATTTCACTGTAGGTTGATATGTCCGGATGAGGTGACCTCAATGGACAGGGCCTCTGCTTTGATATGTATCATACTGATATAGTCTTATGATGATTTCCTTTCAGATCTTGGCACAGCCATTGGCTCAAAAAAGAAAGGAGTGGCTCATACTGTTCAAAATTTCCAGTAACTGAAATTGAAGCCAAAGTTTTGATAAAGCCGCACAGTGAAAACAACACATTTAAATGACCTTTATAATTAAAAAACAACATCAAGTATTTTGATTTTGGGCTGTTTAATGAGGCGTACTCTGAGGTCTGTGAATATGATTGTTTAATGACAGACAGTGGAGACATGAGTAACCTTTTTTCCGTGCAGTAACCCAGCGTTGATGGATCTGGGTGAAGAGAGAAAACAGAGGCAGGAGTTGGTTTGGATTTGTTCACTTCATTTGACGCTCCGCCTGATCGATGAGAGGGTCTGAGCTGAGCCATCGTGAAAACATTTACTCTCGTTTCAAAGAGTGCCGAGTAGTTTGTAGGTCTTAATTTGCGGGCGTTGTCACTCAGTGCTTGTGTTCTTCAGGTTGGAGCTGCCCAGACGGTGGATAAACAAAGTGTAGGCTCTGTTTAGAGAGCCTGTGATGGAGGGAAACCAGAAACCAAACAAGGATCCGAGAGAAATTCTGACTCTGAGTATCATTTCTGCAGATGAGAAGTGTGTGAACAATGCATGTTTGTTTTGAGGTTAAAAAGAAGGATAACAACATTTCCATGACAGGCTTCCAGATCAGAGATTTCCAAACCATCGCTTCGGAAACCAGGATGATGTTGGTGGAAGTGCCCCAGGGTTTCTAACAGGGTTTCTGTTGCACAAACAGGCTGTTTTCTGCCTTCTTATCAAAGCTAACTTCACATGCCGTCAGCTATTCATATGGATCCTGACGCCAAGCTTTGTTTATGATGTTATCTAAAGAGTCCTTCCTTCATCTTTGAACGTATATTTTCAATGCAAGTTCACAGATAATCCCACCTTTAGGGTTGTTTCAGTCATTTTTAAAGACTGTTAATATGATGTTAGACACATGTCCATGTTTTGAAGTTTGCTTTTCTGTTGCCCTGAAGAAGCTAACAACACAAACTGTAAGGCAGAGCTCTGTAGGTGATATATTCAGCTTTTTCCCTCCCTGAAATAATCACCTTTCTCGTATAAAGTTATCGATTCCTCACCCCACTTTCTCTTTCTATTTCAGACATTAGTTTGTTCAGGCACATGCTCATCTCTTTTGCAGGTTTTGTTTTATTGAAATTCTGTTCACGTTCCCCCCACAGTGCACCGTAATTATCCAGAGCCTCATAATGACGGCGGACTGCGTCTCCGCTGCCACGCTGCTCGTTAGGCTGACATTCAAATACGGTTCAGGCTCAGTCTCCGTCTGATACTCCGCTGTGGCTTTCTATTACGGCTGAGAGAAAGTTAAAAAAAAATCTGGTGGTGTTCCCACCCCCTGCCAGCTCGGGCCAACATGGCTCCCACACAGTGTCTGCTCCGAGGTCTCCTGTGGAACAGTTTTGTCAGCTGTGCGGTGGAGGAGTGGGTAATGACATGCTTACTACAGATGTCTCTAATGAGTCATGACAGGAACACACTGGAACCCAGCCGGGGTTATTCTTTTCACCGGACAATGCTTCATTTCCATAGTCAGTGAGCTAGCTTTAACAATGATGATAACAATGAGGGGAGGAAAAAGCTACAAAATAAAGCTACAGCATAATTATAACACTGTAATAAAATTTAATTACCCATATAGGAAACACTGAGTTGTGTGTATGTGTGTGTGTGTGCATATATAACATTTCATTCTACTTTATATTCTCCTCTGGCCGTCTGGTAATGTTTGCAATACACACTTTATTGTTTACTGCTTTAATTCTGTAGACTTTCGTAAGTGGGGTTAGGGTTTTCCTGTTAAAATCCACATTTATCTCATCTTTCCTTATTTCATCCATCTTTTATCTAATCTCATCTTTCCTGTTCTCATCCATGTCCATATCATCTTTCCTTTCTCATCCATATTCATCTCATCTTTTCTAATCTCATTTTTCTCCTTCTCAGCTTATATTTCCTTTTCTCATCAATAGTCGTTTTATCTTTTTTCATCCCATATTTTCTTATCTCACCTTTTACATCTCGGCATTGCTATCATCTTTCGCCATCTTTCCTTGTTTTTCAGCATCTCATCTCAAATTTGAAATATTTTGCAAGTTCTTGTTTTTTGTCATATCAATTGTCAGAGAAAAGGTTTATAATTTGATTATATGTTGTCTACAAATTTTGCCCTTTCTGTTTAAAAAAAGGTTCAAACATTTATCAGAGTGTGTCACATGAACATGGATAGTGAATGGGTGGATATACAAATTAACCCTGACAGGGTGAGCAGGGTTTTCAAGATGATTTTATTGATTGTAAGTCATATTCAAACAGAAATAGTTAAAATTTTAAGCTGCTGCTCTAGATATCTACAGCCTGCTACTTGCTAGCTTAGCATATGATGAAAAAAACAAAACAAAACCAAAAACAAACATCAACAACAACACAGAAGAATAACAAGGTAGAACAGGTAGCATATCTCTGTCCGCCTACAAAACAGGTTACATAACCCATCCAAGCAAACATGAATGAGGAAAACACAACATTTTGAAATTGTACAGGGCGTTATGTGCCAGACTATATCTCAGCTCTGTGCTGTTGCCAAGCAACCAGTGAAAGGGTTACCGGTCCTAGCCAAAAAAGAAGAGAACTGGACTGAAACTTGAAGTCAGGCCAGAGAGTCAAGTGGAGGTGCTTCAGTGCTCGCCACGGGTTCCAAAAAACTGAAAATGTTTCTTTCTCTTTTTACGAGAGGAGAAAACTTGGTGCTCAGACTTCAAGGTGATTTCCTTTTAACCAGAGTAAGTTAAAAGCATGAGAAGATATTCGGCTTTAGATACTAAGGTTTGAAGAGAATAAGGTCATAGATTGTTGGACTGACAGGTGTTTCAGCCAATCAGATGCTTGAATTTCTCAGCTAACTGAAGGTCAGTGTTTTTACAAAGAGATCCTGGAGGAAGAAATCAAACCTTCAAATATTTTCTCATCAATCAACAGTTAAAGTAAGAGATACTTCTCCACTTTTCTAAAGTCGGAGAAGAAATTCTTGATAGACTAAAAAGAGGGAGATTGGTGGCCATCCCTTTAATGCCCTTCTCTTTGAGTCCGGAGTGAGATTAAGGGAAAGGTTCCCCTTTGAGACTTGTGAGATAAAGAGTTTTTCGCTCCCGATGCCCTCCAGAGACTCGTCGCTGATGATGAGGTTCATGTGCCACTCAATTATCTGCTCCCTTAAAGCTCTCTCTTTGAGGATGCAATTATACAGGATGGATGTGATGGGGCTGCTGGACACTGTGAAGAGGGGCCGGTCACTGCTGGAGCTTTAAATGTTGAGATTAATAGATCACACATGTGCTGGCAGTGTTCGTGTTTTCATTCACAAGACAGGAGTCATATTCTTAATGGAAACACGAGTTGGTTAAAAATGATGTGGCAACACGCAGAGAGGATGACGTTCCACTTTTCCATCTGTGTAATCAATTTGTAATGAAAAAGTTCTCATGATGCTTATTTTTAACTTTTCTTTTTTTTTTTTCTTAATACTGTTTTCGTCTGAGTCAACCCCGCTGACCAGAAACAAGTCTGACCCTGTTGTATTTCTGGTAAAAACTATCATGTCGGTGCAGTTTTGGCCTGGCTCCTGGCTCTTTATGGAGAGGTTTTAACTGTACGCTGCCTGCTTCTCCAGATCAGGTTTCCACTGTTCCCCCGCTGAATCTCCCCCAGGCCCCGCTGCCTGGCAAAGCATTCATGATTAAATGTGAGACACGAGCCGTCCTGCCAAGAGAAAGCTGGAGGAGGGGCTGCTGGCTTAGGACAACCACAGTTTGGAATTTCTTTGCTGTTTGTCATACACACGGAGCAAAATGAAAGCAGATGTAGGAGCATAGGGGAGCGCGGGGAGGGAGAGGGGGGGAAGCAATCATCAAAGACAAGATGTCTCTCAGGCAATAGATAGTGTAGGAATAAATCTAAAGCAATATTTGAAAAGCAATATGGGGAGTATACGGAGCAGGCCGCCAAATGGGGTTTCAATTAAAGAAGCATTTCTCAAGAGGTACAGGAAAAAGTATTGGCTGTGCTTCACCACTGTGGGCGGGGCCTAGAACCACACTTTTTTCTGGCAAACATACAAAGCAACATTAAAGCTCCACTAATGTTATAATTACATATGAAGAGGAGGAAGCAATATTTTTTTAATTGGCGGTGAATGAAGTATTGGCGATGGGAAAAGGATTGCTGTCATTATGCTCCCTCAGGGGAATCATTCCTCAGAGCTGCAGCTCCGGGGAGCTCTTAAGCATCATTTAGCTGTTGCAGTTTTACGGCCTTGAAACTCAATGTGTGGTTCAGTCTCAATTCTCTTAATGGCTTTGTTTTTAGCACCAGGTACACCACCTTCCTGTGCACCAGCAGTAAACACACAAAGTTGGCAAGCCGTGCTAGCCAGTAAAGAAACTCAAAACTCCAGCGGCTTTGAATCGTTTTCATCCAGTGGAACACAAAACTTACAAATTTCCTGTTCTTCTAAAAGTGGCAACAAAAGAGGTTTACTTGTGAAAAATTAAACCTGAGTAGGAAAATGTCTGGTGGTTTGAGAGAAGAAAGCAGTTTTTGTTCTCACTAGCAGCTACTTCGAAAAGATCTTTTTATTTCAGCTGCTCCGTCAAAATGAGTAAATGCAGAGCTTCAGCACGCTTAAGTTCAGTAGCCCAGCTCTCAAGTGCCAAAATTTTCAATGGATGTTTGAATAAAGAAAAAAAAATAGTTTACTTGAAGTTTTCATCCTTTATCTTCCTTTTAAAAAACACAAAACTGTCTTTTTTTCTCATCAGTTCAGCTGAGGTCATCCCCTGACCTTGCTGTAAACCCTATAAAGGGTTTGGAAGTCAGGCCAAATTTATACTCGATCAGCACCATTTCCCATGCAGTGTACAGGGGGTTGATCATGGTGTTGAATTTCTAGCATGTTTGAAATTTTGGTGATCCCTCTGCTGACTCCTGCACTGGGAATGAGAGTCACGAGCTGAATCCTGAACATCTTATTACTGATTGAGCCTGAGCAAAATGGGGACAGGGTCTGATCCATGATGCATGGTGCATGATGTAGACCAGGGGTGGCCAGCCTGCTAGAGACCAAGAGCCACAAAAATTACAGTGGTTCTACAAAAAGCCACATCACACACACTGTCTTACAAACACACTTCCTCTCATACATAAATGAAATGGTATAAAATGAAAATCAATACATTTCAAATTTTCAAATCAAGATTTGTGTTTTTAAGTGCATTTAAATTCATACATGGAGCCAAAGTTCTATCTATCTATCTATCTATCTATCTATCTATCTATCTATCTATCTATCTATCTATCTATCTATCTATCTATCTATCTATCTATCTATCTATCTATCTATCTATCTATCTATCTATCACTGATGGATTGAAGAGCTGTACAACGATCAATACTTGGGCAATTACGTTGATACTCAAGTTTCACTTTCTCTTCTCTCCATGTCCCTATCTATCTATCTATCTATCTATCTATCTATCTATCTATCTATCTATCTATCTATCTATCTATCTATCTATCTATCTATCTATCTATCTATCTATCTATCTATCTATCTATCTATCTATCTATCTAGTAGTATTGAAGTATTGATCCAAACTGATCCCAACGTTGGCATCAATTTATCATGATAGATAGATAGATAGATAGATAGATAGATAGATAGATAGATAGATAGATAGATAGATAGATAGATAGATAGATAGATAGATAGATAGATAGATAGATAGATAGATAGATGGATAGTACTTTAGTACTGGGAAGTACTGGGAAGTCTGACTAGGTGAGGAATATTTTCCCCTGACGATCATCCATCGGGCTTATCAAGTTTAAGCACACACACACGCGCGCACACACACACACACACACACACACACACACACACACACACATTAAAATATATATATACATATATGGATTGGAGAGCCGTACACTGAAAGGCAAAGAGCCACATGTGGCTTGGGAGCTGCAGGTTGGCCACCCCTGATGTAGACAAGTGAAACACATAGACAAACACCTAACATGTTCAATCATATGCAAGTGATGGCGAATCTATTTCTACAAATCCTCCAAGTTACATATTTTGCTGGTGCAGCCAAAAGGTATTGATTGAACCTATCAGTGAAGTCCGATTCCATATCCTATCCAAGCTCAGGGTGAGCACTCGGTTCCTGCTGGACAGTCAGACTGAACATGTGAACACAGAACATGAAAGCTTTAGTTGTGGATGTGGAATGACTCACAGTGAACGCCAGGCCTCGTTTAAACTTCATAAGCCCGATGGATGATCATCAGGGGAAAATATCCCTCACCTGGTCACACTTCCCGGTACTCTGTTTAAACAAATGCCACCGGGCCGCTCCCTTTATTTCATGGCTTTGTTTTTGGTTATATTTGGTCTCACAAACCAATGCCAAAGCAATGACGCAGGAATCACAACCTAAACTACGTTCACTGAATTGTCACTTCAGTTTGCTTCACACTATTGTATTTACTCTGTGGTAGAAGTCACATGAATGCATGGTTGGGAAATGTTTAGTTCGCTCAGGCTTAGTCGCAATTAAGTGAAATCAGTTGCAGCTGTGTTGGCTCATTCTGTGTGTGTCAGCATGCTGAGACAGAAAACATTTAATTTGATGAACTTTATGAGGTCAAAAACAAAAAGGAGACACAAGGATGGTCATTGTGTAAAGACTAAATGGGAGCAGAGGAGTGCGAACATCTTTAACTGGTTGTTTTATGATGGGAAAGAGAGGGATATCTGATTTATCATCAACTTTACTTTATGACACTGAGAATCATGTTTAGGCCTCGAGAACAGCAAAATAAATCTTCGATTGGTCATGCATCATTTTTAACCAGGGTTTCCAGTAAGAAGGAACAATATGTTCAGTGTGTTTGACAACTAATAGTCTGACATAATGGGAGTAGAAATGAAACGCAGATCTGGGGAACAGTTTTATCCCTGCTGATTCATCCCAGGTGTTGATGAAAATAAAAAGGTCAGGTGTTTGGCCTTCAAAATAAAAGCTTGTTTTTCAATGATCTGCTAATAGGGTACAACAGTGGTTCTGCACAAATCCACATCCCATGTAGTCAGTGTCGGACTTGTGTTTTGTTATGCTTTCATCAGCACAGGACGACAAATATTGCGGGCCTTCTTCTGTCCTGTAAAATGAGTGTCAATCAATATTACAGGGCAACCTACTGTTCAGGAGGGTGAAAAGACGGCACTCAGCTGCAATAAATATCCCCACCAAAATAAAAGCACAGGATTCTAATTTTTTTTTTTTTTTCGCCAAATGAAAAGAATCTCTAGACTAGGGGTCACCAACCTTTTTGAAACCGAGGGCTGCCCCACGGAAATTAAGTGGCACAAAGGGCTACTTGTCTGATAAAATCTTACTGAACAAAATTGCACAAATCACTTTTTAATTACATTGATCATCATAGAAGAAGTAATACTCACATGTCAATGCTAATTATTTCACAATTATTATTACTGATTTACAGAACAATGACAGTAGGAAGGAGCTCCATTGTGACCAGTGCTGTTTTTTGGAACATGCCTCGAGGGCACCATAAGTGGTTTTTGCGGGTATCTAGGTGCCCACAGGCACCACGTTGGTGGCCCCTGCTCTAGACAGAATCATCTTTAGAAATCTCATCTTTAGCATGGGTTGTGTTACTCATGCAGGCATCTCCTCTGGGTAATTTGCAGCCGCAACTCAATGTCAATCCTTTAGTGCTCTATTATGGCTGACTTGCAACCCAACTTTTGTTTTTTATAAGTAGAGGTTAAGAGAGCCATCAACCTGCTATATTAAACTGATTCTGTGTTTTTGATGACTTCACAGAAATTTCACAAACTTCACATGCCACCTTTGCTGTACATTAAAAACTTAAGTCATAATATTTTGTTCAATTTTAGTTGCTTTTACTTTGATATTTCCAGCAGTAGCTGCAGCTAAAGGAACTTATTGTGCTGTTGACCATTTCAGAGATGTTTGAGGGTGATTTCACAGTTAAAAGTCCGGACCACAGTACAGGACACGTTTTTGTCATATTGTATATATTTGGTTCCATCTATTATGGTTTCACACTGTTATTATTGTAAACGGACCAACAGACCTTGCATGACGCACCTATGTGATATTATCATCAACTGCATACTTTGCATGTCTCCGCAGTTTACAATGATTGGTCATCTGGTTGGCGGTTGTCTTGTGATTTTTATGATCAGACTAAAACTTCATCACCATCCTCTTTCCATGTGCTCCCATGGCTCATTTTGTTTTGGTGATGGCTTCCTTTTCTGGTAGTTTGTGTTGTAATTTCCCATCAGCAGTATGAAGACCTGAACCTTTTAAAATACTGCTTTCACACTGGGCACGAACCAGACCATGGTCCCATTTGGCCTGGACCGAGACCACCTATTTTGGTTAAAGAAGGAGAAAGATGTACTTAATTTTTGTTTGTTTTTTTTACTTGGTGGAAATTCTTTATTTTTTGCACTCTGAACTTGCTATATGTAGATACACACACACACACACACACACACACACACACACACACACACACACACACACACACACACACACACACACACACACACACACACACACACACAAACAGCACTTCTGCTCAGAAACATGCACTGATTTGAGGTCAGAGTGATGGTGCTGCACCCTCTGCTTGCACTTGAGCAGTTGGGATTTTGATGCCTTGCTCAAGGGCACTCGACAGTGCCAAATTCCAATCTTGACCTGAACCAGCGACCTTCTGATCTCTGAACCAAGTCCTTGCGGAACTTAGCCACTGTTGCCTGATATAACAACTACACACCCAGTCCATGCAGTGTCGCACAGGAAGCCTGTTCTCCCAATGCCAAGGTTCGGCTGTTTGGTCTAGCCCAGGGTCCAGGGGAGGATTCGCACCTACCACTTTGGTTTGGACGACACTGAAAAGTCTGAAAGTCTGGACCAAACGAGGTAGATGTGAAAGCTCCCTTAGTCATTAAGAAAAGTTGTTATTACCAACTGGAGGTGCCTTTTCTTGAACAGTTTTTGGTCATTGTACGGATGCTGTGCTCAACCTTAAGTCTCTGAAGCTACCAAACACTCTCACAAGTTAGTAGCTAGAGAGGGAAGCTGTGGTGTCAGATTGAGGTGTTTGATCTGGGTCATGCTGTGGTCTAATCTGCTCACTGAGGATTCTCACTGTTGGTGGCTTGTTTTATAAAAGGAGATGGTTGTGCAGGTCTTCTCCCCTGGACCTAATTCAATTGAAGAATAAATGAGTTCTGTTGGTAATTTGGAGATAACCTGTGCAGTGGCTGAGCTTAAAGAAAGATAAGAACCGACACAGAAATGAAGACAAGAAAACGAGACAATTTTTCACCCAGCCTTTGCTAAATTAAACTTTTCCCAGCCCTCTTCAGACTTTAATTAAAACACACACTTGCATGCACATTGCACACACAGGTTCACACAGTCCGGCTCACACTGCCGCACGTCCACCAGATAATCCAAGAGGGGCAATCAGGCAGTTTGAAAGAGATCAGTAGACAGTGAGCAGTGAGCCTAACAGGAACACACCGGAGCTCCTCGATCCGTCTCTCTGTTGTTCAGATTAATCAGAGGAGTTCGCTCTGAAAGTCAATGCTGCTTTGAGTCCAGAAACACTGAGGTGTTGTTGGGGATTTAGAAAGGGTCAGTTCATCCAAAGAACAAAAAACATGTTCTCCCCCTCACTCTCTGGTATCTTAACAATGGCAGTGTTGGTTTTATTCATGCAGGATTTGCGGCATCCTTCAGAGATTATTGTTAACTGGATACAGTGGAGGTGAAAGGAAGCTTTGAGAGGTTTCCAGTCAAAGAAAAGAGAAACAGCAACAGCGGGAGAGCTGACAGATCCCGTGTTGGGAAAAACATTCTGCTTTTTGAAACACTTTAGCAGAAAAAGTTCATTTACCTCTGTTTTTCGGCATGTGTTCAACATGTCTTACTGCAAACACACCTCCAGGTAGAGGTAACTGGGTCATAGGTGAAGTCTGAGCATGGGGCAAATTAAACAGAGGTAAACAGAGAGACGGCTCCACCTGAGGCCAGAAACTGGTCTGGGGTTATGATTTGGAAACTATTTTCTAGCCTCAGCAGTTATCGTACAGAGAAAATAGAAGAAAACAAATCAGATGAGAGTTAAAGCTTCAGCAAGTAAATTTTAGGTTATATCTATCTTGGTGCCCCCTTGTGGAAATTATGGCGGACCCCTTTCAACTTGAACATTTTTCCAAGCATCCCCTCATTATTGTAACAATAATTAGCATAATATTAACACTATTTAATAATTTGCTATTTAGTATTTTCGTAACAATACAATTTGGCTACATTTATACCTTTCAGATAATTCAATTTGTATACTTCAAGAAAAAGCTGAATCTGCTGCAGTGGTGTGCACAGAGGGTGGCATGGAGGGTGGTCAACCCCCCTCATGGCCCAAAAACATGTGCAAGAACACACCTTACTGCCTTTTTGGATGGTTTAAATACGATAACTGCTCTCAAAAACTGCTGACAAAAACGCATGTTGTATGTCTTTTTTTTCTTCTTTTTGGCCCTTTTCTCCAAAAAGTCTGCGCCACTGCCAAAGTGTTTTTTTTTTTTTTTTTTTTTCAGGTTGGTTTTTTTTTCACATTTTCATTTGTTGTGCACTATGAAATGATAGACACAATCATATGAGAATTGATCTCATGGCTCATTAGGTTAGAGTATTGGGAAAAAAAATACCTGATTTTACTGGTGCTAGATGTCCCAGTTTGTTGATTTGCTTTCTTAGTGATAAAGTACACTTTAACAAATTGTTTTTAAAATTTTCCACTGACCCCCAAGCCCCGGTTCGCGGACCCCTGGGGGTCCTGGGGCCACACTCTGAGAAACATTGAGGGGTCGTATACATGACTGCAGTTTTAGGGTAAAACGCAAAAGTTTCGTTGTGTTTCAGCCTTGCATTTACACGGAAATGCCGTTTCAGCCAACCTTAGAACACAAATATTTGAAAACGGCCTCCAGAGAGGGATTTTTCTGAAACGCTGCCAACACTGTTGCCATGTAAACAGTAAACTGGTGTTTTCAGTGGAAACGATGACGTCACACAAACAACAGGACAACAGTACCGTTGTTCCAATAGTCGTGAGCTACCGTGTTGTGCTTGTGCTGCTCAATCTGCTGTATCTGCTGACTGTCATTATACAAAATGTGCATCTGTTGCTCCATTTTTGCTCTTAGTATTCCCCAATACACCAGATGACCAGCTCAACTCTACTTCGGTGGAGATCTCCCAAAAGCGGCTTCTGTACAAGACAGTTATAGCACCACTTGCAGGCCTGGCATGCTTACTACAGCGTTTTCAGTGCCGCAGCGTTTCCATGTACACGCAGATTTTTTTCATTGCGTTTCAGCGTTGTCAGATGAAACGTAGTATAAATGAGGCCTGAATTAAAGCACATTATGTGGCACCTACATGTCTTGGGAGTGGTTTTACATGTTAAAATGGCTTTATAAAAGTAGCTTATCTATGCTGATGACTTAGTATGCTTTTGCAGGTTAAAGAGCCTTTTCTGTGTTTTTTTTTTTCCACAAGCTGATAAAAACTCCTCACAGGAGCTTTAAAGCATGTTTTCAGCTTATGTCTGCAAAATACTACGTGACCTTTTGCTCGCTATAATCCAACCTCAGAAATCTTGCAGTGTTGTTTTTTTGAGCAGATTCTTTGGAAATACGGATTTTACTTTTACATACCTTAACATGTTTTCAAAGGAAACACTGAGACGCTCTCAGATGTGACTGTTTTGCACAATAGATCAACTATCCAGAACAATGAACACACACACACGGGATAAGTGAGCCAAACAAACTTTTCCAACAGAAGTTAATGTAGCAAAGAAACAACACTGACTAATGCGGGGCTTATCAAACTTAGTTGAGTCATGAAATTGATTTAGATTGCTTTTTAAATTGTCTGTGATTCCTGCAAATATATCTGGAGTTTGCCTCTCGCCACTATTACAATCACGCCCTTTAATTTGACAAGCATTAATAGAGGATTGTGCTGGTGTTGTATTGTCTAACAGCACTATTTATAGAGCTGTTACTTTTCCAAAAACAAATCTAAAGCCTCTACATCACAAAGCTAAATATTCATGTAGAGCGAGCAGATCATCTGTGCATCTGGTGTTTGAAACAAGTTTCCCTCTGGGGTCCTCCGCCGCCAGTCCTCCTTGAAATTATGCTGTTGCAGCTCCACTGAAACCGAACAAAGAAACATTTGGTTGTAAATGGCGCTGTGAACCTCCACATGTTTGCACTTTGTGGATGGGAGCGTTTAACGAGTCGTCTCCGAAGCAGTTCCCCCCGATTCCTGTATGATTTCAGCCTCCAAACAACCAATTTACAGTTTGTGTTGATCATGTCGTCTCACGGTGTTGATGGTTGCTGGCAACACACGGATCTGTAATTAACGCTGTGACAGAGCAGGGACATGTACATAGTGAGCAGCTCCTCACTTCACTCAGCTGAGTTCCTGGGACATGTTTCATTGCATCAAGTCTCATGATTTGTTTTCTTTTTCCGATAGGATTAGCCATCATTTTCATTTCCACACACACATTGTTATGATTTGCGACACAGCGTGAGCATCCAATCCAGTCACAACACCTCCAGCATCACTGAAAGCTGCGGCACATTTTTCCATCTGCAGAAGAAGGATTGAAAAACAAAAAAAGCTATTTTATTCCCCGAGATGAAATATGAAGCTGTGATGTGAGGAATCATTGCACGTCTAAATCTTTATTCAGTCATGATGGACCTAACTGAACTGTGTCCCTGCTGTCAAGGTAGGGTTAAGGTTAGATGTGTTTGCTTTGGATTCTGGGGGGAACTTTGCGTCTCGGTGTGTATGAGTGTGTGAGCCGGGCTCTTGGAGAATAATAAAGTATGTTTTTACTGAGTTGTGTTGACATCTTTTCCTTTTTTCCCCTTCTTCTTTCTTTTTTTGCCACAACTGTGCGGTTTCCAAAAGTAACAAACTGAGCCCAAAGAAAGAGAGATGTGTAAATGTTTAAACCTGTTAGCTTTGCGCTTTGCTTTAAAACGGGAGAGATTATTTTTTTAAACTGTGTGTGTGCATGTTTGTGCACATTTAACTGCATTTATATGAAAACAAGGACAAATCCCCCCTCAGTGTTGCACTCAGATTTCTGCTCAGCTTGAGGGAATAACAACAGTAAAGCAGAAGAAAAGCTCCTTTCTCCAGCTAAACTGATTTAGTTTCCAAGGACTTGCACAACTTTAATTTCTGTAGAGCGTCTTTTTTCCTCCCTCACTGTGCTCCCTTCCCCTCGCAGATTTCCCACCACAGATAATTTTCAGTGACCGCAGCAGAGTCTTGAGATTCCCCGGCAGTATTTAGCGGTGGAAGTAAGTAGCCTCAGCAGCTCGATGAAATGCCTTTGAAAGTCTTCAGAGTGTCTAAGCAGTGTGTGCTCGGAGCCGAGCTGCACTTGGCTGGGGTGAGGGGGGTGAAGGGGTGAGGGCGGCGAAGGAGGAGAGGAGGTGATGGTATGCGTGCAGAATCACAATAGTCACCCTTGTTACGAGGTTCCAAGCAGATCTGAGTTCAAGCAGCTTCTGTGAGCGCAAGGAGAGACTCCTTTTTGGTGTGTCATGAAGACGAAGCACCTCCTTCTTTTTAGTCGGGTCAGGTTTAAATCAGCCAAACGCCCTTAAATAATCAGCCTGTCAGGGGAAAACCTGCATGTTGTTGTGGCTGCCTGTTACAGCAGCTCTCTCTCTTTGTAATTTTTTCATCTCTTTTTTGACATCTTTGCATTTGAAGTAATTACTTTGTATGGCTCATTTGTTGGCCACGGACACCAAACTGGTTTTTGTCTTCAGTGATATTTTCACTATTTTTGCTCCTGTGTTTGTCTGGAACCATGGCTGCATTGTTTACATGTGAAATCTGCTGTAAGCAGCCTTTAGCATGTCAATGCTAACTGGTGCAAGGCCAGGTGTTCCCCACAAGATGAGAAGAAGGTGAGGACAACGTGCTGTTACTCAGGTGTTAGCTAAGAAGAGGAAGATATATATATATATATATATATATATATATATATATATATATATATATATATATATATATATATATATATATATATATATATATATGGGGGGATTTTTTATTTTTTTTACACTCTGAACATGTTATACATACACACACATGCACAAACAGCCCTTTTGCACAGAAACATGCACTGATTAGAGGTCAGAGTGATTGTACTGCACCTTCAGCACACTGCAACTTCAGCAGTTAGGGGTTTTTGGTGCCTTGCTCAAGGGCACCCGGCAGTGCTCAGGAATGTAAGCCAACACCTCCCCAGTCATCAGCCCAACTCCAATCTTGATCCGCACTTGGGCTTGAACCAGCAACCCTCCGACCTCTAAGCCAAGTCCCTATGGACTGAGCTACTGCCGCCCCCTAAGAAGTGACGTCATCAACCTGTCCTTCCATCCATCGTTATTGGGAACGTAAGATCTATCTCTAATAAGATGGACAAGCTAGTCGTGCTAACCCAGCAACAGAGGGAATACCAGAAGGCAGAGTAGCATCATGCTATTCACAGACATGGCTAATGGAGCTAACACTGGAAACCAACGCCACATTGGAAGAACTTCACCTGCTGTGAGCAGACAGGATCCAGGAGACACACTGCAAAAACTGAAATCTTATCAAGTGTTTTTGTCTTAATTTAGGACTTGATATGAGCGACATTCACCTGACCAGTCCAGAAAAATGTCTTGTTTATAGTATTTTCAAGGATTTTTGTTTTCTTGATTGCTACTGTGACTTTTCCTGAATTTCCTCTCGGGGATAAATGAAGTATTTTCTATTCTATTCCATTCTATTCTATTCTGTTCTATTCTTAAGGAACACACCAGCACAGAAGCATCATCAAAGCTGCACTTGGGGCGAACTTTCTCTTAAACACTCAGATTTTTGGACTCATGTTCCTTAAATATCATCTCATTTTATCATAAACACAATGAGACTTAAATCCTCTGCTGAGCATTTCCTCAGTAATTGTGTTGGCTGACCTTCATGGCAGAAATCTGAAAGCGCTCTCCTCCTCGTTCACTGTAATAGCCATAAATTGTGGTCTGTGGTGATGGGTCATATATGTCCCAGCGGTCACTCTGCAGAGTCAGCACACTTCCTAAATGACTGTAAGCGTCTCTGTTCAGGGATAATAACCTGTCAGATTCACTCCTGTTCCTCTCTCTCAAAGCAGAGCACAGATTTCAGCTTCACGCCAGGATTTGAAGTTGCAGATAATGGCAGATTGGCATCATAAATATATTTTCCTCTCAGTCTAGGTGCGATCTGGAGAGTCCCTTGTGTGAATTTTAAGGGGTTTATTTCCACTTGGAAAATTCAGAATGCACCCGTACTGTGTTATTCTCTTTCGCTTCCTCCTCTGTGGGAGCGGGGAATCCAGGATGAAAGCATTTCATACATCCATCGATTGCTGCCTCCACCATGAGTGCCACATCATGTTTTCACTAAAGTGTTTGCCTTGAATCTCAAGCACTGTGGAATGAGCCAACTGCGGACTTCTTATAGCAACCTGGCTTTCCATAAACCACAATGAACTGCACATTAGTGCCAGTCTGTGGAATCTGCATTCCAGTGGAGCAGCATGGAGGATGTGCCTACCACTGTAATTGATGTGGCTCACTCACAGCCGTCAGGATCTCTGCGTCTTATTTGCTCGTTTCACACATCATAATAAACGTGGAGAGCAGGTTCCAGGGCTTTAGTCATCTTTGAAAAAGTCTTTCTTTAGAGTGAAAAGGTACAGAATGTGAGCATGCAGGCAGCCCTCTAGCAGGCAGAGAAAGAAAAGATGTTTCAGCCTCACATGGACTCACGAGCAGTGAGGATCATACCGATGAATGTCGCAGAGTATTTATATCCGTGATGCTGTTTCTGAAGATCACACGAGCAAAGAATTTCACAACAGGTCATCTGACCTTACACAGTTGATTCATTCACTGTGTGTGTATGACGTTAAAGTGTGTTGTGTTGACTCTGATGACCCCTCTGGACAAATATGGAACTGTCTACTGGGATAAAAACAGAGTTTCCCATAGGAGACGGAACGGTTTATGAAAGAAAATCTGAACTGTTCAGTTTTCTTCACTCACTTCATGTTTTTTTTTTATTCCTTCATTTTACTTAAATTGGTAAAATAGTAAAAAAAATAAAAAAAATAATAAAATATGTAATACATAATAATAATAATAATAATAATAATAATAATAATAATAATAATAATAATAATAATAATAATAATAAATAGATAATAATATATAATATTAATAAATAAATAAATAAATAAATAAATAAATAAATAAATAATAATAATAATAATAATAATAATAATAATAATAATAATAATAATAATAAAATAGATTAAAAAAATACTAGAATAGTAGTAGTACCACTCAGTTTGAAGCAAGTTTGTAGCTTGTGAGTCCCTCCTCAGTCTCCTCCTGCTGCTCCAGAGCAGACAAATGCATTCAAATGAATCACGCAAGTGTGTGTCTCATTATGGTCACTTCTGCCGGTTCCCGGCCCAGATAAAGGAGGAGGGTAGATATTTAGACATTAAAAAAAAAAACAAGAATGGACAGAAGAAAGTTAGTTTGTAGTTCTAAACATATTCATTATGTTGTGTTTTACCTGCTTTCTGTCTCTCCCATGTTATTTTTCTCTCCTACAGAGTCATTTAGTGGCTTCTAGTGACTTCTGGAACAGCCAATAGTGACTCTCCTTACTGAGGAGTTGGCATGTTGAAACTAGCAATGTTTCACTCAGCTTAAATGATGTTTGAAATGGGAAACAGACCCATTCTTTTAGGTTTTTCATGACTATACATGACAGAATTAAGTAAAAATAAACTGATAATAGTGGATTATTAGGGTATATGGTAATTTGGGGTGTTAAAAACAACAATGTACACTGAACTGTTTTGAATATCATGACTACAAAAACTTGATAAGAACTGATCCATGGATTATGTTTACCACTCCATACCTTTTTCCCATGCCGCTCTTGCTGAAGTATTCGTTTGTTGTAGAAGCCAATGAATGAAAAGCAGATGTACTTTTTAATACCAGTTTTCTATGTACAAGGCTTTAAGCAGGATGCTGAGTGATGAGGCCATATGCTGATCAAATGTAAATGTATTAAATGTAAATCTTGAGTCTCCTGGTTTATGTCTCATTATGTTTGTAAACGACTGATAGCAGACCAACCTGTGTTTCCACCAAGCACATTACCCTAATCAATGCTTTTCTTGGGATATCACTGTGAGACCTTGACAGGCACACATTATCCTGTCTGTGTCTTGGATCAAGGAAATCACAGCGCTTCTGCTGAGGCAGCAGGGGGAGGCTCTATGTAGATTTCATTCAGGTCCCCAACACTGACGGTGGCTTGGGAGTGAATGTGGACACTCAGTATTATACTGTAGACAGACAAATTTGTCAAAAGCGTCTTTTTTTATTGGACAGCAACCATACTTACACGATTCTACTCCCTACTTCTCAAACAAGTCTTGAAGAATTTACTTTAAATCCACTTCACATCCATTCTGCTCCCTAAGTCATGAAACGTCCTTCAACAAACTCCAAAGTAAACAACTATTCCCACTTTTGCAGAGTTTAGGACTTTTGGTTTTCAACTCTGACTCAAGTTGCTGCAGTTTTAATTAGTTTTTGTGTTGTGAATGATGTTTGTGTTTATTCATTGTTTTTCTACCGCTGTGGTCTCGACAACACTGGAAATGAGAGAAATCTCAATGTCCTTTCAAGAACAAAAAGGGAAAGGTTTTATTTCTTTTGCAGAGCAAGGCCCTGGTTGAAGAGTGCCTCAGATGAGAAACCACTGTTTGTTATTCCTGCTCCAGTATCAGTCACAAGGACAAAATACTTCCTTAAAGTTAGGTTGCTAGGCGCTACCCAAGTAGCTGCCTGTTGCAGCAGATCTCTCGTCTTTGTCCGTTTCTTGTAATTTTTTCGTCTCTTTTCGTCATCTTTGTATTTGGAGTGGATCATCACTTTGTATGGACACCAAACTTTTTGTGGCTTCAGTGATATTTTTTACTACTTTTCTCCTGTGTTTGTCTGGAGATCCTACATGTAACCATGGCTGCATTGTTTACATGCGAAATTAGCTGTTAGCAGCCTGTAGCATGTCAATGCTAACTAGTGTAGGGCTTGATGATTTCCCTCGAACTGAGGAGAAGGTGATGAGGACGACGTGCTGGTTCTCGGATGTGAGCTGGGAGGTGACGACGTGGACCTGTCCTTCCATCCATCGTTGTTGGGAACGTGGGATCTCGCTCCGGGGGATGGATGAGCTAGCTGTGCTAATCCAGTGGCATCATGCTGTTCACGGACGTGGCTGACGGAGCAGACATCGGACGCAGCGACACATCGGAGGAGCTTCGCCTGCTGTGAGCAGACAGGATCCAGGAGACAGAGACTGAACAAACTGCTGGGGAGGCTCAGTCCTGGACCCTGTGGAGGTGGAGACTGGCTGGGCTGGAGAGTGGTGGACAAGTGGTGGACGGGATGTCGTCATCTAATTTCTTATGGACATTTTTGCACTTTCTATACTCTTTCTTACTTTTGTTTTCTTAAATGCTGCGGTGACTCCTGAATTTCCCCTTGGGGATAAATAAAGTATTTTCTATTCTATTCTATTCTATTCTAAAGGGCATACTGCAGGCAGTTAAGCAATTGATAGTAAAATAACCATAAAATACAATTTTAAAAGAAATTCTGAAAAACTGACATTTGGACGTGACATCACAGACTATCACTCCTGTCAATTAAAAGGAAGAAAATCTGTTGCAGGGCAGGATTGGTTGTGGCGTGAGGGAAACCAGAGTGGAATGGACCAGGTGTCCTGGTGAGTTAGCGCTGCTGGCCAGTGATATGTAGCCTAATGCTGTGTTCACATTAACATATTTCAAGTTTCAAATCAGAAACATAGTATGTATAAGTGCTGATCGTACAGCAAAGTGCTTTGAGCCGCCATGATAAAGCCCGTAGAGAGACAGACAGAGAGGTCTATAAACTGGTCTGGAGTCAGAAAACCAAGACTTAGCTACGGTGCTGAGCCAGGGAGCGAGGCTAGTTAGCCAGGCTAAAGGCTGCTGATGAAGCTGCAGTTGTCTGTATTGACAGGACAGTAGCAGCGTCAGTCGCACTCTGGTATACCATCCTGAAATCCATCCATAGATTATATAAAATAGACTCCATCATATCACCAAGCACTAAATCTTCCTGTCGAGTCCTGCGTTTTTTGGGGGGGGCGACTGATGCAGAAATAAAGTCCCGTCTTGTCACCCACACAAAATAAGCTAACTCTAAGCTAACTCCTGTTAAGCTAGTATTTCTGCATCCATCCAGCCAAACTCATCTTAATTTTCTTAACGAAGGGTCAAATTAAATAACACTTTGGAAGTAACACAATAAACAGGACCCCAAACGCCTCATCTCACTCACTACCACCTGTTATTCACATTGGCTAAAGGTGGAGTAAAGGGATGCTAGTCTCCTTTGCTACATCATATGATGTGTTGTAAAAAAAAAAAAACAAAGCTTTTAAAACAGCTATACCAAAAACAGACACTTTTTCCTCTAAATTTGTTCCTTTTTTGGTTGAATAACATATAAGAATAATGACTGACTTATTCTACAGCCCTCAAAAGACAATGTTAAGTGTAAATTTACAAAAAAAAAACTTCAATATTCCCTTTGATACAAAATTATATATAGAATAAAAACTTATTTTCTTCTTACCACCAAACTTTTCAAGCAGAGGCAAAAACATGGACACTTTTAAGTTTGTAGCTGACACTGATGAAACATTTTTCATTAGTAGAAATTCTCAACAGCACCATTGTGTATTGATGTATTTGGTAATAACATCTCCTGTGGTAGTATCCTGCCTACGTGTTGTAGGTCTGACCATAAACTTTTTACACAAACTACTATTTTTGGTGACTGTTCATAAAACTGTCAAAGAAACAACATGAAACAAACATATATATATATATATATATATATATATATATATATATATATATATATATATATATATATATATATATATATATATATATATATATATGTAGGGCTCTCAACAAGGTGAACTCTGAAGTCATTACTGTGGAAACTTAAAACACAGCTGTTAATTAATATAGTAAATGTTTATTTGCAATGTGACTACATGTGATGTGACTGTTTAGTCTGTCTTCTCTAAGCAAACGCTGTCATAAAATTTCACAGTGAATCACTCCCATCAGTGGTTTATTTTACTTTGTTTGTGGGATTGTTAGTTCTGCTGCAGAGCTCCGTTTTCTTATCAGGAAATCTCCGAGCAAGAAGAGGCTCAGATGTGTAAACTGTCATGGTATTTGTTTTAGTCTGCTCAGATTATCTACTTATCGTTTCTGTTTCCACTCAGCAGTCCACAGATTTGTTTCCAGATTTATGATAATATGACAAAGTAGCTGTCTTTTCTTGAGCTCTTTATATCCACTCAGAAGTCATCGGCAGGCAGCAAACGCAGTGTTTACCAGAAGGAAAAGTACTTATCAGAGTCGAAACTGAGGCCAACACAAATGTTTGCAACCTCTATATTTGGTAGAAATGAAAATAAAATGTATTTTAGTCAAATAAAACATACCAGGGTTAACTGGTATGTTTTTAAACTGATAAATTTATCAAATGTCTCCCCCTGATAGATTTTTGATGCCTTCCTGTGCTATTTTTCAATGTGCATTGAAAGAAGCTTCTGAAGAGTAAACATTATTTAGAAATCTAAGAATGAAAACGAGGTGAGGTCTGGGTTCCTCTAGTAAAACATCATTAATATATTGGATTAGTCTTTTCAGAAATTGTGCTGCTGCTTGCAGAGGTTTTATGAGTTTTGTGAGGACGCGGCTCTCGCTGCTTAGCAGAGGATGAGACATCGATTTGGCTGGAGGAAGATATCATTTTGGAAAGAAACAGGATCAGAACACATTCTTTACTTTTATGTCTTCATGTTCAGTGACCTTAAATCTTGGTTTTTTTCAGAAATCCAAACCAAACCTTAAGAGTATCTGCAGACAGGCCCTGCCTTGTTGGAGGGACGTGTTTGTTTTCTTGTGTCTCCGCTCTGAAGTGACGAGGACAGACGAGATGGTTATCTCAGAGATGGTCACCTTTAAACCTATTCCAAAGAGCTTTGTCTGTTTGTCTACTTTCCTGAAAAGGAGGAAAAGTCACGACCTTTGTGGACTTGTTTTGTTGCTGGGTGCTTTGGATCAGTCTCTTAAAGAGTTATTTTGTTTTGGAACGCATTTGGATAATCTCCTAACCAGGCCTCATTAGAGCGCTTTGTGTCTTTCTCTTAAAGCATTTATGACACATTACATAAGACATATGGCACAGAGAGAGCAGCTATAATTATCTAGTTTCTGGAGAGAGAGCCTTCCTGTCTGACTAACCATATTGAATTAAATATATCACACTGTATTAGGAATGAATTCTTCCTCTGGCAGCATTAATCTTCTTCTTTAAGAATGTGAAAACCTGAAAAGATGAACTCACGCAGAGAGAGCTTCTGTTAGATGGAGTAAAAACAGGATTTGGCACCAGAGTTACCTGGAAACAGGACTGACTCACTGGATATTTGACCTCAAACTTTATAAATACTGGATCAGGTGACACATTTGTCCTCAATCAGTCATAACAATTACATGGTTTTTAATTAACACTGATGTTGAGTGATGTATGTAATGACTTTGTATGTCGCTGTGGAAGACAAAAACACGATCAACACTTTATCAAACGGCCTTAGAATCAGAGGTATGTTGGCTGTGTGATAAAGTGATGGATTTAATGATCAGGGCCTGTATGCACGTTCAGTCATTAAACAAATGGGACCATTAGTCCTAACACACTGTTATGGAATGGCCCTTTGGCTGCAGCGTTAGCCACATGCATGACTCAAAATAATCCTCCAATTAACTTATTACACCATGAAAGCAACACAGGTGCAGATTACGTCATAATGAAGGGGAATCTCCTGGAAAACCCCATCAAACAAAGTCGAACTGTACATGTCTACCACTCATAAACAGCAATAAACCTGGAAAGCTGTAACTGTGTGACTGAGAAAATCAAGAAAAAAACATTTTAGCTGGAGAAATGGAGATTTTAGTACAAGAATACACAAACAGCTGTTATCGGTGAGTCAATCAGGTAAACAAAGAGAAAGAGAAAGTTTGGCGATGTTAAACAGAGTTAATGCGTGTGGTGTTTCAGAGCGCACAAGCACCACAGCAATGCCCCAGTAGCTCGATGAATAACTCTTAAAGCAGTTTATGAACTCTATCATTTCATCACACACATCTTGAAGGACCCGGACGTATAAAAGCAAAGTGCGAATCAAAGTTGTTAAACTGACAGCAGCCTCGCTGGTTTCAGACTTCGATTTTCTCCCTTCTCTCATCTGTTCACTGAAAAAACGTTGTGTCTCCTAAATCTAACTTTGCTGCTTCACATTGCCACCTTTCCAAAGTTTGACCCACTGTCTTTGTATATTTCGTCTCAAACAGTAACACATTGCGGGATTTGTGCCTTTAAACAGACGAACAGGCGCTATTATCCTGACATTAGTGCCTGTAATGGTGGAGAATACCGTTAAATCTAACCCTCTTTTGGGCCGTTAAACTTGTTCATGCATACTACTACCTACCTACCGTTGCTAGGCGCTGCCCAAGTAGCTGCCTGTTGCAGCAGCTCTCTCGTCTTTGTCCGTTTCTTGTAATTTTTTTCGTCTCTTTTTCGTCATCTTTGTATTTGGAGTCGATCATTACTTTGTATGGTTCATTGTTGGTCACGGACACCAAACTTTTTGTGGCTTTGGCAATATTTTTTACTACCTTTCACCTGTGTTTGTCTGGAGATCCTACATGTAACCATGACTGCATTGTTTACATGCAAAATTAGCTGTTAGCAGCCTGTAGCATGTCAATGCTAACTAGTGTAGGGCTTGATGATTTCCCTCGAGCTGAGGAGGAGGAGGTGAGGACGACGTGCCGGTTCTCGGGTGTGAGCTGGGAGGTGACGACGTGGACCTGTCCTTCCATTCATCATTGTTGGGAACGTGGGATCTATCTCCAGTGGGATGGACAAGCTAGCTGTGCTAACCCAGTGGCATCGTGCTGTTCACGGACGTGGCTGACAGAGCTGACATCGGACGCTGGCCCCACATTGGAGGAGCTTCGCCTGCTGTGGGCAGACAGGATCCAGGAGACAGAGACTGAACAGACTGCTGGGGAGGCTCAGTCCTGGACCCTGTGGAGGTGGAGACTGGCTGGGCTGGAGAGTGGTGGACGAGTGGTGGACGGGATGTCGTCATCTAATTTCTTATGGACCTTTTTGCACTTTCTATACTCTTTCTTACTTTTGTTTTCTTAAATGCTGCGGTGACTCCTGAATTTCCCCTCGGGGATAAATAAAGTATTTTCTATTTCTATTTCTATTTCTACTAATCAATTTACAAACGGTTCGTTTTCCTTGCTAAAGGCTGGTCGTGCATACAGGCCCAGGTATTGATGTAGTATCATGAATCTTAAGCAAATTCTGCAGCCAAACTAAACACAAGCACAGAAAAATGAGCGTCATCTCGCTCAGCTTGAAGTGATTAGCCACAAAAACTGCTCCCCCTGGTGGCTGGCAGCACTTCAGGTCAAAAACTCTGTCTCCCCATTCATTCTAATGGAACTGTGGTCAAACTTAAACAAATAAATGCACCTCGGAGAGATGTTTCTCACATCCATATGCTGTGGTGATATACAGATATTTTTGGGCTGTGTTGTGTTTAAGTCCTCTTTGTTCTGAAAAGTTTCTTTTTCATCAGTTACTTGAAGCTGAAAACTGGGTTTTTATGTCACGTTTCATGATGATTGACAGCTGCAGTTCTTGCTCAGTTTTTTTCTGGAATAGTAAGATACATCAGGAGGGAGAGCTAAGAAGAGATTAGACAATCGAAAGAAAAAACAATCTTTAATTTCTTACCCGGCTCCATTCAGAGCAGGATGACCAGCAGAGCTGAGCATGTGGGTTGAAGAATTTGCCAAATCTGGCATTTATCAATGTCAAACCACTTCTTCTGCTTGGGGAATGTAATTTTTAAATTGCTGCCTTTTTGAGCTTGGACCCAGACGAGAACTGTCACACAGCAGCCAATTGTTCATGGTTATCACCCAGACTTTGCTAACCCTAAACTAAAAAACTACCCACAAGCGAGCAGAAGGATTCAAAACACAGTTTTCCCTGCACGAGCTGCAATGTTGCACATGTTAGCAGAGAGAAGCTTCACATCAGGGATGTAAAGGGCCCGTAAAGATGCTATACGTGTATGTGTAGGTGTTTGATTGGCATGTGTGACTTCTCCACACCCTCTCCTGTGAATCTCATGTGATGTTTGGCGATGCAAGAAGCTGTGAAACACTGAATCAATCCAGGGCTCTTCAACGCGACGTTAAATCTGGAAGTGTTACGGGGCTCCTTGAACATGTTAAATTGTGCACTGAGCTAAAGATGACACGCCTGTTGAGCGTGGCAGCTCCAGGAGCCGCGCAGGGGAGGGGACCCGTAGCCTCACCAGCCTGAGTGTTACAAAATTGAAACCCTGCTCTCGAACATATCCGGACTGACTGGGTCCGCTACTCTGTCAGCTTTTTAACCAGGCAAAGGAAATTACAGCCGTGACCCCGCGCTGCTTGGCAGAGAGGGAGACACTGAGAAGTAATTTTGCTTACGCTGAGAGGAAGGCAGCAGAGGGAGGACGAGGCGGAGACGAGGGTACAGATCTGTATAAGCACTGAGATTCCTCCAGTTTACAGCTGGGAGCAGCCATTAAATTAACATTCAACACATAGAGGAGTTCAGCTGGGGCATGAAAGGGCGAAAGAGAGGCTGCTAAAAGAGAGTGGGAGCCCTATCAGTAACGCTGCACGGCCGGCTCTTTTTATGGAGCCAAAGCTAGTTTTCAGATTAGTGAGAGGAAACTGCTGCAGAGTTTTCTTCATCATAAAAACAGCTCTTTGGTCTTTCTTTTATACACTACGCTGCTATATGTTATATTTTTTCACTAATTAAAAAGCCGAAATACGGGCCAGTGGGCAGAATGGATGAAAAGTTATGTAGCTTTTAAAGTAAGCTATTACTTCTTGACAGCAGCTACCGGCTTCCTGAAGTTAATAAATGAGTGCAATACACTTCCTGGAGCGATGTTGCGGTTTATTCCCCCATTAGGAGGCAGTGGTCCACCCATTCCAATCATTCTTTAATTAGAGCTGTTGTTATTTAGCCTGTCACGGGAGGTAATACCTCACGACAGCATCAGCATCAGTTTGGCAGGCTGCAATCTCACATTCATTGACGGGGGCTTTGGTGCTGCTTGTCGCCGCTTCATCTGCCCCGACAGACTCCACCGCACACGTGCAAACACGTTCCATGTGTGTATGTGTGTGTGTGAGATCTACATGAGTGTCGTCTGTAAAAGCGTGGAAACATGCGAGTGTGTTTTAAAGTTATTGAAGGCTGGTGATTACTTCCCCAGATTGCCTGGCCTTCCCACTGAGGCGCAAAATGTTTACACAGGAACAGAGGGGGAGGGTGAAAGAGGACGGCTCAGCAGGTATTTACTCACCCATGTAGAGACTCCTATCCATTATTTCAGATTTGATGCTTAAAGGCAAGCTTGCAGGTTAATTTTTATTGTAAATTAACACTTAACATCGACTGATACTGGCAGTAAAATGAGTCAATCACTGATTCTATATGTTATTCAACTAACAAAAGGCACAAATTTAGAGAAAGAAGTGGCTGTTTTCAGTATAGCTGTTCAAAAGGCTCTTTTTTCAACATCCCGTCATTTGACATAACAAAAGGAACTCACATTGAGCCAATGTAAATAACAGGTTATCATGAACAAGATTGAGCATTTCAGGTCGTGTTTGTTGTGTTTCTTCCAAAGTATCATTTAATTTGACTATTCATTAAGATGATTCAGATGTGTTTGGATGGATGGATGCAGAAATACTAGCTTAACAGGACATCCAGTCCACTTTTTGCAGACTGGGTGAGTTAGCTTTCATGCTCAGATTCATTTCTGCATTGGTCACAAAAAGCCAAGCGGCCGGTCTAAGAATATGAGACAATGCAGAAATGAACCTATTTACAACCTGGTTCAAAAAACGTCTCCTGTCTGAGTGGCTAAGTTTACTTTCGGCACACACTGTACGTGGGGTGAATTTTTTTCTTACTTGGCAGTTCAGAGGACATTAAGATCACAAGCTCGCCCAATCAAAGGTACAGTTTAAGTCACATGACCGACAGGCGCCCTATAGCTGTACGCAAAGCCTTTGCCACTACCAATATGGCCGCGATAGCCGATCCGCTTCATTTTCTGTTTCAGAAACAGATTGGCGTGGCGAGTGGCGTTGGGGAGACTACGTCCTTGTTTTATACAGTCTATGCAACAAAAACGCAGTTGTCTGTGGTGCCCATTTTTTTGACAGGAAGATTGATATGATGGAGTCTGTTTCATAAAGTCTTAGGATGGAGTTCAGGATGGCATACGGTGAGACGGACGCAGCTGCTGTTCCGTCACCTGTGGCAGCATCAACTCCTAGCCTGGCTCCTGGTGACAGCTGTAAACAAGGAGATTCAACCTGACAGAAGCATGAGCTGAGCACCGTAGCTAAGTCTTGGTTTTCTGACTCTAGATCAGTGGATAGACCACGTACTACTTATTTTTTAAGTCATTGTATCTGATTTAAAAGTTTAAATGCGTTGATGTTGACACAGCATTTGACTACGTATCACTAGCTAACATCGCTAACTCACTGGGACACCTGCTCTGTTCACCTCTGGTTCTCCTCACACCACAACTCCACAAATTGTTATTCCTCCTAATCCTGCCAGGTTTCTGGTCCCCATCTTTCCTGGCTTAAAATTATAACCCTGAGGATCATCATATGGATAGGAATTGAGATTTTCTTCCTCTGTGTTGACCAGAGTAATGGTCTGATCCATGTTAATTAGTGTTAAACAGAGTCAGAAGCAGAGGGACTCCTGATTGTGACATCATGTTCAAATGCCATTTTTTTAATGCGGATGTACAAAAACCTGTACTAAAACGTCCCCAGGAGACTCTGTGGTTTATTAATTTAAGAAAATCTTTCAGGATATTATTATTATTAAGTTATTTTCTAGTTATGAATTTCTTAACAGTTGTTTTTAACTTTGAGCAGTCTGAGAGAGTAAAAAAGCAGCAACCCCACCTTTAAATATGAGAAAAAGCAGAAAAATCCAGTAATAATCTGGGCTCAGGTGTTTTTCATGTTCACACAGCAGGTCCCAGACAGTAAAGTTCATAACAGGCCTGGTTTCATCCTAATAAAAACATCCCATGTGTTAACAATTTGTGGCTTAATGAAGTGCTGCCCTCTGTGGACTGATGCAGAACAGCATTCACACCATCACAGCTCCTCTGCCTCCCATCGCCTGCAGCCCTTGCTCTCCGCTGTGACACATGGGGTCTGAGAGGTGATGCAGAAACAGACCATCAGTGTGGATCTGCGGTGAAACAGGAAGCAGACCTGTCCATGGGGTAAACTACTGCGCACAAAGAGGATGACATCAGGAACCTTTAGCTCCTGGAGGAGACAGCTTTGGAAACACTGAACTTTAACAAGATCCCCCACTTAGAGGAGGAGGGGGAGGAGACGAAGCAGCATGTGCCGCAAAGAGTTGGCAGCATGAAATACAAATTTATGAACTCCATTAAACCACATTTCTTCCTCTTTATTGGGGCCTGCAGCATTTAACCAATGTGGAAAAAAAATCTCCTCCAGATAAATTAGTAACAGGCTGAGAATTCACTCCTACACAAGGTAGCTGTAGTACTCCTGAATAGAGAGATAAAAGAAACGAGACACCTCGGCTGTTTCATTCTGATTGGCTGCTCGTGCGAGCCGAGGTAGAAACCAGTCGCTGTGGTTTGGAACAGGTGGCCGTCTCAGACTGGCATTGGTGGTGTAGAGCTGGCGTGGGTTAGTAGCCAGACTCTCAATCTGTCCACTTGAAAACTCCCCAGTATTGCTGGAAAGTATTACAGCCCCTGTGGAGGAGATCGCAATTACAATTTGTGATGGGAGGGAGGGAAGGCGCCAGAAGCCACATCCATTCTTGGAATATGATCAGACTTATGACTGGAACATTTTTTACAAAGCCTTACTACACAAATGCCCTCTTAATACCGTTGGTGTGATGTCTTATAGTTTCAGGCTTGCAATACTTCTCTTCTTTACCGTCCTTTTGTCAGATTGCCAGGGGTGACTGTGCATTTAAAGACATCATTAAGCCGCGGATTGTCTCTGTTTGATAAACCGCACCAGGCCTCAGCAGGTACATGGCAGCAGTCTGCTGAGAAAAACCTGCTACCATTTAAATCCTGCATTGCTGCATTGTGTGACAGATTGGATTTGGAGTGGGCAAAGCCTCGCTCCAGCTGGAGACAGATCACCCTTTGGCCTCTCACCTGAACTCTTCCTGCTCTGGTATGTGTGACTAACATGTTCTATGGGAGGCTGGTAACACAAGAGCCCACATGTTTTGGCTGTTGGGTACAGCTGGTGTTGGAGATTAGACTGTTTTCACGCATTTGGACGGTCCAGATGCTGAATTGCTGTGTCACTCTGCATCTACTCCCATTTATTCAAAAAGAGCCACAAGCAGCACTGAGGAAGTAATCAATTTTCAGGCCACAGCTCCAGCTGATCAGTCGCTTTTGCTCCATCAGAATGTTGCTAGATCTTCTCTGTGTAGTTCCCACCCCCTGTCGGTAGCATGCATATGAATCTGTAGGCTCTGCCCGAGGAGGGAATACGTAATGAGCACATGCAAAGCACTCATTCACTCCCACAAGACCTCTGGCTGGTTACACGTTTGAACTCTGCAGCAAACAGCACAACCTGCTGAGCCAAAGTTGCGCCTTCTTGATGAGTCGTTGGGGAAATGAGATTCTCTGTGGGCAAGCAGCATCAACGTGACACTTTTTGTAGCCTTAAGACTTCGCTTGATGTTTAGGAGTCGCATGCAAAAATGAAACAAAACAAAACAAACAGTAGCTCGTACATCTGCAGCAGCTCGATGAACACCGCGAACCAGATGTGACAAGAATACCGATCACTGCCACCTCAGTGGGAGCTGCAGCCACAGAGAGCCAAGGTCAGGTATGTCAGCTCCGATGTGCCACAGAGGTGGACTGACAGCGCAGAGCGAGCCACTGCATGGATGACTGCATTACACTTATTGAAAATCAATGGCAATCTTTCAGTGGCAGGGACAAGACATATTTGAACAACAGCCTTTACTCAGTAAAGTGCATCGGATTTTATGCAGGCTTTCCACAGGTGAAAAATCAAAAGAGGTCAGAGGGCTGCATATTTTCATACTCAACAGCTGTGGCTCTTAAAGGAAGGGTTGGGACTATATGAGGGGTCAAACTGCCTTTATTATTGAATTAAAACTCAGTATTTTATCTTTCGTTTAAAATATATGCAAACATAGTCAGTGAATTTAAATAAAACATGCATTCAGAAATTTAGATTTAGATCTTTGAAGTTATTATGATGAACTAATTCACTGCAGGCTTCCTATATAAAGTTAATAAGACTCAGCTAGCTTATTTAATAAATCTGTCACTGCTACAATCTAATATTACAGAAACAGTGTGATGAAATGGGAATAGTAAGACATCTAGCAGTCAGGATCTAGATTAAAGGGGCTGTGAGGAGTTTGAAAGTGATCTTGCAAAAGTCTCCCTTCTAGGTTAATGCCTGATTGTAATCCACACTTTAGATTGAGATTATCAGCAGCAATACTACTGGTTACAGGTTATTCTAAAATGCTACTTCTTAGCTTCCTGATTAGGCCAAGCAGGACCAGATTGATTTACGGCACGTAAATGTCTCTATGACAACACCACGCCGACTGACAAAGTTTAGATGTGAGACAAGATAGCTGTGTTTCTCCTCTGCTGAAAATGATTTCTGTGATTGATTTTGTAGTGCTGGTAGATACAGGAGCCTAAAGCCGCGTTTCCACCAAGCAGTCCGGATCGTTTTAGTACGGTTTGGCATGGTTAAGCCTGATCCTGTTTGCATTTCCACAGCAAAACTTTGCCCTCTCATGGTAGGCGGCGTGTAAGCCGGATGCCGAAAGCCACAGCTGTTAAACAAAAGCGTGACGCCGTAGCAGCGCGACACAGTTTACCCCGCTAATAAATCCAACGAAGAAGACAAAAGCGACACATTAAACAAAGAGCGACTGGCATGTAGCTCTTTGATACAAAGTGCAATCAAGCTTTGTTTCAGAGAAGTCTGTGTGCCGCAGGGTAAGTGACGATTCTTTTGACCAAGGTCTGCAGTGTTGTAGCTCCACCTTCCGAGAGTGGATCAGCTCAGTCTGGCACCCATATGAAAGGGTCCCAAAAAGTGGGACGTCTCGTCTTGGTTATTATATATATTTGGGGGATCCGTCCCGGGATAAGTCAGTGGAAACGCCACAAAATGCACGCGGCTAATCAGCCTTTACACAGGGGCTAAACTGTTTGTGCCAATGTTCATTCCAACCCACATGCAGCAGTTATTCTGCAGTGGTCTGTTCAAACTTGAGAGTTGATCAATAAAATGAAAATAAATGTCTTAAAGCACTGGACTGCCAGCTGTGCTAAATATAAACGGCAACTAAACTACTTACAAACTGACAGTGTTTACTTGTTTTCACATTAGCCTACAGATACATCAGAGCACCTGGCTGCCGATAGCACTACATATAGCCAGTTACTACGTTTGCTTGATGTCACTTTTCAAACTGTAGTGCTATGTAACTGTACTAATAAATACCTTATCTCCGTGCGTCGTATCCAGTAAAAAGTTGTCTTGAACAAAGAAAGTTTGTTTTGATCTGATCTCCATTTAATTCCAAAGCAATTACAAGTCAAATTAAAACAGATCTTCCTCATAGCATCTTTAAAGAGAAGAAGCTCCTGAGATGAATGAGATCTCAGATCCTTCACTCCTATCCAGAAAAACCCCCCATCATCTAACAATACAATTTATTTCGCACACAATAACCTTTCTCTTCTCTGTCTCTGTCTACAATCTTTTTCTGGCGTCCATTCACAAAATACAAAACTGCATGTGTGACTAGTTTATCCGTTCTGTGCATGCGGCATGATGTCAGCCTCTGGTCTAAAAGGCTAATTCGAAGCTGGCAAAAACAAAATGACTCTTAGATTCAGGTGATTATTCATGAGTTTAAACACTTATAAAGGTTATTTTCCTTTTTACAGGGTCAGTGCCACTGAATGCTGTTAAACCACACGCACTGCACCTTTAAAATGACTTATTGCATCTGCACTCTGCTGGAATTTTGATTTTTGCTGCCAGATCCTGTACATTTTTGACTTATATAAACAGAAAATCTTGATGTTGAAGGTGTAAATAGACTATTTGTTCTGCAGGTCAGTGGTTGCAGCCAGTTTCAGATTAACACCACATGACTTTTCTCTGCTCTGCTCAGCTGTGTCGTCTCTTTTTTTCTCATTATTTTGGATGTATTATCGGCACATTAACCTCCCACATACAGACTCCCATGAGTCTTAACTCCCAGCACCAAAGAACACAAAAAGTTAGCCATTAGCTGGGTCAGATATCTAACAGCTAGAGCCAAGGTTATGAATGTTGCAGAAGCTAGAAACAGGACTCCAGCTGGACAATAATACTTTGTCAGGGGTGACGGAGTAAGAATGTAAGCTACTGAACACTTTTAAGGTTTCATCTTCTGCTTTTTTCTTTTGTTTACGTCTGCATGCTTTGTTTTCAATCAATAGATGCAGCTTTAGAAGAAATTTTCATGATGGCTCTAGTTAAGGTTGTCAAGGAAATTATCTGGTTTCAAACAAATAAAAGTTGCCTTTGTAATTCAGTATCACAGAGTTAAGAGGCACAAAGTTAGGAACCACACTACAAAAAACAGGAATCTTATCAAGTGTTTTTGTCTTATTTTCAGAAGAAAATGTCTTTTTGGACTTAATATGAGTCACATTCACCTGAGCAGTTCAGAGAAATGGTTCTTCTAAAGTTATTTAAAGACAAAAACAAGGCCTGAATTGCTTGGAACAAAGCAAAAAATCTGCCAATGGAACAAGGGAAAAGTGACTTGTATTGAGACATTATTCTAGTTTCAAACAAATTTTCTTGCAATTTTTCTCCTGCCAGATTTATTTTACTTGTTACAAGCAATTCAGACCTCACTTTTGTCTTTTAACAACTTGAAACAAGACATTTTTCTAGACTTCTAAGTTGAATGTGGCTATATCAAGTATAATGGGTATGCGTTTACGTCACTTCCCCACTTCAGTTGGACTGAGGCCCTGTTTACACAACAACATTTCATCTAGAAACCCTGAAACGCTGTGAAAAAAATCAGTATTTACACGGAAACTCTGAGGGACTGAAAACATTGTAGTAAGCATGCCAGGCCTGTAGTTGGCGCTATAACTGTCTTGTCCAGGAGCTGCTTTTGGGAGACCTCCACCCAAGTAGAGTTGAATCAATCATGTGGTGTATTGGTGAATACTAAGCACAAAAGTGGAGCAACAGATGCACATTTTGTTGAAAGACAGTCAGCAGATTGAGCAGCATAAGCACAACATGGTAGTCTGTGACGATCGTAACAACAACAGTACTGTTGGACTGTTGTACGGCTTGCGCAAAGTGGAGTGTGACGTCAGTGTTTCAACTGAAAACGCTGGCTTACCGTTTACACGGCAAAGGTGTCTGCAGCATTTCAGAAAAATCCCACTCTAGAGGCCATTTTCAAAAAGTTGCGTTAAAGGTTGGCTGAAGTGCCGTTTCCGTGTAAACTGGAGGCTGAAACACAATAAAACTTTTGCATTTCACCCCAAAACCGTTGTCATGTAAATGGCCCCTGAGTGGTGAAACAATCCTCTCTTAGCATTGCGGAGAGTGAAAGTACACACAGCAAGGCCAGGCAAAATGTGGAATTAGACATACAATTAAGGATAGTTTGACTCTACATTGATTTGTTAAAGCTACCAAAGAACCAGGGGTCCACGAACATCAACATGAGGCCCAAAATCATATCCTAACATTTTTTTGTACCTGATTTCAACGCCAGGAAAACAAATGATGCAAAGCCTGAAAGCTACAAAAGCCTCTGTGTGATTCAGTTTACAGTGTAAAGTGGATTGACCCAAGTGAATACACATATTATCTATCTTTACTTTTGGTATTTAGGACAGACTGTATAATTAATAGACGTATAGTCTCCACGACGGTATTATCAAACACTTTATACAACACAGCTACAGCTGCTTGTGCTTAGGCAGTTCCCTCTTATTGGAAAAACTGGGTTAGCCTCAGTTTAAAGGGATAGTTCAGTTTTTTTGAAGTGGGGTTGTATGAGCTCTATGTGACCACTAAGGACATTAGATACTGTAGAAAGTTGTCTCCTCTCCCTCAGTAAGACACAGACTGTAACCGCTGGTGATGAGGAAATAGACGCTAACAGGCACAGACCGTACCAGATTCAAAGGCTATTTTCTCTGCCTACAAGAACTAAAATCAAAAAGTAATACCACAGTTTAAGAGTACGTTACATAGAATAATTTTTAAGTGCATTAAGTCTTCAGAAATATAAACATTTATGTCTGTAACCGGCGCCCGAAGCATAGCTTGTTTACATTCCCTACAGCTGAAAGGAGGAGGGGGGACGGAGGGGGGACGGAGCGCACTAGCGCTGCGCGGAAGGACACATGACCAGTTAGTTAGGTCCGGATAAATGTTTATATTTCCGAAGACTTAATGCACTTAAAAATATTTCAAGTAGCGTACTCTTAAACTGTGGTATTACTTTTTGATTTTAGTTCTTGTAGGCAGAGAAAATAGCCTTTGAATTTGGTACCGTCTGTCCCTGTTAGCGTCTATTTCCTCGTCGCCAGCGATTACAGTTTGTGTTTTACTGAGGGAGAGAAGACAACTTTCTACTGTATCTAATGTCCTTAGTGCTCACATAGAGCTCATACAACCCCACTTCAAAAATACTGAACTATCCCTTTAAGGTGCCCGCATGTTACAAAAAAAAAGCTCTGGTTACAATGTAGCTCCTTACTACCATCATTCCTCTGTGCATCATTCATTATAGTTGTGAAATAATCAACACTGACTTGTAAGCAGTCTCTTCACATACTATTGCCACTTCTACTATGATTAATGTTATTAAAAAGACATCTGTGCAATTTTGTTTAAAAAGTTTTCATCAGACAAGTAGACCTTCGTGCTACTCATTTCCTGTGAGGTAACCCTCAGGCTCAAAAAGGTTAGTGACCCCTGATTTAGAGGTTTTGTAATTTAAGGAATGATTTAACCCAAAAATACAGCATGAATTTACGTTAACTGACACAAAATGGGAACAGCAAATCCAGCTATCCTTGCCTGGATTTTTTCTGAAAAAGATTTATCAGTTTCTCTTCTCTTTGTTTTTTAGTGGCCTGTCAAAAGATCGCTCTGATTGCTTTTCAAACATGTTTGTTCAATCAATCCCGCAACAGCCCTTCCCCATTTTTTGATTTTGGTTTTTTAATTTAGACGGTGTTTAAGCCAACGCTGCCACTTATCTCCCTCTTTCTGCCACTCAGTGGACTACCACTTGCTGCATGTGCATACCCTCTATAACAAGACAGTTTTTACTTAAAATGTGACAAAAACACTTGTTAAGATTTCAGTTTTTGCAGTGACTACAGCAAAGTACAAGCACAGGAAGTTTGTACTTGACTAAAGTACACCTGCTGACACAATGGAGTGATTCAGTCTCTTGAAAAAGAAGACATTGTTCCCTCTGCTTGACGAGCAAATCAGTATGATTGTGTGTGCAAATTCTATGCAATGCTAACCTGTGATTTACCATGAAACAAAAGCTGTGGCTTTGAGTTTAATCAGTTTACGTCTTTTTTTTTTTCCACAAGCTCGTTTTTCTCCCATAAAGCATTTTGTGCTAATGTTGGAGGTGGAGTAAATGATGGTGCTGCTGTTGCCACTTCAGATGTTGGTGGCTGTGGAGGCAGGAAGCCGAGAGCTGCGGCGTACAGTAACTCAGGCCCCATGCCTATTACTGTCAGCAATCCGCTGTTTATTCTACAACAAGGACAAAGCTCCCTTCGTGTAGCTCTGCACGGGGGAATTTCCAAACGATTACTTTCACAAGTCCAGAGAATACTAACACAACAGAAACTCGAGTCAGTGCTAAAGACTAGAGCCGCTGCACAGAGCGTGTGAGCCGGAGCGCTGTCCAAGGTCAGGGATGAAAATCTGTCAGTGACTCATCTGACTGTCACACTCGTCAGATCGCTGAATTTCTGCTGAGCTCTACGACATCAGGGCACTTCAGATCTTAAGACCCTGTTTGTGTTCGATAGCTGCCGTCCTTGAGTTTCTTCAGCAGGAACTTGGGTTCACTCCATCAATGAGTTGCTTTTGAATATTGTTTATGCCATCAACAGTCTGTGGTAGGTGGAAATGTGCTTTAGGAACTGGAGCTTTTATTTAATAGAGTTGACCTCGGCGGGCCTCGTGATGTGTTTCCAAATTCTCAGCATTTCATGTCCTTGAAAATAGATTCCCCTCAGTAATTGAACCATCAGGAAGCAGTTATCAGGTTCAGTTAGACTATCTCGCTCGGACTAATTGAATTTGAAGGTGTGTTGTTGGCTGTTGAGGGTATAGCTCCCTCTTATGTGATAAAATGATCCCAGCTCAGCGTTATTGTACACAGTGTTGCACTAATCATTTTCCTGCACTGTCCTCAACTTTCACCGCTTCCAGCAAAAATTTTAAAAAAGCCAAAACAGTGAGCATGTGAGGGTTTAAATGTACGATTTATGTCCTGACGGTGGCGGCTTTAATTTTTGATGATTCTCCGGCTCCATAAGAGGCAGACAAAGCACTCTGACTGCTCACCAGATGGCTGGATCTACCTTTATGTGTGAGGAGGTGACAGCAGACACCCTGTGCAGAGTGCCTGGGGCTGCACAACAGGGAAATTGCATTCTCATCCAGTCCACTCCTCTGTGTGTTAGTGTTATACAACCGACTATTGTGTCTGGCATTTGCATTAAGGCCATGAAAACCAGCCCACTGGCTTTCTCTGTGTAGTGCGGTGAGACAACAGAGGGAGTTCTGGCTTATCTGTTGCCATGCTACGGCGGGATCACAGTCCTCAAAGCTGCGTCTTAGTCTTGTTTATTGAAATACATTGCAAGACAGGATAGAATAGAACTTTATTGTCATTGTAACGAGTACAACAAAATTGAAGTCACAGCAGCAATCAAGAAAACAAAAGTAAGAAAGTGTATAGAAAGTGCAAAAAGGTCCATAAGAAAATAGACGCTGACAGCTTGACCATCATTGTCCAGCCTCCACCTCCACAGGGTCCAGGACTGAGCTTCTTCAGCAGTCTGTTCAGTCTCTGTCTCCTGGATCCTGTCTGCTCACAGCAGGTGAAGCTCTTCCAACATGGCGTTGGTGTCTGATGTTGGCTTCATTAGCCATGTCTGTGAATTGCATGATGCTACTCTGCTCTCTGGTATTCCCTCTGTTGCTGGGTTAGCATGGCTAGCTCGTCCATCTTATTGGAGATAGATCTTACGTTCCCAATAACGATGGATGGAAGGACAGGTCGATGTCATCACTTCTTAGCTCACGCCTGAGAACCAGTACGTCATCCTCACCTCCTTCTCCTCACCTTGAGGGAAGACATCAGGCCTTATACCAGTTAGCATTGACATGCTACAGGCTGCAAACAGCTGATTTCACATGTAAACAATGCAGCCATGGTTACATGTAGGATCTCCAGACAAACAGAAAAAGTAGTAAAAATATCACTGAAGCCACAAAAAATTTGGTGTCCATGACCAACAAATGAGTCATACAAAGTAATGATCCACTCCAAATACAAAGACTACAAAAAAGAGACAAAAAAATTACAAGAAACAACAGAGTGGCACCTAGCAAAGTGTGCAGTTACAAGAAAACATTTATTTTCTTTTTGTGTGTGAATGTGACGTGACTTTTAAGTCGCAGAAGCAATCAGCGTGGAGTGACACGACAAGCTGATGGACATGATTCGCTCATGCTGACTTTAAAGCGGCGAGTGGCGGGTACAAGGTGGAGTAACGTGGCTCCTTTTGTGCGAGGCAGTCCTCTGTGTATCCATCATTATGGGCAGTGAATCAGGCTCCCGGGCAGGGACTGTTGAGAAGAGGCCCCCAGGGAGCGAGGCCTTGTCCTGTCGCCACCAGAAGGGACGGACAGATAATAATGGAGCCATCATGAGGGCAGGAGATAGGCTTTCCTTTTCAGAGAGGAAGATGGTGGAGAATTCACCGGATCCCATCACAACAGGCACACAGCCATTGATTGATCCCTGGCCTGTCTTAAAAAGGACAGCTTTAACTGCCGTTGTCGAAGGAAACAGATGCCAGGGATGTTTACCTTCAGAATAAAAGCTCCATTATGCCTCTGAAAAGAGATGATTGTCCTTTTTCAGTGTACCTGACATTTCTCGGGACACAGTCAGAGAGTTTCACATGGGACCTGTTGTCATTTCTCTGCTTTCTATCTGCCTGACAACAGATGAAATACAGCCTGATCTCTCAGAGGGTGACTCACTGTTGATATCGGATTAAGAAAGCATGAGACACTGATTTGAAAGCTTGTTCCTTCTTTGCAACATATCGAGCCAAAGGAGTCGTGGGCTTGCATCCAAAAGCATTTATTTTTCAATATTTCTCCCCGTTAGAGATGTTCTCCGGTCACACTGATTGCTTCTGACGTTCAGTTAGAAAAAACCCTCAAAAACACTTCCAGAGATTGGCTCTCAAAGACGCTGCAAAATTAACTTAAGGAGACAAGAAAGTGCTTACAATCTCTTGAATGTTCCTCTGCAAATCCTGTGCCTTTTTAAAGTTAATAGTCTTGGCTTTTATCAGCGGGTGAGAGGACTGGTTTGTTGAAAACACAGCAGAGTAACATCAACAATCCGCTGTGTTTACTGGCTCAGGCCGCCGCGCCTCCTTCACAAAGCAGTCGTCAGATATTGGACGAACTTTTTGCTCTTAACAATTAGCCAAACTACTTTACTTTCTGAACTTAGCTCATTTTCTTCTTCCCAGTGTTAGAAATATATTTCAGCATTCTTTACCCCCTGCTGGCCGGGACTTTGAAATGTAATAGCTCTGCTGAGCTTTTGAGAGTGCATTTGGGTTCGCTGTCAAAACTAAGCCAATTTGGGCTCCTTTGAGAATTTGATGGAGTACACATTAGAAATGCAGCAGCAGCTGCTGAGTGACCACAACAGTGAGGATTCATGCAGGGCCAGGGCCAGCAGGACAATGGGCTCATCCTGAAATATGTCTCTGAAAACAGCGTTTGGATGTGTTTTTATGACGGAAAGCCTCAAGCCTGGCAGAGGCCATGCCAAATGTGTTTGTAGATATTCCTTTTACAATAGTGCATTGTGTTTTTTTTCCTCGCTTTTGGATTCATTTTTTCTATCTGAATTCTCCTAACCAGCTGTTGATGTTTGTCCAGGATTTGTGATTTATTGCGAAAAGGTTTTCCTTCCATGGCAGTCGAAAACCTCAAAAGGACCTCATTGAAATGTAGCCTTCGCGTTTCTTTGTCCTCAGTGTGCTTCGATTTTTTTTTTTCCCCCCTCCAAGTTCAACCCAGCAGCATCAATTACTCAAAGAGCAGCTGTCCTGACACTGTTATTTCTCCTCTCGTCTGCAGAGAAGCCGATGCCGCAGGGTCCCCCAGGTGGTGTTATCGGGATCCTTGGAGGTGTCGTTGCCATTGGACTCATCATCGGCGTGGCTGTTACTGTTGTCATGGTCCATCGGAGGCAGCAGAAGACCCGCACTGAGACAGATAATGACCTGTGAGTACTGAGCTTCAGCCTGAGAATATTGCAGAGGCCTGGACAGGCGGTAAGATTAGGTGTGCGCTCTTGTCAGCCCATGAGAGAGAGACTCTTTGGAAAGACAAAACACTTTTTTGGAGAGACTTAATGTGTTCAGAGACAGGAGACGACTCGGGGAACATGCTGCTGCCTGCTTGTCTCACTCTGACAGACAATGGTCTCCTTTCCTTTACGTAGCTTTGGTAAAGGGACCTAATTGTTCCCAGACTTTTAAAACTTTTAGTTTTTGCAGTGATTACACTGGGGAACACAATTTTTGCTGAGTTAGGTCTGTCAGCTGTTTTGAACTAATTTTTGGGAGAAAATTGAGAATCAAAAACTGATCTCAGATTTGCTCTTGTATGTCAAATATTTTAACTGTAGGATCCTGTTTTCTTAAAAGCAATGAAAAATACCTCACTCAACAGATATGTGCTTGTGTTATAAAAATCTTCAAATATTGACATACAATGAAATATGAGAGAAACAGGCATGACTGCAATGTTAATTCAACACGGTTGTGTTTTTATAAAAGATACGTACACTGGAGGAGCTACAGGATTGATTGATTGATTGATTGAAAATCTTTTATGTCCCGGAAGGGCAATTTGATTTGCAACAGGAGTTAAAAACATACATTCATACAACCCAAACACAGCGAAAAAGTATTCAAAAACAACTATAGTATAATACAGCTAAATAAATAAATAAAGAGTCAGCGCGTATCACAGGTGCATCATTTCAGTCTGGCCCACCTACAACCTACTTAAGAGACCAATCGCCACAGGGACAAATGACAAATGATAAGGCATCTGTTTGATTTGGCCTGGCAGATTAAAAAAAAAAGAAACTCTGAATGTAGAGGATGGAAAAAAACAGTCATGATCTGGAACAAAGGAAATACACTCACCGGCCACTTTATTAGGTACAGCTTGCTAGTACCCGGTTGGACCCCCTTTTGCCTTCAGAACTGCCTTAATCCTTCATGGGATTGATTTAACAAGATCCTGGAAACATTCCTCAGAGAGTTTGGTCCATATTGATGATAGCATCACACAGTTGCTGCAGATTTGTCGGCTGAACATCCATGATGAGAATCTCCCGTTCCACCACATCCCAAAGGTGCTCTATTGGATTGAGATCTGGGGACTGTGGAGTACATTTGAGTACAGGGAGCTCATTGTCATGTTGAAGAAACCAGTCTGAGATGATGTTGGTGCTAAGGGGTCCAAAGTGAACCAGGAAAATATCCCCCACACCATTACACCAGCAGCAGCAGCCTGAACCGTTGATACAAGGCAGGATGGATCCATGCTTTCATGTTGTTGAGGCCAAATTCTGACCCTACCATCTGAATGTGGAGCAGAAATCCAGACTCATCAGACCAGGCAACGTTTTCCAATCTTCTATTGTCCAGTTTTGGTGTTGCTGTGTGAATAGTAGCCTCAGTTTCCTGTTCTTAGCTGACAGGAGGGTCACCCGGTGTGGTCTTCTGCTGCTGTAGCCCATCTGCCTCAAGGTTGGACGTGTTGTGTGTTCAGAGATGCTCTTCTGCAGACCTCGGTTGTAACCAGTGGTTATTTGAGTTACTGTTGCCTTTCTATCAGCTCCAACCAGTCTGACCATTCTCCTCTGACCTCTGGCATCAACAAGGCGTTTTGGCCCACAGAACTGCCGCTCACTGGATATTTTCTCTTTTTGGGACCATTCTCTGTAAACCCTAGAGATGGTTGTTGGTGAAAATCCCAGTAGATCAGCAGTTTCTGAAATACTCAGACCAACAACCATGCCATGTTCAAAGTCACTTAAATCACCTTCCTTCCCCATTCTGATGCTCGGTTTGAACTGCAGCAGATTGTCTTGACCATGTCTACATGCCTAAATGCTGCCATGTGATTGGCTGGTTAGAATTTTGTCTTAACGAGCAGTTGGACAGGTGTGCCTAATAAAGTGGCCGGTGAGTGCATATACCTATGTAAATAAAACACTAAGATGACTGACTACAATTTTGGAATCATGCCAATTTTAGTTTAAATCTGTATAAAAATCTTACTGAACAATTTTTTTAACTGTTCCCCAGTGTTATCATTAAAGGGCTTGCTTGATTGTGATGTGAATTAAAGTGAACCCATTTAAACACTATCCTGCTGCAGCCTTTTCTTCAGAGCATTTCCTCACGTACATGATTCATATATTGATCCAATTTCATCAATTCTGAGTCTGAAAATTCAGCTCAAGCCTGAACCCTTTAAAAGAAAAAATTGTGGGTCATTGAAATTGACGAATTTAGCCAGGCAGACGGCTGGGGCCCATATCTCTCCAAAATTATTCACTCCTGCTCTCCCTTCTCTGGCCAGCCGGTTATTCAGTTCTGCCTGCAAACCGGAGGCCATAGCAGTGTTGAACATTGCCAGCTGCTGCCCGTGCACAGAGGGGGAAACAGAAGTTGCAGAGGATGCAGCTGAGAGATCCACAAGCGGCCGAGCTGTGGAAACCCAAAATAATTTTTGTGTCACTCAGAAGGTGATAAAAGTCTCCTCCATCTGCTCTGCAGAAAAGTGCAAAAACGAAAATCTGAGTCCGGCAAAGGAAAGGAGAGCATTCAAGTTGAATCCTGCTAATTGCTTTTGTCTCAAACACCTGGCCAGGACAGATAGCTCAGTGGTTGCCAGGGTTTCCGTGCAGCTCTTGGCGATGCTGGGTATGCAAGATGCTAACCACATCCCCATGGGAATGAAGCTGCTGTGCAGGGTTGGCTATCTTCCTCCCTGGGAATACAACCAAAACAACAAAGGTTGGGGGTGTGCAGAATCTGGCTGAGGGTCCACATGAGCCTTTAATCAACTCACATGATGAGATTACAATGCTTATTTTCAAGGTCCCCCTCCAGAATCTTCTAATTGGTTTAAAATTCAAAGCAGAGATGCAAACATCAGCCGTCAACAAGGAGCTGTGCCGAGTTCCTGGCCTCTGTGACCCGGCCTGCTGCTTGTTTCTGAGATGTGCAGGTCTACCGCTGAGTCCTCTGAGCCCCAGAAACACACTGCTGCTACCTCTCAGGAATGCTTTTTAAGACAAATGAAGCACACAGACTCTTACCTCTCCCATTGCTTTCTGTCTCTTTCTCCCTCCCTGCTAATCTATCTTTCTCTCACACTCTGATGCCTATGTTTCTGCTCTCTGTCTCCCACTCCCCTCCCTCAGCATTGCTGTTGCTGCTGTTGCTGATAGTTGTGTGACACAGGCTCCAGAGAAGCCAGAGTCCCCCACAAGGAAAGTAGAGGCACCTGACCCCAGTCTATCCCCCACTGACCCCTGTCCTCCTGGATCCTCTATTCTGTTACCTGCATGTAACGGTGGCCTGCAAGTGACATACTTGAGCACACCTTTGTGAGCGCTGCAAACGTCCTCCATCATGATCAGATATTAGACTGTTACACTTGGACTTGACGTCTGAAAAACTTAAAGTGAAACTCTGGGATGGAACAAGTTGGATCCTATCACAAGGTTTAGGGCAGAAATTGCCCCTACAGCAGTGTTTTTGTGCAGCAGAAGCCCAGGGCGCACGCACCAAACACCCCCTCCCTGCTTCTCTGCTGGTTTCCTCTGCACTCAGACAGGGCCATATTTTACTTGACCAAAAACCCAAATAAATGGACTCCCACCGAAAAAATCTGATATCAGTCTGCATTCACGCTTCAATTTGCTTGTAAAGTGAACGGCAGGTCGTCCTCACTCTCATAATCACTCATCTTTACGCTGTTATTGCATAATTTGTCCTGGCTGACTACCTGCGTTTGTAGTGGTAGAGGTAGTGCCGTTTTACGACATGATGAGAACTAGCGCCTTATTTAGCTGTGTTTTTGTGTGAAAGTAACGCGCTGAAAATTCTCTAAATAAAGTGTGAATGCAGACCGATATCAGATTTTTTCAGTGGGAGTCCGTTTATTTGTGTTTTTGGTCAAGTAAAATATGGCCCTGTCTGAGTGCAGAGGAAACAGGTAGACGAGCAGGGAGGGGGTGTTTGGTGCATGCGCTCTGGGCTTCTGCTGCACAAAAACACTGCTGTAGGGGTAATTTCTGCCCTAAACCTTGTGATAGGACCCAACTTGTTCCATCCCAGAGTATCACTTTAAGGAATTTTCTCTTTGCAACACTTCAGAAATGTGGGATGTGAAAGTCAAATATCTCTATTTAAACCAAAAAAAAAAAAAGAAAAGAAAATCACATCCAGCTCCGTCAAATAACAGCGATGCAGTTTGATAAACAACTGAATGGAAACAGTGCCAAGATAAATCAAACTTAATTAAAAGTCTTAAGATAAAATCCAGCTCCACTTAGAGTTTATCAGATTTGGGGAGCTTGGACACAACAGAGCACTTTTTTTTTTTTCGAGATTGAGCATACATATCCAATTGTTAATCAGAGGGAAATCTGTAAGCTTATCGAGGCTTTGTTTTACATAAGCTAAAACTCACTGATGATGTCTTTTGTTAACGAACCACATTGTGCAACCCCCCTCCTCCGCCTTTCGCTCTTTCCCTTTTGTGTGCATGATTGTCGTCTAATCTGCATGGCAAGACTTCTGGTGGTGACAGTGCTGTGTAACTGTTGTTGTTGTCTCCTTCTTGTAAGCTCGGCATGTAATGCTCACTGTAGTGAAATGTTATTCGAAGCTTTAATTGTGCAGATGAATATTTATAGATGTCCATTTTGTCACCCAACATGTTCAGTGTCTTATGAAGAAACTGACTTTTTTTTTTTTTTTTTTTTTTTAAATGTCTGATGATGTGAATGCAGATAAGTTTTTTAGAGAATGTTTTTTTGGGTTGAGTCTCATGCAGAGAGATTCATAGCTTGATGTCGGGGTAAAGGGGGAAGCATTTAGCCACACTGTTTAATTCTGCATGTTGATGAGCCGTTAATCAAGCCTGGGCATTTGATAACATGGCTGACTGCACCGCCAGTCACGCCTCTGTTTGCCCTCACAAAGCAGCACATGATGTGACTCCAAATTGGTCAATCCTAATAAATCACTGGCCCTTTAGAGGCCGCGCTGGCACAATAGTCAACTGATTATCAAAATAGATGGGCATTGTCAGAAGTGATGTTCTCTGGAATAATGTGTTCATCGCTATGCCGTGTGCCCCAGCGTGATGTATGACCTCCCAAAAAAAAAAAGCACCGCACCGCACCGCTCGGGAATCCACTCACACGTCGTGGTCTGGATGTTGACACAAAACCACTTTAACACCAACTTCTGAACCATTTCCATCACACGCAGAATGTAAAAGGATGCTGAAGCATGAACTGGATGTCACTTTCTCTTGAAGGGATGGTACAAACTTTTCCACCTTAAAAGCTTGAACGCAGGACGTGTAGGTTCTTTTTGATGGTGAAGGACACTTGAAAGCTTTGATGAACTGCTCCAGGGACATAAAAAAAGAAAAACTGAGATGTTGCAGCGATAAAAATGGATGTCTTCTTTAGTGGTTTAATTAATCAGAGCGCTCCGGGTGAATTGATTTGTAGAGATATGATTTGTTCTTGTAAACCCTCTGATTTATGAACCGGTCATCAGTGCTTTAACCTTTGCTGTGTGGAGACCTTTAAAATGTGATAAATAACTGTTGGAAACCTAGGGGGCGCCGATTGTAGAGTTGCACACACTTCAAAGAACAACATTTCTTCACATTTAGCCAGTAAACATCACTTTTTATGCAGATTTAGAGAAATATCTGAGAATGTATCTGTCAAATGTTACGTGCACTGCAAAAACCTGAAATCTTACCAAGTGATTTTGTCTTGTTTTCAGTAGAAAATGTCTTTTTAGACCAAATCTGAGCCATGTCCACCCGGCAGTTCAGAAAAATGTCTTATTTCAAGTTATTTAAAGACAAAAATGAGGTCTAAATTGCTGTAACAAGTAGAAAAAAAATCTGCCAATGGAACAAGAGAAGAGTTCTAGTTTCGAGCAAATTTTCTGAGCAAATTTTTCTAATCCTATTGGAAGATTTTTTTCTGGACTGATCAGTTGAATTTGGCTCATATCCAGTGTAACCACAAAATCTTTTCTTAAAACAAGACAAAAACACTTGATAAGATTTCAGTTTTTTTGCAGTGTATAAATGTTGAATGTGTAATCTCAACGTTCAATTTGATGTCCTAATTTTATATATAATTGTTAGAGATTAGTATCCTGATTCTTAATATTTAGCTACATTTCTGAACATTTCATTTACATTTTAAATGTTCAGCTAAGATTTCTAAGTATTAAGCTTTGATATATTATTATAATATTTAGTCAAGATTTCCAAATCTTGAGGCACAATTTCTTGATATTTAGCTAATTTGCATATTCTCACTCCTGCCCACCGGACTCACCAAAATAAAAGTTAAAGAAAGTGATTTAGTCAAGCGGCATTTTGAAAATATCAAAAATTATAAATGAAACATACCAAATGCTGTGATGGCGCTGTTAAAGATCTTGTGGTTGACACCGAAAAAGTAGAGCTTGACATTCTTCACTTACTCAAACTTTTATTTTGGTGCTTCTAGCGGGTGGGAGTGTGAATTTGCCTATTAGCTTAATATATAAGTCATAGCAAAATATTCAGAAATTTTGACTGAATATTTAGAAATCTTAGCAAATATTTCAAAATCTTGGCTTAACATTTAAAAATCTTGGTTTGTTAAGTTTATTTCAGTCACATTAAACATGAAAACACATGACCACAATGAAGTGAAAATGAACAAATGTTGAGTTAAGAAAGAAAATCAACATGAAAAAGAAATCAACATAACAAAGCATTTGCTTATTTCCCCTACCCTTTTCAACTCATCTCTTACTCAGCTTCCTTTAGATTTGTATAGAACAATAAGATATAACTCAACACTCATTTATCATAAATAGACCCTTTGTCTATCCAAAATAGAAACTTTAACTAAACATTTAGAAATCTAAGCAAACATTTAGAAATCTTGACTAAATATTGAGAACTCATTGTGAAATATTTAGATATCAAAGCTGAACATATTTTGTGGTGGGTTGTGATTTAAATTCAAATAAATTATTTGCTAATCGTCACCTTCTTACCTTGCAATTTGGAGTAAATTTCAAAGAAACTAGAAAAAAAACAATAACCTACCAATTGTGACTTGCGTCAATAAATTTGAACATTATTTTAAAGAAGTTTTGTGCTAATTTAAAAGAAATAAGAAAAAACTTTGTCTTATTATTACCTAAGTGTGATGAAATTTGCAGACCCCTAACGTAAAGCGCAACCTATTTATAAAACACTGAAAATTTAGATTTTACATTCAACATTTATATTTAATATTCAACAGATATGTTTCACAAATATTTTTTATTTATTTAATCTGCATAAAAAGTGATGTTTTAGAGTTAAATAGGGAGAAATGTTGTTATTTGTAGTGTGTGCAACTTTACAATCGTTCCCCACAGGAACCTTCTAGCTTTAAGCTGTAACCAAAGTAGGACTGTCTGTCTTGTCTTTCTGAGTCATGAACATGGATTGTTTTGGTGTGAATCTGAACATTAACTGTTGTTTCTGAGTAAAAATGGTGCTTGGTTTCTGTGTACAGAATGTTCCACATGCAGTCGACATCATGCTCCTTCACGTTCTTTTGTATAGCTGTGTATGTAAGCTAGCATCACTGCTTGAGGTGTTGAACAAGGTGGGGTGTGTAACTGTAAATGTTCTAAGAAGCTTAACCTTCGTTTAAGAACAGAAATAGTTTTTGATAAACTTGTCAAAGAAAAAAAAAACTGAAGTCACTGTTTTATTCTTGTTTGGTTCTTTCTTCTCCGGTGTGGAAAAAAAAAAAAAAAGCTGAGCTCTGCAGAGTAATTGTTGTCCGCCTTTTGAAAAGATGAGAGAGAGACAAAGCATGAAAGTAATTGCCTCCTATAGATCAAATCACATTTATCCCGTCTTGCAATTAAAAGTATCATTAGCATTTAAATTGCCAAATAAGATTGTGATCAACAGAAATCAATGAGTGCAGCGAGGATCAGCTCCACCACTTCACGTTGTTTTGCAGAAGCGAGGCTCTGGTCATACTTTCATCCAAATACTATAACAATGTGATGCTTCACTTTCTCACACACGCAGCAGACAGAAAAAGTGTTTCCTGACTGTCGCTGAGAAATGTCTCCACTCTGGTAATCTGAGCTTTAAAAAATACCGCCTCATTGTTGGGAACATTTCTAATAGAAAGGTCACTTTTCTGGGAGTACATTGTAAAAGTCATTTTCTTTGCTGTAAATCTTCCCTCACAGATTACTCTCCTCAGTTTAAGGATTAGTTATGTTTTCTCCTCGCTATCCCCTTTAAATCTCTCCTTAAGCTGCCCTGAGCCTTTTGTAGCCAACAGAGCGAGGCGGAGCAAGGTCTTCAAGGTGGATGTCTGAGTAGGAAACTGTGCAAACTTGAATGTAGCGCTCCTGCCCAGTGCTTTCTGCTCCCTGCAGGCTTGTGCTGCCTGTCAGCTCTCATTAGTGTCCGCGGCTCACAAAGCCGACGCCCACATGCTGCCTGCATCACAGTCGGCGCGGAGGGAGTGTGTGTGATCGCACGGCAGAGATGCACATGAGGTGGTCAGGCTGGGGCAGACGTAAGCGTGCTGCAAGAGATGGACAGATCTAGGGAACATGGAAAGATTCAGATTCAGAGGAGGAAAATATTCACGTTAGAAACAACACTGATAAATCCTTAATGTTGCATGACCTACCGACCTTTACTTCCTTTTTGCGTACTATTATTTTAGTCAATACTTCCCCTAACTCAACATCTTTGCTTTTAGAATTTCAGCCAGTGCAAACGTCTCACACTCAAAACAAAAAAAGTCTGAGCATTTTAATCAACAACATTCACAGGAAGCCGGAAGAAGAGGAGAGGAAAAAGAATGAATATAGGGTATAGAATTCAGATCAAAGGGGACTCATATTTAGCTTGAAAGCGAGCTTTGAATGGGAAAGAAGTCATTTAATAATTTAGCTGCAGCTCGCTGTGCTTCTGTGCTATTGAGGGAAAATGTATTCTGTATTCAAATGACTCCACAGCTGCCACTGTCAAGCTTTTTCTAATTAACTATTCAGACAATAAAAACGTACATTTACATCTCCATACGGCTTCAATTAGTCTGCCGCGTACGTATGAGTTTATTTTCCTGCAGCTTTGTTTGCATGTGTTGCTCTTTCTTTCCGTGACCCAAATGCTATGTGCTAACTCTAAGCTAGCTCTGAGATCATGGACTCTTGAACTGAAAATAAACACCACACCAAGACATGTGCAGCAGAACAGATTCATGTGTTGGTTTGAGGCCCCTGTGTTAGTGCTACTTCCTTTCTTACTGACCATTTCTCCCCCACTTACTTCACTAACCTGACACAGCCGCTTCAGCTGTGTTTCTTTTACAATGGAGTAGCTTCTTAAAACAAAACTCCCCAGAAAAACAACCACTTGGATGTCAATCTTCATGCAATCTAAAAGCAATAACACAAAAGTGTTCAACCATTGTTGCATTCTTGCAGTGTGACTGTTGTTCAGTTTGGTGGAATTTCTGACTGCAGCCAGTCAATAGGGGGAGCTCTAAAAATGTTGATCTCGTTTGAACCCAAACATACAACTACCCACAACCGAACTATGGCCCAAATTGTAATAAAAAAAAAATAAATAAACGGTAATACAAACTGAAATGTCGCGAAAGTACCCCAAATAGAATACAAGAGGTAATAATGTAATAAACAACCCAAAATGAAAGAAGTTGTTACATTTTGGGTTATATTACTATTTGTTTATTATATAATATTTATACTCTTTATTGGGTTATTTATTTATTTATTTTTTTAACTAAATTTCACGTCGTTACGTTTCAGGCTCTAACTGGCCTCACAGTGTATTAAAACTTGTGGAGTCCATTTGAATATTCACTCTGTCAGTATGCAATAAAAACAAGTTTTTATGCTTTGTTGTTCTGCTATCTTTGCCAAAATGCATAAGCTTAAAAAAGAACATTCACAGAGTCCATAAAGCTTTCACAACAGCCACTTTGACAGCTGTATTTATTTATCTACTTTGTCATTGTCACCTTTTCAAATAAAATAGTTTAACCCTGAGGGTCACTGACCTCAAAACGTGTCTTTACCTCAATCTGCTTTATATTTCATATAAATTAGTCTTGAAGGTAGGGTCTGCCGGAATTTTCCTGACTTGATAGTAAACACAACAGTCAAACTGGGCTCCTCCTCCTTTTCTCAGTGCCAGCAGCAGCACACACCCACTGACCCCAGAGGTGACTTTGTAAACACATTCACCAGCCCAGCAATCACCTGTAGCATCACATTCCTATGTGAGAGATACTCGAGTGCCGTGCACCTGGCTGACATGTTAGCACAAGCTAATCACGGGTATTTGACAGATACCAACTTGCATTTCTTTTCAACCGTGCTGCTTCCCAAGTGCCCAAAAGCAACTGAAAGTCGAGCCAAGCCTTACCCTCATTCAGGAAAAATCTTTATCTGTTTGCCGTGTTGTTTCACTTTGGTTGTATTTTTCTTCCACCGTGCTACATATACTATCGTATCTGATTAGCTTACACTGGCTATCATCAACACACAAAGTCACTTACACACTGGGCACTCGGTGATTGGCTAACGTAACCATGCTTACTCTAAGCCCAGAAACGTCCTGATCAGGGATGGGCACTTCTCACATTTGAAACGATACGGTACTGATGCCCTGTACTTGGAAATCAGTATCAGTACTCAACGGTACCAATTTTTGGTACTTTAGTGTGTTAATTTAGAAGTAAATATTAATTTGTTTAATAACAAAATCTCAAAGTTTTTCAATTTAACATATGTATTCTTCAGTTTATAAACTTACAATGCTGTTTCCATGTCCAGCATGGAAAATCGCCTTGTCTTCCACTCCCTCACAGTCACAAGGATGCATTAAGGTACCTAAACATGGTACCGTTTGATTTATGTGAATTGGAGCTTGACACTACAGATGGAATTCAGTCTGTACTCATAAAAGTACCTGACTCCTAGTACCCAGTACCCATCCCTAGTCCCGATACAACCAAAACGTTAACATACAGGCAGAGGAGGGGGTCAAGGCAGACACAGACACTGACACACAAGTATAGAGGCCCATAGGAGACATATGAGCAAGAATATTCCTGTAAAAGTTGATATTTTATTTTCTTAGGAAAACCTGCAGATCATACCTTTAAGGAGCATAAAATATCCCTTGAACTGTTTTCACCAAAAGGAGTCAAACTGACTGTGCGGTAGTCCTGTGGTTGCACTTTTCAAAAATGCATCTTTTAGTTGCCTAGCTGCTAACCCCAGAACTATTAGAGCTGGTACCATTCTGGTTTGAGTCTCTTTTGCACAGTAAGACAATGATAAAAAAAAAAAAATGGGGGAGAAAGTTTCAATAAAACCTCTGCAAAGGACTGAGAGAGAAAAATGTAACAATGCAATGCCATAGATAAATGTGTTATTAATTGTGTTGAAACGTAATGCTAGTGATATTTGAGAGATGTTCTCACACTGGAGATGAGTGAATTACTTTATTAGGAGCTCAGACAGACAGATTAGAGTGTTTTCAATCTAGAGGTCAAAATAACCCCTCATGGTGATTCGAGCAGTGATGGTATTCTAGCGTTTCTCGTGTTAAATAAAACTTCCTGTTCAGGTTGACGTTTGCACAGCCTCAGGATCACTTTAAACAAAAAGAAAGAGAAATCTGTAAAAAGGGTCATCTCAGGCTGTTAGATTTTGGCTCCTCTTCTCTTGTTTTCTTGCCATAATCCTTATCTGCAATATTCCCCTCCATGTTTTCTGCTGAGATTTGACAATGCCGTGACGTCGCTGACAAATATCAGATGGGACAAGAAACAAGAGCACACAGTGCGGCCAAATCACAGAAGACAAAACCCCCAAAAAAACAAAAGTAGAATTGTGAATAATGTTCCTGATATCTGTTGTTAAACACCGAACACAGTTTCCAGACTTCTTCACAGGAGTGCTCCAAAATAGATTTCCTACAATCAGGGATTTAAACAATATTTTACATGTGTTCACTTTTGGTTTTAGCTCTTTAAAAAGTGGGTTAATCCGTCTAAACTGTCGGTTTACTCAAAATCTGTCTGAACATCTGACCGCTTATTTTCTTGGCACAGGGGATTGAAGTGATGTTACTGTGTTTACAGAGTTCTCAGATATTAATTTGGTGAGTTTAACATCATTATGTCTGAAAAAATAAACCACAAATTCTCAGATGAATACAGACAGGAGTGTCTTCAGATGCTGAAATAGCAAAATAGTGGAAATTTTGAGTAAAAGCATCCTCTTTTTCTAAATTTAACTGGATGTAAATTTTCAGTGTTGTTTATTTGACACTAGCAAATATAAAAACGTCCCAGAAAATGTCAATAAACAGGCTGACAGAAGCTGTGTGTTTAAAAGGCTAACACTTTGTTGAAATAGTCAACACAGTGAGTAAAAAATGAGGCCATAGCTTGAGCTGGTGCACACTGAATGTTTGTCTTTGTGCATGTAAATCTGCTCACACACACACACTGCTCGGTGATGACACCCTTCACCCTGTTTTCCTGCTATTGTGTCACCCACTAGTGACAGTCTGCACGCCGACACTCTCCCGGAGGCGGCCCTCTCATAAATGACGCGGCTGCAGACGTGGCTGAATTCAATCACTAAAGGCAGAGAGTTGTTACCTCGGTGAGGCGGGGGAATTTCTTCATGTTTGGTCAGATTTAATAAACTCATTCTGCATGTGAGACCTCCACACACTACCTGTTTGAACTGCCTCCTCCGCGTAATGTGCAATGAAATGCAATCATCAGGGGTCCTGTGGGATCAAATGTAAGTTTCAAAATGCTGCAGGGTCTGAATGCAAATGCTGTTTGGAATCCCCCCCTGTTTGTATACAGCAGCTCTAACAAGGAGATACCTGACTGGGTTGTGTTTAAGAGTCAATATTGTGTCAAATGTTGGATGTGACTTGCTGTACTTTGTAATAAAAAGAGCAATTATATAAGAACATGGCAGCTTTTTGTTTCAGCAAATTAAAAAAATGTCACGATTCAGTGTTTGAGTTCGTTCAGAGGGCAGCAACAGGCTGCGTATGACATTTCCTCTCACATGGAAGAAAAGATCGTGTCATCTTTCAGAGCATCTTTTAAATCCTTTCACCCGTATCCGAATCCAGTCAATCAGAAACACATTACAATACTTTATAATGAGCTGTTGCCGTACCTGCAGAAACCACGCTTCCAAGAGCCTCGTAATTATCTGACAAAATGGATGCCTCGGCTCTGAAGCCTCTGCCACGGAGGAGGTTATTGCAGACGAGGGAGCTCGTTGCACGCCGCCTCTCTGTGCTGCTCGCTGGGGCTCTGTGCTGCAGGCGGGCTGGAGAGGGTGCCACACGAATCTGGCAGTGGCACGGCAGGCCTGTCTGGAGACAAGGTGATACGGACTGGAAATAATGAGCGTGAAAGAAAGAGTTAAGAGGTGCACTCATGCACGAATTTTCTGCACATTAAAACGCCGGCTTGGCCTTGCGGAAAGGTCATGTTATTCAATCAGGACGTGAACCAGTGCGAATGGGAGGCGGGAGGAGCTGCAGATAATGCATGTAGGTACACAGCTCAGTGTCTGTGCTCCACTTCATTATCTTTGATCACTCCTGATATCATGTCAGAAGGCAGCAGATGACATCTGACTGCCAGCATGTTTGAGGGAAGGGGTTTCCTTTGTAGCGATTTCGCAGCAACAAGCCTTCTGCTTCCTTGTCTGAAATAATTATCAGGATGCACTTCAAACAACTTCAACATCAAGCCCTCAATTACTGCTGTCTCTCCTGCTCTCTTTTTAATTCTCCTTTTTATAATCCTATCAACATCGACTGTGTGCCGGGGTGGCCTTTATCGCCAGTGAAATTTCCTCTGTTGATTTGTAGAAAATTGTTGTTTACTGTCTGCTAATGGCAGCATGTAAATGAGCACAGGTGTTCAGCTGCTGAGGCTTCGTCTTCCCCAGGTGTGTCAACAAAGGGGTGGGGTGACGAGCGTCTGGGGATCAGGGGTTGTTAGTCGCAGGGGGTGCAGGTAAAGGTGAAGCTGCCTGCTGAGCGCTCTGTCACAAGTCGTGTCGCACAAATAGAGGCCGCACAGTTGTCGGGGTGTTTGTCCGCTCGGCACGCTTTATGAGGCTCCATCCACCCTGAGGACTTGACTCACACATGCCCTTCTCCCTGCCCCCTATACCCCCTCCATCCCCACCCCCTCACCTCAGTGTCCAATTACAGCCCACTCTCATTAGCACAGTGTCTCTCCAGCGAGAGCCTTTGAAAGGGCAGGGGGAATGGCTGCCGCCGCAACAAAGCCACCAACACCAGATCTTTCAAAATCCGAGGAAAGAGTGAAAAAGGCAAGTGCAGGCAGGACTTCTCATTATAGAGTGCTGTAGAAGGTGAGGAAAGGAAGGAAGAGGCCGTCCCTCACTGTGCTGAGTGTCATGTTATCTTCTCGCTCTCTTAACAGGACCGACCTCCCACCTGCCCACAAACCGGCCCCGCCCCCACCCAAGAAGAAGAACAGTGACATGAAAGGACACTTGACATCCGATGACATCCAGGTAGGAGCCACCTCCTCCTATTTTTTTCTGTTCCTCTGTGACCGAGCTGTGTTCAAGACAACTTTGAAGACTCCATGCATGGTTATTCTTAGGATACTTGTAGAAGCTAAAATATATTTAGCAAGTGTTACTTTATAGCATTGAATACATCACTATTTTGACGTATTCAATAGGTAGGGTCGCTAGCTGTCCCGTATCAGCAGAGACATCCTGTATTTTGTCCCATATGTTGACTATAACTCTTGTAAATTCCAGCAGCAGCAGACCCACACCGAGCCAAAAGAAGCAGTTTCAAAGCAGAAATTAACCTTTTTACAGCCTGGTTCAAAAAATAGCTCCCGTCTGAGTCGATACGGGGGGTGAATTTCTTTCTAACTCAGCAGTTCAGAGGATATTTAGATCGCAAGCTTGCCCAATCAGAGGCACAGCTCATGTCACATAACTGACAGGTGCCTTATAGCTGTAGGCAAAGCCCTTGCCACTACCAACATAGTCGCGATGGCCGATCTGCTTCGTTTTCCGTTTCAGAAACAGACAGGTGACATCAGGGAGACTACATCCATGTTTTGTACAGTCTATGGGCAGACCACGTCTCACCCGTGGAGGATACAGTTCAGAAACAGAAAATCATCCCTCTCACTTTTTCCAGAGGAATTCATTGTTGAAAGAGTATTGGTCAAGTTATACTGATTGAATGGCAATCAAGCCAATCACAGTCAGCTTTTTGACGAACCCATGATTCAGAGAAGGCAGACAGAGTTAACAGCAGAGCACGGTAAAGTGGCACCTGAACTGGCCATTAAAGGAAGGCAAGCCTTAAGGCCCATTTATAAAAACATACATACCAAAATGTATCTATCCATTTTAAACCATGTTAACGCCACTGCCCACATACTTCCATATGTCCTTTACGTTAGCATTTCAGTTAACCAATACACCCACCGGGCGAGGCAGCCTGGAGTCAAAAGTTTATGACATATATCACAAAAGTTTCTCCTTTTGTATTTCTTCTTTGTGTCTCACCAAAAATACATATCAGGAAGCAACAGCAACACTGCCCTCTCTTTTTTCAGTGGTACAGCTCCTTTGTGTCCATATCGGTAAGCTTCATGGAAACGTTTAGAAAATAAGGACAAATTAAACGCAGAGCACTGACAGAAGGCTCCATCCATATCTGTGTGTAACGTCGAGCATAAATGGAGCTTTAATATAAGACACAAATTTCAATTTAACAAGTGATTTTAAGTTATGTTTTGTAATGTCGTCCTGTTGTTGTACATGCCAGCTGACATTTTTAATTCAACGTTCAATGAAAAACTTCCCTAATCTTCCAGGCACTTTAACAGTGGTAGCTTATTCCTTTCAAGATGATGTTACGTATCCCTAGTAAATGTTTGAAATCATCTCTTTTACTTTCAGTTCACACTTCATCTCTTCCCATTAAGCTTTTGATGAGTTAATTAGTTCAAGGTTTTGAGTTGACTGATTTGAAATAGATTTGAGACATATAATGTGAAAGCTGCTGTATTGTTTACAGCTGAAATGCATCAAGACATGCAAAGAAAAAAAAAAGCAAAGCAAGTTAAGGTAAAGTGTAGTGTTTTTCGGTTTGGCAAAAAATAAACGTGGATAACCGTCAAAAAGAAAAGACTGTGTAGTGTTCACACTTCCTGCATTCCCAGTTGAATGAGAATACGAATATACGCGGAATTGACACGTCATGCTGACAACACCATGACACCATGCACCTGTCCCTTATTAGTAGTGAGAAAGTTGCCAATTCTATCTATGAGTGTGGTTATTCTCCTTTTTTATGTTGACAGTCATTTTCACAAGCATATCAACTTAGTTTTTTTTTTGTGTGTTTTTGTTTTTTTCTTTACCATCATCATTTGTTTAGTTTCATCCAGTATTAATTTCATGTTTTGCCTTAAAGTGATACTCCGGGATGGAACAAGTTGGGTTCTATCACAAGGTTTAGGGCAGAAATTACCCCTACAGCAGTGTTTTTGTGCAGCAGAAGCCCAGAGCGCACGCACCAAACACCCCCTCCCTACTCGTCAGCTGGTTTCCTCTGCACTCAGACAGGACCAATTTTTACTTGGCCAAAAACACAAACAAACGGAGTCCCACCGAAAAAATCTGATACAAGTCTGCATTCACGCTTTATTTAGAGAATTTGCAGCGCATTACTTTCACACAAAAACACCGCTAAATAAGGATCTAGTTCTCATCGTGTCGTAAAACAGTGCTACCTCCGCTGCAGAGCCACAGCTGCCTACGAGACGCTCAGTGTATCAGTCCGGCATGCCAGATATAAACAAACGCAGGTCGTCTTCCAGGACGAAAAGACACGGTGAAAACTAGAGCCTTATTTAGCTGTGTTTTTGTGTGAAAGTAACGCGCTGAAAATTCTCTAAATAAAGCGTGAATGCAGACGGATATCACTTTTTTTTCGGTCGGAGTCCGTTTAATTGTGTTTTTGGTCAAGTAAAATATGGCCCCGTCTGAGTGCAGAGGAAAGCGGCTGAGGAGCAGGGAGGGGGTGTTTGGTGCGAGCGCCCTGGGCTTCTGCTGCACAAAATCACTGCTGTAGGGGTAATTTCTGCCCTAAACCTTGTGATAGGACCCAACTTGTTCCATCCCGGAGTATCACTTTAACTACATGTTGGCTCGTCTTGGATTTTTTTCCTTTTTTTTTTTTTTTTTTTGGGACATACACACTTTCAGCTGATTATTGGACCCTTGTATCTTTTGGATGTGTCACCAAAAATGAAGAGCTTCACTTAGCAATTTTTGTAAGACTGCAACAATACTGTTATAAGAGGCCTGAAAAGTGAGGATTAGTAGGGATACAAAAAAAAAAAAAACAACATGAAAAACTGATGATTATTCTACATGTTTAAAGGTTTCACGTCTCACAAAGCTCTTCTCTAGTCACACAGTTCCATAAACAATCAAGTTAGAGAACACTCAGCTTACAGTGCTCAGATTTCTGTACCAGGAAACACTTGAGGAAAGCAGCTAACATTGGGTAATTACAATGTAATTACTAAAGCTGTTTGACTTTCTCTACTGTAAGCCAAGTAATGGTAGTCGTGCATTATTTTAATGGCGTTAATACTTACCTCACTCCCGCAGATGTGTGCTGGTATCAGCCTCCTCTGAGGTGTGAAGCGCTCACTCTTTTCTGTGACTTCAGAGTGGAGGTGTATCCAGCATGTCTGAGTTCAGATACTTGTGTTTTTATTGTTTTTATCGTATTGATTTAGTTTATTGTGTTTATTAAATATATAGAACAGATTTTGAAGTACCACCAGAGTCTAATAGAGTGCTTCATTCAGCTCATTGTTTATCTTAAAACCCCCAGAGACAGAGACAAACTGAAATATCAACATGAAGTGGATTAATGAGCAGAATTTACAGATATCGCATTTTCTAAACATCACCGATCTGTAGGGAAAAGCAAAAATACACCCAGCCTCCGTAAAGACCAGCGTTAAATCCTCAGCAGAGATTCTGCTTTGATGTACAAACACTGAGAGGTCGGGGCTCACAGCGAGGTGTGAGTGTGTGTGTAAAGGTGTGTGTGTGATGCCCTCCCAGTGAACTTTTATCCCTGCAGGTTAAAAGAGGAAGTAAACACTTTTGGCATGTCCCAAAGTCTAAACAACACGCTGAACAAACTGAGCCCGTAAACCTGCCCAGAATGACTCAGGAGAGATGCACCATGAGCAAACTTCAAACATCATAGAACACTTTATGTTTTTGCATAATGTAATTTAAAAATGCAAGCTCACATTAATACCTATACTTGTTATATGTAAAATGGTTTATTTTTCATGGTAATGGCTCACCAAAAATAGTAATCTGATTTTTAGATCAATCAAAAGACACATTTAAATACAACTTACAATATACTCAATACTTAACGAATAGAATAGAATAGAATAGAATAGAATAGAATAGAATAGAATAGAATAGAATAGAATAGAATATACTTTACCCCTGAGGTGAAATTCAGGAGTCACAGCAGCAATTAAAAAAACAAAAGTAAGAAAGTGTATAGAAAGTGCAAAAGCTCCATAAGAAAATAGATGCTGACAGCTTGTCCATCATTGTCCAGTCAGCCAGCCTCCACCTCCACAGGGTCCAGGACTGAGCTTCTTCAGCAGTCTGTTCAGTCTCTGTCTCCTGGATCCTGTCTGCTCACAGCAGGTGAAGCTCTTCCAACATGGCGTTGGTGTCTGATGGTAGCCCCGTTAGCCATGCCTGTGAATAGCATGATGCTGCTATTCTGGTATTCCCTCCGTTGCTGGGTTAGCATGGCTAGCTCGTCCATCTTATTGGAGATAGATCTTATGTTCACAACAACGATGGATGGAAGGACAGGTTGATGTCATCACTTCTTAGCTCACACCTGTGAACCAGCACATTGCCCTCACCTCCTTCTCCTCACCTTGTGGGGAAACATCAGGCCTTGCACCAGTTAGCACTGACATGCTACAGTACAATTTCACTGAAGACAAAACCAGTTTGGTTTCCAGGACCAACAAATGAGCCATACAAGGTGATGATCCACTCCTAATACAAAGATGAAGAAAGATGAAAAAAAGATGAAAAAATTACAAGAAACAGACAGAGAAGAGAGAGCTGCCACAACAGGCAGCCTCCATGGGGTCAATGAGGGTCCTCAGTTGTAATATCATGGTCACCAAACCTTTGGTAGTAGTTTTGGCATTGAGGGCAGGTTCCTTGTCCAGCTTGAAAACAAAGTTGGTGCATCCATGTAGCTGATGTCAAATTTATTTTTGGGGCTTTTATGCCTCTAATCAAAGAGGAGAGGATAGAGCAAGAGACAAGTCAATAGTGGAGAGTGATGTGCCTGAAAGTGGCTAGAGACTGGATTCTAACCCAGGCACGAGGGCGAGCCTCACAGACCTTGACCACTCGGCCATCTGCGCTCCGGGTTGATGCTCCTTCTAACACCTAACTGTGAAGGAGTGGCATGGGGATGAGTTTACTTCATCTCCTCCCCAACAATGATGGTTGTAAGGGAGGGGGTAATATCATGGTGAACAAGCTAATGGTAGTAGTTTTGGAGTTGTTGGCAGGGCCCTGGTCCAGCTTGAAAAGGAAATTGACATTGCAAGGAGGTGGGTGTCAGAAAATAGAAACATGGAGTGCTTCAAAGTCTTGTCTTGGAAAAAGATCTTCAAAACAGTTTAATTTTGCTGCATTTTATTGTTACTATGATTCCAGTGTCATACTTGGGTGTGTAAGATGCTTGATTCCAATTGGAAAAAACCCTTTAACAGCCTCTGACCCACATTTATTACTAACATGAGTAAAGCAGGAGGCAGACTAAGGACGTCAGATCAATTTAAGGAAAAGAGTTTGGTGAGTTTATCTTCTGCTTGATGACACCGTAGGCCAGAAAGTTAGCAACTTATTGGTAAATAATGTAGCTAAAACATTAGTTTCAGTTAGTCTGCTCATTCAGCAGGCTTAACATCACAGGTATTTTAAGATTGGATCACATCCAACTATCCTAGCAACAAGTGAGGACAACTGTTGTCTTTATTTCTGCAGAAAAATCACCATCTGAAGGTGATACACATAGAATTATGTATATATATATAATTAAACTGTTGGTTCAGGACATGGCTCATGTGGTCAGATGGAGATAGAGTGAGAGACATTTTTGCTATTGCATCACTCGGTGCTTGTACACAAACCACTGTGCTGCACAAACTTGATGAATGCATCTGAAACTGTGTCACAGAATTTCCAAAAGCCATTCTCTGAAATGTTAAAAACACAGCTGTAATAGTTGCCCTCAGTCTGCACCGCTCCTTTGATAATTGTCCCTCAGTTTGTGTGACCAACATTCATATTCCAGAACAATACTCTCCTCTCAAGCTTGCATTAAGACACTCTCTTTATAACACAGTGATGCAACAGCTTGGTGTCAGTACACAGTGTTTAAGAGTCAACAGACTTTCCTCGTTTTGCATCAACCGTCCCAGTGGCTTTCCAGTTTCTGCTGCCGCTGATTCGTCCATTACACAAACAAACAAGCGCACCATACTTCATGATGTGTGGATATTAAACGGCCGGTTCAGTGAGCACGAGTCCAGGGAGTGTGCACTGAGACCTTTTCTGTTGTCAAGAACTGTGTTGGAGAATAATTGGCCGTTCCAAATTGGGGTGATAACGTGTAAAAAAGAGTTATTAGAATGTGAATAATTGAAGATTCACCTCACCCTGGAGTTGGCCGGTGCACATCAGCACTGCTGAGATTTTAAATCCAACTTTATGATACTCTTTATAGCTCCAAGGTCAGGCTCCCGGACAGCTGGGCAGGGAAAGTAATGGAGGAGGGGAAGGTAATGTCCTCTCCTCCCTGAACAAGCACTGCAGAGGAGTGCTTGAGCAAGGCAGCTAATGCCAGCCTCTCTGGTGATTAGTAGAAAGATGAGGCTTTAATAGACACTTAACAGGATTTAATGTGTTCCCTTTAATGGCTGTGGTTGCTTTAGAAAAAAAAAAAAAGAAAGAGAGAAAGCTGCAGGCTCAGCAAGCTTACATCCCCAAAAATAAAAAGTAAGCAAAAGGAAGAAATCTCACAGACGGTTCATGACATGATGGGTAAAGTCTGCATGAAGGAACAATAATCAGTGATGCATTAACAAGAAGCGTCAGCGTTATAGGAGAGGGCATGTGCACAAGAGAATAAATGTAATAACAGACCCAAACAGTTCCAGGGTCTGGGGTTTGTCTCACTATTTTGGCTGTAATAATAGCTGCACAGAAGATCATGATGTAACACCGGCTGGCCTCTTTGAACACTGAGTCATTATTTATTTCATCATGTTCAGAAGAGTTCAAGACTGCGTCAGTAAAGGACAAACTGAGCAACAACTTAAAACAAAAAAGTCTTCAACAATCTGGAGAAGTTTCTGCCCCGCAACCTGTCAGTCACCCCGATGAGAACACAGTTCACTTCAGGATGATCATATACCGCTGCACGGGAGCGCTTTTTCAGAGGAATACTTAACTTGACAGAGAGTGATGATATATTTATTTGAGCTCTGTACCCACTAAGTAGGTAGTAAGCCACGGCACACATTTTGTGGTGTTTTCTTTGACTAATACTGGGACAGGTCCCAAAAATTACTGACCCCTTGTGTCCCACTTTTTGGTGCCCTACTGTTGGGGTGCCAGACATACTGAGCCGATCCAGAGGGTTTAAGCCAAAAACACTGCAGTCAATATAGGACAGGGATCTCTTTGCAGTGGTTCCTTGTAGCTTTAATAAGTACTATGGAAATAAAGATTTTTTTGTTTTTCTTACAGAAGGTATCAGTGACATTGACACAAAATAAAATCATGCATTAAAGTTTTTTTTTTTTTTACTATATAAGCAGTAGCTCTTGCAAAAAAAGCTTTCAGCTTCATTTATTTTAAGTTTTTTGATTTTTTTTTTTTGTTTAAATTTGGAATTTAATTGTTTGAATTTTTTGAAATATAGAATATATATATATATATATATATATATATATATATATATATATATATATATATATATATATATATATATATATATATATATATATATATATATATATATATATATTATTTTTTTAAGATTTTTCACTTCTTTTAATTTTGCACATTTCAAATTTTTTTTTAAGTTCTACAAAATTGTGAAAATTATTAAATAAAATTTTAAAAAAATATATGTTTTTTTTATTAGAATTTTCTAATATTTTGGCAATTTAATGAAATTTTGGTTAATTATTGAAATTTCAATTTTTTGGGAATTTTGCAATTTTTTGGAAACTGTATTTTTAAAAAATGCCAATTTTTGAAAATTATTGTGTTTTTAAGATTTGCAACGTATTGAAATTCCATTTTGCAAATTTATAAAATTAACAATGTTACAATTTTTTCACTTTTTGCAAAAGTATATAAAAAAAATTAAGACATTGCATGTTCAGTTTAATAAACAAAAAAACGTCTCCTTTTTATGTTTTACTATGTATGGAATTACATACCCTTTTTTTTTTCTTTTGTGAGGATAAAGTACATTTTGTGGCTCCTGCTTTGCTTTTATTGACTTTTATCCAGGTGAGCTGAGTCAAAATGACTTTTAAGAAAATAAAGTTTGCAAACCCCTGGTGTAAAAGAACATATGTAGTAACAACCAGCACATAATTCTGCCATGTTCAAATCTCCAGTCAACTTTGTGAAGATAACTTTTGTTTGGAAAATGGCGTCACAAATTAGCATTCTTTGGATATTAGCAGGGTACAGTGCCACACCGTCACGCTATTACATATTGCATGGGGGAAACTGGGCTTTAGTCTCTGAGTTTTTAGTGCCCGATCTTTATCCCTATGTGTGAATAAGACATAATAAAAGTGGTCAAAGTAGTAAAAAGAGACAGAGTGTTAGATAACTTCAGCCAAACAAACAGTAAATCACATGTTTCTTGTTTGTACTCCTTGGTCTTTGGTCAACATCAATGCAAACTCAATAAGAACTGTAGGAACTGAGTTTAGATGACAAACACAGTGACAGGCAGACAGCAGGTAAAGCAGTTCATCACATAATTATAACTGCAGCCTGATAGAGTTGGATATTACAGCTTTATTTCACGATGAGTTGCTAGGTGACTCGGCTGGCCTGAAGAAATTGGCAGCATCATGGTTTTATCATTGCCCAATGCACAGAGGAACACAGGCAACACAGCCAAAGCATCAACTTCAGCGCTCACTACATCCCAAACACTCGCTGTGTGTTTCTGAGGCAGCCAAAAAACACAACAAGCGTGCAGGAGGCTGACGTCTTTCTGCTCCACACACACGCACACACACACATGAACCAGGCCTGGTGCTGCAGCTCACCACTCTGCTTTTATATTCCCATCTTTTGTCATGATGTGAATGAAAAACATTCACACAAAGTGATTTTAACTGGCGTGCTTTTTTTAGAAAGGGTGAAAAATGAGAGTCAAAGAGTGTTTGGCAGGAGAGAGGTGCATAGAGGAAACACAGTGTTCAACATCTTTTATAGAAATCCCACGTTTCTTTGTTTTTCATGACTTTCGCTTGTTTCCTTCCTTTTCTTTTTTGTGTGACAAAAGTGAAATGAAGTTTTTGAAAGTTTCAACCCGCCATTAGAAAATTAATTAATTCCAGCCTGTCAGGAAGTGTGTATAGAGCCTGTTTTGAACATACCGCAAAATCCTTTAAAAGGTACTCAGCCGTCAGCCGCATCAAACTTTTATTGTGGGTATGACAGAGTTTGACAGATCAATTAGAAGCACGCTGTGCCGAAACTTTAAGACCGGCCACCTGTGGATGGAAAACCATAGAGGAACACTCTGACCCCCTGCAATTCCCTTAAACGCAGCACAAACCTCAAACCTGCTCCTTGAATTTTAAACAGAGAGCTTCAGATATACGCCTCAGCCCCCGTAGTCTGCAGACGGTTTTAGAAAAAAAGCAGCAGCAGCTGTCATGAATGTGTCATCTCTTGTTTTTATGTCTCCTTAAAAAAAAAAAAAAAAAAAAAAAAGAAAGAAAAAGATTCTGCCTTCGGTTACAAAAAGTGTGTACGTGCATTCTCCTGGTGTGACTCGTGTTGTTTTTGATGTATATATATTTAAAGCGAAACAGGATTAGTTCCATCATCTTCACCCTTCATTTCTTTTTTAATGTGCCTGCTCTCCTTTAACATGAATGACTCTCTAATTTGTTCTAAAAAGTTCTCCTCTCATCACTGCAGGAAAAACTTCTTCAGCTGCTGCTGCTGGGAGAATATGCAAAAATAACGTTATTATAATTCAGCTCTGGATAATTAGAGAACTGGTTTCATAGCAAGACAGCAGAAAATACTCTTTAATAATCTGGATGCATTTTTCATCGCATATCATGCTGTCGTTTTTAATATGATCCCCTGCAGATTCATGAGGTTTCATGTGTAATTTGATGCAAACTCCTTTTTTGTTTATTTATTGAGCGCATATCGCCGCACGTTCGCTCAATGTGCTTTACATTACAGAACACAGAAACATACAGGATGAGGAGGCACAACATGGAAGGATTAAGGAGGAAAAGAGAGTTAAGCTGTAAATCAACAAGGATGAAGTCATAATATAGGAGAAAAGTCTTAATTACAGGCTATGGTTAATCTTTCTGTACAGTGAAACAACATATAGAGTGATATAAGAGGAGCAGCTGTCTGCGTTTAATGAGTAACGTGGATCATCTTGTGAAGTTTAACTCTGCAGCTGAGGGAAAAACAGCGTCTGTTACAGATGTGTGCACAGGCTGCCTGTGGAGAATAATCCATCCAGGGTCTTGATTTTATGACAATGAGGTGCTGATGTGCGAGAAAACTGGGTATGCAGTTATTTATAAAACCTATACTTAGGTATAATTTCACAAGATGCTCCTTATACCTCGGTTTGATTCAGGCGGCTGCAGACTGCTGCTCAGATTTGTCACTTAAAAAAGAAGCAGAGAGGTGAATCATCAACTTAAATTATGACCTTTTCCGCTGGAATGTATAAGTTTAGATTCATGAACTTAAACTTTAGTGTTTTTCTTTTTTCTTTGAAGTGGCAACAGAAAAGTACCATGAAAAATATGAGGTTGATAAAAATGTAGAGAGGCACTGACACATATGCAACCACCTAAACACGTCATCATATTTTTTATCCTGTACAGATGAGGTGACAGAGCTGGACAGAGACTGGTCACTGACAGGTTCTTTGTCTTTGCTCTTCAGTTATTTTACAGTGCCAGAAAAACTGTGAGAGACTTCAAAAAAAAAAAAAAAGTGTACAAAAAATGTTTCTATCCGATAACAAGAGCATGCAAGCACAAAGAGCTGGTTGAGAAGTTTTACACAAAATAAAACAACTTCAGACAGGAGCACTCTCAGCATACATTTCAACCAGGGCTATCAATTTAATGCGTTAATTACACTAATTAATGACACCACAAATTAATGCATAATAAAAATAAATGCACAGTTAACTCATTGGCTTCCAGCCTTTTTCAGAGCATCTTGAACTATCTTTCAAGACCCAAAAAATATTGTTTTCTCTGACAATGTAAACACCAAAAGTACCTAAGATGGGTGGACAAAACATACTTTTTTTTGATTGCTTTCATCTCAGGCTCTCCATCCTTTGATCCTCCCCATGATCCTCCCAACGCACAGCTCTTCCTCTCTGAACTACTGCAACACATCCTCAGTTGGAGCATGAGCTGCCTGAACTTTTCTGACTTGCAGCGTCTTGCTATGTCTCTTGTCATCTCACATCTTCTCCTCATATCCATGCTGAGATCTCATCCAAAGAGCACACCGCTCTCACCCACAGTAGTTTATGAGCATGATTTTGATTGACAAGCTTCTTCAGACCCTACCTCTATAGATGTGTTTTCATTTGACCAGTCATGCACCACAATTTTGTAATGTCCTGGAATTCAAATCCTTTATTTGGGGCCTAAAGCAGATACAAGTTTAAAATGCAATTAATTAGATTAATTAATTATAAAAACCTGTAATTAATCAGATTATTTTTTCTAACCATTCTAACCATTTATTGCTAAATCACACATTTATAGTTGCTGTTATAGGCTCTGCTTTTCAGAGTGTTTCCTGGGTTAGCCAAATAGCCTTTTTTGGCTTTTCATAGAGTGCACTGCAAAAATCTTCCACAAGGGTAAAAACCATACATACATATAGACTTAAGATGAGGAGGCTGGTGTGGAGGAGGCAAAGTTTGACTAGCAGCAGCAGCAGCAGTAGCAGTGGGGGTAAGTAACATAGGTGGAGCAGGGATTAGTTAAATATTCCCTGAGGATTATCATTCCACTACAGGCAGTTGAAGTTGTAGATTGTCGCTTTTTATAATGGCTGCTTTCATAAAATTATTTTCATCTACACATTTTTTTCCGTTTAATCTTTACTAATTTTCAAGAGGTTGTGGTAAGACTAACATGTAGATTGTTACTCTTTTTTTTTCTTTAAGTGCATTGAACGAAAGCATATGACACAAAAACTTTACTAAAAAAGTTGTCCAATATATCCAATTTGGAAAAAAAAAGAAATCAATGAAAACAATAGAGCAGTATTTTTTCAAGTATTTCATTTGAGGAGCAATAAATATCTCAGTTCCAAAAAAAAAAAAAAAAAAAAAAATCTGGCCTTTATTTTGATGGGTCAGGCTTTACACAATTAAATACACTACCATAACAATGGGAAGAGCTGTGATTGGATGAGTGTAGCAGGAAATACTGATTCAAACATCAACCTGTCAGCTGATAACAGGTGGCTGTATGACTTCTGTGTCCTTCATGAACTTAAACAAACTACATACATCTTCAAATCTCTCAGAGTCCTCAATAAAAGAACAAAATATCTGTTAAAGCTTGTTAGGAAAAATAAATAAATAAAATCAACTAACAGATGAAGAATCTCTTCACATAAGGCCAAGATGTCGTTAATGAAGATATTGTGCAAATATCATGGCTGGTCTCCAATACTGCCATTTGATCCTAAACAACCAACAGAACAAAAGCAGACTTTGCAGCATTTTTTTTTTATGACCCAGAGTCTTGGTCAGTACAGTTAAAATACCTTCATCTGATGACCTGAGAGGCTGCATCAGGCTAAAGTCTTTGAACAGGTCAGGAATATAGTGAGGAGCTGAACCTTTAAGCGCTTTATGGGCTAATGAAAAGACTTCAAGGCTTTTGTGGGCTGAAAGGGAGCCAATGAGAACTAAAGTGGTTTGTTCCAACTTCTTGGCTGAAATGGATGCATGGATTCATTTTGCTGCATCAGTTTGGGATGAATGTGCTTTTTAAGGCAGAAAACATCATGGGTAGAAACGCTACTACTCTTATTGTGAGGTGAAATGGAAGCCTTTGTATTTCAAACACCTTGATTCTGAGTTTCCTTACAGGGAGGAAATCACAAGCATTTGACACGCTGTGGAGTTTTCTTTGCTTTTGAAATTTCAAATTTTCACCCCTCGACTTCCAGCGCAGAGAAAATATTTCTCTGGATTATTTACAGTTGTAGAGAAAGTGTCTGAGCCCTGATTTAAACATTTAGAGCTGGAGTTGTACATTTCTGTTTTGAAGTGAGATATAATTCCTGGTGTCAAAGGAACAGAAAGGATGTTTACAAGCAGCTTCACCCAAACATTGACCTTGTATGTTTGCTGAGCTATAATTAATCTGTTGGATATCTCTTTTTTATCACCTTCTCATGCATTGAACTCTCTGCAGATCTTTTTTTCAGTAGCTGAGTAACAGAGCATCTCACCCATACAGCCTTAGAGAAACTTCCTCTCCTTTGTTGCAGAAGTTTGCATCAGACCTTGGTGTGATATGGAAGTGATTAATTTGACACAATATCTGTGATGCACATATGGAGTTCAGCACAGCAGCTCAAGTTCAAACTGCTGTCAGATTGTATTTCTTGTCAGATTTCACATCTTGTTTCCGCTCATTACTGCAAAGAAACAAACGTGAGAACATGGGGAGGAGACTCAAAAGCAGTGTGGTGAAGTACACTGTAAGAAAAAAACAAATTGTAAATTAAAAAAAGGTAAATGACTGGCAGCTACGGCTGCCGAACAAAAACCTTTAAATTCAAGTCAAATATCCTAATTCAAACAAAGTACAAATATTTTTTCTTAATTTATTACAATCAAACACCTTCAATGTTGTGACAATGCAAAAGGCTCTGCAGAAAAATACCATTATGTTACAGCAAAATCCTTTTGTTGTAATAGTGTTTTATAACCACGAGTGAGGAGGGAACACAGTGAATATAAGACCCTGTGGTACAATGAGGTATTGCATTAGGGGAACAAGCTGTCTGTGCACCACAGCATGGACAGGCAGTGTGATCTTTATTACGCTGCATTCTACAATTGACCGACATAGCTAAGCCCTCTAACACATCTTGTTTATTTACAAAGCACGCTGTCAAAATCAATAGACACATGAGCAGAGCCATGTGGAGCACAGACAGCCAGTCCGTGCTGTGGAGCACAGACAGCCGGTCTCATATCCTCAGCATTCCCCCCTCAGTCACGGTTACAAGGACTGTCACAACAAAAATGACTCTGTGGTGAAATAACAGGAAATTTGGAAATTCAGGTCAGAAACGAATGGAGGACAAGTACGTGATGCATGAAAGGAAAGTGTTTCCAGGACAGGGGAGGTGTGTTCTGTTTGGAGGTTTTTTGGTTTTAGAAATCTGTCATTGATCAAAGAACAGTTCAATGGTAAAGTGCGACCATTATTGCAACCATGATTAAGGAAGGAATGGGGTGCAGCTGCATATGTTACATAAAACTAATAGAATTTACCAGCAAATTCCAGTTTGGAACATAAAAATTTAGAGTTAATACCTCCGCCAAGGAGGTTATGTTTTGGGGAGAGTTTGTCTGTGAACAACATAACTCAAAAAGTGACGAAAGGATCTTTATGAAATTTTCAGGAAATATTTAAAATAAGATAAGGCAGAAGTGATTTAATTTTGGAGGTGATCTGGATCACCGTCTGGATCCAGGTTTTTTTTTTTATGATTTTTTATCATTGTGAGATAGGGCCGTTTTCACAATATGTGTATATAACTCCATGTTAAATGGTCCAGTTGCTTTGCAAAACAAAACGAGACAAGGTCACCATCATTTCTGACAGATGTAAAAGTACGATCCAGATCCTGGCAATATTCTGGATACTAAGGTCCAAAATATGAAATATGTACTGGGTCATCATAATCTGCAACACTCTCAGGTAAAAAATTATCATACATTCCTGCAACTAACATCAAATTGTAGCAGACCGTCTGCTGAAAGGGAGTATAACATTAAAGTCGGACTTAAGTGTTGTGTGACAATCACAATATGCTTGGTGGAGCCCTGCGCTCTCTGAGTGCTTTTCTTATTAGCCATAAAATAAGGATTTTTTTTTTACAGTGTATGAGCCTCTCTGAGCTCTCCATGTCTTCCTGCAGGTGGTTCATCTGGACAAGGACGAAGAAATGCAGAAGCTTCCGCTTCAGCCTCCTTATTACGACATGGCGCCCTCCGAGTCGACCCCCTTCACTGATAAGCCGGTGAGTGGTGACGCCGCCAGCGGGTTCAAAGGAGCGCCTTTATGAAGGGGTCATCCTCAGCCGCTGCCTTCGGCCTGCCTGTAATTGCCAGTGAAAGGGTTGAACTTTGTGTGTGCTGTTACACTCTGAGGTATTTGAGAATTGATTTACAAATGAATTTCAGCGCAGTGACGCTTCCTGAATGTCGCTGAGGATCCTTAAGCGAGCTGACGTCGTCTCTGCGGTTAAAAATGGACAGGAGCCTTTCTAACAAGCTGACCAGTAAATCCACCGGGCGCTCTGACTAAGCTCCTTATCTCATCATTTACATCTGAACCACTCACCTTTCTATCCAGGCTTGATGTGTGTGTGTGTGTGCATGAGTGTGTGTAAATATACTCTCACATTCTGACCTCACACATCGCCTGCTCTGCCCTCTGCCTCACCTCTGCTCCTCTTCTTCTTATCCATCATAATTACGTGTGTGTTTGCATGGCAGCCGTGTGCAGATAAATTGCAGCGTGATGCTCGACAGTACATCATCGCCCCTGAGTGCTAACTGTTGACTGTGAAGTGTTTGCCTTGTAGTATCAGAGGCCTCTGCTAACTGTGCTGAGCCCCCCTCAGTGCCACAGATGCTGGAGTGTTGCTGCGGCTGTATTTGCTTTGGCTGGAGTCTCTGCTTTGAGTTAGAGAAAAATAAAACTCTGGGACTTTTAGACAGCTTGTGTGCATACGTTAGTCTGAGTGTGTGAGTGTGTGTGTGTGTGAGCAGAAAGAAATCCCTTTAAATGTGTCTCACAGTCGTAAATGCAGCAGCCGTACAGTAGCAGACAGGAACAGTCTGTTTTAAATTAGTATCACCATCACTTACTGTATCACTAATGAAGGTGAGGAGTGTCACGCTGCCAGGAACAAGGAAACATCTGCTGTTGGTGCAGAGAAGAAAGTGCGGTAGAGAGCTGAAGTGCAGAAAGTGACGACAGGAACACGTGGGTGTTTATCTGTACTCCAACGTTCTCCATAAACCCTTTCACCTCCATGCAGAGTCTCATTTTTAAGATTTTAAAGAACAAAAATCAGATCCTATTCGAAAGCCGACAGAGTGCATTTCTGAGTTTAAGCTTCAGATTTGAAAGATAAGGCTGGGAACATTCATTTTACATGTCAACAAATCCAATGAAGACGCCAAAACCAGCAAAATTCCATCCGTCCTACAAGCAATGTTAGTGCTATAGAGCAGTCGTTCCCAAAGCAAGGATCGGGACCACCCGAGGGGTTGCAAAACTACGACAGCGGGGTCAAAAAATGCCTTCCAGACTCAGAATCCAAATCAAAATCTAACTTATTACCAAAAAACTGGAATCTTACCAAGTGTTTTTGCAACACTCAATTAACATAAGACGTTATTCTAATCTTAACAAGCATGTTTTTCTTACCCCACTGGAAATTTTTTTACCCATTACAGGCAATTCAGACCTCAATTTTCTCTTAAAATAAATTTTAAAAAGACACATTTTTCTGGACTGGTCTGGTGAATGTGGCTCATATTAAGTCTAAAAAGACATTTTTCTCTAAAAATAAGACAAAACACGATAAGATTTCAGTGTTTTGCTGTGAGTGTGTTTTGGTCTGTTGGTGCAAAAAATAAGAAAGGCAGAAAGCATTAATAAAATAATATTATTAATTATTATTAAATTATATATATATATATATATATATATATATATATATATATATATATATATATATATATATATATATATATATATATATATATTATTTTTTTTCTTTTCTTTTCTTTTTTTTTTTTAATAGAGTGCTTTTCAAAAATTCAAAGACGCTTTACAAGGCAAACAAAGATAAAGAGCAAGTTTAAAACAGATACAAATATACAAAATAATGAAATAACAGTTAAATTCATATAAAAAAGGAGAAGAAGAAAGAAGATGAGATAAAAAATGGTTAAAATGTGCAAAGAAAAGGCAAGGTCAGGATCAGGGTTTGTTAGTTTAAGTTAAAAGCTTTGAGGAATAGGTGAGTTTTGAGTTTTATTTTGAAGGCGGTGGGGTCAACAGTATCACGGAGGTGTTGTAGGAGTGAGTTCCAGAGAGAGGGGGCAGCAACAACTTTTATCCATTATTGTAAAATATAAAGAAAATAAGCATCAAATTTGATATAAACCATGCAAACAGAAAATGTGTGATAGTATTTACATATTTCTTTGTACCAGGATAGCAACGGTATCAGAAGTGAAAGCTTAATATAGAAAACAAAGCAATATGTGCACATAGGTAGTCTGATTTCCAACCATCAGTTATATTGAGTATCTTGGACCTTTTTTTATTAATTTCTGTCTTTTTTTGAGTTAGTGTATTCCCACAGCAGTGGGTCGCCGGTCTCCAGTGCCTCAATTTTGGGGGCTGCAAGTTCAAAAGTTTGGGTACCCTCGGGATAGACATTAAAAAGAAGATGATACCACATTACATCAGTCATAAATCCTTCAATCAATTCTTATTCGTCAAGCGCCAGTGGATTAAAATGTTAATGATGTAAATGTGACAGGCAGTGATATGATATTAACTCCTGAAATGGAGTAAAAGATAAAGACCCAGTCAAAGCTCACAGTAGCATCAAATATGGGCAGGTTTATGTTCGAACAAGATCTAACTGAGGATTTTTTTTTTTTTTTTAAGATGAGACCATTTTAAGCTAACTGAAATCTTAAAATTATAATTTTGGCCACAGCAGCTTAATTCCTACCCCCTGGGAATGGGTGTTATACATGTCGCCACATCGTCAGCCTTCCCTGCTTTCTCAGTGGTCAATTTATTTTCACCATAAATCAAAAAATAGACATTGTGCTTGCGTTAAAGAGACTTGATATTTCTAATATTTCTACACTGATACATCACACAAAAAAAGCACTGACATTAAAACTTAACTCGGAAGTGAGGAAGTTTTGTCAATTTGTTATACAAAACTGGACTTGCACTCGCCCCCTGCTGGTCATAAGAAAAAAATGCGGTGATATGATAGCACAAGGTTGGTTTCACTTTTGCCACCAAGAAGCTGCAAAACAGTCTTTTCTTTTTGATCTTTATGCACCTCTAATATCCGCTTCTTTCCAAAAACGTATCAGCAAAAACAAGAAGTCCCACCAGAGTCCTTTATCGACACCAACAAGACCTCTTCAACCAAACTTAGACCAGTCTCTTCAATAAAGCATCAAAACGTATTAATATTGCATTAATAATTAAAAATACCTAATAATTAGAGTGAGCTTTATTTTTAAGACTTAAATCTTTGGTAAGAAGAGAATGTTGTCTATGTGAGACACAAACAGATTCAAGAAAGTGAGATGAAGACAAAACAGGTTTTGGTCTTTACATTGGATTTGTTGACTATACCTGAAAATTAGAAGGACACCAGCCTTCTAATTAAAATGAAGTGGGCCAGTATGTAAGATTGAAGTGGAGAACAAAATACAATAGCGGTGATTATGCTTTATTTGCAAACAATCACTTAAAATGAGAACACGCTTTTTACATCACGTAGTGAAGCAAGCGTCAGCCACAGGAGCTATAAACAAACCAAACTCAGTCACAGTGTTTCCCACACAAACACCACACTTGACTGAGCTGCCTCTGTATATTTTTGGCCCCAAAATTAAATCTACTGATCATTACTACATTCATCTTTCTTATCTGGATAAGATTAGCATCTGGGATCGATGATTTTGAAGATCTCTTGTCACTTTTCTTGCCCTCGTCTGATAATCTGAAGCGTCTGACACATGCTCAGTAGGGATCAAAGAGATAGAGGTCCTTCAGGGCGTCCCTCCTGTAGTGAACTGATTGAACTGTGTTAAATTAGAAGCTCCTCATGCTGCGGATGAAAAGTTTGCAGATTGATGGGGAGGAGGTCATTCTGCACCACTTTAGTTTAAGGTCGTTGCTTTGTCATTTGCAAGGCTCGTCCAATCAGATCACTTGTCAGGTTTAAGGTGGCGATAAAGGCCCAAGACAATCCAGCTGCAGACCTCCACTCTCAGCCGACTCTCCACCATCAGAAGGAAGTGACGTGAGGATATGAAGTAAAAATTTCAAAATAAAAGTTGCTTTCAAATTTACGTTGGATGGACATCCAATTTTCTGCGTTTTGTTTGGTCAACCTGATTCCTCAATAGTGTTACATCAAGGAAAGAAAGTGTAAAAAACAATGCATGTCTTCAATAACACAACATGAATTTGTGGGCACCTCCCTTTGGCATAATGATCTCAAAGGCTAATTAGCCTTTAGCTTTCACTCTGTAGCGCAGGGGCTAAACTGTGATAATGTTCATTCCAACCCACATGCAGCAGTTATTCTACAGTGGTCTGTTAAAAAATGAAGAGGGAGGTTATATTAGCTCTTCTTGGTAGATGACTGGCAGGACATAGCTAACCAGAATTTACCAACTATACACATTACAGACATGTCTTGGAGCACCAGACTGCCAGCTGAGCTACATATAAACAGCTACTAAACTGCTTACAAACTGACAGTGTTTACTTGTTGTCACATTAGCCTACAGATACGTCAGAGCACCGGGCTAACATTTAGCCGGCTGCTACAATGATTGATGCCACGTTCCGAACCATAGTCCTACGTAACTGTACTGATAAATACCTTACCTCGGCGTGTTGTATCCAGTAAAAAGTTGTCTTGAACAAAGAAAACTTGTTATGATCCGATCTCCATTTGATTCCAAAACAAACACATGCCTAACTAAAAGTTATTTACAACAGTGTGTGTGAGACTCCTGGCCACAAGGTGGCGAGGGACTACAGTTAATACAGATCCTTCTCATAGCATCATAGCAGAAACATATATTACTCCGTCACACCAGATTCCTATTCAATACATTCAACGTGTTACACATCACCAAATATACAGAAAGCAATATAGGAAAAATAGCTCTAGCTTGATGCTAACGTATATGGGAAATTGTGTCTATATGCTAGTGGTTAGTATATATTAATATGGCTTTGTTTTAAACCATAATGCACATGTCATGTGCAGGCTACAGCTCAAATTATTGCTATTACCACTTTAAGACACTAGATGGCCTACTTTAGTCAACAACATATGACAAAAAAATTAATTGACCCCAGGTGATGTGCCATTTTTAAATTATTTTTTTAATTATGCAAAGAGATATCTAGATCCATTGATCAATTTCAAATTTATTTAATCGTAAATTGTTTGTTGCCTCAATAAAATGCATTTTTTTCTTTGTTTTTTTTCTTATTTTATTTTATTTTTTTTTCTATTTTTTATTTTTCTAACTTCACATCCCTACATCACATCCTTAGGCAGTGGAGGGGTCTGAAAGTGGAGCTTCCTAAAGAGCTAGCTGAGAGTGGAGGTCTGCAGCTGGACCTCCTTTATAAACTTGCAGATTCATGCGGATGAAACCTCCTCAGTGGATTTCTCTGAATCTTACACACTCGTCCTTGTGAAAATGTGATCAGAAAAGTATTTTGGTTTGACTGAATGAATGAGACGGGCCTCACAGGTGTTTGAGTTTCTTTCATCTGCTCGTGTAAAGGATAACTTCAACTTCTGACGGATGATTCCTGCTGTGTTTTCTAAACTTCTCTCACATGAATCTGAAGCTCACAGTCCAAGCTTTCATGTTTCGCTCTGATGATGCTCTGTGTTGATGTTGTGCTTTCTAAATGACTCATCTTTTCCCACTAAACGTGCAGGGATAACTTAATCTCCATCAGTCTTTTCCCCAGACGGATTGGCTCTGATTTTCTGTGTGGTTATTCAAGGATATTAAATGATCATCTTCACTCTTATGCTCAAAGGAACCGGATGTTTAATTCTGATAATCTTTGGACACAGAGGGTAGATTTCCCCCAGAATAATTTCTTATCTCTGATAAAATTCCACTTAAAGTGAAGTTCAGGGCTGCTCTTAAGATGAATAGGGCATCAGCGAGCTTCTCAAAACACTATTTGTGAGAGACATGCATTGACTGCTGAGCGTCGAGTGTTACTAATGATGATTCTCTCGGGGCAAAACACTCTCTGCCAATTTTGGAAAGCGATGTGGCTGTAATTTTCCCCCTGATTGCTCTCTGGTCATGACAAATATCACAGATATTTAAATATCCAGCACATGCAGGCTGCGTAAATATGCAGCGCTGGAAAGGCTGCAGCATACATCTGAATTATTAATGTGAAATTGTGTAAAAGATTCAATCATTTGTGTGTAATCCTTTCTCAAGTGGAAGTGTGTTACACAGATGCATTAGGGGGCTGGCAGGTATCATCTCATCGCCGTTCCTCGCCACATATTCGGGGCAGCTGGCATCTCTTCTGTGCATTTACTGTCATTACTTCCTCACTTTGACACCATTTTCATTACCAGGAACAAGCCCACAGACTAACAGGAGAGATAGAAGCATTTGATCCAATCACCGACTTTCTCATGCCGTCGTTTTGACTCTCAGAATACATAAATACCCACAAGCAGCAGCAAAGTAGATTCTGGAGTCAAAATGAGCCGCTGAAATGGGTTTGTGCGTTATCCTCTGATTCTTGTCATCACTCAGCTGTAATTTCAGTTTGCCGGTAATGTAACCATCAGATTCTGTTTGTCCTCCTCTGTGCTGAAAACCTCACTGTAAACCCGGACTTTGTATCTAATTCAAACATTTAATTACATCATACATTAATCATCATTACTTTAAAATGCTAAGTGTGTTCTGCTTTTTTTCAGACATATTCAAATGTGAGAAACAATTAAAGTTAAATGCCCTAAAATACAAAGTTTTAGTCATAACTACACCTTCTCATCTCCTTTGCCTTGGGAAGAGGTGCCATTCAATATTTCAGGTTTAGATGCAGGTAAATGTGTCTTCTCTGCAACTTCAAGTCCTTAAGTCAGGTAACACTGTTTTTTCATTGACATGAGCAGGGGTCTGCAACATTTACTATCAAAGAAGTCATTTGACTCAGCTCACCTGGATTAAGGCCATTCCTAAACCACAGTATCTACTTTATCTTTATGATAAAGACAATAAAGTGTTTGAAATTTTATACAGTTAAAATCTAGAGAATGGTTACCTAAACAAGAAGTCTCTTGAATTAATGCAAATTGAAATTAAAAAAAAAAGGCAAAAATATAGAAATTTCAAAAATTTGCAAAGAAAAAACAAACAAAAAAGTTTAAATAAAAATGAAACAATAAAATCATTATAATAATAATTTCAATAATAATAATAATAATAATAATAATAATAATAATAATAATAATAATAATAATAATAATAATAATAATAAATTATTTAAGAATGAAAAAGATATTTACAAAAATTCTACTTTTTGCAGAAATTCAAAAGTTTGCAAAAATTTGCAAAAATTAATCAAATAAATTAGAAATTTCAAAAAAATGTGCAAAAGTTTTAAACAATTTTGAAGTTGAAAATTGCAAGAATTCAACAACAACAAAGAAATTGAATGCATTGGCAAAACTTCAGAATATACTGATTGTATCGCATCATTTTTTGCTCTTTTCTAATGTTTTGCCACATATTAAGCATGTATATTAAGCTGCCAGTTAAATGAATTAATCCACACAGATTTAAAATCTGTAGTTTCTTCCAGATCTGTCTGTATTTAGATTTAGTTATATTACCAGAGGTGTTAAAGTTGAGGTTAGCTACAGGTGCATGGAAAGTTAGTGGGCTGTTGGTGTTGTGGGAGGTGAAGTCGAGCAGTGGCAGGCTTTATTGACAGATGTGATGCATAGTTAGTTCAAGGAAATACCAACACATGATTTTATTTGGTGTCTTCAATCCTCAATATTCTCTGTAAGGAAAGTAAAAAGTCTTTATTTCAATAATATTTAATTTTTTCAAGCTACAGGGAGCCACTGGAGTCAGAGAGCAGCAGGTTGCAGACCCTTGATCATGAGCTTCACAAAGCAGGGATTTATAAAGCAAGGCATTATTTTTTTTTTTATTTTGTTATTTGATATTTATAAGAATTTTTTGCTGCAACAACAATTGTACATATTTTAAAAATATTAAGCTGGTGGAATTTAATTATTTTAGTCAGTGCAATGGACCTAACATTTTAAGTTTAATAATTATGCAAAGTAATTGCCTTTGAAAAAGATATGAGGTTAAATGAACTTGACATTTAGTATATTACAATTAAAAACTTAAGCTAAATTCACTCAAGTTTTTGTTATACATTACTTATTTTTGTAGGGCAACTGCTTTCCTCAAAATTTAAAGTAAATTCAACTCATCCGGGTTTTCAGTGTTTGTGTTGCTCCATCTCCAAACTAACCTCCTTTGGTCAGCTCATTCTAATCTGATGTGATTATAAATGTCAGGAGAAAAAAAAGGCAGAGGAAATCAAAACCAGATTTGTTGAATGTTACCTTGTTGTCTTTTTGTTCTGTCTCTCAGCGTCCGTCAACACTTCCTTTATCTTAACAGAACACTCACAACACTCTGTCCTCCACAGTCTGTGCGTTACTCTGTGTGTTGTGAGCGATCGTCATCATTTCTCAGACTCGTTATTGACCCGTTGCCTCTGTGTAACCTGTGTGCAGAAGACAACAATCTGAGAAGTATTTCTGGAATAAACAGCGCTGAAGGCCCTCATTGTGCTTTATTGATTAGCTCATTAAGATCATTTACTCAATCATCCACTCGGCCAAGTGCTCATCCAGGAATCAATCAGTCAGTCAATCATCGGACTGGTGTTTGTGCACGGTGTTCAGAAGTCAAATGAAGGTCTTTGTCTGCGTTTACATGCACGCTGCAGCTATAATTTCATTCAGGACTCGGAGATTTCAGCCCGTCACTTTAATCCAAGCTCAACATTTCCCAACGTGTGTCTTGATTTGTTTATTGACAGTAATTGTTTTTGTTTAACTTCACTCTTCATGCCCATCGACTCCAGGTTCTGCATCATTTCAGGAAAATGTACACATAAGGAGACAGAATCACGCCAGGAGATCTAACGTAAACACATCACCGCTGAGTAAAATCAACACTTTATTTCCTGGATCCGAAAAATGGAAAATGTGCATGTAAACAAAGTCCAAAGTCCTTCTCCATGTCTAACCTTTTACTCCTGTTTTTTTATTATTTTCTGTCTGACTCTTCTGGTTTTCTGTTGATCATTTTATTGTGTTTGTCTGACTTTTTATTTACCTGTTCCACATGCTCACATTTTTCTTTGCTCTCCTCTCTAACACCGCTGCTCACGCACTCAGACTGTCCCCATGACCATCAGATCATCAGCCAATATTTGTCCCCACTTCTCTCCTCTTCTCTTTCTTTCTCTCTGTCTTCCAGTCAGTCTGTCTCTCTTTCACTCTCATATTTTTGGCTGCCTCACTCCTCACACACCTCTCGCCTCTCTTGTCTCCAGAACTCTGGCCACAAGGACTGCGATGTCCAGTATGCGGAGCTGGATACTGCAGCTTTGGCCTCCTCTCCCAGCCCGCGAAGCTCTGCTCACACTGGCCCTGGGGATCTTGTCGAGTATGCAACCATCCAGCCTAGCTCACACTAGCGCATGCCATTATAGGCCTTTCCCCTCAGACTTTGGCCTCAAGGTACACAGACTGATGCACTCCTTCCCTTTGTTCACCCCCTTCCACATGCACAAACCTCTCCTTTATGTGCTCCACATGGTTCCCCTTGTCTTCCTCCCCTCTTTGGTCCTGGCCATCATTTGATTTCCCCCTCGCTGCTCTGCAGTAAGTCGGATCGAGGCGGAGAAAATTTCAGGCTCTCATGTCCAGATGATATGGCACTCGTGGCGGAGACGTGCAGAGAAACAATCAAACCTGAAACTGATTGCACATCGTTGCGGGCCAGCAACATCATCTCTTAGATACAGTGGGGAAAATACGTGCTGAACGCGTCAACTTTTTTCTCATCACATTTATTTCAAACAAAATTTCCACCAGACATTGGTATTAACTCAAATGATCCACACATGAAAAGAAATCATGACATTCAAGTCCATAAATAATGATTATGTGGAATCAAGCACAATAACACAGGAAGAAAGTATTATACACGCTAACAGAGACTCATCTATTTAGTAGAGAAGCCTTTGTTTGCAATGACAGCTTCCAGAAACTTCTTGTATGTTTGAACTAATGGCCCACACTGCTCAGGTGTGATTTTGGCCCATTCCTCTGCACAGATTGTCTTTAAATCTGGAATATTCTTTGGTGCTCTCTGGTGAACCCTTTTCTTTACTTCTTTCCACAAATGTTCAATTGGATTTAAGTCAGGTGATTGACTAGGTCATTCTAACAGATTGATTTTCTTTTTTTGAAACCATTTGAGAGCCAACTTTGCCGTGTGCTTTGGATCGTTGTCCTGCTGGAAGGTCCAGCCACGTCTCATCCTCATCATCCTGGTGGATGGCAGCAGATTCAGATCAAGAATTTCCCCATACATGGCTCCATTCATTGCTCCATCAGTTATATGAAGTTTGCCAACACCATGAGATGAGAAACAACCCCATGCCATGATGCTTCCACCTCCAAACTTCACTGTTGGTGTAGTGTTTTTTGGGTGATGTGCAGTGCCATTTCTCCTCCAAACATGGTCTGTAGTATGACAGCCCAAAAGTTCAGTTTTGGTCTCATCTGACCAGACAACATTCACCCAGTATTCTACAGGCTTGTCAAGATGCTGTTTAGCAAACTTTAAACCAGCTTCAACATGCCTTTTCTTGAGAAATGGAGTCTTGCTGGCTGAGCGCCCATAGAGGCCATGGTGGTGGAGTGCATTGCCTATCGTTTTCTCTGTAACAATTATACCTGCTGCCTCCACGTCTTTCTGGAGCACTTTCAGGGTAGTGGTGCTAAGGTGGTGCTTCTTCCACTTGTGAATAATGGCCCCAACGGTGCTGACTGGAATATTCAGGTGCTTTGATATAAGTCTGTAACCAGTTCCATTCTGATGCTGAGCAACAATCAGGTTGTGAATGTCTTCAGAGAGCTCTTTGCCTTTACCCATCATGAGGTGTGTGGTATTTAACTGCTTGGTGAAAAAACTACCTTTTTATAGGACCATCAATTTGCTCTAGCCCAGCTGATGTTGGTTTGCACTAATTGGAAGTTCAAGTAATAATTACTGACAGACTTCAGGTGGTATGGTGCATTTCCTTGCCAAAGTATACAGCCTTTCCATGGTGTGTTCAATACTTTTTTCCTGTGTCATTGCACTTAATTCTACAGAATCATTATTTATGGACTCGAATGTCATGATTTCTTTTCATGTGTGGATTATTTGAGTTAATACCAATGTCTGGTAGAAATTTTGTTTGAATTGTAGCTTTGGAAATTAATGTAATGAGAAAAAAGTTGATGCGTTCAATTCTTATTTTCCCCACTGTATCTCCAGAGAGTGTCACGTGAAGTGCGACTCACGATTTGTATTTCAGTCTCTCAGTGCATGAATCTGGTGGTAGAAGTTTGCAGAGATAGCATTCACGATTTCGTAGTCAATAAACAGGTAGATTTAGCTGCATGCTCACACTGCACGAACGTCTACGAGGAATGTTGAATCGCTCTCCGTGAAATTGAATTTACAGGTAGAAAGTTTAACTGTGCTTTAGGCTCTTTTCAAGTTGTTTCTCCAATAAAAAAATGACACTGTCAAATGCTGAAGATGTATTTTTACAAACAGGCACAAACAAAATGTGTTTCTCCGCTGATTACGCCTCACTCCACGACCCTGATTGGCTATCAAGGAAAACAAGCTCTTGTCTCCAAGATGCGGCTCTGATATCTCATCTGAAGCTCTCAGGAGGGAGACGGGAGAAATCCTTCCATCTCGCACAAACACAGCCCCTCGCAGCACACTTCAGACCGTCATTACACACATACAGCAAAGTGGGATGTAAGGGGGCACAAATGGTCATGTCTCTCGGCTGGTTGGACTGGTTTCTATGACGATTCCTCAGGCGGGTTATTCTCCAGGCAATTCAGGAGCTTTCTACTGGCAATTGTTGCGACCCGCTGAGGCGCCCAGCAAAGTGTGTGTTATTGAAATAGTGAAACTGCAATCCAGCTCTCATTTAGAGGCAGTTTCAATCCAGGGACATAAATGCTGAAGAGTAACACATTACTGTGCATAAAGCTTCACAAGAGATGTTTGTATTTTTAGGTCCTGTGATTCACAATCTGAGTGATCTGATCAGACGAATGAAGATTCGTTATTTCTGCTGATCTCAAATTGCAGCTTTTGATTCACTTTTGAGGTGACTCTCAGGTGTAACAGCGCCTGGCAGAGAGGATTTCAAGCCACAGAAGGAGCTCTGCAGGGGGTACAGTTTGACTTGTAGTCAGCTACCAAGACAGAAATCATGATATGAGTAAAGTGGAGACATATTTTTTACCCTCAAACTGTGTTCTGGTCATGGAAAAATGAAAGACAACAGAGCACTTAGTCCAGGTTTTTTCTCACACCGAGCACCTGGTTACTACGAGGGAGTTTGCCACTAAATAAAAACTCATCTTTGTTTATGCACCACCTTTCATATACATGCATATATATATATATATATATATATATATATATATATATATATATATATATATATATATATATATATATATATATATATATATATATATATATATATATATATATCAGAGGAGACCTAAAAAAAAAGTGTTCATACAATCTGTGCATAAAATCAGTATGATAAGCTCAGATGAATTCAATAAATCAGTGAAATAAAACAATATTATGAAATGAGTTTATATATATATATATTGTGGCTCTAGGTCTCTGACTTGTTGGCCACCCCTGGATTAAGGTTTTTATGGGTCAGTGTACAAATATGACTGACAAAACATGGGATCAAATTTCTTTTTTTTAATGTGCGTCAACTTTGGATTTAAAAAAAAAAAGAAGAAGAATAGACTCAGTGTGCAACGACCTGAAAAATAAAATAAAATAATTATTAATGATGTAAAATGAATTACCAAGACCTAAACATTAAAATAAGAGTTGAAACAATAAAACGTGAAAAAAAATAATAATGTGTTAGTAAAGCAGTCCATAGCTAAGAAGAAATTGTTTCCAAATTAAAAGTTAGATTAGAAAGTTGGTTTTAAGCAAGCAGCAACCTTCAGTCTGAAAATATGAGGCAATGCGGAGGTGCTTGAAGTCTGTCAAGTGTCTCTGGAAGTATCAGAAAAAATAGATAATTTTCACAGCCGCTTGATACAAAAAATAAAAAATAAATAAAAAACAAAACAAAAAAACACTTTATTCATTTAGCTATTACTCCACAGTTTAGAAGATATCAAGATGACAAATTTACCCAATCAGAAGCACAGCTGATCACCCAATAACCTATACTGTGGAGGCCCAAAGCCCACCCCCTTTCCAAAATAGCTCCCTCTGTCGATTTGCTTTTGAGACAGAAATGGGCTAACCCAACACACCTGACGGACAGTTTCATATATTCCGCCACGGAATTATTTCACTGGTCCATCTGGGTAGCAGCTCTTCTGATTTGTTTTCAGAGGCGGGACCTTCAAAAAAATCAGCAGCTGGTGATTGGAGGACCGTTCTGATTGACACACTCACCACAGACCAATCCACATCAAGCCACAATATGATGTAATGTATGTGCACCACTGCTGAGAAACAGTAGACGAACAACTACAGGAACATGAGAAACAGCTGTGACAATGGTTTTAGACGACTGGTGCCGTGTTTGTAAAGTTAACTTAAGAATCAGAGAACGCTGACAAGTACAAAAGTCTGCTGACGTCACGCCTCTCTTCCCTGATTGGTCCGGTTAGAATTTAGCCAAGTGAATTTGTTGGTCAATGGAGCCTGGCAGGATTTCAGAAACTGAATCAGGCAGGTCTATCTGCTCTGCAAGGTCAGCAAGACAGTGTTGAGCTTGAAAAACAAGTTAAAAAACTCAAATCAATTCTAAAAATGACAATAATGAGCCAGTGTAGAGTTTTAAGACGAGTGAAGGTATGATCAATGTAGTGGCTTCGAATCACTGCAGATCTTTGGGATTCTATCCACATTGACTGTCCAGGGGGCAATATTTTTTTTTGCAGGTTTTTACTTTAAAAGTCAGTCAGTTTACAAGTTTTGCCCATGTAAGTGCATGACTGGCCTGACCGACACCCTGCGTGCAGACAGATGCAGAGGTGGAAAAACACCTTCTAACAAAGAAAGTGCTCCAGGAGAGCCTGCACCTGTGAAAGAAACACCTCATCAAGAATCTGATCCCCAACAGAAAAACACAACGTTTGAAGTGCTTCAGCCTCAGTTACAGCAGCACGTCTCTTTCTGGTATGTCAAAGAATTGAAGAGTTATCCTACCTCTTACCTTTTGTGTGGAGCTGTATGTGATCAGCCTTCCTCGCTCAAGAAATCCAAGGTGAAGTGGCTGGCACAAATAAACAAATTAGCACCAACTGTAGCTGGCAGGTTGCTGTTAAGAATAGAAAGCAACACTTTAATCTTCAAGCGCTGAGGTGGGAAAAAAAAAAGAAGAAGACATTTCTGTTGGTTTCTGCAGCGAACAACAGAGCAGCTGGTTTGCCTGACACCTATCCTCTGACATCCTGACTCTGTAACGCTGAAACAAAACCACGATAGCGTAGGAGATCTCAGACTTGCTATGCAAATCACTCCTACCATTATGTCAACACAGAGGCCAATTCACAGCACCTTGTAGAAGCTGTGTTTTCCCAGTCGGTGGATTATAGAAACAATACAAAGGCTGTCCCACTTTCACAGACTCAGGTCTGGGGATGAGTCAAACATACAGGCAGTAAAGAACATGTTTTTCATTATAAGGAGCCTGTAAGTGGAGCGCTGCCTCTCAGCACTGTCTCTGAGAAATGTGATACTGTTTTGTTCAACCAGTTGTTTTGTATTAAAAAGAAAAAGAAGGGAGAAAACCCTGCAGAGAGGACGTGTATCATTGTTGTAGCAGCTTGTAGAGATTTAATAATGATGACGCTAATAAGAGGAATAACTTCATTTGTAAAGCCCTTTTCAATTCAGGTGTAAAGAGGTGCTTCAAACAGATAATCAAAGCAGAAAGGCACTAAAAGCATACAAGGAAAAGCGTGGCGGTCAGATTTAAAAATTTGAATGAAGTTATTAAAATAAAAGCTTCATAGAGGTGTGTTTCTAACTGGGAAATAAAATGAGAGGCTGAGCAAGTCTGATTTACTCCAGTAGTAAAGTTGCTCTAATTGCATCTGGAGAATTACATCCAGATTTCCACTTCTGTCAAAGTGTTGACAACATACACTGCAAAAAAATGAAGTCTTATCAAGTGATTTTGTCTTGTGCTGCGTTCCATTTGTACTTGGGACTGGGAAGTCAGGACTGGGAATGACGTCATCTACAAGTTCAGCAATCCAGTTTCCAAGTCGGAAAAACTTGTCATAACAGCAGTATTATAAACATAGGCCCTGTTTACACGAAAACGCTGTAGGAACTATGCCAGGCCTGTAGGTGGTGCTATATTCTGTCTTGTCCATACGCTGCTTTTGGTAGATCTCCACCGAAGTAGAGTTGAGCCGATCATCTGGTGTGTTGGTGAATGCTAAGAGCAGAAGTGGAGCAACAGATGCTCATTTTGTTGAAAGACAGTCAGCTGATTCAGCAGATTGAGCAGCAAAAGCACAACATGATAGACCACGACCATTAAAACAATGGTACTGTTGTACTGGTGAATGCGCGAGGCCGAAACGCAACAGTACCTTTGTGTTTCAACCAAAAACCGTTGTCTTGTAAATGGCCCCTTAGAATAGTCCTGTGTATACGACTGATTTAGACTCAAGCACTAATCAGAAATTCTAAAATAAAAAGAATATAACAGGAGCTTAATTACTGTTTACCCCTGAACTCAGAATTACCCACTGGGAACTTGGGGGTGGTGTGGGTGCTCCAAATTACAAGTCGGAAATTCTGATTTCAGGGGGTGTTCAAGCTGGGCCTTCCCACTCAGAGCTTGGAAATTCCGACAAATGGAACACAGCATAATTTTCTGTAGAAAATGTCTTTTTAGACTTAGTATTAGCCACATTCAGCTGACCAATCCAGAAAAAAATGTCTTCTTTCAAGTTATTTTAAGACAAAAATGAGGTCTGAATCCAAGCAGCAACCTCCTGTCTAAGAATATGAGACAATGCGGAAGTGCTAAAATCTGCTCTCTCTGGAGTGTCCGCTTGAGGCTGGCTCTGGTAGAACCGCAAGTCACATACACACCAAGCCAAAAAAAGCTGATTTTAAAAGCAGAAATTAACCTATTTACAGTCTGGTTCCCTGTGATTGACTGGCGACCAGTCCAGGGTGTACCCCGCCTCTCGCACAATGACAACTGGGATAGGCTCCAGCCACCTGTGACCCTGAACAGGATAAGCAGTTCAGAAAATGAATGAATGAACAACCTGGTTCACACACCGTATGGTGGTGAATTTTTTTCAAACTCAGCAGTTCAGAGGGTATTAAGATCATGAGCTCAGGTCAGGAGACTGACAAGCACCCTACTTCCAATATGGCTACGATGGCCGATCTGCTTCATTTTCCGTTTCAGAAACAGATGGCTGATGTCGGGGGGGACTATTTTCATGTTTTACACAGTCTGTCATGGCTGAATTGCTTGGAACGAGTACAAAAATCTGCCACTGAAACAAGAGAAAAGTTATTTGTATTAAGACATTATCCTAGTTTAAAGAAATTCAGACCTCATGTTAGTCTTACCAACAACAACAACAACAACTTTAAACAAGACATTTTTCTGGACTGACCAGTTGGAGGTGGCTCATATCAAGTATAACAAGACAGTTTTTACTTAAAATAAGACAAAAACACTTGATAAGATTTAATTTTTTTGCAGTGTAATCCCTGAAAATATCAAAATTTGATCAAAAAGATGACCAAATAAACAAAATTTACTCATCAAATTACCACTAACGTCACTATCTTTCTGATATTTGAGACCACTATGCCTTTCCTATGAGTTGATTATCTTCTAGACATCTCCTTCAAACCTTATTTCTGGTAGTGATGAGTAAAAAATGTGTAGTGAGTCTGTTTCCAGGAAAAAAATGAGATATGAAATCAGCAATCACACGGCACATATGTTTCAGCAGATATGTTTATTGTCAGCTGTTTCCACATCAGTCATCCACAAAAGAAAAGATGTTTCTTTGAAACTTATTCACTCCTCCAAACCAAATGTATGAATGTAATTTCCAGGTGGTACCCTGTGAGGACTCCACAGGAGAGAAAATGAAAAAAGGAAGTAGTAAAGTACAAGCAGAGGCAGACCTTCTATGGAGCTATGCTGGATGCCGCCATTACAGCCCCTGTTATAAATGGTGACGGCAATTTTTACACATGAAGAGGCAACTAGTGTAGCAGCAGCAGCAGAGTCTTGGCAGCGTGCGCAGAACATAGTAAACAGCAAGAAGGAGTCTGATGTGAGTCAGTTTGCTGGAGAAAATCTACTCATGAGCATCAAGACTTTATGTTCAGGCTGATTGTTTTAAAAACAGTGGTTCTCAACCCTTCACCCCTTAATGACAAGCAGTGACCCATACAGAGGAAAATTTTCACCCTCTCTAATTCATTTAATGAAAACATGATCAAGTTTGAACCTGAGATTGTAAGAAATTTAACAGTCCGCAGTTTTGCTTCATTTTTTTCACTTGCCAACACAAGGCTGCACAAAACATCAAGGTTTATATCCTCCTCTGTCCTCAGTATGACCAAATCGATACCTTGATAGTAGCTGTCGTACTTGCATGTACTTCCTCATGCTCAAACTTTACAGTTCACCTTTTCGTCAATCACAGAATCACTGTGAATAAATGCCACCTCGTTAACCTGGTAGAGCCTGGCGTAGCGCTGGCACTACGATTTGCATATAATATTTCAGTTGGGGTGGATTTGAAACCAGATAAGATAGATCGATTGTTCCTTTGCATGTAAAATCTGGAGAATTACACTTTCATAATGCGTTTTCAACAGGCCCCAAAGCACTGTTTCCTTCCACTTATTTGTCTAAATTTGTTTAAAGTAGGGATGCAGGATATATTGGTCTCAGTATCGTTATCTGCCGATGTTGGCCATTTTTTTTAACATATCGGCATTGGCGGATGTGTCAAAGTGGGCCAATATTTACTCATTCACTGCCGGCCATTTTCAGCGCATCTTGAATGAGCTTTTAAGAACCAAATTATATTGTTTCCTATGACATGTTTTTTGATCGCATTCATATTGGGCACTCCATCCTTTGATCCTTTGATTCGATATCGGTATCAGCCAAAATTTTCGTATTGGTGCATGCCTAGTTTAAAGAATCAAGTTTATTCAGAATCAGTCAGAACCAGAATAGCCTTTATTTGTCAAGTATCTGAAGAATACAAGGAATTTGACTCTGGTTTAACCACAATCTCTCTGTACAATTATTGTAAATAAACACAAAATATTAATAAAATAAAAAATAAATAAATAAAAAAAACAGGAAAAATAGAGCATAAGTAAAGATAAATAAATAAATTAATTAATTAAAAAACAAAATAAAAAAAATATTTATAATTATAATAATAGTAATGAACTTTGCTCAGAGAAGAATAAAAAATGTAAACACATTTAAGTTAAAAATTATTTTTATATATTATTGTTTTTGTTTTTTTTTAAGTGTAAAGTGCAAACAACTAAAACATAACAATACAGACTTCGGCTGTTCACATCACTTCTTACTTTGAAACCACGCTATTTCGATTTTTAGATTTGCATATTTGAGAGATACAACCATGAAATTTCTGTTTTTAGAAAAATATGCAAAAAAACAACTTTTTTTAGCGAATTATTTAGTCAGTCAATTATTTTATTACAGCTTGGGATATAAGGGTTGTGTTGGTGTAAAGCAAAAGTTTCAGGCATAAAATGACACATCAGTATGTCAAACTGTGAAGATATGCTCTGGCAGCCTTGGTATGGTAGGTCATAAAAGGTTAAAGAAGATGAATAGAGGGCACAACACTGTAAAAAAAAAATCTCCTTCACAATGAAAGCACAGGATGTTTTTACCCCTTTTTTTTGCTGTTGCTAAAGCAAAGGCCCACGATCCATTTTAAACTGTTCCTTGACCAACTTTTAGCTTGTAACCCACCGCTTGAGAAACACTGCTTTGAAATACAAGCTCAAAAACCATCAGAGCTTAAAAATACCCAGAGCAGCATTTTACCATAAAGGAGGGTAGATTTCTCCTCTCCCGAGGCTGAGACTGAAGAAGTTACCAGACTTTAATATTTTTGCACAACATAATTTTTAACACATAACCATGTGCTGCAGTCTGCATGAACATCCCAGATTTATCTTTGGTATTAAATCTCTGGCAGCCGCATGTGGGAAGAAGCTCCTCAAAGTCTTCCAAAAATACCCAGTCAAACTTAATTTATTCTGGATGTGGGTCTTAAAAATCTTCATTACACTATCATCATCTCTCATGAAATATGGGTGAAAGTGAATGTTATCTTAGTGGGGAGCAGAGCAGCCTCGCACTAAAAAACTGGGCTGGTGAAAGGACAACACTGAAACAGGTTCAATTGAATAATAATAGGAGGAATTATCTGGATGGGGGTAATTTTATCCTTTTGAATAACCCCTTGTGGTTTGATTAGTAAAAATAAAATCTACTCAATATGTGTTTGAATAATCAATTTCCTTCATCAGTGCCAAAAACAGAGGGTTGTTTACAGACAGATCTGAAAACATGTTCAACCATCAGATAACAGCGACGTGAGACAGAGGAAAGAAATTAATGAACATTGATTTAGCTGTTATGCCAGCTCTCTCAATGTGTTCAGTCAGCAGCTCGGTAATTGATGTTTGACTGTAGCAGAGGAAGATTTTCAACATGAAAGGCCTCCTGGGATTTGTCCTGTTAACATAACTTGTTTGTTATAAGCATTAAGCTCCATCCTGACTGGCTCTAGTCATGAGGTCGCACCGTTCAATAAATTCTCTGTTTGCTGAGCCGGAGACTGAACCTCTGCTTCAAACCTCCGCTTTAAACCTCAAAATCCTTCTTTTATTCTCTGAGGGGAATAGAATAGAATAGAATAGAATAGAATAGAATAGAATAGAATAGAACTTTATTGTCATTGTAAAAAGTACAACAAAATTGAAGTCGCAGCAGCAATCAAGAAAACAAAAGTAAGAAAGTGTATAGAAAGTGCAAAAAGATCCATAAGAAAATAGATGCTGACAGCTTGTCCATCATTGTCCAGTCAGCCAGCCTCCACCTCCACAGGGTCCAGGACTGAGCTTCTTCAGCAGTCTGTTCAGTCTCTGTCTCCTGGATCCTGTCTGCTCACAGCAGGTGAAGCTCTTCCAATGTGGCGTTGGTGTCTGGTGTTAGCTCTGTTAGCCATGTCTGTGAATAGCATGATGCTACTCTGCTTTCTGGTATTCCCTCTGTTGCTGAGTTAGCATGGCTAGCTCGTCCATCTTATTAGAGATCTCCTTGTCTTGTGGGAAGACATCAGGTCTTGCACCAGTTAGCATTGATATGCTACAGGCTGCTAACAGCTGAGTTCACATGTAAACAATGCAGCCATGGTTACATGTAGGATCTCCAGACAAACACAGGAGAAAAAGTAGTAAAAAATATTGCTGAAGCCACAAAGTTTTGTGTCCATGACCAACAAATGAGCCATGCAAAGCAAGGATCCACTCCGAATACAAAGATTATGAAAAAGAGATGAAAAAATTACAAGAAAAGGACAAAGAAGAGAGAGCTGCTGCAAAAGGCAGCCATAGCCAAGAGGGCGCCTAGCAATCAAAGCAAAGGCCTTTAAATTCACCTTTAGCCCGTGACTTCAAACCAATCAGTCCAATAATCAGCCGTCTGTTAATCACAGCCTGATGTATTCCCCCGTGCACATTTATTATTGCAGATATGAAAAAGCATTTAGGCCATATTCCTCCAAGGTTATGCTATCTGTCCAGCATACAGGGTGCTTCAGAAATGACTTCAAGGTGAGCCTGATTTCATTTAGATAAACTTCAGTTTAAATGTATGCATTAGTGATCATTCTGTCACCCACGTACTTTGTGTTTTTACAAAGTTGGGGAAAAGTATAAAAGTTTTCATTTTGAAAAGAGGAGAAAGTTTGGTCTGATAGACGGTGAGGCACAGTGGCATAAGTGACCTCTGATCAACTCTGTGAGGAGTTGCTGAACTTAAGTGTTTGGCCTTTCTCGCTGTCTTGACCAAACTGCACCACAGCAACTTCCAATAAAGTCTCACAGTCAAATAGAGCATCTGTATGAGTGACCTCATCCTTTAAGATGTGACAATCATGATTCCCCTTCAGCTTCAGTTTTGCACTTGCATGGCTCCTTGGTCAAGTTGTCCAAAGCTGCTGATGTAATATTGCACTTAAATATCCACAGCTATCCATAAGACTCCAGGGAGTGTTTCTAACTGTATAAACTACCTTTCAGAGCATCAGTTTCACTGTGATACATTCAGAATAACGTCACCACTCTCAGATTTTCCTGAAGTTTTAGTTTTAGCCATGAAATCAGAATCAGACTCTTCCTCTGTGTCTTGTTTCTTGGCTGTGGTAGAGTCCTGGTGTACCTCATTAGAAGGCTGTTTTCTTTTTCTGATCCTTGAATCAATAATAAGTTGCTATCCAAAAATCTGTTCTGTATTTTGGAAAGTTGTTACCAGCAAGGTCTGTGAGTCTAAACTCTGTCTTAGGATGAAGCATAAACAGCACAAGGCAGCTCATGTGCTTATCAGCTCAACGTGGGAAGAGTTCACAGCCAAGAAAAGTCTTCATATTCAGTTGTGTTTATCTAAATGAAGTAAAAGTTCATCTTTTAGCATCATTTCACACCATATTTTGTAAAATCATAGCAACAGTTTGTGTTATATCGAACAGTTTTATGTTGTACTTACGTTTTATACCATAAAATAATATGGAAATGTAACTTAAAGCTAAATAACATAGCACAGTTCTTTTGTAATGCAGTTTTAATCAACACAGTATAACTCTCGCACAATGTAACACTATGTATAACAGATCATTTTAATATGCAGTGATTTTGTAAGGCAATGCACTGCTACACAAAAGCTAAGCAACACTACATAACACAATGCTACATATCACAACACTACATGATGCAATGCTACACAATGTAATGGTAAGCTGTGCAACACTATATGACACAACAAGGCTAAATTTGGTAATGCTACATGACACAACACTGCACAACACAATGCTATATCACAGCACTACATGGTACAGTGCTATGCTATGCAATGCTACATCATACAACAACGCTGCATTCGGCAACACTACATGACGCAATGCTACATGAGCAACTCCACGCTATGCACGCTACATGATGCAACAATACTACATGACCCAACAACACTACATGACGCAATGCTATATGACAGCCCTGTATGATGCAATGCCATGCTATGCAACGCTACATGACACAACAATGCTACATTTGGCAGCACAACACAACACAACACAACGCTAAATAAGCAACTGCATGCTATGTAACGCTACATGATACAACAATGCTACATTTTACAATACTACACAACGCAGCAATGCTACATTAGCAACTCCACACTATGCAACAATGCTACATGATACAACAACACTACAATGACGCAGTGCTATATGACAGCACTAAATGATGCAGTCCCATGCTATGCAATGCGACATGGCACAACATTGCTGCATTTGACAATATTACACAACGCAACAATGCTATACGCTACAATGCTACACGACACGTAAGAATGCTACACGAGCAACTGCACGCTATGCAACACTACATGATGCAACAATGCTTCATGACCCAACAACACAATGCTAGATGACAGCACTATATGATGCAATGCCATGCTATGCTATACTAGTTGACGCAACAATGCTACATTCGGCAACACTACATGACGTAATGCTACATTAGCAACTCCACGCTATGCAATGCTACATGATGCAAAAATGCTATGAGACCCAACAACAGTACACAACACAATGCTACATGACAGCACAATGTAAAAAAATTCTAAGCTATGCAAAGCTATATGACACAGCATTGCTATGTTTGGCAACACTACATGTTTGCAACGCTACATGAAAAGTCTAAATGGCAGCATTATGTAGCTCAATGCTACGCAACATAGCAGTATATTATAATGCAATACCAGGCTTAACAAAGCTACACTTTGCTTTGCACATCTATGCTATGCTACACAATTCTACGCAATGCTATGCTAGACACTTTATGTACATAACATTACCCTACATATATATTTCACCCAACGCTACACAACTTAACACAATGCTGTGTAACATTACCCAATGTTACGTACCACAATGCAACACTATAACGCAACGTGGGGCAAAGCAACTCATTTTCTATTCTCACTAATCAGAAATATTACCAAACCTGTTAGCTGAGGCATGACTGGATTCCAAATGATCTTCAGTCTTAAAGTTTAAAGATTAAAGAGACTTGGATATTACATTGAGTTTAGAAACATGGTAGATGTTGCAACCCTCACCAAAGGACATGAAATCAAACTTCAGCACTGGACTGCAATCTGGGTTCAAAACATTGTCTTGTCAAAAGAAAGCTCTGGATCCATCTCAGACATCTGAACATCTGTGTCAGCACACGAGTCTTTGATGCTTTAAAAAAGGAAATTAGTAGTTTTGAGGTTAAAGTTTTTCAGCAGGATCCTTTGTTAAGTTATATTAAAGCTTTTTGATGCCTTTATTGAGAGGATAGTTCAGAGGTGGGGAATTTGAAGGGAGGATGGGGAGTGACATGCAAAGCTGCGTCGCCCACTTCGAGGGTTATGACCTTGAGGAGAAAGATTTAGCTACAATACCCAACTAGCGCCTCAACTTTCAGAGTTTAAGACTAAAAGTCATCCTGTGAGCATCCCACGGAAGCAAAACCATGAACAACCCGATGCTTTGTACTTCTCAAGGCTGCAAAACAATTAAAACAATTTCAGCCCTGACATCAGTTCAAACACATGAAATGAAATACCAGAGGAAGAGGAGCCTCCTCTCTCTGCTTCACTTATTCTTTTATTCTTAAGCGGATCAGATGTTTAATTTTACATAAAACCTTCATCCAGAGCTGCTTTAATTCCTCAAGTCAGAAAGAATCTTTTGCCGTTAGTGACCTGTTAAACATTAAGTTTCTGTTAAAAGAAAATATGTAGCCCCCGGTTGGCTGTTTTCCTGAATCATCCAAATCCTTGGCCCACCGCCCAGAGTTTAATGTTAAAAGTCTTAGAGACAGAAAGAGACTCTTTCAGCCTGAAGATCGCCCAACAGTGGATCGACTTCAATCATAAAACAGGCATTGATTAACAAAAGCTAGAGGTTAAACTGCTTATAAAGGGGTTTGGGCTGCAGGCACCAGTAAAAATCATGAATAAAACCATTTTCAAGCCAAATAACAAACAGCTCAAACTTTTCCTCAAGTTTTGGTCTGCTGAAAGTGAAAGCTTCAGCATACATGGAACAAGCAAAGAACCGAACATCCATGCAGGTGTGTTTTATTTCCTAACAGCAGGCTCTTAGTGTTCTTCTTTGTGTAAAATACTTTTTGAACTGCACTCCAATAAATGTAAACCACCGTGTAGGTGAGCTGTGAGTGCAGCAGATATTTTGCTCTCAGCAGGTTTTAGAGATCTGCAGAGCTCGGTTCACATTGAAGAGCCTGCTGGAAATCTATTCGACCACCTTCACATCCACAACCCCACTTACTGTGTTATATACACACACAGGTCTGACACACACTTCCCTGAAGGTGTTTTTCTTGTATCAAAAATAAATGAGGCCCTTACATCAGATATAGAGTAACGTGATAAATTAGTCATTACGAGGTGAACAAATAACAAATAACAGTATGTAACAGGAGGAAACTTGCCCCTTGCTTGATTTTCAGTGGATCTGGCTCCAGCTACATAAATACTCTACTGTGTCTGGTTAAAATCAGCTGTCTGCAGCATGTCACTCAGAAGTCAAGACTATAATATATTTTATGACTAAAGAAGAGCAGTACATTTGGAGAAACATGCTAATTGCCTTCATTTTTTTCTTGATAATGACCACTTCCTCTTTTGGGGCAAGATAACACAAGCCCCTGGTAATGGAAAACAGAAATAAAGTCAGAGCCAAGAGCATTTGCTAAGACTCCTATGAAGATCAACTGAAAATAAGACTGATACAAAAAAAAACAAAAAAAAAACAAAAAAATAAAAAATAAAAACAAACAGTAAACAATTTTCTTACTAAAAAAATATAAATAAGTAAATAGATAAAATAAATTAATTGATAAATAATCAAACAAATAAAAGGTAAGAAAGATATAAATAAATAAAGAGATAAAATAAATAAATAAATAAAAATGATTAAAATAAATAAACAAACAAAGTAAAAATAAGTACAAAATAAATAAAAAGATAAAAATGAATAAATAAAAAAAATGATTAAAATAACAAATTAACTATCAAATAAAAAATATGTAAATAAATAAACAAAAAGAAACAAATAAATAAACAAAAAGAAACAAATAAATAAAAAATATGAATAAATAAGTAAATAAATAAATAAATAAATAAATAAATAAATACATACATACATACATACATAAATGAGGAAAAAGAAATCACCATTGAAAGATTTCTGTAACATCTAAAGAGTCTGGCTATTCCCCTTTAGTGCTAAGCTAACAGATTGCTTTCTTCAGATCCATTTATATTAAAGACAGACACTTTGTTCAGGAAAGAAAATAAATCATTTCCCAAACTGTCAAGCTAATAATTTGAAAACTAGATTTGATTTTTCAAAAGAGCAAAATTGACACTTTATTTTCATCTGTCGGGGAATTTCTCACCTGATTGTCTTTTTCATCAAGATGACACATTATCATTTCCACAGCATCAGACTACAAACTAATACATTTCCAGACAAAAATTGCTTTTAATTCTGCTTGAAATTACCAAAGTTCTGTGAACAAGCAAAGGAATATTTCAACAAAGCAGATGAACTTTTCTTCCCACTGTCTGAGAGCTTCTTTTATTCCTGACCTGAAACAAATAAGAACTTCAGACGCTTCTGTCAATGTCTGCAGCGTGTGTGTCAGGAAAGGTTTACTCTCACGTCTTCTGCTGTGAGAACACTGATTCACCTTCACACACAATCACCGCTCACCCCCGTTTTTTCACCCTGAGATCCATCAGACTTATCTCACCATGTAGCCCTTCCAGTGCCTTTTAAATCAGTCCTTGTTGGAGCTTTTGTTCCGAATATTTAATGTCTGAATACAAAGCCATCAGGAGCATTATTCTAAACATTACCAATAACAATGGACTCTTTACATGAGGAGTGGATATCAATTAATATCAGTTTCTCTTACAACTTTACATACAAATGTTGACTCTAATAGGATGTTAGACTTGCCTTGTATCCTTTTTTGTAAACTCACAAAGATAAGAAGTGATTCACCAGTTAACAAAGGAAACTCAATCAACAAACATTTACATTTGAAAATGAAAATTTAAATCACAAAGTTCTGACATTAAAATGTCACACCTGAACGGGATGCGATTAGCTGTGTATAACTTTTAATTCTGTAAAACGTAAAAGAAAATGCAACAAAATTACAAATAAACAGCAATAAAGCAATCAGAACTATTGCTCTGGAAAACATCAGAATCCTTCCTTTTTGTGATCCCGCTACAGAGGTATTGAAAAATGTTTTTATGAATTAAGTTTTGTGTTTTGTTGGGTTGTAACTGTTACTTTCTGCAGCAGTACCAGGAGAAGTAAAAACAGTGATAATGAAAGCAACAGCAGCAGAAATGATAGTAGCAGCAGAGTTAACACTAAAATCAAAGAATTTAATACGTGATTTCATGGTACATATTTAAGTACAACACAATGCAGTTTAATTTCACACAAATTGTTGCTATGATTTTACAAAATATGGTGCGAAATGATTATAAAAAATGAACTTTTACTTCATTTAACTGAACATGAAGACTTTTCTTAGCTGTCAACTCTTCCCCCTGTTGTAGCATTGACTTGCTGGTGGTGGTGGTGGTGGTGGTGGTGGTGTGTGGGGGGGTACCTGTTAGAAAATCTATTTCCAATTGCATATGTATTCGATTATTTCAAAAAGATCAACATGAATTGGTGAAAACTTTACCTAAAATAGTGCAAACAGAAAATGTTTGATCTGTTTTCAACATATTATATTTAATACATGAGTTTTAAAGACCTCTATCTCATCATAATGATAAATATTTTCCTCAAAAACCTGTTACAAAAATCAAAAAATTGTATTCTACCCTCTTGAAGGTGTCATACCACTACAAGCAGCCTAAGTTGCATTTTGCCTCTTTTAAAAATGGCTGTTCTCGTGAAACCATCCACATACTTTTTAGGAAGTTGCCATTGCTAATTTTTTTTCCCCTGTTAGAATAAAATCTTAATTGTTACTCATTTTCAAAAATTAGTATTGTCTGCACTGAAAAAAAATGCATAATTTAAAAAAAAAAAAAAAAAAGCTTATTTAAAGAAGTTGCCAAAACTGCCCAATTTTTCAAATGTGACAAAATATGCATATCATAAACAAAATGTTTTAGAAGTATTTTCTTCTGTATTTTGTTGAATGGGTTAAAAAAAAACATCTCAGAGTCAAGAAGTTAGAGTTTTCTGGCTTTTTTTTTCCATGTCAGGCTCTACAGAGTTAAAGACCCTCTGAGGCAGAAGATTAATTTGGGAAATGCAGCGACGTGCACATAAGTAGTCTCACTCTTTTAAGATCTGCTACGTTATCTTAGACCTTTTTGATTCTGTTAGGTTTGTTTTGGATTGACCTATTAGTGTACTTCCACAGTAAGGGGTTGCTGGTCTCCATGACAGCTATTTTGGGTTAACACAATGGTAGTGGGATTAGAAGTAGTATTGATAATAGTGCTGGTAATGGTAGTAAAAGTAGCAGAAGAAAGAGTTTGTAGAAATATCACAGAGGTGCTGAGCAGAGCTGATGATAAGTAACAAAGCAGGTTTATTTATATAACACATTATATAATACATATAACAAAAAGCAGATTAAAATTAATAAAATACAGTAAAAAAAAAAAAAAAAGATTAAAAGAAAAAAGTTAAACTAGATTTTAAAATAAATTTAAAGATAAAGGTCGCAGTGAAAAGTTGCAAAATTGTTATTAAAATGAACTGTTGAAATGCTCTATTAAAAAAAAAAACAGCTGTAAAGAGGAGGTGGGTCTTCAACCTGGATTTAAATGAGCTCAGAGTTTCAGCAGACCTGATATTTTCTGGCACTTTGTTCCAGATATTTGTAGCATAGAAGCTGAATGCTGCCTCTCCATGTTTGGTTCTGGCTCTAGGGACTAAAAGCAGACCTGGTGTCCAGCTGACCTCAGTGGTCTTGATTGGTTCATACTGCATCAAAAGATCATTGATATATTTTGGCCCTAATCCATTCAGAGCTTTGTAAACCAACATGAGTGTTTTAAAGTCTCTCCTCTGACAAACATGAAGCCAGTGTAAAGACCTCAGAACTGGACTGATGTGATCCACGTTAGTAGTATTAACAGTAGTAGTATTTTTTGTCGTTTAAGGTAAAGGTATGGTTATGGTTCTGAGCTTAGTTAAGGTACTAATTGTGTCAGTAGTGGAGGTAAAAAAAAGTAGCTGTAAATATGTAAGTTGTAAAGTTATGCTACTAATAGTGGAAGCATTACTTTTGGTATGAATGGGAGTAAAAATGGTCATGCTAGTGTTAGTAATGCTAGAGTGGTTGAAAGAGTAGCAGAAGTTTAATGTGAAGGTTGTGTTGTATTGGTTGTAGTGATAGTGGCAGCAGCAGTTTGTGTTGTAGCTTTAGTAGTTAGCACCATTCAGCTATCTTGGTCTCCTCGGCAGAAGCTGCTGTGTTCCACTGAGGAAAACAAATCTATTGACTCTTGGTGTATTAAATATGGGAGGTTGCTCTCTGGGTCAGGATCTTATATTTTAAAAAAAGTCAAAAACTTAAAGCTCAATATTGTAAGTCTGAGGGCGTTCAATTTGCATTAATGCAGACCAAGACTAGTGACCATACAGTTATCTCGCTCCAGCCCTGAACTGTGCAGTGGCCTCCAGTGTTTGTGTTATGTTCCATGATAATGAGCAGAAAGTCGAGAGCTTAACAGTGTCGATACAAATTGAATTGCAAAAAGCACAGTCTTAGTGTCTGGACCTTGGCTCTCCACCCACTGAAACACGTGTTGGTGTACGGTGCACGGTGAAAATGTCAGCACAGCTGCACAGCTGCACATGGGAAATATATGCTTTTTTTTCCATCAGTGGGTTAAATTCATGGAGCCATTAGAGTGTGATGTGCTGTCACAAAGCACAACAGAATACAGAGTTCCCCTCTAGAGCCAGCAGCACGATGAAAAACTTACACAACCAACAGATGATGCAAAATAAATGCATAAACCTCCCTTCCTTTTTACAGACTTGTTGACTCTTTACTCTGCACTCCAAGCTATAGCTGAGTAACAGCTTACTCAGGGACATCAGCATGGTGGCTGGCATCCTGAGGACAAAATGTTCACAGCTCCATTAAAGATCTTAAAGCCGTTATAAACTTTGAAGTAGGAAGAGAAACATTGTGTTTTGAATTCTAATGGAAAAACAGCCAGGCAGAGGATGCTTTAAAGATGATGATGTAACACAAACACAGCAGAACGGCCGCAGTTTTAGTTCAATTAAGAAGGAAAACAAGAATGTTTTATAAAGGCTGCTCGCACAGTTCTGCTTGAATCCTCAATAAAACAATCTGAGCATAACAGGGACGCATTTCTGGATGAAAACCCTCAAACAGTTTCTATTCACGCACCATTATCAACCGTAATCAGCTGGTCTGATGTTGGAAACAGTTGGAAAAAGTGGATTTAGACCTCTTTGTGTGTTTTCTCTGTTCATAACTTCACCACGCTTATTCTTCATGCTGGGTTTGAAACATGTATATTTGAAGGTCTGGGTGTAGGGGTTCCAAAGAAAGGATGTTTTGCACTGCATTCTGGGAAATGCAGTGCATGCATGCTTTGGGAGTTTTATTAACATAGATTAGATCCAGGTAAAATCTTTTTGATAAAATTCCTGCATCATGTGATCTTAAAAGGTATGGTTTATCCTTATCTGGTGTGTACACTCTCAAGGTGCTGATCATACCCTTGGTAGTATGACATCAAAGCAGCTTGGAATAGCGGCGTTCATTGTTATCCAGTTTTTACTGAAAACTCCAAAATGACCCTGGTTTAATTTTCCAAACACTTCTGTTACACCATGTTGCTTTAAAGGGTTTTTATTGTAATCCTAAGCACCAAGAAACTTAAAAAAAAAAAAAAAAAAAAGTATGTGCGTATCAATAGGCAAAAGCTTATTCTCTAATAATTTGATTTACTTTGTTTGCTAATTTATTTAAGGAAAACGTGTAAAAATGCAACTGTTTCCCTGGGGCAACACTGTACCATTATGGATTTACCATGAAAATATTTTGAAGTAGTGTCTTTGGGTTTGCAAATTGTTCAAAAATTAACTGTAATTACATTTTGTTTTGGACCGCTACAGTTAAAATTTGATGTTATTTTTACTAAAGTTCAAACTTTAACTGTATGCTCTGGTCTACTAGAAGTGACATCTTTTGTTGACTAGTTCGTGTAAAGTTAGATAAAATATGAGACTCCTTGACCCATTCATTTTAATGGGGTGTTCCTCAATGGTACAGTGTTGTCTTCAGGCAAGGTTCTGACAAAATCCTATTAAAAAAAAAAAAAAAGAAGTTATTTTTGAAAGTCTTTAAACTTTTTATGGCTTGCATTGTAAACTTTTGTGGCCATCAAGAATGGTCCGTGTGTTTTTGAAAAAATTGTGCGGGAATATAAATAAATAACTCTCTTTTTTCATTACGGACCGTTATGATACAATGTTGCCTCAAGCCAACAGACCCCCAAAATATCTATAATTTCTTTTGAAAATTTCTTTATTTTTTTTTTTAGTTGACCTACTTTAAGTGAAAAAAAAAGCACTCAAAACATTTTTTTTTTATGTGGCCTCATTATGCGTACCACAGAGGGTTATTTAGATACTCAAGTGATTGGACCCTACACTCTTTCACTCTTCCAGGAAAAGGCCTAGATGTTTTTTTGTTTGTTTTTTTTTTTTTTTTTGTCATTTTGGTTACAAAACAAACAAAAAATCAATTAATATTTGGATAAAGTTTCCATGCACAAATTAATAATTTCATGTTTCAAAAAATGTTGATTTTGCACTTTATGGCAGATTTGGAATATTTTGATAACGTGGTTTGTCACAACAATAAGGAGAAAATCAAGCAAAACAAGGTCTATCACATCTGAAGCTTTAATAAACATGGACACCTGCAAGGGAGAAAAGAATAAAAACGAAGGGAAATCTTTAGAGAAGTTTAATGAAATGATATGAAAACATAATTTAGAGCAATAGCTGTAATTATAACAACTAAAAAACTAACCTCACTGGCCTGCCAACACCCCATTCTTCATTTTCAAATTCAACCTGATAGGCAGTTTTATTCTGATGGGGTAATTTTCTCCAGTTGTGGTCTAATTCAAAGGGTCTTCTGTTCACAGAGATTATCAACTTTCGCCTTGCCAATGTGTGCCTTGTCATAATTTTGCATGACTGCAAGCATGCTTCATAAAAAGAAATAAAACAAATTTGATAAGCCAAATCAGAAACTAGTGGAAACCTTGGTTAGTTATTTTTATCTTTTCCACATCAGGGCTGAAAAGGCTTGTGTCTAACACCTCTTCTAATTTCTGTTCCTGTATCCAAACCCTCTCATAAGAGCTCTGCAGCGAGTTTAAAGCAGTTTTAACCTCTATCTGTGCCAACACCTCTCTGATTCATCAACACAGAGACCTGGGTATGAGATGTTAGCAGCCAGTCATCTACTTTTGGCTGGTGTGATGCCACATCTGGTGCTGTTCCCATTACTGTAACATAAAACACAGACTGCAGTCTGCAAAGAGGCCGGTTCGACTCCAACCCCGTAATCCCTTTTTCTTTTGTTTTCTACTGCCCTTTCTCTTAATAAAGGCATAAAAGGCCCAAACAATTATCCTTTGGAAAAGCAGTTTTAATCCGACAAGTTAATAGAGGTATTATGTGAAAAACAAAATATTTTAGGAGGACCTCAAAGCAGCATAAAAGGCATAAATTCAGAAGTTATTAGTTTATCTAACCCTGTTTGTTGCTCGCCGTAGAGAGGAGTGCATGAATATTTATGACTATGCTTAAATTCAAGTTTTCAGCTGAACCGTGGCGTGAAATACAGGTCAAAAAGTCTGTTTGGTGAATCGCTTCATGTTCTGCCGTGCACTCTCATGTTCTATTGTGATGTTGGGTTCAGTCAGCCTTCATTAGTGCAAACAAACTCTGTGACCCTGCAGAATTATCTCCCTTCCTCTTCTTCTCTCCTCTCCCTGCAGGACTCTGGGAGGCGTCCAGAAGAGCTGTTGAACCCGGCTGAATACATGAGCTACCAACGCGTCGCCAACATGGAGCCGTACCCCGAGTCTCAGCCCGCTCCTGCCTATCCTCCTGTCACCTTCCTGCCTCAGCACCCCTACGCACAGCAGCCCCCCAGCGAGCCCATGTACTCCAACACCACCTTCTCCGCCCCTGCCCCCGGCCCTCGCGCTCCATACACGTTCCCCAAGGAGCAATCTGTGTGACATGCTACATAACTTTTAGCTCTGCGAGAGGCGACGTGATAGTGCCACAGACGCCTCGTGGAAAAATAAAGCTCTGCTGAAGGGATGTGCATCCGTTCCCACCTCGCTTCTGTTTACTCTCTACGCTTAAACCACGTGTGGGCTTCTCCCTGACATGATGAAAGTGTCTGTAATTTGTGGCCCTGAATCCCCTGAACCCCCTGTGTATCGTGCACTACACTGAGGCTGTCTGTGAGACCCTGCTCACCTTGTGATGTTAGCATAGCGGACACAACCCCCTCCTCCTCCTCCATCACTCTGTCCCTGCCCTCACTTGCCCACACTTCCTGTTTGTTTTGGATTGCCTCCTCACCGTTGAATATTTTGCTTTCTCGCCAGCCGTCTAAACCGTGTACAGAATATGCCATGTATCACCCAAGATGTTATTTTTTCTTCTTTCTTTTTATTTTTTTAACATCTCCCACAGTGATAGTGACCTTTTATAGCATTGTGCTTCTTTTGTTTGCTCTGTTTGTCTGTCAATCATATGCTTGCTTCTTTGAAAGTAATATACTGTACTGTACGTGTGATCGGGTGTGTTCTGGTGAAAAAATGAAAACAATTGCCATATGATTTGTTAAATTAATTATCAATTTATTATGACATGGACTACCCCTTTAATGACAGTTAATGACAGGTTGTCATGTGAAAATGTGAATTGGCAGTCTCTTGATATTTCGGACTATTGGAAGCGAATGTTATCCTCATTAGCACTAAGACAAACAAAGGGCTTGAGATTCAACAGTATTACTTTCTGCTCTTCCTCCATGTATTACTACCTATGAATCCATACTGTTATTATGATTATTATTATGACACTTGTCTACCGGTAGTTGCCAAAGACTTTTAGTTTCATTCCAGTTTGTCCATTTGCCAGCGTTTACATTCAACACCTTTGTTTGGCAGGACATAGACGTAGTTGATCGGCAATGTGCTACATTTCCTGGTTTACATTTTGCTTGCCATATGCCATGTTTTCCATATCTGTATGTTGAATTTTGAGTTCCACATGGAGGTTGGTCTGAGGCTCATTGCATTGTGCGTCCTTGCATTGTGTATATCAACCAGCAGGAGTTGTTCTAGATGCGGGTGTAACAGGTGAAGACAATCACGTAGCTGGGTTGTCCTGGGAAAAGAAAAATAACGACTTCTTAAGTCGACCAACCAACACAAAAAGGGAAAGACTTTTTCAAGGACAGCCCACACGACTTACATATTTAAATATTTTTTGAGTATGGTTTGTACTAATATAGTCTAAAGAGTTCAAATCAGTTGTAGAAATGCTGAAGAGAAAGCTTGCTACTGTATTTTTTTAGAGAATGCGTAGTTATATACGATAGCACCTCACTTATTTTCAGAGTCCCCTTTCCACTGAGACTGTTCATTTCAGACCATACATAAGCTAGCGCGCTAGACGAGCCTCTTTCAGGATACTGCCTCCAACACACACAAGCCCTCTAGACACAGCAAATTAGCATAAACTGAAAGTTCACATTTTTTGCCATGTCAGATGTATGTTTGGAAAAAAAAATAAGGAAAAGAAAATACATGTGTTTGTGATAATTGTGATTAAAAAAAAAAACCTTTAAGGTGTTGAAGGTAATTTCGTGTTTACTCTTACTGGTGGTTAATGGGATAGAGTAAAACTTGTGAGACTTTCTCCTGTGCTCACCTTGTTGTCTTGCAATGGCTTGATTTGTGTGCTAGCATTTAGTTTAAGAAGCGGCAGAAAGCCGCCGAAGGAGTTTGATATTGCTGTTCCTGATGTGCAAGAAAAAAACAAAAGAAAAAAAAGAAAAAACACCGAAACACGACTTAGTCTTTTTGTGACACATTTACATCCATGGGATCCTTCCTTCTCTTCTTTATGAAAATGAAAACAATCATTATTGTTACATTTCTGTTCTAGTAAGTGCCACAACTCGCAGCTAAGCTTGAGATGGCATTTACACGTTTGATTTTCACTTTTGACTCCTCACATTTTCAGTCACATTTCATTCTTTTGGATGTCCTGAAGATGACTGCCATGTTGGTTTTCACCCTCGACCTTGTTGTTTTGTGTTTTGTAAGACTGTAACATTTTAGTTTTTATTTTTGTAAACATAAACATATATATAGGCCTACAGCACATTTCTTTTGACATTTATTGTACATTTTGTGGAAGGATAATGCCTGAATACATATTGATTAGGGTTGTGAGATCTTTTTGTTGCCCGATGCTGAAATAATGCGATGATGTGAAACAAACCTGTTTTTTCTTTTTTTAAAATTTGGATTATGTTTGATGTAAATATTAACAATGTAACTGATGTGTGAAAAAAGTCATGCAGTTTACCATTAAACTTCACAAACTACTAGTTTTGTGTTTATTATTATCAGTGGTGGAGTGGGTCATCTCTCAATTTGAAGGTCAGACATCCTTGGGCAAGTCACTTAACCCTCAACTGCCATGGATGTGGAAATAGGATGAGGTAATACTGATGGTTCTTTAGATGTGGGTGAATCAGACTTGTAATGTAAAAGCTCTGACTAGTCTGAACTTAAAGGAAGTTTGTTACTATTCTGCTCTTTTATCTGATCAATATTTATTTTAAAACTGTTGACATTGATTTTCTTATTGCTCATTGGGAGCTTCTCCATTGCTCTGGAGCACTAGGAGGCAGCGTGATTTCTGTGCTAGGCAGAACACCTGGTTGCAGTCCCATTACGTTTCTGCTTGTTGGCGCTAAAGGAACTATGATTACTCCAAACACGTTAACTCTCCAAGCCCTGGCATCTTTTTGGGGTTTCTGCTTGAAAAACTGACATACCCTAATTGAAAAGAGCCTATCTGCATCTACAAGGTCTCTTTGAATCAGTCCGGTGTTATAATAAAGGGAACACTTCTCTAGCTCAAAGGAATAACTCAAGTATTTTTTCATGACTTTTGTTGTGGAGTGACCTCAAAGTCCCCTAAATGTGGACAAATTGTTAAATTAAAGGCGCTGTGAGGACTAACCATCTGGCGTTGATTACAGTGACACCTTTGGCTAGAAATCGGTAGTGAATTTCCAGGATAAAGACTCCTTTTCCCATGAGCCCTGTCACCTGCTGTTGTAAAGATGGGACTGTTGTCAAGGCATTTGTTTAGAGAGTAGATCTTTTTAACACAACGGCTGTTTTCCAAACCACCTACTACACTTGTGGTGCCGACTATTTTGGCCAAAATTTAGTATGTAGTAGGTAATATATGAAAACCTGCTAAATCTCTAATAAACCAAAAATCCCTGGATGTCCTACTGATCCAGGAAAATTTCTCAGTATGCAAAGGACCAGTCTACCCTGCATACTGTTTCCCACAATGCACAGGGCTGACACTATTTGTCAATGCAGGTGGCAGGTTTCGGTGAATTATCCCTATCTACTGGAATGAGTAGGCATTACAACTACAACATAACAATAGTAACAGACGGTCCATGAGATAGAAGTGAAGCGATGACAAAGAAACACTGGTAAATCTTGTTACTTCCAGTCACAAAAAAGGCGTTTACTTCAGCAAATTCATGAAAGCCCTTATAAACCACTCATTCACTTTTTATATAGAATATATAGAAGTGTTTTTTCCATCAGCTTGAAAAATAAAAATTCAATTCCTACCTTTTTTTTTTTTTTTTTTAAATAAACAATAGACCTTTGGGGTAAGATTAAAAATCAAATATGATGATTCTGTTGTGATATGATTTACAAAATAACTAAAAAGTCACAACCTACCCAAAGTTTGTGTTGTACATTTTAAATAAGGGGGGAAAAAAAGAATCATCAGCTGTAGATCTGCCTTCTGAAACTGAAAACCAGAGTAGTATACTACAAAACAGACCCAACAGAACAGTCATACTACAGACTACATGCAAAAGCAGTAGGTAGTATGCAGCGCCTATGACATACTACATTCAGTATGTAGTAGGTGGTTTGGAAAACAGCCTACTTTTCTTTGTTCAAGACAACTTTTTGCAGGATGCAAAGTGACGAGGTAACGTCTATTTGTAGTTGTGTATTGCTATTGTTGGAAACATCTTTATTTGTTTGTATGACCTTTATTTTACCTTGTGAAAATGTTTGAGAAACAGTTCTTATTACTAACATGACAACAAGCAAACTTTGAAAAAACTCAGTTTTTACCTTAGTATAGTGTAGGCAAAATTTGGGAGAAAGGGACTTTCTGTATGTAGCCTATCACAAATTGATTTGTGTATCCCCGGAAAATTCAACTTTGAGAATTTTCTGGCAGCAGTGCCAACAGTAAAGACCAGTGGCCACTGTCCCCAGCAATTCCCACCAGCTCCTCTGAGAAGATGCCGTTCCCAGGCCCATCGAGATATAATCTCTCCACCGTAACCTGGGTCTACCCTGGGTTCTCCTCCCAGCTGGACATACCAAAAACACCTCCCCCCAAGGAGGCGTCCGGCAGGTATCCTCACCAGATGCTCGAACCACCTCATCTGACGGAGGAGCAGCGGCTCTACTCCAAGCCTCTCCCGGATATCTCTAAGGCTGAGCCCAGACGCCCTGCGGAGAAAGCTCATTTTATCTGCTTATATCCACGATCTTGTTCTTTCGGTCACTACCCACAACTCATGGCCATAGGTGAGGGTCAGATCGTAGACTGGCCAGTAAATTAAGAGCCTTGCCTTCTGGCTCAACGCTGTCTTCACTACAACAGACCAGTATAGCATCCACATCACTGCCGACTCCGCCCTGATCCCGTAGTCTTACATGAAATTGTAGAATTTGAACAGGCACTTTAAAAGGCCTCACGGAGCCTTTAAGGTAAGGTTGATTAAGCCTGCCGCTGATCATACAGCAGTTGCAAATGAACAGAGATGGAGATATAGGGGAAGATTGAATGTAGGGTTGATGCACAGTGAGGGGAAAGAGCAACACAAAGCTACAGCTTTGGCTCAGGTGTATTCTTCGACTTTAGTTTAATCCAAATGCATAAAGCGTCACAGTGTGTGAAGTTGCTGCATTGCAAATCACTAGAGTGGATAAAAAAATACTCTCCTCACACACACACAAAAAAAAATCAACTTTCTGATTTGGTATTCTTTTTGGATTTCATTAAAAAAACAAAACATTGTGGTGTTTCTGGACTGGACTGCACGTAGGAGACGGTGAGTTTTTTCCCATCTTTGAACAGTCATCTGAATAATGACTATATGTTAGTTATTATTGTGAGCAAGGTTTACTCAATTACACATCTTTCCACCTGTTTCTACCATCTCTGATTTGATTGAAAGTGTCTTTTTTCCAAGTTTTCCACCTGTCAGAGATAACTGCACAACATTTTTAAAGGCCTGCATGTGAGACACAACAACAAGCTCCTCTGTCTTTCTGTTAGCGTGTATGTTAATCACACAGCAGACACCCAGATCACAATTGTCAAACATAATCCACACCTTTCCACTTCTCGCCTCTGAAAGTTTAATCAGCTGAAACAAGCTGTTGTTAGTAAAAGCCAGAGGAGATGTAGTTTGGCTGCCAGAGAGTGTGTAGCCTACAGCAAGCCCCCAGGATCACAACTGGACACCATCAGACCTGCATGTGAAAGACTTCATGCCTAAAAGATGTGTTCCGCACAAAACAAGGGGAAAAAACCTTAACATATTCCATCAGAGTATTGAAAGTTATTTTTGAGATAGTTTGAAGAATGGTGCATCTCTGTATCGATCGATTGTTGACATATTTAGTCTCTTTTCATATAGCTGAAAGGTGGTTTCTAAAGAGAACACCTTTTTTGAAAATCTCTGTTATGCTTTTTGTGCCTTTTATACACAAGGGTTCTCAAGCAGAGCAAAACTACAGTAACACTTTTAAGTCTTGATGATGCTTTTGCTGCTGCAGTAAATGATAAATCCACATAATCCTTTAATGTATTTGACAGATTTGTTCTTTTTTTTATCCCTTTACAACCATGTCTCAGTGTGTAAAGCACAAAGAGGGTTTCACATGACCTCATGGCACATTCCAACATTAACAGCCAGGTGTTATTCTGGTGAGAGATCTGTTTTATAGGTCTGCGAATCCGCACTGAGGGCAGCAGGTCTGTGGTTGAGTCACGCTGCTCAAGTGTGAATTCAGTCTCATGTCCTGAGTGTTCAAGTGTGAGTTGAGTCCGAGTCACTTCAGAAGGATATGAGTCGAGTATGAGTCGAGATACAGTTACTGGGGTCCAAGTCAGAGTTAAATCCTCAATATGTGGTTGTTTACAGTGGGGCAAAAAAAGTATCTTGTCAGCCACTGCATTTGCAAGTTCTCCAACTTAAAAATATGAGAGGGGTCTGTAAGTTTCATCAGAGTTACACTTCCACTATGAGACACAAAATGAGAAAAAAAAATCCAGGAAATCATATTGTAGGATTTTTAAAGAATTTATTTGTAAATTATGGTGAAAAACTAGTTTTTGGTGACCCACAAACAAGCAAGATCCCCGTCTCTCACAGACCTGTAACTTCTTCTTTATACCATACCGTACCATACCTTACCAACTTTATTTATAGAGCACTTTTAAAAACAACCACAGTTGTAAACAAAGTTCTATACAGGTAGATCAAAATAAACTGATAAAAACAGATAAGGAAAAACAGACAAATAAAAGAAAACATAGTTAAAAGAACTAAAAGCAAATCAAAACAAATAAAAGGGAATAAGACATTTATGGCCATGGTAGCACTTAGCCAGGTATTTGGGAAACAGTATATATTTTTATACCTTTACGCCTGTCCTTCACACGAAACCAGTTTTATGTCACTTAAAACGATGTTTCCTGAAAACTCCGGTCAAAGTGAAGATTTTGGAAAACTCTGGTTTCATGGTTTCGTGTCGATGTTGGTAAACAGAGTTTTTTTGGTTCCCAAAGCTAAATAAGGGGGGCTCATTCTGATTGGCTAGCACAGGTTTTGAGTCAGGAAAACACTGCCAAATATGGGTTTGGCATGCCTTGAGCCGCACCTATCGGCAAATTTGCCCACTGCGTGTGGAGTATTTTTAAAATGAAGGGGGGATACCCATATTACTGGCACTTGCTTGAACTGGTGATTGGTATAAAAGACATCTTCTCCGCAGCCTCAAACTGTCAGACTCCAAACTCAACAAAGGCCAAAACCAAAGAGCTGTCCAAGGACACCAGGAAGAAAATTGTAAATCAGGACTAGGCTGGGGAGAGTGAATCTACAACATGTGAGCAGGTTGGTGTAAATAAATTGATGGTGGGAGCAATTGTAAGAAAATGGTAGACATACAAGAACACTGATTATCTCCCTCCATCTGGGGCTCCACACAAGATCTCATCCCGTGGGGTCAAAATGATCATGAGAACGGTAAGCAAAAATCACAGAAGTACGCAAAGGGACTTGATGAATGACCTGCAGAGAGATGGAACCAAAGTAGCAAAGGCTACCATCAGTTACACAAAGGGAGTTACTGAATGAACGGCATTGGAACGTGGCTGGGTCTTCCAGCATGACAATGATCCCAAACCTACCACTTGGGCAATGAAGGAGTGGCTCCATCAAAGCATTTCAAGATCCTGGGGTGACCTTACCAGTCTCTAGACCTGAACCCCATAGAAAATTTGAGGAGGAAGTTGAAAGTATGTGTTGCCCAGCGAGTGCCCCAAAACAAGAATGGGCCAAAATATCATCTACTGTGGCTACATTTACAAGCAGACAATATTTGGGTTAAGGTCAGTATCCCGGTCTCTGGAACGTTCAGAATAACCCATTTACAAGCGTGAGCAAACAGAGTTCTTCCTGTTTACATGGTATCCCGATCAAAATCCCGATGCACGGAAAACACCATGACGCAATGCCCGTCATCTCTGCTTCATCTTGCTGTATCCATAGCAGCAGCAGCAGCAGCACAGCAGACTTCCTGCATTCAAAAGACCAAGACTCCTTATGAATAGAACATGCGCAGTACACAAATCAATGTTCCTTTTGATGAGCATATTCAATTTTTTCAAAAGGGTTGGTGTTAACATGGCCCTTGTGCAACTGGATTATTGCTAGTATCTCAAATATGAAAGGGTAACTGACCACATATAAACATAGCCAGTGTGTTCAAACCTGGTGAAGACTTACAGGAAACGTTTGACCTCTGTCATTGCCAGTAAAGAAAGTGTTACAAAGTATTGAGTTGAACTTTTATTATTGACCAAACACTTTTTTCCCACCATAATTTACAAATAAATTCTGTTCGAAAACCTACAATGTGATTTCTCTCACAGTTGAAGTGTACCTCTGATGAAAATTACAGACCTCTCTCATCTTTCCAAATAGGAGAACTTGCTAAATCAGTGGCTGACTAAACATGTATTTGTCCCACTGTATTTGAGATGGACCACAGTTTCACTTCAAAATAGTCACTTCATGAAACTTAACCGACTGTATGACTGGTGATTCTGATTAAGCACAGAGAGGTCTTGCAGTTCAGCAGAATTTTATCTGACTGAGCTTCTCGGATCTGGTGGTTGAGTCACTACAGAAGCTAATGATGGTGTCACCCCACTAACAGTAATGTAATCATCAGTTTTCAGGCATCACAACCTCAGCAGTCCACCCAAAACTGCAACCATTTCTGCCACATATGCTCCCTAAATTCAATCCCTGCCACCTCCAAAGGCCGCTTGTTTGAGTGCAAAATAATTGCTGTGGTGCAACCTTGTTATTACTCTTCTCTGTAAGATATTTGCAAATATAGAGGCCTGTGGTTGATTAGTAATGCCTGCTAAGTGGTTCAGTATGAGGATGTCAGTCAGGAGCAATGTGCCCCACTTAGTAGGGAGGATGAAGAGGACTCTTAAGGTTCTCTTTAGTAAGCTGCCTAACAGTGTTGTTCCTCTCGTAAAAGAAATTTGTTAACATATAATTGTAATAGCAAAGAGGTGCTCCTTCATTTCTAAAGGAGGTTCTACATTTTTGTTGCTGGATGGATCGTGTTTAAGTGTGGGGCTCAAATATTGCAGAAGAGGAGGCACATGAATGGTGAATACACTGCCAGTCTTTACTCAAGGCTGAGTAAGTTATAAGGACCGTATGCTAATGGGACCTGAAAATCTAGACCAAGGGTTTGCAAGCTTTACTATCAAAAGAGCTCTTTGGCCTCCTCTTCCACCCAAGAAAGTAGTCTGGAGCCGCAAAACAACACAGCTTGTAAAGTTTTATACGTTTTCTATTACTTTTCTATGCCGCTACCTGTTATAACAAAGAAAAAAAAGAAGTGTAGTGTGCTTGTGTAGGTCTACTTTGAGATGAATTTAACATTGGAATATGCAGGCTTTTTGAGTTCTTTCCATATTTGTGTAAAAGAAAAAAAACTAGCTCTAATTAATATATAGCAAATACACAGCCAAAGTTTAGCAGCTTAATAAAAAATAAACAGAAAGTTAAGTTTATCTGTGACTAAAATCTATATCAGTGTTCTGTGTCTATGTGTCTATGTCAGTGTCTATGTAAGATATGACTTTGATCACAAGTTCCTGTAGCAGTTCCAAAATCGTTCCTCTTAAATGTGGTTCTTCTCAGCAAATGCTTTGTGCTTGTTCCAAAAATGTCTTTAAAAGTTATATTTTTTTTGTTGTTTGCTAATTTCTAATTTGTCAAATATTGTATGGATATTTTGGTTGACAAATTATTAAAACTTTTTTGGGTGGGCTCCCTTTGGAAAAGTAAATGCCTTCTGCACAATAAGGCAGCCAGACCATAATTCTGTTGTCGTGACACTGAACAGGACAAGGTTTAAAAAAAAAAAAAAAAAAAAAAAAACAACCAAAAAAAAAAAACCAACCAAAAAAAAAAAGCTTTTTTGGGGGGTAACACGTTATATTGACAACAAACTTATTAGCATTAGTGAAGCACCAATCAATACAGCATTGTTCATACATTAATCATTATTTGTCTATCATGTACAAACACAGTTATAAATGTTTTATTACTGTTGAAAAATTACCTTTCATGATGTGTGCACTTACTCTTTATTAATACTTTATAAATGATGGAGTCACCAATAACAAATGAGCTATTATGGTCATTATGGACCATTTATTAACCATTTACATGTTCACCAGTTATTAACCACAACATAATTCCAACATTTAAGAAGAGTTAGTGAATGCCTCATTACAGAGTGAATCATGATTAATCAAGGTAGTTACAAGAGCTGTGTTTCCACAAAGCAGTCCGGTTTGGTGCGGTTTTGTATGGTTAAGTGTTTCCACAGCCAACTGTGCCCCCTTGTGGTAGGCGGCGTGTAACCCGGATGCCGAAAGCTGCATCAGCTAAATAATAGTATGACGCCATGGCAGTGCAACAGGGTTTACCCCACTAATAAATCCAACAAAGAAGAAAAACATGTCACAGTAAACAAAGAGCACAGATGGAAGACATGCAGCATTTCATCCTCTCTGTGATTGGCATGTGGCTCTTTGCTACAAAGAAAAATCAAGCTTTGTTTCAGAGAAGTCTGTTAGTCACCAGGAGAAATGCAGCCGCTGTCGCACGGTAAGTGACGATTCTTTTGACCAGTCAAAGATCTGCAGTGTTGTAGCTCCACCTTCAGAGATCAGATCCCTAAAGAAAAAAGTGCCAAAAAGTGGGACGGGCTTGTCTCAGTTATTTGGTGATCTGGCGATCAACTGAGCTGCTTGGTGGAAACGGGACTAAGGACTCCTGTTTTTTAAGCTAGTCTAAAGTGAAGATTATTTTTCTTTATGAAGCATTCATTAACAAGATTTAAGACCAGCAGCATATTAAAATATAGAAGGTTATAGAGGGTCATGTCCATCAGTAATAAAACATTTATTAACTTATTCTCAACTAATGGTTAAAAGTGTGTAGTTAATATAAAGTGTTACCCTTTTTAATTTATAAAAAGGTACCACCTTGAACTACAAGATAACTGTGCAACAAAAAAAAAATCAATAAGAGTTTGATTAAGAAAACTTTAATTTATCTTGATGTTTTTTTTGTTTTGTTTTTGTCATGGCCACTATGAGGAGGATTAAGAGCCGCTTGTGGCTCCAGAGCCGCAGGTTGCAGACCTCCGATCTAGACTCAAGTCTGAGCCCATCTTACAAAGTTTTGTGCTTAAAGAAGTAACGCAGCTTCATATGGAGCAGGTATACGAGTGGTACTTCTGATCCTGCAGTTTGTTTCTGAAGAGCCCGTGTAGTGCACTCGAAGATAATGAAGTCCTTCACACCCTGAACACACAATGACCGTAAATGCAGCAGAATTACTTAAAACCTGTGCTTATTTTCCTTTTTGAGTCATAAAATACCTTTTCCATTAAATAGAGAAATGCTAAAAACAAAACTTGCACTGCTGGACTGGAGAGATGTTCTTCAGGTTTCCTGGAGCTTTATGTACATGTCAAGTACATGTCAGCTTGTTCAAACATGCAGAAACTGTTTAAAGGCAAAGCGATGTTGTACAGTAAGAAAGGAAACGTGGAGGATGTTCTGCTCTGACCTTTATATGAACCGTGTCTGAATACATCCTCAAGCCTTTCAGCCAGTTTCTATGCAATATTAAAAGTTTGTTTTCAGTTATTTTTGAAGACATTTTGTAAGTGTTCCTCAAGAACACTTCTCTGTATGTTTACATTGTGTATTTATATCATACAGACAGAAGACTGGTTACTGTTAGCAGCATCCTGAATAACTCAGGATGGTGTCCTTGTCTCCCTGCAGTGCGTCTCTGAGATATCCCAGCCCCGGCTGAATATTTTTATAACCATTTACTATTCTTTACAAGTGCAAGGCTGCGGAAACATAGAGATCTCTACACTAAATCTGGACACCATTTGTTGTATAAGGAGATAGTGGTTTGTTTTAGAGAATGTAGCCTTCAAGCTGAAGGGAAATATATTCAAACAGTCCACCTCTGGGGAATACTTAAAGTAAGTGATACAGTGGAATATTGTGTATAGCCATGAGCTGTGAGTGCTGAGGCAGTTTTATCAGAAGTGAATTCATTCAGTAGGAATTCAGAGAGTCAGTAAGTCAGCCCGAGTGCTCCGTCAGTAACACCCACACAGTGTTTGAGACAGCTCATCAAAATAAAACAGAAGCAGAGAATCTGAACTGAACGCTGAATCTGCTGCTCGCTTTTTACAAAAACAGTCTCTCTTCAGCGGAAGTTCAAACCTCCTCTTCCCAACGTGTTGAATTTTTGCACAATGTTGTTTTGAATTCATATCGAGCTCAGCACATTAACTCGAATAACTGAAACCGTCTTATTCTGCTCTCTTCTGATGGTTGCAGTGAAAAATGTGCAGGACTGACCCAGAAAGACTTGAGGTCTGCTCTGCTGCGACTCCTCCAGGTAAAAACATGGGGAGCGGAGTTACCTGGCAGCAATCAGAAATGTGGAATAATGAAAACAAGAGCAAGTGTTATTCACAAATTGTAGTAAACAACATAAATTATTCATCCATCTCCTTAAGAAAGACATGCATAAGCTTAACTGATCAGATTTACAGCCTGAAAACTGTTTTCACCCTCTTTCCATACTGATGGGCGGCTGCTGAGCTCATGCATATTACAGAACATTAGCTTAAAGCTGCGTCTAACATCTGTGTTATGCCTCCTGAGTTTGTGGACTTCTGTTTGAACCCTGGATTCTGGTTGGTTTGTCGCTGACATGTTTGTTTTTGGAGCTAGAGGTGACCCCCTTTCATGTGTCCTAAAGGCCCAATCTATCCTTCCTTTACGTAAAATGAAAAAGAAATGGTCTTTTTCAAATGATGTTACTGTCACTGCTCACATACATTCATGCTTCCTTTACACTGGCTTTGCTGTTAACCAATACATCCACCAGGGGGGCAGCCGAGTCAAAAGTTTGTGACGACAACAAACTCAAAAACCAACATGGCGACTGTGGGGGAGGTATTGCTAATGTATCTCATGCTCAAAAGACGAAAACAGAGGCAGCGTTGTAGGAGGCAGTCAAAAAGGTCGTTACTTGCAAAGCTCTCCTTCAAAAAGTCATGCCATTGTTATTTCTATGTATGGGGTAGTAACAGCGACACTGCCCACATGGTTTTCAGTGGTACTGCTCTGTTTGGCTCTTATTCCCAAGCTTTATGGAAACATGCAGAAATACGGACAAAATGAATGCAGAGCACGGATAGAAGGCGCAGTCCTAAAAAACTTTGAGCATACACTGCAAAAAACTGAAAGCTTATCAAGTGTTTTTGTCTTATTTTAAGTAAAAATTGTTGTGTTATACTTGATATGAGCCTCACTCACCTGACCAACCCAGAAAAATGTCTTGTTTTGAGTTGTTTAAAGACTAAAATGAGGTCTGAATTGCTTGTAACAGGTAAAATTTTCTTGAAAATTTTCTTGAAACTAGAATGATGTCATTACTTAATAAAAGTAACTTTTAACTTGTTTCATTGGTAGATTTTTTTTTACTTGTAACAAGTGATTCAGACCTCATTTTTCTCTTTAAATAACTTGACACCAGACATTTTTCTGGACTGGTCAGATGAATGTGGCTCATATTGAGTCTAAAAAGACATTTTCTACTAATACATAAGACAAAACACTTTATAAGATTCCAGTTTCTTGCAGTGTAAATGGGCCATAAGACTAAAATTACTCAGATTGCCTTGAAAATTGAAATTAGCAAGTTTTGTCTGGTTTTTTTGTATGCGAAAAAATTTCATACAAGAAATCAATCAATCGATCCAACTTTATTTGTATAGCACTTTTCATACAGGACTTTGTAATACAAAGTGCTTTACAGAAAAAATAATAATAATAAAGAAAAAATTTAAAAAATAAAATGAAATATTAAGAAGTGGAATTAAAAGCAGAAAACTGCATAATTAAATAAAGTGAAAACACAAGACCCCCGCAATCCCCTTTTCCCCAAACCACATTCAATATATACATACACACACACACACGAAGACATATAAAAAATAAAAATAAAAAAACCCGCGGAAAACAGAATTATAATTAAAGGACTGAAGAAACTAAACAAAATACTCCTCACTCCTTAAGTACATTTTTTTGTTATTTTTATTTTTCCACTCTCAACAAGCAATTGAGGTATCATATTTATCTTAGAACATCTTAAACCTTTTTTTTTTCCTGAACTGGTCAGGTGAATGTGCCTCTTATTAAGTCTTTTCAGGCCATTTTTATTAAACCCAAACACTTGCTTGGATATCAATTTTGCAGTTTTTTAAAAAAAAACTTTAAGCTATAGATCAAATGAAAACAGTAAAAATGTAGTGTGTAATTTTTGCTGCCATCCTGCACAGTCATGTTTCTGCAGCAGCACAGAATGGACTTTTTAGTGAGGTTAAGACACAGTTTTGCTTTTAAAGAGTGGCCGCAGGAAATACGCAAAAGAAGACGAAAAGATGCTGGAAGATCTTTAGGTGAGTTCAGGGCCTGATTTTCTTGCCCCAGTGTTCAGATTTAAAGCTTGATGCAATCAATAACCTGTCCAAATAATGCTCTAATGTGGAGTGTCAATGCAACTAAAAGTCAAAACCTCTCAGATCTTGGATTTTAGTTATGTAGTGTGTTTATAACGTGTAATCCAGTCAACAGGGATTTTTACTTCATGCCCCAGCCTCAAGTGGCCAGTCAGGGAACTGCAACTTTTTTTTCCTTTGTGCTGCCATTGGTATGACACTTTTAATAAAATTGTTTTCTCTCTGGCCATTTTTATGGGATATAATTTTTATGTTGTTATATGTTTTTCTGTTCTCCAGCCTTGATTGGCACAAGTTTCAAAATCAATGGTTACTCATAAGAAGGCATTTCAGACTGACTGAGTCATTCCGATTATCATACTCATTGTTGACGTAGAACAATCACTGCCGGTAAAGCGATAAGTGCAGTCTGTTAATATAACATGACGTGTGACTCAGGCAGTAAACTGTTTCTTTGTAAGGAAAGAAAAACAGGAAAGCTGCAGAAAACTGTGCAATCACCTCTCTCTTATGTTCTGATGGAATCCAACAGATTTCAGATATTCAGTGTGGGCAGTGAGAACTGCAGGATATCACTCTTGTACCCAAAAAATGTCACATCTCCTCATTACTGAAGGACAGGTTAACTTGAGTGCTTTTCCCTGAGAGATGCAAGAATTGCTTGAGAAGTCATCCAGAAAAGCCCACTTGATTGGATTGGGTGAAGTCTCCTGGAACAAATCCTCTGTGTCACTTTTTATGTAACCGTCGCTCGGCTCCTCTTTTGCTCCTCTCTAATTTGCTTTGTCTCTTTAATATCTGGGTTACAGACATCTCAGCAACACAGACTTCTGTGGTACCAATTACAGTAAGACATTAAAACAGCAGCAGAGGAATTATCTGCTGTATGTTTCAGCACCAATACCCCAGAGACTGTCTTTGCTTACCAACCAAACATCTACTGTAAACAAATTTTAAAACTCCCAGGAGGTCTGAGGGGCAAACAGCGCAGGGGCCTGGCCTCCTTCAGAGTCATACTGATGGACTCTGCAAGAACATGTTTTATATAATGCACTCTGAAACAACACAGGGAACCAACTGCAGAAATAACTGAGCAGCAGATTCAACATGAACCCATATGTGCATCATAGAAACAGTGTAAGAGAGTCTGAATTTCTATTACAGCCGACATACAGTCGTACCACTAAATAAGCTTATGTACAAATGATATAAATACATTAATTTATTACGTATTGTCATAAGTTTCCAGTATCTATAAGGAGGCTCATGAATATAGCAAACAGTGCCCTTGTTTTCTAACCAGCTGAACTAAGGGATATTACCGTCAGACTCTCAACTGAACTTTGAAAATACAGTGAGTGAAGCATTTAGAGTCAGACATTATCTCATCAGAACTGCTTTGTTTAACTCCTGCACATACATTTAATGTCACTCAGCTGCTTCATGTTCATGCACAAGATCTGGTTAGCCAACATCACTTCAATTAAAAACAGTACAATATTTCTTTGTTCAAAACGGTTGATGACTTTTTTTTATTGCATGACCTGCAGGCTTCAGTGAGTCACACTCAGTGAGCTCCTGCTTGACCGAGATTTGATTAAAGGAACCAAACCAGACAGTGGCACACACTCAGATAAGTGTGCAGTGCAGGGTATGTTCGTTTATGTAGCATATTTCAGCAAAAAGGATCCACACAAACCATTAAAGCATAACAACAAAGAGCAAGAGAAACACATACAGGCAGAGGAGAAGGAGTGGAGTTTCTAAGTGATCTTGCAAAATTTTCCCTTCTTGCCTGATTGTAATCCACACTCTAAAATGTGATTACCAGCACCAATAATACTGATTACAGGTTATTTCAAAATGCTACTTCTTAGCTTCCCGATCGGGTGGAGCAGGACTGGATTGTCTCTATGACAACACCACGCCAGCTGACAAAGTTTATTAGTGAGAAGAAAGATCTCTGTTCTTCTCTGCTGACAATTTTTGTGATTCATTTTGTAGTGATGGAGGACACTGGAGCCTAACTGACAGACAGAACAAGGACAGAAGAGCAGAAGAAAGAGAAACGGGGTTAATCTATTTGTGCTGATGTCCATTCCAACCCACAGTCAGCAGTTATTCTGCAGTGGTCTGTTCAAACTTGAGAGTCTATCAATAAAATGAAGAGTGAGGTTAGGATGTTGCATGGTGTCCTCCTTAGTGGACTCATGGTTAATCACAATTTACTGATTATCTGAAACAAAATTAAAGAAATAAAAATAGAGTAGAATAGAATAATACTTTAACTTAGATGTTACTTTATATCATCTTGGGTTTTTTTAAGCTCTCTGGTTCTTTTGGAATAGAAGAAGGAGAGTCTGCGCAGTAACCTCTTATAACTAATAAAAACAAACCTTATCAGAAAAAAAGGACCTGAATACAAGGCAGCCAAATGATATCTTCAAATCACTGCAACAATTGGATGCAAGAAACATTTCTAGAAGGTGTACATTTAAAAAAAATACCACAGCTCATCTGGGGTGACTGGAGAGCTGGATTTTTTTTAAACCTATACTGCAGCCAGCCTCCAGGGGGAGCAGTTTTTGTGGCAACCTCACTTCCATCCGAGCGAGATGACGTCCATTTTTTTTTTACAGTCTGTGAGTATGACTGGTGGTCACCATTGATGCTGAGAAAACTGACTTGCAGTTACCACGACTGACCACTGAATGAAGCTCAAAGGAGCAGAGTTGTACCATAGAGACCATTGTATTTAGGACAAAATGGCTTTAACATAGCTGTCCATTGCAGCAACCACTGGTTAATTAAAGAGGAGGTAAAAACTCTGAGGGAAGAGAGATGGTGCAAGATGACGGAGGCTTTTTGAGAGGATATATAACCTGTGTATTCCCTCTCGTAATGGGTAGCATGAGAGCTCTGGGCTAGTCAGGATTCAGATGGAGTTTGGGGAAACCAGTATGTGGTCTGTTACTGAGACAGTATCAAAATATTACCAACCAAAGCATCAGCATCGAAGGCTATAAGAAGGTCTAACTGTAAAAATTATCAGCTGCACAGACACTGAACTGTAAGCTGTGGGCCTCTGACCATATTACCTGTCGAGGGAGAGCTTGTATGTCACACTGGTGACTGTTTACATCTCCCCTCTGCAAACCTGACAACTGCCTGTAATGGTCTCAGCACCACCTTAGCCCAGCTGCAGACAGCGCAAACAAAGCATTTCTGATTCAGATTCTCATACAAAGTACCAGTTTTGTGTAAGAATGGTTCTATTTGCCCAAGAACATGAAGATCTGAACCTGAATGACAAACTGAGACGTCTTAAGAGCAGGAGGCAAGAAAACAACGTCTGTGCAGATGTTCCAATGCAGGTCACACACACATACATACACACACAGTTCAGCTGATTTCACATCTCAAGTCTGTCAGTAAATACCTCTCACTGGTAAGGATGTTTTGGGTATTTTCTTATTTTGCACCTCTGTAAACAAATAAGACGGCTAACAAGCTCCCTAGTTACCACATGAGGTGGCATAGCAACCAGCAAAGCCACAATCCTGCATGCTGTAAGGGAATTACCCGCACACCTGCAGCAATTCTGTGACCAATTACAGCCGAGCTGCAGGCGCTGGGTTTGTGTGCAGGCTTTAGAGAGATCTTTGTCACACGGTGAATCAAAGGAAGGAGTGACCAGGAGCATATTAAGGGAAGCTGAAGTGATTTCTCATTTTCTGCTTCGTATCGGGACAACCAGGGAAAAAGCATCAATTGTGACAAGTGTTTAGCGGATGCATAAACAATTCCATCTCATTACGTTCTCCAATAAGTTAGGCGAAGCAATTTCCTTTGAACACTTGACCTTTCAGATGGGCATATTAAATGCATCTGTTTTGCTCCTGTGTGGACTGTGACTGTGTGTGTGTGGACTCTTAATGCATCACGTGTTACTGTTTTTACCTGTTTTACCTTCATGCAGGATATGAGGTCAGGCAGCAGGGGCTGCAGCTCAGATTGGACATATGCTCATTTTTCTTGCCATGTTTTAAAACCGCTTTTACCTCATTGGGATGCATAGAAAAAAGAAACAAAGATGGAGTTGACTGATTTGCTGCCTTCCACAAATGGAAACAAATTCCATGTGACACTCCCCAGCTGAGGGAGATGAGCTCTTTCCTCACGGTGGCCTCATCTAATAAAGATTATTCCACCTGCTATACATCATACCTGTGCCTTTTATTATCCTAACAACAAATTGTCAGTAAGCTGACTTCAGATGAAGTCAGTGATACTGAAGTTTTGCAGTCTGACTCACAGTATTTGGAAGGATTTCTGTGTTTTATAATTTACATCTTTTGACAAGAGAAATAATGGAGAGGAGATAACATTTTGGCCTGGAGGGAGGATGCACAGAAGCAGAACAGTTAAATACCCCGGCCTCTTTTTCACACCAGAGCATCATCCAGGAATTAGATTAACAGAAGGACCTCTCAGTTTTCTTTTCTGTAATAAAACCCTCTGATACACACAATGCTTCCTCCTCATCACAGCTTCTACAGTAATAGACTGGATTATCTCCTCTATCGTGCAGGTCACTTACAATTACCAGTTGCTTAAAGGTAATCATATCTGACTGTCAATATTTAATTTTTTGCAGCTGTGTTAAGCCTCAGATAAACTAAGTGAGCAGCTGCACTCGGTTAATGATGCATTTGAATGATAAGAAGCATCTTAAAAGTCCTGTGAGGAGGTTTTGACTGGTAATGAAGCAGACTGATAGTAATACTAATGTCCCTAAATTACCTACAAGAAGCAACGTGAGCATCATCATAAACATCAACTGTGCTTACATGGTAATTTTAATTTTCGAAACCATGAGAAAAGAGGGGATATGAATTTTAATAATTAACTCAAAGCTGCTTGAAACAGTTTTTATACTTTTCATGGCAGAGGTTGTCAGTGGGTCTCATATAGGAGTGGAGAGCTCACTGAAACACCCACTGAAAGTTCATCATAGGCGATTCATTTAACAAGAATTAATTAATCTAATTGATATGTGTTTAACATTAAAGCTTCACTTTTTTTCCAAGTATAAAAGTGACAAATTTTGATGGGAAATAATGTGTAACGGTGTTACATTAATACAATGATGAGGCAAAATCAGACCAAGGAGAAGGACCCAAGTGCAGGTTAAAAAAAAAAAAAAAAAAAGGGGGATTAGGCAAAACTTTCTTAGGCCATGTCCACACGTAGCCAGGTATTTCCAAAAATAAATATCCCCCTTCGTTTGTTTTTAAAAATACTTTCGTCCACACACAGCCGATAAGTGCAGCTTGAGGCATGCCAAACCCATATTTGGCAGTGTTTTCTAGACGTAGAACCAATGCCATCCAATCAGAATAGGCCCCTGGGCCTGTACTACGAAGCTGGATTAAGTCATCCAGGATAACTCTGCAACAACTCGCTGAACTTCACCGGATCTCCGTCATCCAGATCAGCTGTACTACGAGGCTAGTTATCAACTCGATAAGTGAATCCGCCTGGGATCTGTGCGCGCACACATAAAATGGGCGTGGTTAGTGGCCCTGGAGCATTTTCCACAATGGAGAAGAGAGCAGCCTACTTTACAGCGGAGAAGCAGCAAATAATCCTGTGAAAATATGAGTAGTACTGCAGTATTATCCAGGCCAGGAGCAACACGACTGCGGACGCAAGAAGCTGGAGGGATTGCTGCAAAAAAAACGCCAACTCTGTGAATGAGTAAATTTCCAAAATGCTGATATTAATAGACCTATCTCATCATGTGAAGACACGGGCAGTTAGGTCCTTATTCATTCATGTTGTCAGTCAGTGTGTGTGTGATCAGCATCATATCCGACCTCATAATTAGAAAGAGTCCACTTTCCTACAAATCCCAAGGAAAACGCTCCTTACAGGCAGTTTGTATTGCAGATGCAATAGCAGTGGGGAAAAAAAGGAAGTGGGAGCAAATGAAAAATAAATATAAAAACATCCTTCAAAGTGGTCAGTATGAAAGATTCCATTTGCACACATTTCTACTTTTCCCTGACAATGTCTCAGTTATGATGATCAGTAAGATATTGTTTGTTCACAGCCCATAAGAAAAAATGTTGGGCCAAAAAGACAGGGGGCGGTCCCGCGCCGGAGGACTTCACTCTGGCTAAGCAAATTGGTGACTGTGCAGTCTTTTATGCCCGCCCGAGAGAACCGATTGGTCAGCGGGCGGTCTGTCACACCCCGTGAGCTCTTATCCTGGAACTTAACCTGCTCTGGACCAGGTTTGGCGTTCAGCATCAGTTACTGGGGCAACGTGTCTGGATAAACTTATCCAGGAAGTTATCTCTCTAAGAGCTAATCCAGCTTCGTAGTACAGGCCCCCTGTCATTCAGCTGTGAAATTTGAGAATCAAAAACCTTGTTTACCACCGTCCACACAAAACTATGAAACTGGAGTTTCCCAAATTCTTCACTTTGGCTGAAGTTTTTAGAACACACTGTTTCCAGTGCCTTGGGCTTTGGTTTTGTGTGGATGACAGATGTAAACATATAAAAATATATGGAGTTTCCCAAATACCCAGCTACGTGTGGACATGGCCTTAGAAACTCTGGATGTGAAATATAACGACTTCACAACACCCACAGGTGTAACAGAGATACGCACAGGTGAAGCTAACTAGTGCAATCAAAGAGGGGGGAAGCAAAGGCCTTGTTCACATGTAGTTGGGCATTTCCCCTCCTTCATTTGTTTTTAAAAATACTTTTGTCCACATGCAGCGGGAAAACCCACCAATAAGTGCAGCCCCAGGCACACCAAACTCATAATGGGCAGTGTTTTTTTCCAGGCATAGAACCCGTGGCTGCCAATCAGAACGAGCCGTGTCATTCAGCTGGGACATTTGAGAACCAAAAACTCTGTTTTCCAGCATCCATACGAAACCATGAAACCAGAACTTTCCAAAATCTTCACTTTGGCCAGAGTTTCCAGACAACGCAGTTTTCAGCTACGTAAAACTGTTGTTTTGTGTTTACGACAGGCCTAAACATGTAAAAATATATGTGGTTTTCCAAATGCCCGGCTATGTGTGGATATGGCCTAAACCAGACACACAGGGAGTAAGAACTCCAAAATAAATCAGGAAATAAATCAACATGGAAACACTCACACAAGGAACAAAGAACACAGGACAATGATCACTGATTAACAAAAAGGGATAAAGATAAACAAGACACACCAAAGACAGTTTAAAGATTTTGTTCTGACAATAATTGCATTTTCACTCTGAGAAATTTTACCAAAACAAGGGTTTTTTTTATGTGTTAATATTTATTCAAGTCCCTGTGTGGACTATTTAGAAAAGCTAGTGTTTCTCCAGGAGAGAGACCCCATTTCCCATGAGCACTAGCACCCACTATTGTAACAATGTGACTCTTGCCAAGGCCTGTGTTTGTTTTGTAAAGCAGAATGCCGCTTTTTTTTGTTCGACAACTTTTCCCAAGATGCTCACCTACTGACTCCAACCTCAAATCTGAGCAGACCACTGCAGAATAACTGATGCATGTAGGTTGGAATGGACAATATCATAAACAGTTTAACCCGTGTTTTAGCCAATACTCTATCACTTTCCTGCATAGCAACAAGAGTGGTCATCCATTCATCCCGTTAAATCTTACAGACAGAGAGCAAGCCAAACAGCTAAAAAGGGTAAAGAAAAAAAATTAATAAATAAAACAGAAAAGCAGTCATCTTCCTGATAATAATCTGTTACCTGTTGCTCAGCAGGCTCCTGATTGCACTTGCTTGTTCTCGGAGACCCTTTCACAATAAAAGATCAAACTGTTCAATGGTTCATTTAAGGATTCAATCTGCCACACGCTGGATGGTTCAACAATGAAACTCTATTTTTGTGCTGTCACCCCAGCAGCGAGTCGACACATAAAAAGACATCTTTTCTCCTGACAGATGAGATGCCTGTCACGATGTGCTTTATGAAATGTTGAGCCCTTTCAAACCGTGTCGATGGAAAGATGATCACTTACCTCTTTGTAATATAAAAACTCACACCTTTGTGTGTTTCTTCTTTTCTTTTTGTATTCAATATTTACCTCATTTTGGTTTCACAGATTTTGCTGGTAAAATTTATATTTAGCAAAGATCGATTTAACTTTGAATACATGAATACTTGTTAGACTGACGTGTCTTGGGCTGTGATAGTGACTACATTGTTTTTTCCTTGACAGCTTCTTTGTCTGATTCTCGGCTCTGATGTATTTATCGTATAACCCATCCTTCTTATGATTGTCAATCAGGGTCACATTTGCAGACAGGGAGGGAGCAGACATGACACTCCCATACGTTTTCCGATCATCCCCATCGCGCTGGGATTCCCAGCGACAGGGGCGGGGAGGAAAATTGCTTTAACAGAAAGCCAGAGAAACTAATTTACACGAGATCAAAAGCATGAAAGAGCACTTCTGTGGAGAGATGATAAGCCTTCGAGGCCACTGCCAGAGCCCCAGGACGGCACTCTGGTCTCAGCCATGTGGACACTCGCTCTGACCACCTGTGTCCATCATTGTCCGAGAGACCAGCGGTCTGTGGGGGGGAGGGGGCTCGAACGGGAATGCCAGAGCAGCTGATAAACAAAACACAGGGAGAGATAAGAGCTGCTGCAGAAAGTCATTTTCATACATTACACTTCAAAGGTTCAAGCTATGTGTGTGTGAAAGTGTGTGTGTGTGTGGAGACAACAAATGAGGCTATTATTCATGATCACTTGTGAGGCGCAGTAACATTTTGTTCCCTCTCTAATCAGGGCAGCATGGTCCTGACCTTTGACCCCTCTTCTGCTTCTTCATTGCCTGTATTGTTGAAGATGGAGACATTTTAAGTTAATTTAGCTCTTACACTCATTGTGCTGGAGTCACTCTGGGTAATGGAGTCAGCTATAAGCTTGTGTGACGATAATGTGAGTTTAAACAAGTATCCTTTTACAAGAGAGCCTAAGAGTTTCGATTAGGAGAGGTTATCAGGTGCTTATAATTTGGGACGAAAGGATATTATACAAACTTTGAACAAGAATTAATTTTGGTCGCTATGCAAGAGGGAAAAACATTAAGATTTATTCAGCACTTTTGATTTTCTGTTGGGGAGCCATGACTATAACAAAAATGTGAAAAAAATACTTATTTAAAACAGTCCAGCTTCTAACAGGTACAGCTTGCTAAGAGCTGACCTGTTGGCTATGGCTGCCTTTTGCAGCAGCTTTCTCTTCTCTGTCCGTTTCTTGTAATTTTTTTGTCTCTTTTTTTGTAATCTTTGTATTTGGAGTGGATCATTACTTTGTATGACTCATTTGTTGGTCATGGACACCAAACTTTTTGTGGCTTCAGTGATATTTTTACTACTTTTTCTCCTGTGTTTGTCTGGAGATCCTACATGTAACCATGGCTGCATTGTTTACATGTCAACTCAGCTGTGAGCAGCCTGTAGCATGTCAATGCTAACTGGTGCAAGGCTTGATATCTTCCCACAAGCTAAAAAGGAGGTGAGGACAACATGCTGGTTCTCAGGTGTGAGCTAGAAGTGATGACATTGACCTGTCCTTCCATCCTTTGGTATTGGAAGCGTAAGATCTATCTCCAATAAGATGGACAAGCTAGCTGTGCTAACCCAGCAACAGAGGGAATACCAAAGGGCAGAGTAGCATCATGCTACTCACAGGTATGGCTAACAGAGCTAACATCAGACACCAACGCCATGTTGGAAGAGCTTCACCTGCTGTGAGCAGACAGGATCCAGGAGACAGAGACTGAACAGACTGCTAAAGAAGCTCAGTCCTGGACCCTGTGGAGGTGGAAGCTGGCTGACTGGACAATGATGGACAAGCTGTCAGCATCTATTTTCTTATGGACTTTTTTGCACTTTCTATACACTTTCTTACTTTTGTTTTCTTGGTTGCTGCAATGACTTCAATTTTGTTGTACATATTACAATGACAATAAAGTTCTATTCTATTCTCTGTGCTGCATTTCGACTGCATGCTCTCTCATCTGTCAGCTCACATTGGCTGTGTGTTCAGGCTGGCACATCGCTGGAGTTGCGAGACCAAGAAGTTCCCACACTTCCCACGCCAACGACGATCCTGTCCTCATTCATGTTGCGCTGTAAAACCTTAAACCTGTTGACTCCTCGTCTGGCTACGCTTATCATTCTCTACTATTACTGAGAACTGGCAGAAATCCTAACATCATCTGCAGCCACGTGAGTGTGTTGTATCATTGCAGTTTTCCTTACCCTGTCTACAGCACAGTGTCGTCACTAGCTCTATCTTGATAGTTTGACTTTAACTCATTGGCACTCACTCTTGCTATATCCACAATCCCACCAATCTGCAGTAGTTCGCACCAAGCACTCTCTTTTTTTATACAACTGTTGCTTCCATTAGCCCTTTAGCTCATTAGCACTTGCTCTGTCTTCTCACTCAGTCTTTCCCTCTCCTGCTTGGTGCTGCCTGAAGTGTCAGCCTGAATGCAGAGTGTGAGGTAACACACTGACTTAAACAGAAACCTTTCATCTCTTTTCAGATTAATTTTGTAGTGGTGGTGGACACTGAAGCCTAACTGTAGGGCAGAAAAAGGACAGAAGAGCAGAAGAAAGATATATGGAAGAGTGATAGCGCATGGGCTTAAGGCTAAAACACAAGCTTAACTGTTTGTGCTAATGTCCATCCTGGCCCACATGTAGCAGGTATTCTGCAGTGGTCTGTTCAAACTTGAGAGTCTATCAACAAAATGAAGAGTGAGGTTATGTTAGCTCTGATTGGTAGATGACTGGCAGGACTAAGCTAACCAGGATTTACTAACGTTACACATTATAGACATGTCTTAGAGCACCAGGCTGTCAGCTGTGCTAAATGTAAAACGGCTACTAAGCTACTTACAAACTGACAGTGTTAACTTGTACTAACGTTAGCCTACAGATACGTCAGAGCACCGGGCTGCCGATAGCACTACATATAGCTGGCTACTACAACGTTAGCTTGATGTCACATTTCAAACTGTAGCACTACGTAACTGTGCTTGCTAAGAGTAATTTATGGCAGCTTGCGTGAAACTCAGGGCCAGAAGGTGGCTAGGCAGTCTAATTAAAACAGATCCTCCTCTTAGCATCTTTAGATAGCGCAGCGCAGTAGCGTGCTGCTAATTGTGCAGTTTCTGTGCTTGTCCCATGAACAAAAGCTCGAGTCTTTGTTGCAGCAGTCACTCGTTTTAACAACAACCATTTGCTTAACATCTTACTCCAACTCCTCTATGTTCCATCTTTCTTCAGCTGTCTATGCTGAAAAGGTAAAAAATGGCCCCACCCACAAGAGGACTTCAAAATACTCGACTCCTTCTAGCTAGCAGCTGCCTATCACTTTAAAGTGATACTCCGGGATGGAACAAGTTGGATCCTTTCACAAGGTTTAGGGCAGAAATTACCCCCACAGCAGTGATTTTGTGCAGCAGAAGCCCAGGGTGCTCGCACCAAACACCCCCTCCCTGCTCTTCTGCCGGTTTCCTCTGCACTCAGACGGGGCCATATTTTACTTGATAAAAAACACAAATAAACTGACTCCCACCGAAAAAATCTGATATCAGTCTGCATTCACGCTTTATTCAAAGAATTTTCAGCGTGTTACTTTCACACAAAAACACAGCTAAATAAGGCTCTTGTTCTCATCGTGAGTGTGCCCTGGGCTTCTGCTGCACAAAATCACTGCTAAGATTGTGTTAAGTGAACGTGATAAAAGTAGCTTGTTTTCAGCTTGTCGTGTAAAAATTTAGTTGAAATACAGCTTTTTTGTACAGTTCCACTCTTCTTCTCATTATCCTTGAACATCAGAATCAGCTTCCTCCATTATGTTTGCAATTAGCATCTTGATTGTTTGAATAAGCAATCTATGAGTGTTGTCTTTTACATGCTACGCTTCCTTGTTTTAAGCTCATTGGCCTTAACCCCTCATAAACGCATGACATTACTGCGTTGTTGAGACTGTTAGAAACTTCTATCTTGCTAGCTCCTCTGCACCTGGATAGACTTTCTTTAGCTGAACATGAAAAACATCACTTCAGAGCTAGACCACAGTAAATATTATTCTACTGTGACGCTTTAAAGGAGTTTGGATTTGTTTTGACATCAGTGTACCTCTTACTGCCAAACTGATGGCATATTTTGCCTTTTCAACTTTTCTACACGCTACCAACTTTCCTTGTTGTGAATATGCGAGGAAGATGATTCACAAATTTTTTCTATTATCAAAATGTCATGCTGAATCATGAGGAGTGTTTTCAAGAATTATTTACCGTACTTTCCCTCTGTGGCATTTCCTTTGATGTGCTGTATGATTGACAGGCTTTCATGTTCTGCAGCAGCATATGAGTGTCTGCAGGGAGGCTGTATGAGCAAACACGTGTCACAACAGAGGAGAAAGTTGACATATTTTACGCCAGTTTTGGAGGTTTTGTCCCCTCTTTTGCACTGCTGGCATCTGGACCTTTAAAGACGGAGAGGAAGTGTAAAAGTCAGAAACTTAAAGCACACATGGAAGAGGAGAATCCATAACCTTAACTCTGCCTGTCTCTCTTTTTTTTTTCTCCTCCTCACTCTGAAGTCCAATCTCAGCCCCCTCTGAGTAAACCCTGCAGGAGCTCCGGCTCCAGCTGACAAGTCCACAAAAGGCTTTCATCAAAGTGAAATTCTGATGGCTCTATTTGAAGGTGACACTTAAAAAAAACATTCAAATATGCAAAAATATGAAAATCAGGTACTTATTAAGCAGCAGAGAAGAGGGACCAAAACTCTTGATAATAGTAAGATTCAGACTCACTGCTCCAAGTGTGGTGCTCTACAAATCTAAATCATTGATTAAATCTGTTCAAGGTGTTTATCAACGTAATTAATCTGGATTAATGTATGTTTTTTAGTCTGTGAAGCTTAAAAAAATGAAAATAACAAGAAGGAGCCTCGTTATTAATGCCCCTGTCACCTGTCATTCACTGTGACCTTAAATTTCCAGTCCAATGACTCAATAGAGGAGCTGATAAATGTTAAAAACACACAACAGTTTATCACCTTTCACACAGCCTGGTTGTAAACCTGTCATAATTGACAAATGTTTAAGAATAGTTATTTTTCAGTCCTGAGTGCTGCTATCACTGCAGCACTATATTTCAATTAACTTATCTGAGAGCCAGTGAAAACGGGCTCATAAAAGGGAGGACTGTATCATTAAAATGAATAAAAGTACTATTATCCAGCTGCAGATAATTACTGTGACCAAAACCCCTGTCACGCTGCAGTTCTCTTTTACACCTTATTCAGTTATGTAATATTATCTAATTTAATTTAATGGTCATCTGACTTTGAATTGACATTTTTTTATTCTACTTCTCCTAAAATGTGCTTATTATCCGTTTAAGCCTGACACTCCTGGGGCAAGGAGGGTAGAGGAGTCCTGACTCCTGACTGCGTGTTTGACCTCCAACACTCAGGACAGGAAATCCAGGAGCAGGATGAGAAATTTTGATCGCTCTCCAAAAAAGAAGAAGGGAAAAAAAAGTTTCATCAAGGTGCCCTAAAGAAAACCGCATATGTTTAAGTCGTACAAGAGAAGTACGAGCATTTCAACGTGAGTTTAACCCTTAAACATCCAAGCCTCAAAGTGTCTGCCTGGACTTTTTGCCTATTTTGGTTTGGCCCATTTTTCTGGAACTTTATATATCTGGAAGTTATTTCCATTTTACTGCATACTTTAAGTTTTTTTTTTTGTCTGGCTTTTGTCACACAGTAACACCTGAATCTATTTATTTGATCTATTTAATTGTTAAATTATTTAGTTATTTGATTGCTCTTTTTATGCCTTTTAATGGTGTTTTAATTATGTTTTATGTTTTAAATTGTTTTTTGTAGTTGTTACAGTTCCGGTCTCTGATGTTTGCTTCTGAGTGTGTGTCTCTGAGTGTTTTATTCAGAGTCCACCAATAAGGAGCAGAGTTTGGCCAGAGGTGGAAGATTTAAAAGGCTGGCTGGAGTTTTGGGCAGGAGCGGCTGACCTGTGGTGGCCTGTTGCCCAAAGTCCCGTGTGACCTTAGCTCTTTAGTGGAGACTGTTGTTAGATTTGTTATCCCCCCCAAAGTTTGGTTGCTAAAAAAGATATTGGACTACTATCTAGAGCTCAGACCGATTAATCTTTCGGGACGATTAATCGGGCCAATTATGCCTGTCACTGATTAATCAACATCGACCAAAATGAAGCCAATTATAGAAAATTTTGCTCCGTGGAGATTCTGTTACTCCTGCTCCTGTGTGTCTGTGCATTGGGCTGCACACTGCCCGAGTGTGTCAGACTATAGAACAGCGTTTTAACGTCGTGTTAGTTGCTTTTTTTGAGAGATAAACAGAGATAAATGGTACTGTTATTTCACACATCCACCATTATCTAATGTAAGATTATAATACAGTGTTTTAACATTGCTCATTGTGTGTTTACACTTTGACTTTTTTTTTCTACTTACTGTGTTTAAAGTTTGACTTATTTATTTATTATTGTGTTTACAGCTTGTTCTTGTTTATCATTGGTTTACACTACAGTTCTTATGTTGACAGTTTTATAATTAAAGTTCCTTGTTTTAATTTAATAGTGTTCTGTCTCTGTCTTGAATCATATGGGTATTGTAATAATTTGTGTTCATATACAGTATATATCCTGTGTGTATCAATGAATTTATTATATATATCAGACGATTTATCAGATATCGGCTGATATATTGGATATCAGATTTTTTTTGCCCTCAGTATCGGTATTGGCATCGGCCCCAAAAATCCCATTTCGATCGGGCTCTACTAATATCTGCTTCAGATATTAGTTCAGGACAACCCTACATGAAGTTGCACCTTTAGATGTCCTCAAAATCAGGTGGAAACCTTACTTAAGGTTTTATAGCTTAGGGGGATCTTCTTTTTGGCCTTATTGGACAAACTGGGCTCCATCTTTCCTTTTATCCACCTGCTCTGAAGTCTGCAGGCTTCCTTAAAAGCCTGAGTGGAATTACTTTAATAACCAAAAATTGGCTGAAAGAGCAAAATCACAGCTTTTACAAACGGTTGGAATTTTTATGATTGTGCAAACCGTATAGGAATAACGGTCACCCAAAGTGTGCTTGTGCAAATGTGTTGGACACATCCAGAGCTAAATGGTTAATAAAAAGACCAGTGTCGTCTACTAAAGTAGGATTTTATCTCTTCAACAGAAAACATTTATAAAAGAAGCAGTGAAAATGTGTAGTGAAGTAGCGCAAGGTTCAACTTAATTATTGTCGCCTTTGTTCAACATCGACTACGGCTGATTCAAATGTGTCTGAAATGACTCACTTAGAAAAACTGTTCATGGACAGAGTGATAAAACAAAGATGTATTCAATTTATATCCATTTAGTCTGTTCCCTGTAAGTCCTTTCATTTTTGTGAAATGGTGGCAAGTGATAAAGTCACTACGATAGTTCATCGACTTCCTGCCTGGATAATATGTGATCAAATAAAACCCATGTGGTACAGATTTCCTTTTCTTTGCTTGTTTCATTAAATTAACAACGCAGTAAAATGTGTATTTATGTTTGTGAAAAGGAAAATTCTTTTAAGCCTTTTATAGTCTGCTGACACACTGAGAAAAATACAATGCAGTCTGTTTACAGGGAAGTGTTTAAAACTGAAAATACTCTGCCAGATTAGAAAAGTTCTGTTCATAAAACTGGTTTTGATGGCTTGCAAATCATTTAAACCCCAGAAAAGATCCTGGACTAAAATCTCCTAACAATAAAAGAGCCATCCCTCGAGAGACTGCATGAGGAAACAGTGAGAGTTTGTAGAGTTGCAATGAATTGTGGGATTTCATCATCTACAGAACACCATGTCATTCAAGATACAGACAAAGTGGAGAATTTTTTGGATGAAAGGGACAAGACTGGAGACCAATATTTGATTAAAAACAGATGCATCAAAAACAGACATGCCTCTGTACTGGAACTCACCACATAAGCCAAGAAACTACCTATAGACAACATAATCTGTGTTCCCTGGTCATCACTGCATCCACAAATGCTGTTAAAACTCCACCAAGATGGACCAAGGTTATTCAGAAAAATGTCTTAAGATCCGACAAATCAAAATCTGGCATTTCTTTTAAAAACTCCTTTTACATAAAGCTGGGGCTTATTCAATCTTGTTCATTTAGCCTTACAATACCTGCAAGATTCCCCAAAAATCCAAATGATCTGAAAGGCTGTCATTAAAGTGTCTCTACTGTCTAACCTGCTGAACTGGACAAAACACAGCCCCTTTAGAGGCCACCTGTCTATGCTAAGAGTTACTCATTAAACCATGATGCTCAGTATTTACAAAAACAATGAACTTAACCTAAATATTATAGATGAATATAGTAACTGGGATTTCACCATTAACCCGTTTTGCCAAACCAGCAACAATTGTTGCAGAAGTGTTTCATTGTCATTTTCTAACTCACAATTAAAAAACTCAATGTTACCAATAAAACTCTTTCCATGTATATGCTAGTGGACAAATTAGACAAAGGCTGTGTCCGAAATCACTCCCCATTCACTACATAGGGCACTTTATAGTGAATTCGCCATTTTGTAGTGCTGTCCGAAATCTAAGTGCGCCTGGTCATTTACAGTATAGTCAACTCAATGTATCACACAATGCGTTTTGAAAACTAGTGTATTAGCGATGATCACTATGTGAGCACTAAATACAATCATGTACTGTGGTTCAAACAGATGGCTGAGAACATGATGACTGATAACATGAAACAACTAGTGTGTACCAAATAGCATACTTCCATACTCAAATACTCAAAATTTTGAGTATACTGCGTCAAAATGAAAAACAGTATGCATAGTATGCAAAAAATGAGTATGCAAAAGTACCAGGATGATGTACTCAAATCGTCCCGGGTTTTGAGTATGCAGCTGTGGACACTTAACACACTCATTTCCTCCTCTGGCAGCAATGTATAAATGTAAGTTATTGATGTTTTTTACACGTGTTGTTTCCACCAAGCACCATCAGCTGTTGACGTCGTGTATGTGGTGTAACTTGTTTTTGTTTGTTTTGTTCTGCGAATGATAGGCTATGCCAGTGTTTCTTAAATCTGGTCCTGGGGACCCCCTGCCCTGCATGTTTTTTATGTTCCTGACTCCAGCACACCTGATTCAAATGATCAGCTCGTCATCAAGCTCTGCTCGAGCCTGATAACGAGCCATTCATTTGAATCAGATGTGCTGGAGTGGGGTAACATCTAAAACATGCAGGGCAGGGGGTCTCCAGGACCAGGATTGGGAAACACTGGGCTATGCTAATGCTAGTTGAGCTAACAGCTGAATGCAGTTGAATGCAACAGTTGAATGCATAACAGTTGAATGCTAAAGCTCTGGGCTAACAGTTACCGGGGCCCTAGCATTACCCGGTGAACCAGGCAAATATAAAAACAAGCGGGTTAGACCCTGCACAGTGAGTACATGACCAGAAGCACCACTCAGACATTTAATTTGTGGATGTATTTTAACTGCCGCAGCGCCCAGTGTAGCTCTCTCGGTAGCCTCAGTCAGCTGCACCGACCCCCAGTAATAAACTCTACACCGCTGATCGTGTTATAGCTGTGTTTAATATACTACTGAAAAGGCTTTGAAAATTTGCTGGCAAATAGTGGCGGTATTTGGCGGAAACGCGCTGGAAGCCGGTCACAATTAGATGTAGAAGAAGAAGAGGTTGACATTATGTCGTCATTCCCGGTAAGTACGGCGCTCGGCAGTATGCGATTTGAGACAGCACTACACCCTCAAAATTTGCGCACTAAGCCAGTGAGTATGTAGTATGCTTAGTACACTCAATTTGAAAGTTTTGAGTATGGAAGTATGCGATTTGGGACACACATTAAAAACTGTCAAAGAATAACACTACTCTCTGATGAGCCCATCTCACAACTTTGAGCAGAGAAACCAACAACACGGACTTAAGCCGCTGAACCGGCAATTGTGGGTGATGGATTCACTGGACCTTGTAAGTCTCAGAACCAGTATAAGTTGCTGTGCGAATATATGTTTTATTTACTTGAAAAATAATGTGTAAACAATGTTTTATATTATATCTGGCTGTTGTCAAGAATATGCTGAGTATAATATTAGTGTTGACTGAAATCAATGCCGTTTTGCAGTGTTTGAGAAAAATTATAACTGTACATCCCCAGCCGTCCATGAACGACGCAAGAATAGTTACTTTACTGTCAGCGGCTGGCGAGTGAGTGAGTTGTGTCCGAAATGTTGTTTTAATTTAGCTGATTGAGTGGACTATATAGCCCACTACATCTAATTCACTATATAGTGAGTAGGGGATGAGTGAATGATTTCGGACACAACCAAAGATTTTGGTTTGTGAAAAATAGTTTACAAGTGGTTCCTGTCACATGACATCATCTGCTTCCTGCTCCTTCCGTCAGGCATGATGGATGCAATCTGTCCTGGAATGAGGCAGTTTTCATCAATTTCGTATGCCCCCCAAACAAATTTATAATTATTTAATCATTCAAGTCTCTAGAGTAACCATCCACCAAAACATTGTACCTGGGATAGATACTTTGTTATTCATGGGCTTATTTCTGTGAGTGGCAACAAAAGTTGCTGGTGGGCACACAGCTAGTTACTAAATGAAGGAAAACACTGCCCGCAGGATTGCTCATAAATTTACTGATTAGGTCATTTTCTCGACACTCAACTCTTTACCAGAGCAAATACCAACACCTACCACCCCCACCCCCACACCAATTTTTAATTCATGAATTTAATATGACTAAGTTATTATTTTATCATGACTTTATTACTATGATAACTTTTTATTTCTCTATATATCTATTATGTACCCGAGGGACAAGCTGCGTGACTACCGGCAGCAATCGTTGCCAGTCATAAAAATGCTATTTTCTTCAAAACATACTTATATACACAGATTTTAAAACAACTGTGGAGTTAAATTTACTGAACTGGCCTTCCTGAAGTCCCAACTTGTCACCAGGTAAAATTATTTGATGCATCTTAAAATGAGACTTCAAAGTAAAACCCTTCAGCAGCTGAAATGCTATAAACGCAAGAAATTCACTTTCACAATTTCAGAAATTGGATTCCCAGAAGTTTGCAGCATCTTTTTATAAGAAGAGATGATGCAACACAAAGGTAAAATTTCTCTTCTCCAAACTGTTTTCGAACAGGTTGCTGGAATCAAATTCAAAATAAGCACAATTTTTTTTCATTGATTTTTTTTTTTCCTCAAAAGATTGCAGTGTGTAAATGATTTTTAAACATTAAATTCTGTTAAAGAGACGCAGGGTTTATCTTTTACAGACTTTGGATGAATTAATAAATAGAGGTTTTAGCAATCTATCCTCTGTAACATCTGTGAAATCTCATGTTCTGGTAAATAAAGAATCCTAAACGTTTCTTTACCAAAAAAACGTCATGAAAGCTTAAAATTCTTTCCAGTCTTTCTGTATTTACAGTCTCACAAGGAAAACCTCCAACTGATTTTCTTCAGCGTCATTGTCGTCCCTCTAAAATGGTGACTCGCCAGACTACAAGTGAAACTAACAGCTGGAGTGTTTCTGTATCTAAGTCCATCCTGTAAAGACGGAGGACAGAAGAAGGAAGGAAACAGCACCAGGTTTTATACACTTCTGTTTCAGTGTATGGAGAATGGCCTTGGTGGTTTTAATGGAGGTGAGAGCAGGCAGCTGATCAGTCAGGGGTCAGCGGGAGGTGGTGACTCGACGTGTCAAAAGCTCAAGAGGGTCGTGTGATTTAATGGACGAGACGGCCGAGCTGATTTTACTGATAAATAAATAATGTCAGCTGATGTGAAGGGTGAATGAGTCACGGTGAGCAACATGGCATAAAACAGCGTGAATGTGAGGGTGCCTTTTTATCAAATAAACACCATCCATCATCATCAGCGCCTCCGTAATGAAGCTTTTTTTTCCTCTTTCTGATCGAGCATGCATGAATCAACAAGTGCACAAAACAACTAGTCAGGGCCTTTTTTTCATTCTATGAAATTTTAAAAAGCATAAATAAGATTGTTTATTATTATTATTATTTTTTGTCAGATTAGTTTTTGTTTCACTTTTTGTATTTAACCTTTATTCAACCTGATAAAAAAACCTATTGGGATCAAGATCTCTTTTACAAAGGCAACCTGGCCAAGAGAGCACTATCATGCAATCTGCTTTTATATGGTTAAATAAAGGTCAAATAATAGGAATAATAACAAAAAAAAAACTTTTTTGATGGTTGGCTGTTGATTCAAACAGAGGAACAACCATTAGCATTGAAGGAGGCTTTTTTATGCAGTTTGAGACCAACAGGCTGTAATTTTAGACCTCTTATGTTCTTTTCAGAGCGATTTCATGATGCAAGACTGGCCTCCACCCTTTCTCTTCAGTATAACTAAAACAGTCTAAAACTTGTCCATTAAAGTTCAGAACAGCACGCCGGTAAGAGCCTTTCGACTGACGTCTGTTATTATTATTGCATATGATTGAAACAGTTGATCTCAATGTGTGACAAAGAACACAAAAGAAGTGACGGAAGCAACATTCAGGTTCTTTTCATGTGTGCACTCTTCTTCTACAGGAGGCGATGTTGGACCCTGTGTGTATCTGATGATTTATGCACCGAAGAGGACATTATGATGATTTCATTTTTTAAAGCAAATGGGTCCCACCTTCCTAATGTCTGGTGTCATTTTAGCAAATGTTTTCCTGCTGTATTTTATATGGTGTTGATTCAAAAAAAAGAAAGAAAGAAAAGCGTGGCAGCATTAATAAAACAGCTCCCTGCTGTGGGAACGAGCAGTCGAGCTCGCAGGAAACGGGTCCAGCGCTGTTAGGGAGCAGCCTTGTGTACTTAGGCTACTCACTGTGTGGAAATCAGCTTTTATAGGCGGTGATATTTTATCGATGTAACATAAGGTGTTAGATAATATCAATTGCAGCCAGGGCTCCACAGCAGCTGCAGCTGTTAAGACGAACTGCCAGGAAAATCTGAACGACTCCTTTCAAATATGGAAGCTATTGTGCAGACAATAAAATGAGGGAAACAGTCTCGGCACACTTTTATTGAAAACTGCGTGCAGCGTTTTTTTTCTTATATCTGCTCAGAGTGAATTAGAAATTCTTTGTTAGTGAGCAGCTGAGCTCTCATAAAGTCACATCAGATTGTTGTATAGTTTACTATCTGATATAAAAATGTCATCACATCAATAAGAATCATAAGAGTGCAGGTAAATCTGCTCTTATAAATAAAACGAGTAAATAAAACATGCGTGTGGTTATAAAAACCCTCATAACCTTGTTTAATTAATGAGTGCATCAACATTTAAATCTAATCATATCAAACCATGTTCTTTGGAGATTTTTTAAAAATATATTCACCAGCCTTTCACAGTGTCTAAAGCACCAAACTGAGGTCTATATTTAGGTAACACACCTGTGTGTGTGAGTGATAAGCTGTCAGGTGAAGTGACACATGTGCACCATGTGGAACCTCTTCATTGAGTCCTTCTGGGTGACATTATGACAAAGAGTCCCCTCCAGCAGCCTCGCTCCGGGGTCGGGCCCTGCATCAGCGCTCTTTTGGAAACTTAATTCATCATCAGTCTGATTAATCAAGTTAATAAATTGAACCAATTATCCCAGTGCCGGCCCATTACTAACTTATGTTAGCTGACAGCTACCTTCACAGTGATGGACAAGGAGCTATACAGAGCTGTGTTATGAATGTCAAAACATATGGAGCGTAATATGAGTCAGGAGAACACGGCATCGCAGATACTGCTCCACTGATGCAGCTGTTTAAGGATATGTAGGTTAAGAACAAAAATTCATCATTGTGACAGTCAGACATGGGAAATAATACTGAAATAGATGCTCCTTAGAAAACTGAACATTTTTGCTTTCTGTAGTGTGAAATAAAGCAAAAACATGAGGCTGCAGATGACAAGCAAATGGTGTCTTCACCTGATAATGATTTGCTGCATTTTTAAAAAGGAAGTTTCTCAAGTTTCGGGTGGTTTGGGTTGTATCTGAACCAGATTGATTTAAGTCAATACCATGCCAGCTGACAAAGTTTAACACTGAAAGGGAGATCTGTGTTTTTCTGGAAGAAAAGTATTTCTTGGATGTATTTTGTAATAATGTAGAGTGATAGAGCATGGGTTTAAACATGGGTTAATCTGTACATTCCAACCCACAGTCAGCAGTTATTCTGCAGTGGTCTGTTCAAACTTGAGAGTCTATCAATAAAATGAAAAGTGAGGTTACATTGGCTCTGTTTGGTGAGGTTGGAGTTGGTAGATGAGCACTGGTAGGACATATGCACGATTCACTAATGTTACACCTTACGGACACGTCACAGAGCACCATGCTGCGAGTTGCGCTAAATATAGCCTGGTAGTAGACTAAGGTACGAAATGAGTTTACCAAGTTTGCTTTGTGTCATGTTTCAAATGTCAGCTCTATGTATCTGCAAATAAATACAATATTTGCTGCTTTGAATTGCTTTGAAAAAGTTGTCTTGAACAAAGAAAAGTTGAAAAGAAGAGCTGTTTTCTATTCATGTGCAATTGACGTATGACGCTCCCTGTAGTGTACAAAACAACCACAGCCAAAAGCTAAAGTAGCACGGCAGCATCAACTTCGCCCTCACATGAGGATTTAGTTCCTAAAAGAGGAGCTACCTCAGTGATGTGGAGGTGGTTTGGCTGACCAAAGATCAGACGGACCTATTACTGCAAAGGGTGGCAACACCACAAGCATGTTTCTCCACCTAAGGCTGAAACGCATGGCCAAATACAACCAGGCTATGAAGACACATGAAGAGGAAGCGAAAGCTACATTATCATAGGTAAATTTTTTTGCCTCAATGACGGACGTGTAGTCGAGCCGAACGACCGGACCCAATATCAGCATTACCCCCTAATTCAGACATAAAGTGTGAGCACCGTGCAGCTCAGTTCCACAAATTTTGGGCCCTCATACTCATACTGGATGCATCTCTAGAGCGCCGTGCAAGGCAGTGCCCATAGGAGCTGGATACCTGAGATCAGAAGATCACAGGAGAACCACATGTTCCTGCAGGAATCTTACCCATGACAACATACTTTCACGGTAATCAATTAGCATGTTAAGCTCATCTGGTCCTCCCAAAACTTCAGCTCCTTCAGTCCATGCCTTCTCCTTACTGTTGGTGTCCTTATAGAAAGAATGTGTGTGTTGGACAGAATTATGAAGTTTTTCACCTCCAAAGTTAACTTTTCCTCCCCCAAAACGTCAGATTTCCTCTGGATCTGACCTACTTACTATGTTTACATTTCAAGCTTGTGTAGTTGTAGTAAATGATTGGAAATTGGAAAAGTGGCTTTCATACTGTGTGAGTGATAAAAATGTTTTTTTTTAGAAGCTAATAAGAAGTTGTTCTTTTCTTTCCCATGTCATCATAAATACTGTTCTCGCAAACTTCCTTAAAATATTGTGATATGATTTTAAGGCTATATCACCCACCCCTAGCATGTAATGCATGTAGGAGTCACATCCTCATGGTGGTGGTAACAATGCTCATGGGAAACAGTTGCTTTTCCAGACAGACACTTGCCTCTGACATTGTCTCCTGCTGGTCAGGCATCGTCAGCATCCCTTGAGAATTCCTCGGGGTCGCCTGTGCCCTTGCTTTATGTGACCTGCAAACATGAAGCCAAACTCACTAGGGAAGTGTTCACAGACCAGTGTGGAACTTGCAGCAGCATCCCTCAGGCCAAGCTGCCTGGAGCAAAGCAGAAACCAAATTAATTTCTCACCATTTTTTGTTTTATTGTCTTAATAAAACAACCAAGACTCTCATAGTTTATTTAAAATTAACAGTTTGAAGAGGAAAATATCTCAATATTTCTCCCCACAGCAGATGTTACATTAACAGTAAACATCTCCAGAGCTTAAATTCTCCTCGGCTGCTCTCTGACCTCTGATTGACACACACTCCTCACCTCTGTCTGCCCTTGTGTTTGAACTCTGTTACAAAAAGTCATTCTACATTCTGCCTGTGTGTGCATTTGTGTGTGTCACCAAGCACACATACTGTACCTGCTCCCGCTGCAGCATTTCTTGTTGTGTCAATAACATGATGCATTCTACTTCATGTTCTGATGGGATAAAGACTAAGAGGTTTCTTCTTTTGCCCCCTGGTGTTTCCACTCATGTTAGTTCTTCTTTACAGCGGACACATGAGGAAAATATCACCGTCTTAGCTCTTGCATAATTGCAATTTAAAGAGGCTGTGAGGAGTTTGAAAGTGGTCTTAAAAATTCTCCCTTCAAGATATATGCCTGATCCTAATCCACACTTTAAAATGAGATTATCAGCAGCAATAATGCTGGTTACAGGTTATTTTAAATGGCTACTTCTTCGCGTCCGGTTCAGGTCATCCAGGACCAGATTGATTTACAGCGGGTTAAGGTCTGTAAGACGATACCACTCCAGCTGATGAACTTCAGTTGTGAGAAGAGATAAAACACAGATATCTGAGCCCGATACAGCCCGAGCTAAAGGCTACCAAGCTAAAGGCTAATTAGCCTTTAGCTCGGACTGCACCACTCTATAACACAGGGGCTAAACTGTATGCGCTAATGTTCATTCCAACCCACAGTCAGCAGTTATTCTGCAGTGGTCTGTTCAAACTTGAGAGTCTGTCAATAAAATGAAGAGTGAGGTTACGTTAGCTCTGCTTTGTAGATGACTGGCAGGACATAGCTAACCGTGATTTACTGACGTTACATCTTACGGACATGTGTCAGAACACTAAGCTGCCAGCTGCGCTAAATATATACGGCTACTAAACTACTTACGGAGTGACAGTGTCTACTTGTTGTCACGTTAGCCTACAGATACATCAGAGCATGTCGCAACATGTAGCCAGCCACAACAACGTTTGCTTGATGTCACATTTCAAACCGTAGCGCTACGCAACTGTACTGATAAGTCCCTTACCTCGGTGCGTTGTATCCAGTAAAAAGTTGTCTTGAACAAAGAACATTTGTTTTGATCTGATCTCCATTTAATTCTAAAACAAACACACGCCTCGCTAAAAGTAATTTATGACGGTGTGCGGAGACTCCAGGCCACAAGGTGGTGAGGGAGTGCAATTAAAACAGAGCCTCTTCATAGCATCTTACAGAGAGCATAAAGCATAAAGATGAGCAAAGCAGAAAACAGAGCTTATGTTAAAGGCAATCTCACTATTTCAATGATTTTGCTTTGTATTTCATCTGAGTTTGAACATCGCAAAGAATATGGAAGAAAAGGAATAAGAAAGTCTATAAAATATCAACTCTTTAGGTCTCATTGGTTTTAGTCACTAAATGCAGAAATGTTACATCTTGCACCTCTGCAGGTCTTTTTGTAATTTGTTTTTTTTGGCATGGGAACTAAGTGCCGCAGCAGCTCTCTATTTGCTTTTAGCACCTTTTTTCATCTTCAAGTAGCTGTAAATGGACGGAGATGAAGGGGAAACCATAGAGGCAGAAATGTCAGCACTTGGCAAAATAATCAGACTGAGTCACCGGCATTGATCAGCACCCACTCCCACCCACCCACTTACCCCCCCTCCCCCTAATGCTGCAGACCTATGCTGCTACATTAAAGCCACACTGTGCATCAGTCATGGAAAATGTCACTTAATGCACTTTTAATAAACACGCCTACACAAACGGATGAGATGCTTCTGCTCACCATATTGAGATTGGACAGATGTCAGTGGCAGTCCAAACAGAAACGCTGCTGTGAGTCGCACAGAGAGTCGGCAGCAGTGAATCATCTCAAATGTCCGACTGGATAAATGCATTTTTAAAGCCTTTTCAGAAAGCCGGACACACAATACTTCATTTTGACACAGCGACTGTGGGCACATCGTCTGTGTCGGCCTGACAAATGCGGTCCAGATAGAGTTCTGTTTTCCTTCTTCTCTTTTTTTTCTGTCAGAGGTATCAGGGATGTTGGACAATACATTTCATCTTTCCTATCTTGAAGAAAAAAAAAAGATACAGCAAAGTATCTGTGTATCCCAGCCTGTGAGTCATTGCAGACTCCTTTCCTCAATAACATGCTTGTCAAGAGTATCTTCTCTCATTTTCACTCCCCTCACTCTTTTCCCTATGGACGCTTATGAGCAAACAACAGACCGCGGTGAATGGATGCTCGGTCCTCCAGGTTAGTGTACTTCATTAGAGGCCCAGTTTTGCACGTCTGGCTTAATTTAACAGTCCGGAAAGCCTTGGGACAATTCTTCTGACATTTTAAGAATGCCAGGCCCGGCATAGGAGGCTTATGTTTATGTGAAACCATAGAGAGAGAAAGGCTACTCTGCCTGTTAATGATGGTTTAGAGCCTAAGGAGACAGGATGCAGACAGATCCAGGGAGCACACAGCTGGAGTGGGGAGGTGGGGGGGATGCATTGGAAGGTAACACAGAGCCAGGAGGGGGGTCACATCTCCCCCCATTCATGACAGGAGAAGTCATTCATACACAGCTCTCCTCTGGCTTTCTAGTTTCCACCGAACACACTCCCTCTCTTTGCCTCTTCCACAAATGCAGCACATTACGGAGTGACACATTCGGAGAGGATGATATATGAGAGAAGAAAGGCTTTTATTTATCACACTGTGCGCACTGCATATGTATGCACAGGCAAAATAAAGGCAATATGAATATAAGATGACTTGACTTTATTTTTATGACACAGATTTTTATAGGGCACATTTGGCACCGCAATTTATGCAGCGTAAAAATATGCACTGTGTTTTTTTTTTATTCCTCATTGGGAGCAGGCAGGAGCTGAAATTAAGAGCGGAGATGCCAGTTTTCATGAGATCTGCTGGAACAGATTATTTCTGATTAAAGAGAAAACAAGCTTTTTTTTCTAGAGGTACCGAGACTTGTTAACTGGCTAATTGGGAAATCAGGATCTTGGAAAATGTTTTCCAAATAGACTTAACAGGAGGACGACATCATCATCATCGCGTCAGCGCAGAATTTATAGTCGGTGCCTCTGGGAATTCTTCATTATTAATACAAATGGAGGAGAGTCATTGTAGCTGTGAAAAATGTGCAGTGCAGAGCTGCCACTGCATTTTCTGTTAATGATTTCAGTGACCACAAGGCCAGAATGTACTGGAAACAGCAAAATAATGGGTACAGTCAATAGAGAAAAAAGGTCATCTTAACAAATTGACAAACCTGGCTGGATAAAGACACCAGAAGGCTTACTTAATGGCTTACACATGGTGCTGTCCTACAAAGGAGAGCCTGCTCATTATTTCCAGTGAAGGCGAAGGTTATTATATTGCAATGTCCTCCAGACTGACAAACCGTTCTATCAATAAGAGCTGCTCTCTTGTGATGTGCTCTGAATTCACCCATCAGTGATTATTATTTAGGAATCTGAACAGGACTTTCCTTCAGTCTACTCAAAGACGGACAGGTAAAACAGAATGTTTAAACGTGTCCAACAAGTCAGTCCACATCTTTCTTTCTGGCCTCATACATTTTTTTGTAGTGCTCTTCATTGTATACTTTGCAGAGTTTGTGTAGAAAATCCAGATATTACCGCCATTCATTGAAGCTACTCACCTTAAAAAGACTGTAGATGAGTTAAAGGACTGCATTAAGTCAGTTACTTTCCACTTTTTCTGCTGCCCTCAAGGATTTTTGCCAAAACCAACGCTGTGAACATGTTTCCCTCCGTGGGAAAATCTGAGTGTTTTAATAGAACGTCGTATAGAACATGAATGTAAGTCAGTAACGTGACTCATTATGAATTACAAAGCCAAAAAAGTGTTCACCATATTGGAAATGCTGACACCACTTCACTTTCCACTGAACTAGAAACAGACAGAGAGGTGGAGCCGCCTGGCAAACACCCACAAGTCCAGCTGTCGGTCCAATCAGCCCTGTAATGTGTCTGCATTCATAACTCTTTGCCTTATTATTAAGAAAGCAGATCTAACAAAGCTTGCCTCTGTTTCCCCAACAGTAAATGTTCTTTTGGCTCAAACAATTTAAATCTAAATCTTTCTTTTGCATGTTCTGTTAATATTTGAAAGCCAGTAATTATTCAGTACTGAACTCATTTTCTGGTCCTATGTTAGCCTCATTTTCTTTTTATGTATTTTATGGATTAATTTTCAGTCTTTCAATTTCTTTTAATGGAATAATTTTATGCAGTAAATTTTTAATCAGTTTTTATGTAAAGCACATTGAGTTGCCTTGTGTATGAATTGTGTGGTATGATTGAAACTGCCTAGCCTATTTACTCCCAGCAAATAGTATCTGTATTGCTTTTAATGTAAAGTAAAGGGCCCACATTAAAATTACAAGGATTTGTGCAAACTCTCCACAAAAGCCGGGCTTGTCAAATCAGGCTATGAAAATAATGAACATTAGTATAATTTTTTACTCCCATAGAACTTCATTCTTTAACCAACACCGAACTGTACTGATAACAGTTTTTAAATATTTAAACCCTTTGGATGTAAAGTTTTTATTTTTACTATGATTTATTTATTCATTTATTTTGTCATAATGCAGTAAATGATTGATTTGATTTTTATTATTGTGTCAGGCATATACAATATGCATGACCCAATGGGCTTACAAGACACCGTTATTCAGTCATCAAGTTCAGGGATCATTGTAGACATTTACAAAGAAGAAAAAAAGTTAATTATAATAATAACCTCACAAAAATAAACTATCCTGACATTTTTTTCCAGGCCCTGGACGATTAAGCTTGAACATATCAGGACTTTTAACGTACATTTCATTCATCAGAGGAGCTCTCAACTCATTGTAAAAAGGACAGAACAGAAGAAAATGTGCTTCATTCTCGACTTCACCTAATTCACATAGTATAGTCAGTATCATATAAATAATAAAGTATAGTATAGTATAGTATAGTATAGTATAAATGATATAAAGGTGTCATTCTAATCTTTTCTTGAAATTTGGCTTGGGCTTATGCAATGAGGCTAACAGTTCTCATAATTTTCAAAGTTGATCGTTTGTTAGAGTCTAAGGCCTGAACCACTTGTACATGGATATATTCCTGAACGCACATTTTTCTGTCCAATTGGGCCTCTCAACCACACGAACACGGCGATTTCACCCACATAAACGGAGATTTTTAAAAACGGATAAAAAAGTGAAGAAATAAGAAAATATCCGGTTGAGTGGATCCGTGTAGCGATGTTAAACGGAGCTGGTGTTGATGCGATGATGTCAAGCGCCTAGCAACAAGTCACTGTAGCAATGGTTTTTAACTTTTTAACATGCTCATAACGTTCTTCTTCTATGGTTTTCACATTTTGCTAACCTTCCACTTATCGGCCAGGCATAGCATTGCAGGCTTCAGAGGTGATCATTTTCAGTTTGGCCCTTTTGTATGGACAGAGATATTTCTGTGGTGTGGACGGAGATATTTTTTTTAAATGAGGACAAAAATATCCAATCAAAAAAATATCAATATACGTGTGGTTCAGGCGTACATTTCAATTCAAATGGGATTTATGGTATTAATTTTTTTCTTCGGCAGAGTATAGAGTTTAAAGATATTTGTTCACAATGTTGCCAAAAATTGAGGCCAAATGCATAAAGGCAAAATACTAAAATAATCACAACATCAAAAAAATTAATAAATAAATAAAATAATAATTAAAAAATAATAATTCTTTTGTATTAGGAATCAGCATCTTGTGGATTTTCTTTAGTTTTAATTTTAATTTAAATTTTAATTAATTGTATTTATTTTTTCGTAGCTTTGGTTTCATTTTCTGGTCGGCCGTCAGGATGTTGTTTCATCTCAGCAAACGCTACTGCTGATGGACTCAGTGCACCGTGAGACTCCCCATTTATCAGCTGAACTCTGCTGTTGTTGAGTTGCTAGAAACTGTCTCTCCTGAAACTTTTCTTGAAGCACAATTAAGCTCGGTAACTTTTGGATTCGGTTTTGTGGAGGAAATACCAAACATGTCTTTACCTGAAAGGCCTCTCAAGCTGTGGATTTACTCCTTCCGTCCGTCTTTTCCAGACGAGCTGAGAGCCTCCTCGCCTCATGGACAACTAACTTCACGTCTTCAAAGTAAGTCCGCGTTTTATGGTTGTGCTCTTTCTTTTTAATGTAAAGCAGTTTTCATATTTCTCTGTGTCTTGCTAACCACGTGTTAGCCGTGTTGACGCTGACTTCCCTGCAGTGCGCGTTTGGTTATGGCTGCCATGCTGTCTGCTGTTTGTGTGGTGCTGAAATATGTCTGGGCATGCCTGGGTTTGATGTTATTGGCTGGATTGATTGATTCTGCTGCAGTTTCCCCTGCTGGTCTCTGGTGCTTTTGTTTTGTTGGTGTTTTATAGCTGACTGTAAACAGAGTGTGTTCTGGTTTGGATGTAAACACTGCTGTCTCACACAAACCGGTTATTATTTCCCTGTAAGCTTTCTGCTTTATGAAAAACTCCGGCTGGCTCACACTTTGTGGGGGACTTGAAGTCAGGTGCTTCATATTTATTTATGTGCAACACTTTACGTCAAAACACTTGGTTTATGTGACAGCTGGCTTTATTATTCCTCTCATCATAATTACATCAAACTGCTCAGCTGCTGCTCAGAGGTTAACAGCTGCTTAACACCACGCTAACCTGAAGATACAGTACAATCAAAACAACTTTATTAATCCCATGGGGGGCAATTTGTTTGTAGCAGCTTGTACTGAAAGCACACAAGCACACAAACAGTAATAGGCTAAATGACACAGCCTTAAGAGGACATTAATCTGTGTGATATTAAAAACCTGCTTATGAATATGCTTGATAATATAATAAAAGTTAGTATAAAAAAAAAAGAAAACCTGTGGGATATTGTCGCTAAATCACAAAGTTTTACGAGCAGGTAAAACCTGATGACAGTTTGAAAGCATCAGAGGAAATTCACTTGCAAGAACACGTCCGGAAGAAAACCTCTTTGTGTTTATGGAGCACTCATTTGTTGTAAAAAGATTTCACGTCTTTTTGTTTCACTGAGGCTTTAACAACACCGCTCAGGCTGTTTCTGAGCTTTTACTGCCATGCTGTGAAACCCACTGTTAAAAATTTGAGGAAAAAATAAAAGAGGGCATGAGGATGTCAATAAAAGATTGATAAAGACACAGGATGAGGATGGCACTTAGAGAGGAAGAAGGTAGAGTGAAATTTCTGCGGCTTTACATTTACAGTGTCATGTTGGTGTAAATTGTGAGGTGATAAGTGAAAATCCCGGTCTCATCTGCTATTACCAGTTTGTGGTCAGAAACTCAGATTGATGTTGTTAAATCTGCTGAGGTCTCAGACTTTTGAAGTAAACACTCAATCGTCAAGAGGCTTTATTCTGCAGCTATATTTAGATTTACATCCTGACTCACTGTATGGTAAATTTTCTGTGATGGTCAGCACTGATTTACAGAGAAGTGTCACATAAATGCTGCTTTATACTGTACTTTGCACTCCGCTCTCTTTAATCTGGTTCCAGCTGGAGCTTCTGATCATCACTCCTCGGTGTGTGCCGTGCAGAGCTTTGTGGGTGTTTGCTGACAGTGAAAATGTCAGAACTTCTATGTCAAATATCAACTCTACAATTCTGTGTCTTCAAATGATAACTTTGATCTGTGGGAGATGTCTGACTGAAATGTTCAACTCCTGCTGTTGGGATCAAAAACTGTCACATTTTGACATCTTATTGCTCCATCTCTGGCCTCACCTGGGCTTCCAGTGGTCAGTGATTCTTTTTAAATTTTTATAACAAGTAGTGAAAGAAAATCCGCCAGTACACTTTTTGCTGCCAGTGTGAACGCACTTATGCACTCAAAATAGTGAGTGTACATACAGAAGTATACGATTGGAGACCAAATCAAAGTCTGCAGATTGACATTCTTTGAGGAGAACTGATCTTTTTATAACCAGAGCCACCATCATCTTAAAGAGGATGAGCCACATCCAGTAATTAAGTAGTGACATCAAATCTGAAGCTGTTTCTGACGATTTGGCAGACTAAATGGTGCTATAGAACTGTAGTTCCTCAAGTGTCCACTTGAGGCTGTTGATGGAAGCAACAAAAACCACATTCACACCCATTCAATTATAAATAAAGTAAAACAAAACATGTTTAAAGCCTGATTTTGGTCTGAAAAGCTTATTGCTCTACTGGCACACACTGCTTGAGAGCAACATTATTTATGACTCATAAGTTTTATGATGTTAAGTGCTTCCCCCTCCATTATATCAAGGGGCACCCCTTGGAAGTCAAGTTAATTTTAATTTCTTCATAGCACCAGATCAACTCAGAAACAATTTAAAGTAATCTCTCTCATAGATCAGGTTTATACCTTGTTCTTTTATTTAAATGGCTAAAAAGCCATATCCTCTTTTAAGACCCCAGCTTTTGTCTGGTGTGCATGTCTTAGTTCACCTTGCTATTTGGGATAAGTAAGACCTGATTAGTAAAATAACTAAACGTTGTTATTGTACAGGACGCTTGATTATTTTTGTTATGAATTCTCTATTAGTTGCTTGTTATTAGTCTTACTGAACTTAAATGTATTTTTTTTTCCACTAAAATGGGTGTAAAGCTGTGATATCACCAAAAGATGATGCGGGCAATGTCCCTAAATGTAGCTAACAAGTCAGAGTTAAAAAAAAATAAGTATCATGGGTCTGAGAGGCAGAAATGTAATGTCCACATATGTGGATGCTGGGTCTTAAGAGGACACGAATAAGTGGCCAGAAATTGCGAAAAATCTGGAGGCAATATATTCAATGTCTGCAGCTATTCTCCTCCAACAATGTCTCCAAACAATGTCTTTGTAATTTTCGTCTTTGTACTTTTTATGTCTCTTGTCGTAAAGAACCGGGTGCTGGGACATGAACACAATCAATGTTGAATGTTTTGGTTTGTGACTTGTCCACAACGAGTGTTTTCATTGGTTGGATGTGTACTTGTTGCAAGCAACTTTGGTAAAATCGACCCTGGCCTGAAGAATTTAAAAACAGTAGGTTCCAATAAAATAAATAACGCTAAAAAAATATTTGCGCGAAAAATATGCATCTGGTGTGCAAAGGGCTTTGGGCTCTGGTTGTTGTTGAGCTTATGCAGTATAGAAAACTGTGGTGTACCACATGCATTTACCCTGTTTACAATGTTTTGCTTGACTTTTCAATTGTCCTTGTTTCTAATCGTTGACGAATGGCTAGCTGATAACAGCTGATTGGTTATTCTGTATTCCTTCATCAAACATCTAACTATTACCACTAACAATGTTAACTCGTAATGCAGAGTACCTGCATTTGGAATTTGTTGCATAGAGGTTTTCTAGGAAGTTCCTTGGACATACAACGCTCTACACCTGCCTCGGTTCCATGCTGCAATTGGATAATTGGCAAATTTTTGAGGGTGAGAGGATATGTGATTTGGTGACGGTCACATGTTCAGGTCCACTCCTCCACTTGCTGTACCATGCACGGCAAAGTCCCAACCGATTGGACACAGAAAACACAAACATATGCATACTCACAAATAGAAACAGCCCACTCCATGTAGCGGACAGAGAGTCGGGATAAAACACAGCAATCATCACAAGAAATGTAGAAAAATACTTTTTTAAGTGGCCCCAGGGCACCCCACCACAATGCCATCTTTTTGACCCCCCCTAGGCTGCAGATGTAGGGGAAACACAGAAGGAAACGGTAAAACTAGAGGTGTTGTTGGCCTGAATCCCACCTTAACTCCACCCCTTTCAGAGATGGGTACCTCACATTTGAAATGATACAGTTACAATGTCTGGTACCTTGCAATCAGTAAAGGTACTCAACAGTACCAATTTTTGTACTTTTGCGTTTGTTTGTGGCAATAAATATTACTTTAACTTCCAATTTAACAAATCTCTATGAATAAACTTGCAATGCTGCGTTCATGTCCACCACGGAAAATTGCCTTCTCCTCACAGTCACAAGGATGCGTTTAGGTACCTAAATATGGCATGCTTTGATTTGACGTTATTGACACTCAATACTACAGACAGAATTTAGTCGGTACCTGTAAAAGAACCTAATTTGGTTCCCATTTCTAACCCCTTTCCCTGTCGATGACGTTAAATTTGTGGTGTCTGCATTTTCAATATGGCGACTTCAGATGGATAATCAAACTTTTTTAGTCCCCTTAGCAGTGCTGATACTTGGGCTCTGCTTTTCAACAATACTGATTTTGGTCTGAACCAATCTTAATTTAACAGTGTCTGTACCCCTTAATATAAGGATGTAACTGTTTTTGCAACTTCTTGCTTTTGTAATATTTTAAACCAAAATGAAGTGAGTATAAAAACTGATCCTGTCATTTCACACAGCGTTAAAGTGACAATAAGATATTATCTGAGACGATATATTGCACACCCTTGCATAGAAATCCCCTTTTCATACAACATCACTCAGAGGCTCAACCACCAAGGACTGAGCTGTCATTGTGATGGTAATAAAATGCATATTGACATTTTTAAAAAGCAGAGATAATAACATTTGACACTCAGAAGGATATTTCATGGTACTTTATATTTTATGAGCTGTTGTAAAACTCGACAGCAGTCATCGCTTTGGCACCGAGGTCAGCCCTCTGAATCCTTTGGTGTCCTTCTTGATTGTAAGAAACTGCTGCTAATTTTTGAAGAGCTTATTTTAAATGTAGAGCACATTCAAACGGTCACGTACCCTCAAACTAAAAAAATCCGGCTCCTGGATTTCTGCACACATACTAATGACTTAAATTCATCTTGTTTTTCAGCTGCTCTCATAAACCTCTTGTTAAACCTCCACTGCAACCTGAAAGATGAGAGTGTTCGCTCGGTATTCTCGCTGCACAGCCCTATTTGAACAACAAGGTCAATGCTGATTTGCATTTCGCCTCACACAACGTAGTTCATTAATATCGTTATTAAGTTTCCCACGTTAAATCTTGAGGTGAAGTGCTTTGCTATTTCCATTTTATCCTACGTCTGATACATTTCTATTTCTCTAAGTTTCATCCTTTCATGTGAAGCTGTGGTCTTCTTTCTGACTTCTGGCTATTTACAGGAAACGTATTTACACTCACCTTGTTTTGAATTCCTGTGCCAAACAGTGAAAAAAAGACTGATACTGTAATAGTACTGAAAAGGAAAGAGATCCATCTTTCAATATTTCAGCCCTCTCCGGGTTCACCTATGTTATATTTTAGCAAAGGGGCCACAGACACATCCCGAATAAATATTTTACAGCTATAAATAATTCTATTTGTTTCTTCTGCCTGTGAGGAGCTGCTGCTCTCTACTTTGCAGGCTCTGTAGGCCTCTGTCACACATCTTGAATAGCATGTGTGCACTACCTCAGACTACATCTCTAGTTTAGAGAGGAGAGTCAACATGGAGGAAGCAGACGGCTTATTGTGCAAGAAAATGATGGAATATATATTACCCTGAGGGTAACTCTGTTGTTTATTTGGCTTCAGTTTCTATAATGTTCCCATTATGGTAGTTCATCACAGCGAATACTAACTTAAATGCCAAGACAGCCCTCCTCGTAATGCTATATCAACATGAAAATCATATTTTCTCTGCCGTTACTGAATTAATTAGAAAGGTAATGCATTATTGAAGGATGCAGGACAAGAGGACAGGGATTCCTATCAGGACTGTGTTTGATATTCAGCTCACCAGTTCGCCTTTTGTTTTCTCCTGTAGTGTGTTGAAGCTTTTCATGTGGGCACTGTGGGCAATGTTTTTGGCGTTCCTCAGAGACCCGCTTTGGTCCCGCTCTCCCTCTGTGGTTGATGATGCTAATGAGGCAGTTTGTAAAGATTAATACTATTATTCACTCATGTTTTGGAGCACAGACTGTGTTCCACTTGTATCTTACCTCTAGCTAGAACAGAGTTAAATGCTGTACTTACTTTCCTCAGAGGAGCAAGGCAGAAGGGAAAAAAATGTCCCATTTTTCTGTTCCAAGTCCAGAGCTTGGCAACAACACTACTTATGATGACTCCAGAAATGCTTAATGATAGTTTAAAGTATTAATTAAATAATAACACTAAAAAAAGTGTTCACATAATTTCTGTTTGTCCTCATTGTGCTCTTCTGCAACTTTAGCTGCTTAAACATCCTAAAATAATATACATGAAGACAGAAGAGCTAGAGTGCACCAGGTTCACCATGGACTGAATGGGTTTCTATGGACTTCACATGGTTATCCATATCAGTTGTCCATACTCCTGTGTAGGGATGCATGATATTGGATTTTTGCCAATATCCAATATGCCGATATATCGAAACCCCTTTTGGCCGATACTGATACCGCTAATCACAAGTTTGTTTGTTTTTTTCACTGTAAAGAAAGCTAAGTCTATCCTGTACTGGAATTTATATGTTACTCTGATTGTGACGGTCTTATTTGTTTAAGAAACACACATAACACAAGACAAAAAACATTTGATTGTACCATAAATAAGAAATGTATTATTTTTTCAAACTCAAGACATTCCGTATTGAAATACAGAAAAATAATTTCTTTAGATCACATGAACTTTAAATGTACAATGCATTTTTTAACATAACCAAGTTGCATTTGATTATTTTAGAGCTACTGTAACAACCTGGTGACAGACACAGAGCTCTGCAGTGCAAATAAATGAAGTGCTACATTTTATTTAAGGAGCTTATTTTTCAGATGGAAAATAATAATAATCCTAACTGAATAGCACCTTATCGGCTGTGCATATCGGCAAAAATTTTCATATCTGCCAATACCGATAAACGTGTTTTTAAGTTTTTATCAGCCGATACCGATATTGTGCCAATAATATTGTGCATCCCTAATGCTAAACATGCAAATGGTTTTGCCTTGTTCCTTACTGTACCGAAAATGTACCGAACCGTGACTTTTGTGTACTGTTACACCCCTAGTAAGAACTAGGGCTGTCAATCAGTTAAACTATTTAATCACAATTAATGGCATGGTTGTTCATCATTAATTGGCGATTAATCTCAAATCAATGGCACATTTTATAACTTTTCCAGATGTACCTTATAGGGATACTTTCTTTTAGTTTTTGAACTTAACAGCCTGTTTTTTCGGCAGCTCAACACAAACTAATAGGCAAGGCAAGGCACGTTTATTTCTATAGCACATTTCAGCAATGCAATTCAAAGTGCTTTACAGACAAAACAAGTTATGGAAAACAATTAAAATTCAATTAAAAATGAGATTAATTAAAAAGATACAATAAAACAAACAATGACAAAAAACAAACAAAAGATTAAAATAGATTTTAAAACAGATTGTAAAACAGATTTTAAAACAGATTTGAAAAACAGATTTTAAGATTAAAATTGTCAGTGCAAAATTAAAGACAAGATAATAAAATGATATTAAAATAATTTTTGTTAAAATGCTCTAATAAAAGGCAGCTGTAAAAAGGTGGGTCTTCAACCTGGATTTAAATGAGCTCAGAGTTTCAGCAGACCTGATATTTTCTGGCAGCTTGTTCCAGATATTCGGAGCATAGAAGCTGAATGCTGCCTCTCCATGTTTAGTTCTGACTCTGGGGACTGAAAGCAGACCTGATCCAGAAGACCTAAGTGGTCTTGGTGGTTCATACGGGATCAGAAGATCATTGATGTATTTTGGCCCTAGTCCATTCAGAGCTTTGTAAACCAACAGGAGTGTTTTAAACTCTATCCTCTTACAAACAGGAAGCCAGTTAATGTTAATAGAGCTTAACATCACAACATCAGACGCATTGTTAAACAAGTACTTTTGGTTGGAGAAAAAATGATATTTCCTCTGACACTTTAAACTTAAAAAAATATCTCACAGATTGCATCTCTCTGCAGCCCCTGAGACAGCAAGTGTACAATGCATATGATCCATGACATGGGGCTGTGTCAGACCAAACCTACTTAACATCACTCAAAAAGTCTCTAAACTTGTAAAGTTGTGCTTTGGTGCTGAATTTCCCATTCAAAAATATGTCTTTACTCATTTCTGGGAGTCAACCACAATGTTACGTTAGTGCTGTGTCAACTCCTGACTTCCCGGCCAGGCCGAGGGTCATACACAGAACGCGTGTGCATTCATCACATGTCAAATAAGTTAGTGGCGTTAAGAGAAATTTGAGTTAACGTGTTATTATCACATCAATTTCAACAGCCCTAGTAAAAACACACACTCACACACACAAAAGGGAGGTTAACCAACTGAAACATAAGGGAGAAACTGTGACATTTGCTGCATGTTATACTTTAGTGAGGTATCAAAACATGCCACCAAAAACTCCAAACATGATCTGAACTAACTGCACTAACTATAATTAAAATAATCACAGTGAAAGTCTGAGGTGAGAATAGGAAGCTGTGGTAAGCCCCCATCTGTGGCTCACCTGCAGCACATACAGGTGGTCTGATCATCAGCCAGCTCTCTTTAAATCCATTTTAAGTTGCAGATGATTGTTTCCATTGTGTGTGAGGCTCTGCTCTTGCTGGGGTGGGTAAAGAGGTCTTTCTGAATGCTCAGCAGATGATGCCAGGCCAGGGTTTGTCACTGGCATACGTCAGCAGCATCCTTCAGAGGTGGGTGGCCGGATCCTTCTAGTTTCATTCCCACACACGTTGTCCTTCTTATCACAGCCTTTCCAAAGGCTTGGGGCTTCATTTGTGTAATGGGAGCTGACTCAGTGAACTCCCGCCCTCGTTTGTTCTCTTGTCTTAAAAAGAGCAATGAAGACATGAGCCGGGGTTAGCGGGAGAGGGATAAACAGATGGTGGGTGGAGCTTTGGTGGCTTTCCTGATGAAGCAGTGGGTGCAGAGATCTGCTCAAGGAAATCATTAGTTTTACAACAGAGGATAGCATGCAAACCTTAAAGGTGGGACACTTGAAAGCAAAGGTGCCATTACATCTCATTGATACTCTATATCTATAGTCTTCTGTATAGGGCTGCAACAATGAATCTATAAGATAGATAAAACTGATCAGTAAAAGCGTCAACAATGTTTTTCCATAATCCCACTGTGCTGTGTCATAACTGTATTAGTTTGTCTTCAGTTTATTTGTCTTCTTCCTTTTTGTCGGATTATTTAGTGGTTGGCAACTAGCTGAAGGTGCATTACTGCCACCTGTATGCATCACCTGGGGCTGTATTTGTCACATGTAGACGGATCAGCGTGGCGAACGAGAAGCCGAGCCGGCAGGTGAGGGTAACAAGTAAACACATGAATAATGGCAGAGCGGGAGAAGCTGTTTGGCCAAAAAATCCCAGAGTTTGGGATTGTTTCACTGAGGAAAAGCACACAGCATGTCAACTGACAAAATTGACCTTGCATGTCACGGCAGTACGACTGCAATGATCCAGCTCTTTAAACACAAACGTGTTAGGCTCATCAATGACGAGCTGGGGAGCTCAACAGCAAGGTGAGGTGCCACAAAATCCCACATACACTCCTTTCATATATTGTGAAATTCATGGTAAGTCTTTAAAGGTCCCATATTGTGCAAAAATCACTTTATTAAGTCTTTCAGTGAAATTTGTGGGTCTTTGGCTTTCCTCCCACCACACAGAATGTGATATTTAATGACAAAACCTGTACTTAGTAGAGCTTGTGAATGTAAACCCCTGACCTAAAACGAGCTGTTTGGAATTTCCGGGGTTTGTAGACGTCAGCGGGTCCCTTTTTTGAATAATCAGGAGCAAGTCTGACCTGATTGGTCCACCGGAGCAAAAACCCCCGAACCCCCTCCCCACCCACTCCCCTCCCCGCACCCGGAGAGAAATCTCTCTAGCAGCGATTGTGGCTGTTTTTGGCTCTAAACAGCCACATAGTTCCATGCACAAGCTTCCCATCTCGGAAGAAGACAAGACTAAGTGGCTAGAGTTCATTTATCAGGAAATGTGCCAGCTACACTCAGTAAAACTGTGCATGTGTGCTAGTCATTTCACGGCCGACTGCTTTTCCAACTTTGGACAGTAGAACAGAGGGCTAGCCAATAGACTGGTCCTGAATCCAGGTGCATTACCAACCATCCACCAACAAACCTCAGACCCTGGAAATGTGAGTATTTTAAATGCTGTGTGCTGTGGAGCAGATGTAAGAGCTTTTCCTCAGTGTCCCCCCTGTTTCTATGTTAGCTCTAGGATGCTAGCTTTAGCTGTGGTTGGCCTGTTGTTTTAGCCTGTAATGTTACGGTAAACGAGCTTCGCTGTTTTCTAAACATTGTGCACTCGGAGCTCGTGGCGCCGCTCTCAGTGACGCTGAAGAGCGGGGCAGTATCAGCGGTGGCTCATTTACATATGAAGGTCACGCCTACTAAATCAGGGCGGTCTGAACAGAGGGGCTATGAGAGCCTGGAAATAATGCTGCTGTGCTTGATTTATTGGCTTTTTGGACCAAAACATGTTTCTACCATTTCATGAAGACATCAATGATCCAAATTGAACGGACAAAAAGAAGCATAATATGGGACCTTTAAGGACTTGTTTTATCTATTTATTGAATCTTCACCCCATTTGAAAACCACCAGGAGTTCATTAAAGCAACGTTAGCATTAGCGCTAGCTGCTATAGATAGTGGTAAGGCAGAGGGGGTGAACTGTTTGCCCTGCAGGTGAAGAGATTGAGGACACATTTTTATTTATTTGCCTTTTTTTCCAACTAAGTCCTTAATCTGATGACATAATATATTTTTTTATTATTTTGCCCATACTGATGATTCTTTAAGTGACAATACATTCATATCATTTGTTATACTTCATAAATGTAGCAACTGGTCAGCTTAATAATGTTCATAAATGATGTTTTTTTGTATATATCATTAAGCAAACAATAGTCATCAACTAAAATAAAAGCCCATATTTGTTTTTGTGAATTTTACTATTATGCATTCATCCTTTTTTCCTGATTCATCAATTAATCGTAAATATCATTGTCGGAGTAATCGATTACCAAAATAATCGTTAGTTGCAGCCCTACTTCTGTATAAGCTGTTAAAACCTGTGCTGTCTTCTAAAGCAACCCAGTCAATCCACTCTGAATGTTGTCTCTGTTGGTTTTCATTTCATTTAAAAGGCTCCTCAGAATAAAAAAACAACAACAAAAAAATTAGTCTCAAATCTGAAGCTCATGTCTGAAAATCAAACCAGATACCCCTGTGAGATCTTTAACAAGCTTTAGATGTGAGAAGTCTGAGAGCATCAAACTTCTTTAATCATAAATCTTAAATTTTCCTCTGCAGCTGATTCTAAAAATAGGACAGACGTTTTCTGGGATATTTTGCAAGAAACACAATGATGCTGTTTGAATCTTGTGAATATATTATGTGAAGTATTTAAATTTTACATTGTTAATGATAGGCTGTCTGTGTGTGTGAGCTGAGCCTTGTAAAGTGTCTGACTGCAGCACATCTCCTCCTTGTTGTGTGTGACACTGTTATTGTAAACATCACAGACAGTCTGCGGTACGAACACGCTGCCGTCGCTCAAATTCTGTCCTCGGAGATGTGTTGTGGGAAAAGCAGCACAGCCCTCCTCTTTCTTCCAGCTTTGATTTCACTTTGACTCAGGTTTCTGCGTGAGAAAGATTCCCTAGCCTATAGGGCATCGGCGCGATGAAAGGGAATATAGCTTTGTGCTGCTTTCTGGAGTGGATAACAAAATAAACTGTAAAGCAGTCTCCTGAATGCAGACAGTTAATCTGTAACACAGCAGATGATATCTCCCTTATCGTTCCTTTAATCAGAGCGCTCTCTGAAGACAGAAGATCTGAGTGATGTCACTCTCAGCTTTGCTTAAAAGAGGGATCACTCATTTACAGAAAGCTCCATTTATAGCACCAACCTCCAAACAGCAGGTTGGGCTTTAAAGCTGCACCAGCTAACTGTCAGACGCTGTGTTTTTGACCTTCCTCTTTGTTTTGTGCTAATTCAGGTTCAGAAAGGAGTTTGCGTCTCAGCAAATATCAGCAGGAGTGGAAGGAAGCAGGAATAACATGCCAGCATTAAGCCACTCCACAAATAACTCCCATTGTCTCACTAATTACAACGGCTGTGCCACAACCTTCAGAACAAAACATATATATTTAACTGAGCTGATGCCTTCATTATAGCAGGCAGGGATAAGCTGTACTGAAATAGATGTCCTGCACATAAAAGCCTCTTGTCAGCAGCCGTGGATCTATATAACAGAGTGCAGTGGGTGTTTAAGCAGAACACCATCGAGTTAAATTTTCTAATCCCCAAATTCAATGAGGTATTATCTAATGTATGGAAACTCAGTGTCCTTTACCTCAGCAGCCTGATGGGCTTTTATGGAAGTTACAGAGCCACGAAGTAGAGCAAACTCTGTGGGCTGATTTAAAGTTACTCTGAGTTCCTGATGCAAGGCATATATCCTTTTGATAGGGAATTTGAATCAAGCATAAAGAAAAAAAAGAAACCAGGTATTAGAAAAAATGGCCCAAAAAGAGAGTAACTATACAAGAACAATACAAGAAAAGTAGATCAGAGGAAATATATATATTTTAAATTTTAACCTTCTTTATAAAACATCTGAATCTGTTTCATAAAATTTAAAAACAAAGTCCTATGACTTTGACTCCTTGTTGACTCCTTGATGTGACACTTTTATTTTGAAAGTCCTTTGAAAGCCATGTGTCACAGCACTGCTAGCACAAATAGCAGGTAAAAGCTAGCAGCTGAGAGAGATGTTGCAACGACAGTCACTCCCATCTTTGGGATAAATCAGGAGTATGGAAGTACTTCAGACTCTGGAGAAAAGAAAATCAGAAAAAAAATCAGAAGGTAGAGCATTTGCGATATGCAAACAATGCTGTAGTGAGACAAAGTAAGAAGTAAACATGACAAATTTTGCTGCTCATCTGAGGAAGAAAAACAGTATTGATCCCCATGCTAGCTTTAGCATGTCCAATAGGGGTGTAACGGTACACAAAAATCATGGTTGGGTATGTACCTTGGTTTTAGGGTCACAGTTCGGTACATTTTCGGTACATACATATGTGTTGAAGGATAAGTTCGGTTTATACAGCTTTTACATTGTTTATAGAATGAAGTAGAACAAAATACTCACCCAGAAGGCTTTCCAAGCAGTGCTTCGGGAGATATTTAGATCCAAAATTGTGCAGCGGACGTCCGTATAATGGGATCCATCGGGGCATAGACAGCGCCGCTCCTAAAACTGCATTAATCGTCCAAAAACTCTTGTTTTTCACCAATATTCCATCATGGTCCGCTCCGGGTTAGTCATCTGCGGCAGTCTGTGTCACTCCAGACAGCGCCGTGTGGCTGTACTGACCTCTGAACTGACGAAGACTTTGTTTACGTTTGCCCCTCCGCGCATGTGCAGTACTCTCTGGAGAGCTGACTCCACTTCCTCCTTTCTTCGAGGGGCAAATGTAGACAAAGTCTTCGTCAGTTCAGAGGTCAGTACAGCCACACAGCGCTGTCTGGAGTTACACAGACTGCAGCAGAGGACTAACCCGGAGCGGACCATGATGGACTATTGGTGAAAAACACGAGTTTTTGGACAATTAATGCAGTTTTAGGAGTGGCACTGTCTATGCCCCGATGGATCCCACTATATGGACGTCTGCTGCACGATTTTGGATCTAAATATCTCCCGAAGCACTGCTTGGATCAGGAAAGCCTTCTGGGTGAGTATTTTGTTCTACTTCATTCAATGTAAAAGCTATATATACTGAATTTATCCTTTAAAAGTCACCAAACACTCCATAACTACACTAATCACCATGTGAATCTATTCAGTTGTGGACTGTACTGACCTCAGAGATCTTCACTTTGAATCTATAAAGTTAAGTTTTTGTTTTGATTAACGGAAATGAACCAGCCTATGCCCTTAGAGACCGCCTCTTTGGCTTAAAGCTCATAAATGAAGGAAGGTCGTCTATTCTATACACTGCTGATGTTGAGAGATTAATTCTATCTGAAGTCATTTATTTATTTAAAAAAAAAGTCTCTATGTATAGTCAGTAATGCTGCCAAGGCAACAGACTTATTGTCAGCCTCCCGCTGGACAAATTAGCATCACACTAGACATTTCAGGTCATGGCTTAAGAATATAAAACAGCTTCTTCTTAGCCATCACTTAAAGTATAAAAAAACAATATTTACTGTAACCTTAGACAAGGTGAACTGGACTTGTGCTGAGACATTTCTGTTAACTTTGTTCTCATTCATACTTCTTCTCTGAGCTTTGACGTTGATGCAACTTTAAATATTGAGGCAAACGTCACACCATAAACAATGCTACGGCTGATAGTGTAAGGACAGATCTTATAGCTTGAAACTCTACCAGAAACTACAGTTTTTGCCACAGTGTCAGCAGGCAGAGGTGAAGTTAGCTGGACCTCTCTTTGTGGATTGATTCAATAAGATGTGAGTGATTACGCTGTTCCTGGTGTTGCCCTTGTGTCTTTTTGCCCATGTACCTTGATATTTTGTTAATGTTTGTACTCACAGTTTTAAAATCTGTAACTTCAATCTTTGAAGTTTTCTACTCCAGTCTTACATGAGCTGTGTTCACTGGCTCTTGTTCCTATACTAGGGCTGCAACATCGAATCGATACAATCGATAAAAATCTGTTAGTAAAAGCATCAGTAACGTTTTTCCATAATGGATGCACTGTGCTGTGCCATTACTGTATTAGTTTGTCTTCAGTTTATTTGTCTTCTTCCTTTTTGTTCGATTATTTGGCGGTTGGCAACTAGCTGAAGGTACCTTACCACCACCTACTGACTGGAGTGTAGATTACCTGGACTGCGGAATTGTATGCGTCACATGTAAACAGATCAGCGTGTGGAAGGAGAAGCTGAGCCGGCAGGTGAGGGAAACAAGAAAACATGCGAGCAATGGCAGAGCCGGAGAAGCTGTTTGTCAAAAAAGTCCCAGAGATTGGGAATATTTTACGCTGAGTAAAAGCACACAGCGTAACAATTGCAAATTTTACAAAAATTACCTCTTATGGTATTACGACCTCAACGGTCCAGCTCTCAAAACGCAAACATCACCTAAACTCTCACCTAAACTTTGTTCATGTGTTGTGAAATGCATGGTATGTCTTAACGACTCGTTGTTTGTTTTTTTTTAAATTAAATCTTCACCCCGTTTGAAAACCGTGAGTTCATGAATCTAACATTAGCATTAACGTTAGCTGCTACAGATAGTGGTAGGGCAGAGGGGTGAACTGTTTGACCTGCAGGTGAAAAGTAGAGGTGTCCCATTCCGATATTGATATCGGTCCGATATCGGCAAAAAAACAAGTATCGTATCGTATTGTATCGGAATGCATCTAAAATCTCCAGTATAAGCAGTTTCTGCTACCCATTGGTTAATAATAAATGGGTCAGTTTTTCCTCATACCTACTGTTGCTGACTACTGTTCTTTGTTTGAATAATATCACTTCATCAAGAGTTTTCTAACATGACATACTACAAAATAATTAATAAAAGTATGAATCTTTAAAGCTGATATTGAATTGGATTGATATCGGTATCGGCCAATACTCAATGCTGCAGTATTGGTATCGTATCGGAAGTGAAAATGTAATATCGGGACATCCCGAGTGAAAAGATTGAGGACACATTTTTATTTATTTGCCTTTTCGGTCCACTAAGTTCTTAATCTGATGATATAACAATGTATTTTGTATTATTTTGCCCATACTGTCGATTCTTTAAGCGTCAATATATTCATGTCATTTGTTATCGCTTATAAATGTCGCATCTGGTCAGCTCAAACTACGTTCAAATATGTTGTTTCTTTGTATATATCATTAAGCAAACAAAAGTCATCAACTAAAATTGCAACGCATGTTTGTTTTTGCGAGTTTTGCTATTATGCATTTCATCCTTTTTTTTATGATTCATGGATTAATCGTGAAGGCCAGAGTAATTGATTACTAAAATAATCTTTAGTTGCAGCCCTACTTTGTACCCTATTATTGTGCAAGTATTGGTTGGTGTCTGTCAAAGAAAGCTCAGTGAGAGCAGATGAGAGGGTGGATGGACACTGATTAATTCCCCATTCAGGTGCAGGGTGCGGAGTTGGGCCTCCATCCGTACTTGTACTTCCCACAGATGCTCAATTCAGCTGAAGTCTGAGGAAGATTTTCAGCAGTTTTAGCTCCAGTAGCTCTACTGTTGCAGGTTGGACCACACAAGCCAGCCTTCACGCTCCACTCGACCCTGTCACCAATCCGCTGGTTTCTCCTTGAACCACTTCTGGCCTCACAAGAGCGGCCGTCTTTTGGAGATGCTCTGAGTCAGTCACTTAACCATCACAGTTAGGTCCTTGTCAGAGTCGCTCACTTCCTTTTACCTTGTGCATTTTCCTGCTTCACACATCAACTTCAAAGACAGAAATGTTCACCTGCTTCTCCTCACACACTGACCATTGTACCGAAATATTCTCCAGTTAGTGGCTGTGGGGTGTATACTGTATAATAAAACGATAAAAAAAAACACATCAAACAAACTTCTGTTTTGCTTTTATAAATCTTAAAAGACAGATGTTGTTGATTTTGTACTTTAATTAAACTAAAAAGACAGACATTTAAAACACATGATCAAATGAGCACCTCATTAAAAAAGTACGGCAATTTCAGTTTGAGGTCACACATTATTGAGTTTTTCAACTTGAAGGCCAATCAAGCAGTTATTTCTGTAATTTTCGGAGTTGTCTTTTCTCTGACGGGAAAACATTAAAAATCAGGAGAAAGAAGCACAATCTGTGCAGATCCTCATCCTGTACCATTTCTACAGTCCCAGTGGTGATTGCGTAAGAAGAGTAGTTAGGCAGTTCATTGACAGCTGAGGGTCACAAAGAGTTGTATGAGCTCTGACAAGCATCACGGGAAACAAGTGATGAACCTGGAGAGGAAATTAAAAACTAAGTGGGTCCTATACCCTGTGCCAAAACTGCTGGAGTGCACGGCTGATACTCAAGGTGATTATATCACAACAGAATAAGGTTTGAATGTAAAATTCAATCACACAATTTCTTAAAACAAATCTTTTTTTCAAAAGGTGGTGAGGTAATCAAAGCTGAGTTTTAGGATCTTAAATCTGTGTGTGTTGAAATCAGACAGGAATCTGGTAGGATACTGGAGGAGCTGTCCTTGGTGCTAAAATACTGCATCACCCTCTGGCTTCGCTGCAGTGCTTTTTATAGTTACGTGTATAAGATGAAAATATAGCTGCTTTGTGGTTCATAGCAGGCTTTAGAAAAAAAAAAAAAGATGGAAAAGAACATTTCTTTAAAGGTTGCTCTTTTGAAAACATGTAAAGGGATTCGTACTGTAGGGATGTTTGAGTAGTGCACAGACGACACGCTTTAAGTTCACCAGCGTTTGTTCACCAGAATGTTTATTTTTTTATCAGATGAGAGCAGCTCAGGCTATGGCTAGATGAGATGTGTTCAGTCATTGATTGACAAGCCTTTCCCAATCTAAAAAAGTTGGCTTTTTTTTTTATCTAATGGAAGATTTATATATCCTATTCAATCTAAAAAAAATCAGGATCAGCTCCCTTTTGTGAACTGAAGTTAAGTGGGGTTACCAGACAGTTTTTGAAAACAGACTTTCCTGATATTATCGGGCTGAGGGTCAGGAATGAGTAAAAGTCTGTCTCGTAAAGCAAACGGTCTGTCTCTAGTTTATTTTACAGATAAAGATTAGCTGTAAATTAGATTATTAAAGGGGACATATCATGCTGATCCCTGATTTAATACTTACATATAATATAATAAATTTGAAAACAAGACCTTACACCCCCTGAATTTTCAAAAAATGAGATCTGATGCCTCTGAAAATAGGTCATTGCCAGTTGGCTGCAAGATTTCGACCTTCGTGACGACATGAGGATCCTTTCTTTTTATTGGAGTAATCTGATAAAGCAGCTCCTCCTCTGTGAAGTCAGTTAGTCACACAACCGCCACCAAGAGCCAAGTATAAACATATAAACTATACATGTTACAGTACCGGTTTGACTCACCACACTGAAGCGTCCTGAGATGATCTGTGTCGAGGTGGATTTTCTTCCTCCTGAGCTGCAGAACCATCCGGGTCTGACTCGGGGTACAATACAAAAGGACGTGTCCTACACTCTGCCATTTTATTAGTGCTATCAATGCCTGAAGTGAAGTTTTGGCAAACAGCAAACTCGCTCGGTCTGCCCCATTCAATGTGGTGATTTTGTAAATACTGCCATGCTGCAAAAACCACCCCCTGGCTCTACCCCCTCCGCCCCCTTGATAAAACTGACCAATCAGAGCACAAAGGGCTGTGACGTTGCGAGGTTACTGGAGGTCATTCTCCAAATGGAGCGTTTCAACGAGATCTTCAGAATGGCCTAAAATGAGGATATTGAGAACGCTATTGTGGGGCAATGAAGGAACTAAATGACTTGTACTGAGGGCAGAAATTCTTTACAGGCATCTTAGTCTGGCATAGTGAAAAGGAGAAACAAGCATGACATGTCCCCTTTAAATTGTTTGTTCTCAGATGTTGGAGTTTTTTCTTTTTCTTTTTTTTCATTAGTGATGAGTGTCTATTGAACTTATATGAAGTTTTTACCTTGTTGCACCATAGAGACATATAAATTCCTACATTTACATACATACATACATACTGGTACATGCTAGGCGCTAACCAAGTAGCTGCCTGTTGCAGCAGCTCTCTCGTCTTTGTCTGTTTCTTGTAATTTTTTTGTCTCTTTTTCGTCATCTTTGTATTTGGAGTGGATCATCACTTTGTATGGTTCATTGTCGGTCACAGACACCAAACTTTTTGTGGCTTCGGCGATATTTTTTACTACTTTTCTCCTGTGTTTGTCTGGAGATCCTACAAGTAACCATGGCTGCATTGTTTACATGCAAAATTAGCTGTTAGCAGCCTGTAGCATGTCAATGCTAAATAGTGTAGGGCTTGATGATTTCCCTCGAGCTGAGGAGGAGGAGGTGAGGACGACGTGCTGGTTCTCGGATGTGAGCTGGGAGGTGACGACGTGGACCTGTTCTTCCATCCATTTTGTTGGGAACGTGGGATCTAGCCCCGGGGGATGGACGAGCTAGCTGTGCTAACCCAGCGGCATCGTGCTGTTCACGGACGTGGCTGACGGACCTGACATCGGACGCCGGCGACACATTGGAGGAGCTTCACCTGCTGTGAGCAGACAGGATCCAGGAGACAGAGACTGAACAGACTTCTGGGGAGGCTCAGTCCTGGACCCTGTGGAGGTGGAGACTGGCTGGGCTGGAGAGTGGTGGACGAGTGGTGGACGGGATGTCGTCATCTAATTTCTTATGGACTTTTTTGCACTGTCTATACTCTTTCTTACTTTTGTTTTCTTAAATGCTGCGGTGACTCCTGAATTTCCCCTCGGGGATAAATAAAGTATTTTCTATTCTATTCTATTCTATTTGTCATTACAAATCTATATTTCTGTCACCTATCATATCAACAGTTGTTATGTAATTAAAAATGTAGCAGCTGTTGTAATTATTTTAAGAAGGGTGTTACTTAAAATAATCTAAAATAGAGCTAAAATAATTGATTCTGTAATCAATATCAGTTAGTTTTGGGGGATAATTTCACTAAATATCCACTTAACCGCCAAGAAACTTGACTGTGAATATCAAAATGCTGCCAAAATCTAAACAAACCTTCCTTAAGTGAATAACAAAATGGACCTGTCATATTTAATGACATTTTTTCTAAATATTTGATATCTTATAATTATTTCAGTCTTCCCTCAGGATCCAGATATGAGTCCCAGAGACAGATCATGATGAGTTCTCTATATGACCTCAAATATTTGCTATGACTGAAGAAATATTTAACAGCGTCTGAACGGGTTATCTTCATTATTCTTCATACATTACTTTGATGAGTCTTGTCAAACTTAAAGTGAAAATGAAGAAAATCTGTGAATATAAAGAAATATCTTATTTTAAAGAGGCAGAATGAAATGTCTGTATCCTGCAGTGAGTTAGAGCACAAGGTACTTATGTACTCTATACAAACACTAAATATAGCAGAGGCTGAAATGGACCCGTATGCTTCACTTACACAACACAAGGATAAAGTACAAGGCCGCTCTGATATTATTGCTGTAAGTTTAAAAATGACTCCAAGGACCATTGGCAGTTAAGTGGTTCATTCTTCAACTTCAACAAATGATGATTGTATGCTCGGTACATGTTATCGATATTTTTTGCCTGGTTTCTCGGTATTAACTGAGAAAGAGAGAAAAGACCCTATAGCTCTGTTCAGCAGGTGGTTGCTAACTAGCTATTACTTGTGTTTGTCCTGTTTTGCTCATTGTGAAGCCTGCAGCTGCAAGAGGAGAGGGTGCTTTTACATTTAGCTGGGTTGAATGGGAAACTTTTAAAAATATCCTTCATATATATATATATATATATATATATATATATATATATATATGTGTGTGTGTGTGTGTGTGTGTATGTATATATATAAATATATAGCAATAACTTCTGGTGGCAAAAGTCTCACCCAAAAGACAAGGTTTTAAGATTTTGTGTATTTTAAACATGGATATAAAGCAGCAATGCTAGATTTGTAGATTTTAAAACTGCTACATATTCATATGTTGTGGAAATGCATGAATCGGTCTGTAAACTGATCAATCAGTCTCTTCTGATAACAGCAAGAGATCTTAACGAGGTCTTCATGAGACTTGCTGAAATGATGAGGTCATCACATCAGGATCTCCAAACTGGCTCATGACCAGTGACCGTATACAGTGGACAGCGTGGCTTTGCCATTTATCTTTGTACAGTTTTGAAACCAAAATACCCCGTCACAGGCGCCGCCATTGACAGCCATTGTGCAGCCAGAGTCTGTGCAGTAGAGGCTATGAGGGACTCTGGGAGAAACTGAGTGGATCTGGGTGACAAAATTAATAATTAATTTTTCTTTCCAGGGTCTAATCTCTTCTTGGCTCCCCCTACCGGCATATTTTACAATCCCTGAAAAAAATACACAAGAACAGCAGCTGTCAATCATCGTTAAGCATAACACTCTTTCTTAACGTCTAACAACTAATAAAAACCAAACTTTTCAGAGAAAAAAGAGGACTTGAATACAAGGCAGCCAAATAATAATCCTGAAATCACAATGGGTTCATTGGCTGTGGGACGAACGACCGACCTCAGGTTGAATAAAAACCTCTGATTGGCTGGGCTGTTTCTCTCTGGCTGTGTCCGAAATGGCATACTAACGTGCTACTCATACTAAGTATGACGTCAAAAATAGTATGTAGTGCGTTCACATTAAATAGTATGAAAAGATTGTGTGCGCAAGAAATACCCGGATGTATACTATATCGGTAAAAATTTGAAGTATGGGAGGTGGGCATACTAGTCGTACTGACGCGCCCCATAATACATTGCAAGCCCCGTATTTATAAACGTAAATTCATGAGATGACAAGATGAGAAGCTACTAAAATGGACTTAGCTCTACATGGAAAACCTAAACGTAAGTACAAAGAAATAAAGTGCCTGAGGCGACGGACGGATCATCTTCGGTGTCTGCGAGCACTAGACATTTTTTAATTTTTTGAAGAGTGATGAATTCGTCTTGAGACCGGTGTTAGCTAAAAATCATCCACTAGCGAACTTCCCATTTTCAAAATAAGAGCACCCGTTTATCTCCTTTAAGTTCTTAAGTTCTAACGCTTTTGTAAATTGAGCTCTTGTTTTGGAGCGGACCGCAAGTTTCTTCGATAGCATATTGGCACGCTTAACAGAATGTCCGAAATGTCGAAATTAAATTTGTATCCGTGCGTTTTGTGGCCCAAATGACCACATTTTGGTTTTCTACGTGATGACTTTCTCGCCTAAAATGTTCTTCAAACTTTCAAATGTGGCGAATCAACAGAGATATTTGATAGCCTGGTGTGCTTCCAATTTTTGTCGTCGGAGGTTTTGAAATGCATCATGGGAAACCGAGTAGTATACTACGGTGTAAACGGTTGGCACTCTAATCATACTTATAGTATGTAGTATACAGTATATACACAACGACCATGTAGTATGTAGTATGTTAGTATGCCATTTCGGACACAGCCTCTGACTTCATACGATACAGGTGCACAAGTATGTTTTCCACCTAGTGCGCTGCAACAACAGGTGCAAAATGTGAGCGTGTCAGTGTTGAAAAATGTGACTTGTAGAAAAGTAAATGTGATTTGTGCACCTGGAATCATGATTTTGTGAATGTGTATTTTTTGTGTTGTATTTGTGGGAAGAAAAAATAAAATAAACACATAAAAGAAATTATTTTAGAAGTATACAACTAATAAAGTGTGAGGATTCAGTTACTGATACACATACAAATTCAATGTACACAACCACAAATTCGATGTTACAGGTGCTCAAACATTTTGTACCCAAAATACCTTCATACTCCCTCACAGTTTAAAAAAATCCTGGAGGAAACCCTGAGCTAGTTTGGGGAATAAAGAATAAAATATATATTTCTTTATAACTTTATAACTTTTGTTCTTGGTTGTGTTGTTGCAAAAAAGACCCTTAGAGTAAGGGTTGTAGGCTGGTTGATTGTCTTTATTAATTTTTTTAATAGCCAAAGAATTAAACTAACTGAGGATTTTTGTACCACTCGGACAATATGTTCTCTTCTCAAGCTTTGCATCTAAATACCAGATTTTTTCCACATACTCGTAAGTTCTTCAAACTTAAACTTGCTGAATGCTCGACTGGTGTAAATAACACTGTCACAGTTATTGATTATCGGTCTGACCGGTGTCAAACTGTCACAGCCCTTCTATTCAGTAGCTGTCATCAGATGTAGACCGTCCGCAGAAAAGTTTTCTGTCTTTGCCATAGACAGTGTTGTAACGTTGACAATGGCTTTACTGTGTGCTTGGCTGAATGCAATTATTAGCAGACTCATTATATTGTCATGCTCCGATGCTCTTTTGCTCCCCATCTGCCAGCGAGCAGTACTTTACACACAGAAAGACTTCACAGGCATGTAGGCGCTCGTAAACGTGGCCAAGATGTGAGAAGAGGCAGAAGGGAATCGCAATTAAACATTTCTGGGTTTCCATCGGAGGAAATCGCCCACAAACAGAAAACTCCTCCACTGTGAGCATCTGTAAAAAAACACTCATGGGCTTCATCCTCCAATCACTGCGCCTGGAAAACAAGCAGAACAACAAAATTAAAGAGAGGACAAAATTACAGGCAGCGCGGCCTTATAAGAGCTTTTATGTTTGTGAATTGCAGTCTGGGACGAGGACCCTGCTCTCTTCATTTCACCCTGTGGATCATTTGCCGTCTCTTCATAACTCTTACACTAGCTGCTGTTCACTCCCACTTCCACTCCCACTCCCTTCTTTGCCCCTCTCACTGGCTCCTTGTTTTCCAGCTGTGTGCTGCTCCTCAAATGTTTTCAGGATGCTTCTCTGGCAAACACAAATCCAATTCCTGGTGACGAATCTGCATTTTTCCCCCCTTCAGCCTCCTCTCACCGAACACTTCTCACCATTTTCTGGACAGAGATGGAAATAGCGCTGGCGGAGGGCACAGCTGCAAATGTTTAACCTTGCTTGCAGGTTTGATTGTTGTGCTTCGAGTTTTATTAGCTTTATTTAGAGCCAAAGATAGGTCTTAGATGTATGCAAAATGCGCCTGCTGCAGCGTGCTTTCATTTGCATAGCTTTACATTTCGCCTGTGGGTGGAGATATCCGTCCTTTATTAATAGTTAGTTTGAATGAACCGGGGATTTATTGTTGGTGTGTCTTTATAGTGACTCTTTCGTGAACTCAGGACAAAAATAGGACGAACAGATTTATATTTGCTGCAGGAGGAGCAGTGATCTCTCCGCCTCTGTTGTGTTGGCTCCAGCCAAGGTGCTGAACTGCTGTTCCCCGTGGCCGCTGGTGCCAGGATAACGTATGCACGGCCCCAGAAATCCAATTGTTGAGAATCATGTCAGCTGAGTTGCAGGCCACAGCTTTTGCTCATGATTTATTACAGAAGCGCTGCCACATTTGCCAATAGGAAAACACTTTCAGTAGAGTCATGGGGATTTACTCTGATGGATGAGAATAAAAATTGAATAATATTTCTTCTCCGCTCGCCTCATATTCTCAGCAGCCTTGTGTTATTTGTGGCCAGGAAAGGAAACCAGCTACATTGACTGAGACTGGATGCATGTTTGTTTTTGTTTATATTCAGGGTTTATTCATTTGTGTGGTTATATTCCAGTGCTCCTTCTGTTTATATTTTGGATCGTCACCCTTCATTGTTCACTGCCCTCGCATCAGATCTGTTGTCCAGATTCTGGAGTGTCTCTTCTTCTGCCTCTCTGAGAGAAAATTCAGTTCCTCTGTTGTCCAAAGTGACTCTTCTTCTTCTTCTTCTTCTTTTTCCTCGAGTTTTATCACCAACCCAAAAATCAGCTTGTTACATCCGCCCGGCTCTGTATCATCCATCCCTCTGTGTGTCTGTGAGAGTATGACCGTGTGTGATGTTGAGTAAATTGTTGAGCTGTCTCCGTCCTTGCTGTAGATTGCTATCAACATGAGTCACAAAGCAGCAGAACTCATCCAGACAAAAGGTTAGGAACTGGATTGTGTGCTGTTATTGCTTCTGTCATTATGAAATCAAAACACTGTAGAAGGATCTGGATCAGATACGGAGGCGGTGTGGTTTCACTTTGTTGCCCAAACCATCAGTTACAGCCAAGAAACATCCAGCATTTTTAGAAATCTAACTTTATTGTTGAATTCTGATAATTTACAGAATTCACTCTCTGACCAGTGTTGTCAATATTTCTGTGGTTAGAGAATAGAGCTGGGCAAAAATCAAAAATCTCAATTAATTGGACCTTCTACCTCGATTCAGATGACACATAATAACACCATTCTCAGCTCACTTTATCCAATAAATTTTAATATGATTTTGAAAGAAGTAAGTGGAATGATCATGCACAGATGTAAAATTAAGGGTTATTTCTGAAACAATGGAATTGAAAACACACATCAGCGAGAATAGAAAGTTTTTGTTGGAGAAAAAAAAAATTCCCTAAAAGAGGAGAAGAGAATATTTTTATTTCTTTCAACCAAAATAAATAGTTTTTATTCTGTGGGGTGAATGTGAAAAAATTCTTTTACCTTATGAACAAAAAGGTATTTCACTAATTTTGATCGACTTCGATTGTAGTCAAAGTGTGTCCAAAAAAGTGAAAGATTTCCTTTTGGGCACAAGCTGCTCACATTGAGCTGTCAGCTCAGTGTTTGAGTTTCCCCCAATGACTCTTCTGTTCTGAGACCTGTTGGACTCAACCACAGTCACATTATCTACCTGTGTCATTCCAGCTATGCTCAGTCTGTTTTCAGTCTGACTAAGCTGACTAAGCATATAGTCCAATTTCCTAGGGCGCGGTCACACTGGCCACCCAAACCATGCTGTACTCACTACAAAAAAATGAAATCTTATTAAGTGTTTTTGTCTTATGTTGAGTAAAATTGTCTTGTTATGCTCCATAAAAGCCACATTAAACTTAACAGTCCAGAAAAATGTCTTGTTTCAAGTCATTTAAAGACAAAAATGAAGTCTGAATTGCTTGTAACAAGTAAAAAAAAAAAAAAAAAATCTGCCAAAGGAAACAATAAAAATTTCCTTGAAAGTAGAATAATGTTGTGAGTAACTTTTCTGTTGCCCCATTGGCGTTTTTTTTTTTCTTTTTTTGCTTGTTGCGAGCAATAGCTTCAATAGTTGATGTGGAAAATAGCTTTTACCTCATGAAAAAATGTATTTCACTACTTTTGGCCGACTTCATCCCTATTATAGTCAAAGTGTGTCCAAACAAAGAACAGATTTTCTATTGGGTACAAGTTGCTCACGTTGTGCGGTTGTCTCGGCTATGACACTTTTGTTCCAAGACCTACCAGATCCAACCATAGTCTGATAGCAATCACATTATCTACCTGTGTCAGTCCAGCTATGCTCAGTCTGTTCATGGTCTGACTAAGATTACTAAGCACATAGTCCGATTTTCTAGGGCCCAGTCACACTGGCCATCCAAACCATGCTGTACTTAGGCCCAGTTGCCCACCACAGTTCTGTTCCCCTGGTGGCCAGTACAGTAAACAACATAACTCTAATAGTAGCACACCAATCCTAAAAAATGTTCAAAATGGGATGAGGAAGAAGTAATTTAATTTTGAAGGTGATCCCGATCACCATCTGGATCCAGGACATTTTTAAAGGATTCTTTATCATTGTGAGATAGGGCTTTTTTTCACCATATGTGTCTATAACTCCACAATAAAGGGTCGGATTGCTTTGCAAAACAATACAAGACAATGTCATCATAATTTCTGACAGATGTAAAAGTACGATCCAGATCTTTGCAATATTCTGGATACTGAGATCCAGAATATGAAATATGTACTGGGTCGTCATAATTTTCAACACTGTCAGGTAACAACCAGCAACTAACACCAAATTGTAGCAAACAGTCTGCTGAAAGGGAGTGTAACATTAAAGTAGGACTAAAGTGTTGGTGACATCACAATATGTTTGGTGGAGGTCTGCGCTCCTTGAGTGCTTTTCTAGTTGTGCAGCCTTTTTGTCGAGAGAAGCAGTAGAAGTGATCATGTGTGCGTTCCTGAGCTTGTGCATGAGGTGTACCGCACTGAAGCACACCTCTCTGAGCTTGCCTAAGCAGAAGAGTGCAGCAGTCACAAACTGGACTTTAGAGTTGAAGCCTGCTTGGGAACTTTTAGTAAGGAAACATACTGGGACTAGCGGACTGGATGGGACAGTGCCATGTGGCTTCTTCTTCTTCTGCTTGTCTTTTGGCCTGCTCTCAAGTCAAACCAGGTCAGTGAGGTGACTTTTCAGCAATTTCAAATCAGAACATGTTTGATATTGAAGGAACTATAATTTTCCCTCTAACGTTCTTCACCTCTTTCCGTTTATGACCAGAGAAATGTGGTTTTGTCTCCCCTCATCAGAGCAGCTCATAATGATGAACAGCTTCACTCCTCATGATGAATTCAGAGCAGAACACTGCACGTCCTCTGCAGCATGTCACAGAAATTCATTTTGTTATCCACAAATTGAGTCTTTGTTGTGAAGGTAAAGAGTTTCTTATCTTTATTAGGCCAGTTCTTCACTCTGTGATTTGATTTGATGAAGAAGTTTTTACATAAAACTCTGCAGAAATAAGGAAATTAATGTCTGAGCCGTCCGTCACCTGCTCACAGTGTTTCCAACAGAAACAAAAACCTGTCACAGCTGTGAGTTCATGATTTGGTAACTAGGTTCCACTTGTTGATGATAGTGCAAAGTGCCCAGTCCATCGCGAGTTATTAAAATCTCAGACTGTCTTTAAAGTGCCGGCTAACTCTCCTCAGTGCAGAGCAGCAGGCTTCCTATGGAAATGTGACATTTGCTTTGTTTCCAGCCATCTAATGAGCCAGTTAACATTCAGTTGTTCACCCTAATTGACTCTTCTGCTAACCGGATGGAGGCACAGGACTCCAAATAATTACTCTCTTTATGAGCCCATGTCTAATGAATTTAAGTGGCATATTTACCAGACGACTGCCTCTGGCTGCAAGTGACAGAGTGAGAAGACGTCTGCTCCCAACTTGGAAGAAGAGACGTATATCCTGTGCAAGCTGCTTCAACACTTTCAATGTGTTTGTTTACAACCTTAGAATCCTCTGACGTCTCTCTGGTTTCCTATATTTTGTGCTATCAGGAATTTCTGAGAGTCAACACCTTCAGGCTTCAAAGGGGTTGTAGTGTCACAGTTTCAGTCTCAGTTTCAGTAACTGTGAAGAGGAGACTTTGAGATGCAGCTTTGACAGGTCAAACTGCAGAACGAAACACATCCATCACTAAGACAGAGTCAGAAGAGGAAAAAGAAGAGGCTTGACTGGGCCATCAAACACCACCAACTACTGAAGAAAGGAAGATGGAGCTATGGACTAATGAATCAAAATTTGAGATTTTTGCTTTATCAGACATGGAGGAGGATGCATGATGGTCCGGGCCTGTTTTTATGGACCTAGGGTCTGTGACTTGTACAGAGTAAGAGGCACCCTGAACTAAAAACGACTTGGAGGTTTTTCAGCGCCCTGCTACGCACTACCCCATGGAATGAGTCTATATAGTCTGGGGTTCATCCTACAGCAAGATAACGAGCCAGAACATCAGTTTCTGCCAGAATGACTTTAAGAAGAAAGAAGAAGACAGTCAGCCTGGAAACATGGAGGGCACTGCCAGCACAGTCTCAGCCTGACTCAAACCCTATGGATCTGGTTCAGAATGAATTGAACAGACAAGCAAAAGCAAGAAAACCTTCAAATGACCAACATTTAGAGAGACTTAGTGGAACAGAGCTGAGAAGAACTTTCTGAATAGAAAAGATACAAGGAGTGAGCCCAGCTCTTTAGTAGTAAGAAGAGACAAAACACAGAGATGTGTTGTTCTCTGCTGAAAAAGATTTCTGTGATTAATTATGTAGCGATGGTGGACACAGGAGCCTAACTGTCAGACAGAAAAAGGACAGAAGAGCAGAAAAAAGCTTAACAGGAGAGTGATACAGCCCTCATTGAGCTCTACATCTCTACATCAAGCTAAAGGCTAACACAAGGGCCAAACTGTTAGTGATAATATTCATCCCAACCCACAGTCAGCTGTTATTCTGCAGTGGTCTGTTCAAACTTGAGAGTTTATCAATAAAATGAAGAGTGAAGTTATGTTAGCTCTGCTTGGTAGATGACTGGCAGTACATAGCTAACCAGGATTTACTAACATTACACATTACGGACATGTCTTAGAGCGCTGCATTGCCAGCTGAGCTAAATATAGACAGCCACTAAACTACATACTAAGTGACAGTGTTTACTTATTGTCATGTTTGTCTACAGATTCGTGGGAGCACCAGGCTGCCGATAGTGCTAAATATAGCTAGCTACTACAACGTTTGCTTGATGTCATGTTTCAAACAAGTGGAAGTGCTAAAATCTGCTGTTTCTCGAGTGTCTGCGTGAGGCTGGCTCCAGAAGCACCGGAAGTCACATACACAACAAGCCAAAAAAATCTGTTTTCATTGCAGAAATTGACCTACCGTAAAATACCAAATAGTAGCCAAGGCGTTTATTTGTTTAAATCACTGAGCAGACTAGGCGTTTATTTGGGACCGGGCGACTATTTGGGACAGGCGTTTAATTCATTTCCCAGCAAATAACATTCAGCGGAAGTGGTAACGTCTTCTTCTTTGGCTCTTCAAAGCCTCCTCATCTTTACGTTGTAATTGCATAATTCATCCTGGCAGACTTCCTGCGTTTGTTTATATCTGGCACGCCGCGCGTGGACTGATACACCAAGCTGCGAGCGCCTTGTAGCCAGCTGTGGCTCTGCAGCGGAGGTAGCGCCGTTTTACGACACAGTGAGAACTAGAGCCTTATTTGGCGGTGTTTTTGTGTGAAAGTAACACGCTGAAAATTCTCTAAATAAAGCGTGAATGCAGACGGATATCAGATTTTTTCGGTGGGAGTCCGTTTATTTGTGTTTTGGGTCAAGTAAAATGTGGCCCAGTCTGAGTCTGCACTCAGACGGGGCCATAACTGGCAGACGAGCAGACGAGCAGGGAGGGGGTGTTTGGTGCGAGCGCTCTGGGCTTCTGCTGGACAAAAATCACTGCTGTAGGGTCATGTGTGTGCCGAACTGATTACGTCGATCCGAACGGATCACGGATCAATGACGATCCGTTGCACTACTACTAATAAGGTACAGTCTGATATGTTTCTTTTACAAAAATCAGTTTTCAAGAGTCAACTGTCAGTTGTGAGCTCAGCTTTTGCATGTGTGTTCTGTAACTATGACTGCGGAATGAAAAAAAGAACAAAAGAAATGGACCGCGGCTCGTAGGCTGCGCCGAATAACTTGCCATACCCCCGGCGTTTATTTGGAACGGGCGTCTATTTTTCTAAACATGCTGCTACACTCGGTGTTTGTTTGGAACCCGGCGATTAATCGGAACTCAGCGTTTATTTGGTATTTTACGGTATGTACAGCCTAGTTCAAGCCTGTGTGAGTTGCCAATTTTACTGCCGGCACACACTGTATGGGATATTAATTTTATTCTAACTTGGCAGTTCAGAGGATATTGAGATCACAAGCTCGCCCAATCAGAGGCACAGCTCAGGGTCACATGACTGACAGGCACCCTATAGCTGCAAGGAAAATCCTTGACACTACTAATATGGCCACGAAAGCAGATCTGCTACATTTTCTGTTTCAGAAACCGATGGGTGACATCGGGGAGACTTCGTCCATGTTTTATACAGTCTATGGTTTCAGATCATATGGCTGCACAACTGTACTGATAAATGGAAAGAAGTGCAATTAAAACAGATCCTCCTCATAGCATCTTAAAACTTGTTTTTTTGAGTTTGCTTTTTAATTTAATGAACTTACAGTTTTAATTTGTGTTAACTCAACTGGAATTTGCACCAACTCATGTTTTCAAGTTGTAATAACTCAACACTACAAAAGGCAGTTTTCATTTTAAATGTATGGGCTCCAGCTGGGAGAGGGGTGGCACTTTAAATTTACAGAAAGTTGGCTTTCCTGCATTTTCTAACAAAGAGATGTGAGTTTACAGAACAAATGCTCCTTGCAATGAACTGTAACTTAAAAAAAAAATGAAGTTTTAGTAACTCGGTAAAGTCTTTTAAAGCAGACAAGTGGCTCAGTTCAAGGGCTAACTCACAATTTTATATCAAAAGTCAATAATTCATATTTTCAAGGTCTTACAATGAGAAATATTGAGTTAAGCCAAAAAATGTAAGTTGGCTTTTTTTAGAGCGCAGATGCATAAACTGCATCATTTAAAAAAAGTCAGGGTTGTTCTGAAACGTTTGACCACTCAGTGTTGTATGTGTGAAAAAGATGTGTGAGTTTCACACATCTGCTCCATTCAGACTCCCTGACAAAGATTCAGCTCTCCATTCCCCTCAGAATGAAAAGTGCTGAAGACTTTGTGTCATGTCTCTAAAGGTCGATGGTTGAAATGTTTTCAAGGCTGAGTTTGTCAGGAAAGAAAAGTATGAAAATACAAGAGCTCATGGTTAAGAAGTGAAGTGCTGAACCTCTCATGGCTGTTTTCCAAGAATGGACCTTGAGGTTTCACAGCCTTGATAGGGACGAGCATTTACAAACTTTATGTGATTCATGACAGTTTTCTACTATTCAGCTCTGCAGACTGACATCTGCCATGATTGTTAAGTCGACTGCAGGTGTGTAAGGCTGCTAATCGATAAACAAAAGTTGTTCTTTTCTACTTTATTGAATGTGTTATGTTTTTCAAGGTTTTGTGCCCGACTGGAGAAAACATCCAACAAAGAAACACATGTGAGTCCAAGCTTATGTTATCAGATTGAATCTGTTTCTCTTTGTTATCCTAAGCATGGACCAAAGATTCATGCTGCTGAATTAAAGCACCACTTTGTGAACAGTACATTTATCCACCAACACAATCCATAAAGGATCAGATGATTGGAGAGTTTAAGGTTGTTTTCCCTGAACAACTTTATCAAACTGTTTAATACAGAAAGGAAATTGGATTTCTCAAATTGTTCAAAGCCTACTGAGGCGTCTCTGTCCATTCATATTGATAAGAGAAATTCATCATTAAGCTTTCAGCAGATATGATATAACACTAAAGCCTGCCTGCTGCTAATTACTGCTCATCTCTGATTGGATTGAAAGAAGGTATTTCCGTCACACTCAGAACTAACTGTGAGTAGATACAATCATAAGTCTCCCACACTTCACAATGAGTAGTTAAGATATTTCTCTCCTCATATTTCCATTTACAGCTTCACTGGAGTTTCTGCTGCTATTAACGGGATATTTTCACTTAATTGGGGTAGCTGCACAGTGAGTTTCAGGTTTCTGAAAGGTGGAAGAGAAAAAGTGTGTCACACATTGCAGCAGCCTGTCAATACGTCAGGATTTAATCACTCTGAGTCAAAGCATGAGAGCCTATAAGTTTTACTGAGCACGTATATGTCAATATATGAAGTTAACACTTTCAAGTTTTCAGCCTCATTTACATTGCATTACTTAACATTTGATTCAGCTCCATCTCAAACTGCACGACAAGTTTGCTGAGTTCAAAAGTTTGCAGCCCATGAGTCATGTGCTCCCACTGTACGCCCTGATGCTACGATGCGACTTCACTGCTCACACGATATACCACACGTCAGACTCCTTCTTCTGTGGTGTTTGGGACTGGATTCTTGTATCCGCAACTGCAACGTTAAAAAGAGATGGAAGAAGAAGAAGATGGAGAGGAGCCCAGAAGTGGGAGACGGACTCCGAAGATGCTCAACAAAAACAAACATGCTGCTTTGGCAATTTGTGCCATTCTGTGTGAAGAGAGAACAACAAAATAAAAAGAAGACATGTATGGACAAAGGATTGGCTGGACAGACGTAGCCAATACAGTTTTTCAACTTTAGTCGTCAGTTCAGAGATTGCGCATGCTCTTTTCGAAAGGTTAAGGCAAGTTTGCTCATGTGGCTGCTTCTTCAGTGTGATACCTTCAAGGAGAGCAACCAGGGCCCACAGCATGACCAGCCATTAGTGGGGAAAATGGACAGGTTGTACTAACGCCAAAAAAAGTTGATTAGCGTTATGCATAAGTCAGATTAACGGCTCAAAGAGCATTAGAGCTAATGGTGGCAAACCCCACCATTACTGGCCATAACAGCAGGATTACAGCAGACATCATGCAATGTGTTGCTGCTAGAGACAATATGCAAAGACAGTGGATAAACCTTTGGAAAGAAGAAGAAGAAGAAAATACTTTATTTATCCCCGAGGGGAAATTCGGGAATCACAGCAGCAATCAAGCAAAAGAAAGTAAGAAAGTGTATAGAAAGTGCAAAAAGGTCCACAAGAAAATAGATGACGACAGCCCGTCCACCACTCTCCAGCCCAGCCAGTCTCCACCTCCACAGGGTCCAGGACTGAGCCTCCCCAGCAGTCTGTTCAGTCTCTGTCTCCTGGATCCTGTCTGCTCACAGCAGGTGAAGCTCCTCCAATGTGGCGCCTGTGTCTGACGTCAGCCACGTCCGTGAACAGCACGATGCCACTCTGCACTCTGGCAGCCCCTCTGGGCTAGCACGGCTAGCTCGTCCATTCCACCGTAGATAGATCTCACGTTCCGAACAACGATGGATGGAAGGACAGGTCCATGTTGTCACCTCCCAGCTCACACCTGAGAACCAGCACGTCATCCTCACCTCCTTCTCCTCAGCTCGAGGGAAATCATCAAGCCCTAAACTAGTTAGCATAGAATAGAATAGAAAATACATGATTTATCCCCGAGGGGAAATTCAGGAGTCACCGCAGCATTTAAGAAAACAAAAGTAAGAAAGAGTATAGAAAGTGCAAAAATGTCCATAAGAAATTAGATGACGACATCCCGTCCACCACTCGTCCACCACTTTCCAGCCCAGCCAGTCTCCACCTCCACATGGTCCAGGACTGAGCCTCCCCAGCAGTCTTTTCAGTCTCTGTCTCCTGGATCCTGTCTGCTCACAGCAGGCGAAGCTCCTCCGATGTGTCACAGCGTCCGATGTCAGCTCCGTCAGCCACGTCCGTGAACAGCACGATGCCGCTGGGTTAGCACAGCTAGCTCATCCATCCCCCGGGGCGAGATCCCACGTTCCCAACAACGATGAATGGAAGGACAGGTCCACGTCGTCACCACCCAGCTCACATCCAAGAACCAGCACGTCGTCCTCACCTCCTTCTCCTCAGCTCGAGGGAAATCATCATGCCCTACACTAGTTAGCATTGACATGCTACAGGCTGCTTACAGCTAATTTCGCATGTAAACAATGCAGCTAGCGGCTAATTTCACATGTAAACAATGTAGCCATGGTTACATGTAGGATTTCCAGACAAACACAGGAGAAAAGTAGTAAAAATATCACTGAAGCCACAAAAAGTTTGGTGTCCATGACCAACAAGATTTGTGTGGTGAAATGTTGGAGTTCAAGAACTGCTTTAAGAGTTATTCATCAAAGTACTGGCCCATTGCTGCAGTGCTTGTTCCTCGGAGCAGTTTTCATATTACTGATTTTATTTTTGAGGTTTTCTACTGTCTGCTTGGAAACACCACATGTATTTACTCTGTTCAAGATCGCCAAACTTTCTCTTTCTCTTTGTTTACCTGATTGACTCACTGATAACAGCTGTTTGTGCATTCCTATGATAAAATCTCCATTTCTTCCTCTGAAAAATGTTTTTCTTGATCTTCTCTCAGTAACACTGTTACCCCTCGCCAGGTTTATTGCTGTTTATGAGCGGTAGACATGCACAGTTCCACTTTGTTTGATGGGGTTTTCCAAGAGGTTCCCCTTAATTAATTATGACATAATCTGCACCTCTGTCTCTTTCATGGTGTAGTTAGATAACCAGATGATTATTTGGAGTCGTGCATACGGCTAACGCTGCAGCTAAACAGGCCATTCCATAACAGAACTTTAGGATTAATGGTCCTGTTTGTTTGATGACTGAATGTGCATACAGACCCAGGATTTCAAAAATGTTTGATTTTCTTGTGATCAATGGATTATACAAAGCACGACACATGATTAAGACAAAATCTGACCAAGTTGAAAAAAATAGGCACAGAAGTGGAAAATCGGCTCAAAAAAAAGCAGACGGTCGCACAGTGTATGCCCGGCATTACTTTCAAATAAATCCTGAGTAAAATATTAACTCCTCCAGATTCTGCAACACATCTTCATCAGCCAGATTTAACCTGGGTTCATCTGAAGTTTGGTGCTGAATGTGAAATGCCCCTAGGGGTTTTGAATTTTCTTCTCAACAAATCAAAGTTGCAAGTTGAAGCTGTTTGCTTTAAAGACCAAAAACTGAGCTCACAGTTTGAGCCGGGTCACAGGTTCAGCTGATGACTGTTGGTGCGTTATACTTCACATCCACATCATAAATTATTATAAAAAAAATGATGCTTAAAGTCTAACAAGACTGTCTGAAGTTTCATTCATCATAAAAAACTACGAAAGCTGGGGTTAAATCAATGGGGGGCTCTAGCAGGTTCAATTATCAAGATAAAAATAAATTCCATTTAGAACTATGCTTCTTTTGTAAATTTAGAAATGATAATAAACTATCAAAACATTTGAAACATATTCTTGATTCTTCTAAAAGAAAAAAAATCCAACTTGGTGTTTGTTGAAAATTGGCCTTGTTCAAATCCTCCAAACTTATCTTCTCCAATGTTTTCTGGTGTCTAGTTGTAATGCAATACTCCTGCCAGTCAGTGTTTGTAGTGCATCTGAAAGCTGTTTTCTCCCAAGTTTAAAAAAAAGAAAAAAAAGAAGTGAACAAAACATAAGTGATTGTTGGAGATGTTTGTTCGTCTCTGTGAGAGTCAGAACTGGTAAAAACTCAAAAAGAGTTAATGAGACAAAGATTGGCAACATCCAAACCCATGACTTTAAGGATGTGAAACAAAAATAAACTCCTTTTTTTTTCAGAACAGAAGTGTCAACACCAAATCACTGCCTGAAGGCTGGAAACAAGGACTTTGAAAGAACAAGTAATCATACCCGACAAAGCAAAGCAATAAATGAGAAAAAAACATCATCTAACTGGAAAACCAAAATCAAAACGGCAGATACAGAGTTGGCACTAGGCTGAAGGTTGACAAGATGGCACAACAAGAAAGGAGATGGGAAAATCTGGCACTAAGCAAGAGGAGTTACAGACTTTTCAACATGGGTAAATGGAGTTTAGTTTGCAAAGATGAAGGGCAGGGCTCACAATCACCATGGTGGGATAGAATAGAATAGAAATAGAATAGAATAGAAAATACTTTATTTATCCCTGAGGGGAAATTCAGCAGTCACAGCAGCAATCAAGAAATCAAAAGTAAGAAATTGTACAGAAAGTGAAAAAAAGTCCATAAGAAAATAGATGCTGACAGCTTGTCCATCATTGTCCAGTCAGCCAGCCTCCACCTCCACAGGGTCCAGGACTGAGCTTCTTCAGCAGTCTGTTCAGTCTCTGTCTCCTGGATCCTGTCTGCTCACAGCAGGTGAAGCTCTTCTAATGTGGTGTTGGTGTCCAGTGTTAGCTCTGTTTGCCATGTCTGTGAATAGCATGATGCTACCCTTTTGTTATTTCCTCTGTTGCTGGGTTAGCATGGCTAGCTTGTCCATGTTATTGGAGATAGATCTTGCGTTCCCAATTACGATGGATTGAAGAGCAGGTCGATGTTGTCACTTCTTAGCTCACACCTGAGTACCAGCATGTTGTCTCACCTCCTCCTCTTTGTGGGGAAACATCAGGCCTTGCACCAGTTAGCATTGACATGCTACTGGCTGCTAACAGCTGATCTCACATGTAAACAAAGCATCCATGGTTACATGTAGGATCTCCAGACAAACTAAGGAGCAAAAATAGTAAAAATATCACTCAAGAAAAAACCAGTTTGGTGTCCATGACCAGCAAATGAACCATACATGGTAATGATCCACTCCAAATGCAGAGATGATGAAAAAGAGATGAAAAAATCACAAGAAACAGACAAAGAAGAGAGGGCTGCCACAACCAATTGGGAGGCGCCTAGCAACCTGAAGTGACCTGAAACAAAAAGGGAGATGTAAACGTTTAGGCCACGCTGTCACAGACAGAACAATATGAGTCTTGAGACAGAAGACAGTCTGGGGTGTTGTCTGAGTCATGTTGTCTCTACATCACCCGTCAGAGTTGCTGTCAGACAGCTGAACCCAGCACTTACAGACTCTACAACCCTGACATGAAAAGTGACTTTGTGATATCCCAGTGATGATTAAATGTCTGTAACACTTTAGCTTTAGCTTCACATCCCTTGTGTATAACTCCTCTTTGTTGACGCTTCTATCATTTTGGAATAGGGAGACTCAGTCTAAATGGTCATGGCACAGGTTTTCTCATTGTTTCACTTGATAATTCTCATTATACTTTTATTTTCTAACCAGTGATTTGTTTTACCGTACTGCTTCAGAGTCCTGTCTCTTGTGCTGTGCTTTCAGACTGATAATCCCTGAAGATGACACCAGCAGGTTTGTTTTTTTAGCTGCTTCAGCTAAATTGAGCTCAATGAAACAATAAACAGATGTGTTTGTCACACCGGGGACAGTATTACCAGTTATAACTCCACTCAACTGAGCTGATATAATTATATTTTGCCAAAATTGCCATGTAATGAACAGAAAGAAGCAGTGTTATTTTTCACAGTTTGACATTTCTCTGATTTGAATATGATATCAGATTTTACTCTGCGAGGTCTACTGTTCAATTTGCACGGTCAGGGTACCTGAGGACGCAGACTAGTCACCCTTCAGGCGCCGTGTTGACGTTTTGTCACCTGTGACAGCAAATGTCTGCTCTGCTGAAGTGTCCTTGAGCAAGACAAAGATCATGTACCTGCTCAGGGACGCTGATATGCTTCTGTGGCTGTTAAAAAGATGGATTCTGCTCTAAAGGTCCATAAAGTACCAGACAGAAACAGGAGTTTAAAAAGGGAAGTTGAACTTTTAGAACGTCAGCAACTTCTGTGTCTGTGAAGCAGAAGGGCACATTCATAAATGCAGAAATGAAATCTATGCCCCAATGACGTCCTTGTGTTTGTGCTAAAGCTAAAGAGAACTTCATGTGTATTATTTAAAGCCTCTGGTTGACCTCGCTGTGATGAGAAAGCTCAGTTTAAGTACAAAATATGCATCATCTCTTTCAACTTGTCACCTCGTTTTCTTTTATATCACTTTTCTAATTACATCATTTTCTCTAAAGTTAAAAGTCAGTCCTCTCAGGCTGAAGCTTGTGTACCAGCTTTAGTGTGAGGAGCTATATTTAAAAGCAAAATAAAAATCCCTTATGTAGACATAATTAATTTATCTCAGCGAAACCTTCTTACCTTTTCTCAGGTGAGTCCACGCAGGTGGGGCAGACATCAGAACCTTCAGATAGATTTCAGAAATATCAGACTGGAGCATCACAGGTTGGCCCTGAACGCTGGGCATCGCTGAGCTGGTGAAATTTTGGATGAGCTCCTTTAAGCATATCAGAGCATCACATTAAGGCTCAGCAGAAAGTTGAACACCAACATGCAGCTTACTCCCGCCTGCAGCTGCACGGTGAGACGGACAACAGACAGCAGATTATTATCTGCTCTGAGGGCACAGCATACTAATGCCTCCATCAGGACTGCTCCCTCAGTGTCCACTTTCAAAGGTTAACGCTGCCCGGATTAGAAAAGGATTCTGTAGAGGAAGAGATTAAACACATTTAACTGTAAAGACTCAGTAACTTCGGACACGTGAGGAACTTCTGCTCAGGTGTTATTTGGGCACCTGCTGTGGGAAAATCAAAATCTTTTATCCCATTGCTGATCTTTTCCTAACATGTATAAGTAAAGAGAAGTATTAAACCCTGGGTCCTTCTACCAATATCAGAAGCATCTTCAAAGATAAATAGTCAATCTTCCTCTTGATGGCCTTATTGCTGTTGAAGATCACATTGATTTCCGTCTGTTATCAGATAAACACACCTCCCAGGGTTGGGATGAAACAGCTGGGGACAAACCTGTGACCTCTGAAGCAAGGTCTTTAGTCTCTGAACATGAGACATGCACTCTAACTGATAAACTAAGCTAGCACACCTCATTAGCACAGCTACTTGCCAGAAAACATGTCACCCCAGAATAACGGTGTTGGCAGGTTGTTCAGTCCCTCCAGCACTGACTGAAACTTTAAAAGCAGCTAAGTACCCACCACCTGATACTACTCTGTTAAAAAAAAAAAAAAAAAAAGTGTTAGAACTCTTAAGTAGAAGCGCTAAAAACATAGACGATACGTTTTAAAGTCTTTTACTGAAATGTAATGCAACCAGATTTCATTGTTGATGTGTACATATATCTGAATCAGCTATTTTTAAACTTTTATCTTTACAGAACATTTCATACAAATCAAATGCTGTTAAAAGTGAGTTACAGTTAAATTTACAGATTAACAAAAAGTATGATAAAATGTATAAAATTAAACAATGAGAAAGAAAAAAAAACATTGGTATTTTTGTATCAGCTGTTTTTACCCACTAACAAACTGCATTTTGATGTTTTACATCAGTGATAATAAAGACCTATTCCAGTCTACTTAAAGGGGATGTGAGGAGTTTGAAAGTGATCTTGAAAAAGTCTCCCTTCTATATGTGACTGACCGTAATCCGCACTTTAAAATGAGGTTATTACCAATATTACAGGTTACAGGTTATTTTGAATTGCTACTTCTTAGCTTTCCCATCGGGTCGGACAGAACCAGATTGATTTATGGCACATCTAGGTCTCTATGACAACACCAAGCCGGCTGATTAAGTTTAGTAGAGAGAAGAGAGATCTGTGTTTTTCTCAGCTGAAAACATTTTCTTTGATTAATTTTGTAGTGATGGTGGACACTGGAGCCTGACTGTCAGACAGAAAAAGGACAGAAGAAGGCTAAACAAGAGAGTGATACAGCCCAAGCTAAAAGCTAATTAGCCTTTAGCTAATCACTAATCACTCTATAACACAGGGGCTAAACTGTTTGTGCTAATGTTGATTCCAACCCACCGTCAGCAGTTATTCTGCAGTGGTCTGTTCAAACTTGAGAGTCTATCAATAAAATGAAGAGTGAGGTTATGTTAGCTCTGCTGACTGGCAGGACATAGCTAGCATTAAACATTACACATTACAGACATGTTTTAGAGCGCTGTAGTGCCAGCTGTGCTAAATATAGACAGCTACTAAACTAGGGATGGGTACTGAATAGGGTGCTTTTGTAGGTACCAACCGAATTCTGTCAAAAGTACCAGGTACCGATTCGCGTAAAATCAAACGGTATCATGCTAAGGTACCTAAAAGCGTCCTTCTGACTGTGAGAGGTTGGGAGAGTTGGTGATTTTCCATGCTGGGCATTAACACAGCATTTCAAGGTTATATGTTGAAGAAAATATATGTTTTATTGAAAAACTTTTATATTCTATTAATAAACAAATTGATATATTTTACCACATTAACTAAAAAAAAGTACCGAAAATTGCTTTACAAACAGACAAATGAATTAAATGAAGGATTTAAAACCCACCCACATAGCAATCCATACATAGTGTTGATAAAAAGCAACATAGATAAAATAAAATAATAAAGCACAGTGCTATACCCAGTACGTACTGAGGGAACGCCATCTTAAAGGTTTAAAAATGAGAAAACACTGGAGGTTAGGTTAAAAGTATAAAATTAGATATATCATAAAATAAAAAAAAGAAAATTATTTTTAAAAATTAAGAATAAAAAATACTTGAAATTAAGTTGAAAAATACATATGTATACAATGATAAATAAATGAGGAATAAAACAGGAAAACTACAGAAGAAAATAAGGAAAATAAGAAACATTTTAAAAAGAAAAGATAAAAAATAAGACAAGATGAAATAATAAAAAGTGGTCTGTATTTAAGATAAATAAAACACTAAAAGGTAATTCAGGTAAAAGCTTGACTAAAAAGGTAGGTTTTGAGTTTGTTTTTTAAGACATTAACATTAGATGCAGCCCTCAGGTCTTCAGGTAGACACTGATAGACTCTTCACTAACAGATGCCTGCCCGTTAATGAGGTGAGTTGATTAACACATACAAACTCTAAAAAACAAACACTGAACTGCCCTTTTTGCTGGTTCAAACAAAAACCAACTGTAGTTGTTTGTCTAGTTAGTTGAAAGCTTTATAATGTGCCATTTCTATACCATATAAATCTGCCATAAGTGTCCTGAAAAACATGCAGAACTGTGGTGACCTCTTCACTGGCAAAAGTGTGCTGCATGTGTCCCTTTACTTTCTTCTTCTCTTGCCTCTCCCTTTCAAAAAGTTTGTGCACACTACGGGATTCATTTTAACTCAGGCTGAGCAGGCACAAACAAAGTCAAACAGTTTTAGGTTCAGGATCTGTATTTAAGAGATAAATCTGTCTGCAGTTTACAAAGGTAACCCAAATGCAAAGCAATGTGTTGACGAAACAAAAAGCATTCAGGTGAGCAGCTGTTCTCACTGTTACAGCTTACTCTGCAAATAAGTGTCCCTGCACTCCACAGTATTATCTCTGTGTGCCTTAAAACAGCTTTATTACAGGCCTGTCTGCCATAGTTCAGGTATCCACATGATTAATAATCAGCTGATGCAAACTTTCTCCAACCTAACTGCACTAATCTGTCAGTCAAAGGCTGAACATGGAGCTGTGTTCAGAGTGTAACGGTTCAGAGTCTTCACACTGAGCTATCTCGAGCAGCTGAGGTTAGAAAAGTGCTTTCAGGGCACACAGAGGGCTTGGAGCATCCTGAAATACCCGTGGGCAGGATGTTTTTCCTGCCAAACAGACAGATCGGTTCAGAGAGCAAGATTTCAACAGGAGAAAGGTCAGCACCTTGTGAAGTAATCATGGAGCCATCGGTATTTATCTACAACTCTTATCAACTCCCTCCAGATATATGAAGCCCGTGTGGAGCAGCAGAGCTGTAAAAATCTCACTTATTGTCCCTGTAAGAGAGAATGATAGTGAAAGTAGAGATCCGCACATTCAGCGATGGGCTAACCTTCTGAGGCAGCCAGCTTCCTCCCTCACCTAATTACTCCAAGGAGCTGTCCAGGGCTCTGTGTCAGCGCTGACCCCACACTGATCCAATTTGACCCCTGGCCCACACAGGGCGCTTTTAGGTGTCACTGCCAGTCAAGAGGAGGTCAATGAATCTCACCTTAATAGTCATCAGTTCAGACTGTCTCCAAGGAACCATGAATAATCCCCATCATTCATGTCACAGATGGCCCCAGGAACCACACTGAGGAACCTGCGCCTCATGTGTTATAAAACTCAGAGTGTGTGGAGCATCTTGCTCTCAGGAGGTGCTATGTTCTGTTAATACAAGACATACTTCATCATCTTCTCTTTTACTGAGTTATCAACTGAAGTCAAGCATATCCTTCAAAGTAAGTGATGCTATTCCCATTATTGATTATCTGTCAATACTAAGTGGCCGTGCTATCACCATATTAAGTGCATTCTTGCACCCTGGGATGCAGTTAGGTCAGATTTCTCCTTTTAATTTGACTTAAAACAGGACGTCATATGTAGGGATGGGTGCTGAATTAGGTACTTTTAAAGGTACCAACTGAATTCTGTCAAAAGTACCGGGTACCAATTCATGTAAAACCAAAAGGTACCATGTTTAGGTACGTAAATGCATCTTGGTGACTAAGAAAGTGGAAGAGTAGGCAAATTTTCATGCTGGACATGAGCACAGCATTGCAAGGTTATATATTGAAGAATAAATATGTTAAATTGAAAAAAAAAAAAGATTTTATTATTTACAAAAAATCAAGTTTTTTACCGCATAAACACAAAAAAGTACCAAAAACTGGTACCGTTGAGTACTGGTACCGATTGCCAGGTACCAGACATTGGTACCACATAGTTTCAAATGTGAAAGGTACCCATCCGTAGTCATATGTAAACGAACAAACCAAAATCAGACTTATTTGAAAATATCAGATGGAAGAAAAGCACATTAAGTTCAGAAAAAAAGAGTAACCAACATTCAGCTCACCGGTGTGCACTTCCAACAGAAATAAAACACGCTTTTTATGCTGTTGCTTAGAGATACTCCAAAGTCCAAAGAAATAACTGCGAGAGTCTGAATAAAAAGATTTATAGTAGTAACTCCAGCTCATGAAATGCTGATTCCCCTCAGCACTCAGCACACTGTGAGAGGAGCAAACCTGAGGAGGACAAAATAACTAACATCAGACTCTGCTTTTAGCCTTCTGTGAAGAAGAATAAAGTGACCTGCATGATGACTTCTTTTCATTCTGAATGATTGGCCAAAAAATAAGTAATATATGTATTTGAAGCCGGCACAAAGAACATCATCTTGAAAGGGGATTATAATTTAAAAGCTTCTCAACATGAAAAGTTCAGAGGCAGAGACTTGTGAGTTGCAAGTTGTGAAAGCTTGAACTGGTGTCTCAGATGATTTCTTCACGTCAATCAAAGACGTCATACATGAAAGGTACAGTACGAGGAGCAGTCTGAGAAAAGCAGCACTATGTCTGTTTCAACTGGTTCATGCTGGTTCTTGGTTAATACACTGTACCTGTCCAATGATGGGTGATGATTTTCATGCAACACTTTAGTCCTACTTTAATGTTATACTCCCTTTCAGCAGACTGTCTGCTACAATTTCGTGTTAGCTGCAGGTTTGATAAATTATAGGATAATTTGTTACCTGACAGTGTAACCTGAAAATGATGATGACCCAGTAAATATTTCATATTTAAGATCTTAGTATCCAGAATATTGCCAGGATCTGGATCGTTCTTTCACATCTTTCAGAAATTATCGTGACCTTTTCTTGTATTGTTTTGCAAAGCAATTCGACCATTTATGGTGGAGTTATATACACATATGGTGAAAACAGCCCTGTCACGCAATGATAAAGAATCCTTTAAAAAAATCCTGGGTTCAGACAGTGATCCGGATCACCTCCAAAATTTAATCACTTCTTCCTTTTCTCATTTTGAACATTTCCTGAAAACTGTCTCAAGATCAGTTGCTTACTTTTTGAGTTATGTTGTTCACAGACAGACAGACAAACTCTCCCAAAAACATTACCTCCTTGGCAGAGGTAATTAATGATAGCTTTATTTACGTGAGTTGTGTTTTTACATGATCTTCAACATACAGCTCAAAATGAAGCCCCCATGAAGTTTCCACCAAGTGGTTCAGTGCAGTTTGTCTTGACACAGCACACATTTTACAGTGTTTCCACTCGCTAGTCCCGGGACAGATTCCCCAAATAACCAAGACAAGCCATCCCACTTTTTGGGACCCTTGCATAAGAGTGCCAGACTGAACCGATCTGACCAGGCAGGTAGAGGTACAACACTGCAGTCCACTGACTGGTCAGAAGAAACGTCGCTTACCGTGCAACAGTGGCACACAGCCCTCTGGAAAACTAAACTTGATGCGCTTTGTGACAAAGAGCCACGTGGAAATCACAAAAAAGGGAATTTGCTGGATGTCTACCATGGTTGCTCTTCATTTATGTACTTGCCCCCTCGTGGCATGTGGCTTACATGCCACATGCCACGAGGGGGCACGATTGGCTGAGGCGTAACTGAGCCAACCTGTACCAAACCGTACTGATCTAAACCGGACTGCTTGGTGGAAATGGGGCAAGAGATTCTTGACCTGCTCCTATATGTCGAGAGCCAGGACTTGGCATTTGGGTCCAATACCTGTGAGCCGTTAAAAGTTCTCTTAATTAAAACCTAAAATACAGTAACAAAGAACGTTCCCAGCAAGTCGGGTTATTGAAGCTTAAAGCATTATACTTGTCAGGATTTCATCTCACCCTGTCAGGATTCTGTTTTGCATAACCACCAGCTCATTATACTTCACCCCTCACAAGTCAAATAGAGAAGAGCTGTTTGTCTTCTTTACTGTGGTAGAAAAAAATATCCCTTTTATTTAGCAAATCACAACAGGTAGAAACACATTCTAATGAAGAGCTCCTCACGGAGACATCTCCCAAACTCAACTCTCCAGCCCCCAGGCCCTGGAGAGGTCACCCCTCCTTCTGCCATGCTACCCTCTCTAACACCTCCCCCACAGGTGCCACTAATTGTTCCCACACTCAAGAAAGAAAAACACACCGGTATTAACATACATACAACTCAAAAGAGCACTATTGATAAAGATGCACTCATAGATAAACGTTAGAAACAGAAAAAGTTGAATTTATTACAGAGCTGTATTTCCTTATACTTTGTTTTTCCAGGTGAAGGTAACGTCAGCGTTTGATTGGCTTTGCCCAGTGCATGATTCTGTGCATTGAGATGATAAATGTTTAGCCCATGACTCCTGAGATCATTTGAAATCTCTGCAGTGCACACACACACACACACACACACACACACACACACACACGTCAGGATTTCTTGGTCTTTTTTCTTTGATCTGAAAGACTGTGGAGCACCGGGGCATTAGGACGAGCAAACATTCAAGGATGTTTTGAATAAAAGTTCATCGCTGAAGACTTTGTAATTAAAGGATGAAAGTTCACACCGCCCTCTGAAACGTGTCTCTGATTGCCTGCTGAATTTTATGAGTTTCAAAGAGAATATGTTTGAACCTTTGTGTGACCTGCTCTCACTGCGTGTGACTCTCTGCTGCTACAGTCCAAGGGCTTTCCAGTGAAAGGTGTGATTCTCTCAGCACTCACTTAAGACTACTCTGCATGCTTTAATAAATAATCAGGAGCTGCAGACTGATTTCTTGGCCCTCAGAGCCACCTCACAGATTCAACGTTTTCCTGAATGTATAATCAAGGACATGTGAGGGTTTGATGCTACCAGAGGTCTCAGCATCCTTTTCTGTCTCATTTAACTTCCTCCATCTCTGAGATGTAGTCTTCTTTAATCTGTGAAAGTCTAAATTTAGATGTATGTTCCTCTCCGTTTGATCCACACTCTGTGACTTCTGTGTCTTTGTTACTGCACCGGAGCATGTTGGAGATTAATGGCTCTACTTCAGACAGTTATTGTCCTGTATAGGCTGAGTCATCACAGATGAGTGCGGAAAAAGCAGATGAAACATTTGTTCAGACACACATGCTTTTGTGAAATGTTTCGAACAAACGATCCGGCATGCTCTTTCGTTTAGTTTGGTGACATGTACTGGATGAATAATGGCTGACAAAACAAATTCAGCAGTTCAGTGATACCAGTTCATGGACACTATTGCACCATCTTTTTTTTTTATTTGAAAGCGATGACTCTTCAAGCTGAAGGTTTTTTCTTTCAATAACATCCAACAAATAAATCTGTATGTGCTTCCACCCACTTCCTGTGGTTCATAGTTCCAATTGCTCCCAAAGAAACTTGAGTGAACAGGTGGGTTTTTCAAAACAAACAGGGAGAAAAGTTGGCTCAAAGACTCAAAATGTGAACTCAAATAAATCATGACTAGCATCGACCAAAAAGTGAAGCTTTTCCTGAAGAGACGTGGTGTGGAGGTGGAAGGAAACATGGGGATTGTTTGTTTATACTTGAGTTTTCCTCAGAATCCATCCATCCATCCATCCATCCTGAAAAAGTCTCAGTTTTATATATTGGCCTGTTCTCAGTCCCTCATATGAGATGAGATTATCAGTGCCACATTGGTTCATTTGAATCCATGAACACATGAATCCATTTACAGCCCGTAGATCTAAAGACTCTTTCATGACACTACTTGAGCTGGAAAGATTCACCAGTGAGAAGCAAGATCTGTTCTTTTTCTCAGCTAAAGAGGATTTCTTGGATTTATTTATTTTTTATTTTTGTAAAACCAGCAATTTTATCATGTGTTTTTGTCTTGTTTTAAGTAAAATGGTCCTGTTATACCCGATATGTGCCACATCCAACTGTGGAATTTCTTGTTTCAAGTTATTTAAAGACAAAAATGAGGTCTGATGTGCTTGTAACAAACAATAATAATAAAAAATAAATAAATAAATAAAATCTGTCAATGGAATAAGAAAAAATTGCAAGAAAATTTGCTTGAAACTAGAACAACGTCCTAATACAAGTAACTTTTCTTTTGTTCCATCGGCAGATTTTTTATACTTGTTGATGCAATTCAGACCTCATTTTTGTCTGTGAACTAATTAAAACAAGACATTGTTCTAGACTTCTCAGGTGAATGTGGCTCATACTAAGTCTAAAAAGACATTTTCTACTAAAAATAAGTCAAAAACACTTGCTAAGATATTAGTTGTTTGCAGTGTCATAGTCTGCTCAAACATGAGTCTATCAATAAAATAAAGAGTGAGGTTAGGTTAGCTCTGCTTGGTGAGGTTATAGTTGGTAGATGAGCACTAGTGAAACATAGCTAACATTACATGTTACAGACACCTACAGCCAAAATACACCAAATGCGTCTCCGGTCGGGCTCCACTCCACCACAGCACTGAACCTGACAGGTTTTTTATTCAAGTCAACAAGTCAGCTCACAGTGGATCTGCTTTTTTGGGCTGTGACAATGTGCTTTTCTTCTGATTTGATTCTTTTATGATCTTTGGGGCACCAATTCAATTTCAATTGCGAATCTATGGTATTTCTGATTTTTGCAATTTTCAATTTGCTTTTTTTTTTACACAAGCCCATGTGAAAAAGCTGAATAGTGATGATGATGATGTCTACGGATGATATCAGGAGCCATATTTTCCGAAAAAAGTGGACGTAACATGTGAGTCAGTTTTTAAGATTTATTCAGGAGATTTGACATCTCAACTTTTTTCGGACCCAACTTACAAAGACTAAAATGAGGGACTTACATTTGAGGAAAAAAAAGATGTTGATACTATGATGCAACAACTTCTTTACTCACCCCTACTGTAGATACACAGGCCTCCCATGCGTCAATCTACAGACTGAGCAGGACAGGAAGTGGAAACCATTCAAAAACACCCAGTGGCTTTCAAAATAATAAAAAAATGGACAAAAACCAGATCTTTTTCAAATTGATTACAACATTAAACCAACATAAGGGCCAGGCGTCAACTAACAGGTTTTAGGTTTTACAGCCCAACATGAATGAGGAGAGGATCTGGCTTTGTTCTGGTGTGAGTTAACAGTTAAGAGAAAGGAAGTCAATACGCAATGGAGCAGAGCTGGACTGGAGACGCATCTGGTGTATTCCCGGTGTTAGAGCACAGGTTGTGAGGAACACTAAACAGATAGTCTGCTCACCCACTGGATATCTACAAATAACTACAAACTGAGTTTACAGAGTTTGGTTGCTGGTACGTTTCAAACAATAGCTTTACATATTTATTAGGGCTGCACGATTATCGCAATCGCAATCGCAATCGCAATGTCAGCACACGCAATTATGTAATCGCAAAAGAGGATATCGCAATCGCAATCGCAATGTCAGCACATGCAATTCAGATTTTTCTCCATGATAACCAAGCAAGCGTGTAGACTCATCATGACACAACTTTTTTTATTAAATCGCAAGCACAATCGCAATCGCAATATTGTCCACCTAATCGCAAATCGCACCTTTTCCCCAAATCGTGCAGCTCTAATATTTATATATAAATACATTACCTCTTCTCATTGTGGTAAAAATTGTCTGGAACAAGTGTTAAAAAGAAGATCTGCTCCCCATACATTTGCTCTCAAACAAGATAATGTCTTGTTAAGAGTCAAGTCCTTACAGTGGGTGATGGCGCTTTTGGGAGATGGAGTCCTCCTGATATCAGCCACAGGTGTCACTGCAATCAATACCACACAGAAAGTTTTCCGAGAGTCTTTAAAACAAACCAAAGATGCTCTTAAGAAAAAAATCAACGCACAGTGAAGAGGAAACACACTGATCTAAAGAACCACTCTCCTGAAAGAAGCTTCATGCATTAGAGTCGAATCGCACTCCATCATAGCCCAGATATTCACAGATTACTCAAAGATGAGTCCAAACTGACGTAAATAATTCACATGAGCAAAAACACATTGATAAGGGTGTGCGTGTGTATCTTCCGAGTCTGTCAGACCTGATAAGCAGCACTCACACAAATGATCCTGTCCACGGTCTGCAGCAGCTCCTTTAATGTGGGAAGGCAGCTCTTTCATCGGCCTGTTTTTGCAGAACACTGTGATGAAAGCGTCTCTCCTGCTGGGAAGTTTCTCTCAGCAATGTCTCCTAAATATGGTCCAGTATGTGTTCATAGTGTGCTGCAGCTCCCAGAGCAAAGAATACAGCACCACCAGAACACACCTCTGTGGACAGACACACTCTTTTCCTCACACACCACATCCAGGCTCATGTGTCTCAGTATTACTCCAGTCTGCACAACATACTACGCGTTCCACAGAGTCAAACAGTTCATGTCAAGTGCTGTGAGGCTCTGTGGCGTGTGTGGTTGTGTGTTGAGCTTCAGTCTGACCCTCAGACCTCTATGAATGTGATTAGTGCCGACAGAGCAGAGGCGAGCAGCGGTGCGGGCGGCTGAATTGCTGCTCTTGATGACGCCCTTGTTTTCGAACACAACACAGTACTCGAGCTCTGAAAGAGGTCATCCAACCTCGATGAGGGGATCAGAAAAGCTCGGTGTGATGTATGATCTGTTTCCTTTCTACAACTGATGGTTAATGCTTTACTTTCTTGCTCTTTCTTTATAACCTTTGCTTCTTGTTAGGGATGGAATGGTTAATGAAAAAAAAAACATCTTTTTTTTCTTAATTTTACAGCTCAGTTTGAAGTAAGTATGTATGTATGTATATATATATATATATATATATATATATATATATATATATATATATATATATATATATATATATATATATATATATATGTACATATTTTTTTGCTTATTTTTATTTATTTTTTTTTTTCTCCACCTCTGTTTTTACATTGTACATTATTAAGTGTCTGTTAGGGCCCAGTCTCAGGAAAGATGATGTTTATTGTCTGTGAAATTCTGACAATGAAAGTAAAAAATAAATAAATAAATAAAAACCCAACAACAACAGTGTACAAGGAACGGATCGAAAAACTATGACTATAATACCGTGAACTCAACTGTGGATTTTGTGATCCACTCCATCCCAACTTCTTGTTTTCTTTAACTTTTTTTTCACTTGTGATTTGTTAATGAAACAGTAAAATATCAACCCAGGAGTTCAGAGAAGACTTTTGTTTACTTTAACAAGTTTTAAGAGCACCGCCGAATCCACAGACGTTCATTTGATGTCTTTTACAGGTTCATAAAAAAAGCAAACTATAAAAGCTGTGGTTTGATTTTCACTTGTAACTCAGGAAAAATGCTTTACCCATCAAACAGTTTGTATTCCAGTGTGACCACTTTGGTATCTGAAAGAACAGACGATGAGCTCTCTTCTGCAGCCCTAAATCTTGTGTTTGGAGCACAGGGAGAGGAATTTTGTTTTTGGCAGTTGTACAGATCCATACTGTATGATTTTCTTCAATCAGGGAACAGTACAAAGCGTCCCCCTGGAGTGTGAGCACAAAGCCTTCAGCTGCTGTTCCTAAGCTCAGCGTATTTGCTCCCTGTGCTGTTTCCTCCCTCGTTCGACTTCCTCCCACCAGTGTCTGCTCCTCTCCGCTGACGTATTTCATTACACGCGGTCTATAGGCTCCTCTCGCTCGTATAGGCTCCGTTTTCAACAGATTTCAGCGACACTCGAAGGTTGTTTGGTCAAAACTAATTGGACGGTAAAATCCAATCCATTGAAAAGCGAAGCTAAAGATTAGGGAAATTCCATTAGCATATGGTTAGGGGTGACTGCATTTCAGTCCTGTTTGAACTTCAAATGTCATCTCACTGCCAATTACATTCTAAATTGCAATTTACCTCAGTTAATTACCTTAATTAATATTCAATGGAACACCAAAAAGACTCCTACTCGATTTGTTCCACTTTTAATCTAACATATCACGCCTCGTAATCCGGCCGTATAAGATATTCATCTCCTGAACTCGGCTTGTCCATCTGAGCCACCTTCACATCACATTTTCTGACGCCCCGTCAAAATGAGAGGAAACATTTATTTATTTATCTGGGTTTCAAAAAGAATTGCAACAAAAACGAAAAGCTGTTCTCAGAAATTGTTGATTGAAAAAAAAAAGTTCAGCCAGTTAATGTTGGTCCACAGTTTCATGTTGCATTACACCGAAATGGTTTTCTCTGAATTTTTCAACACAGAAGTTTGTCAAAGCTCTATGGGCTGACTTTGACAGAAATTTAAAAGAAAATATTAATAAACTCCGGAGCAAAAAACAGGAGCACAGATAAAACATGCAGGGAACAATACACTGCAGTGATATGTGTAAAATAGGTGCTGACAGAGCGACGGAGGGTTTAGTTCAGCCTTTCAGGAGCGATATCAGCCGTCAGTTGAAAGCCCCGGCACTGTGAGAACATTTGTTCTCTCTGGAAATTAGTTGAAACGAGGAGCACTTCCATTTCCTGTTTCCCATTTGCCGCTTCTGTCAGCTCTCCAGGCGCCAGAGTATTTTCTCCTTTCTCCGAACCGACACTCCTGCGGGTCAAACGCTGACCTTCAACACCACTTTCCTCTACCTGCAAGAAGACTTGAGATGGTATTTCAGTCCGTGACGTTCCTGCAGTAAAGGCGAGCAATTAGAGTCAGTGCAGAATGAAATAGATCATCATATCCAGCCTCATACGAAGACCTGAGATCAAGCATCCACACAAACACATGACAGGCTACAAGGAAAGATGTTTATATTTTTAGCATCACTTCCACCAAAACACATAGTCAAATTTAAACCCCCTGAAGGACTTACTGTACAATCCAGGATTTAAGCCTCACCAGTGTGTGAGACTCAGTCTGTTTTAGAAGCCTCACAGTGGGAGAAAGGTTTAACTGTGCTTCTGCATCAAGACGTTTGGTTCAGCAATGTGCAGTTTCTAGCCAGCTGTGTAGCTCTTTCCAGCGCCCTCTGTATTTTTTTCTTCTTCTATTTTTGTGCTTAGCTTATGGTGTGGTACAGTTGTGAGGCTCATTGCCCTCAACGAGTACGCAGTAACCAAGTGGCTGCATCTGGAAATGCTTTGCGTAACACCAAAAAATGCAGTTCAGAAAGAACTTGGAGTGCATTGATCTCAATTTTCTGGCCTATCACCGATCAACAGTCTTTAAAAAAAAAACTGATCTGCTGATACCCATTTGTGCTGATACCGATTTTTTTTCTTTTCTTTTTTTTAAATTTTTTTTTATAACAGCATAAACCTTCAATGTTCCAATCTTATTTTATCGAAAATCATTGAATGATACCTGTGAAACAATAACATTTTTATGTTTTAACTTCAACAACCAATAAAGTGTCCTGAGTTTTAGGTCTCAGAGCAAAAAGCAGCAATGGCTGGCTGTCAGACCATTGACAACGATCAATTGATCAATCCATCGGTGCATGTCTAGACAGAACAGAAAACGCATGTGCACCAAGCCCAAAAAAAAAAAGAAATTAAAAAGAGAAGTGAGAGAAAAAAATCAATGTATCAAAATATCCGATTTTTTTTTTTTTTACCATTTTAATCATGTTGTTTTTTGTTCAAAAATCTTTTTTTTTTTTTTTTTTAATTTAAATCCTTCATTTTAGTCGTTGTTGATAAGCTGGGTTGGAAAAAGTTGATGAGATGATGAAGAGATGTCAGATCCCCTGAATAAATTCTAAAAACTGACTTACATTTAATGTGCATTTATTGGGGAAATATGGATCCTGATATAGTCTATAGACATCATCATCATTTAACTTTTTCACAAGGTCTGGAGTTAAAAAGCAAAAAATGAAAAAAAAAAAAAAAAGAAAGCAAAAAAAGGAAAAGAAAAAAAGAAAAAAATCACAAAAATTGAAGGATTACAATTTGAATTGAATCAGCAACCCAAAAATCACAAAATAATTGAATTGGGAAAAAAAGAGTATTGCCCCAGCTCTAATTTAAAGAACATGTTTACAGCCTGGTTCAACAATGTTTGAAGGTGAAATTTTATATGGTTAGGTGACATCACAGAGACTATGTTTATTTATTATACAGTCTATGGCAGAAACTCCCTCTCCACAGGGTCCATGGTCTCAGACCTATACCACTGTTTTCTTTAAATGCATAAATGCATTTCTAACATAGTCCCGTGGTGGGCCAATGGTGGGCTTTGTGCAGCGAGCAGCTGCATCCAGAAGATGCTTTGTTGAGTGCCATCTTCTGGATGAAATCTTGTAACATGTCGAAATACTTCCCTTCAGTCTGCTCTGGTGTTTTAAACACCGTTTTAGAGGATTTAGCTCACATTTAGGCTGGGAGGCTACTTTGATTGTATAGAAAATAGTAACGTACTGAGACTAACTATGAAAATACCAAAGGAAGACATTTTAGATGTAGCCTCATGGATCAAATCACATATTTGGTAATACAAATGTAAATTGTTGTACATACCTTTGATGCAGCTTCATACCTTATTTATGTAATCTTAACTGTATTGTGTTTTATTGTGAAGCACCTTGTGACTTTGTTTTGAAAGGTGCTATACAAATAAAGCTGGATTAGATTGGATATATGAATCAACAAACAACAGCTTCTGTGGCTGTTTTAATGAGATGAAGTCACTCATGATATGTTGACTGTTTTTTGATATCAAAATAGTTGGCACTGTGTTGATTTTTCCAATTAGTATTACAAATGTAATGAAGGAATAGAGAAACTCAACTGTTTCTGGGCTAAATTTAGCGATAACTTGCCTATCTCAATGCAATTTATCTCTGTGCATATTTGAAACTGGTTTCTTTTAAGCAAAGCTACATCCGCAGATATTTTTCTTTTTCTTTTGTGTTTATCTGTGACATTTTGTGAAGTGATTTTTGTTCTGAGTTCAGTGTTTCTCCTCCTGCATGCAAACCAACTGTCTTTATTCCTGACATGTTGATTGGTCAAAAACAAGTCACATCTTTTCCGCTGACATTTAATTATCTGCACCGGAATTAGAAAGATTTGCAAAAAGTGACCACTTTTGAGAAGTGAGATTTCACTGAAAGTAGTGAGTGAGCTTTTAATTAAGTAGTTATCTGCTTTTAAATGCTGCTTTTAATTACTTTAGCAGAAAGTGTCCTCTCACGGTGGCATTTGAAAGAAAAATCTCAACAATCTGAATTTTTTCTCCCAGCAGTTCATTAAAACATTATCATTTAGGTCTCAAGTTATGACAGAAACCATCCTGACAGGTTCAAGTGTTGATATTTTGAGACAATTAACTCTGATCAAGCTGCTTAAGTGTTGTGGTGTTAATGTGAGATTTTAATACAACTCAAAGACAGAATCTTTCTGACTTTCTAAGCCTAATAAGCACACGTTCTTCGGGTTCAGGTGGGTTTGACTTCTCATTCTCTCCGGAAAAAGAAGCTCTCTTTGAGTCTCCCCTATCTCCTGTCTCCACATCAGTAATGTCCCATGATAGAAGTACATCCACCGATGGAGGATTTTGGAGCTGAGAGCAAAACTAAACACTTTCATCCTGCAGCTGTCTGAGAGAGCTGACCTCAGACGTTAAACAGAGGAAGAGAAGCTGCACTTTTCTACTATATTTGAGTTTTCATCCAGGAAATGAAATGTGCTGAAACACACATTTGCACAGTTGTGTCATATTTTTATTTTAGGTTATGAGTCGCACATCCAGGGAGAGTCCTCCTCTGCTCCTCTTAGCTCTCTGCTTTTCATCTTGTCTGTTAAATTGGCACTGGAGGACTCTGTGTTGTTTCCTCTTTCCTCTGCCTCCACAAAAACCAAGGTCAGGGATTCATTCCTGCTTTCACTTGTTGTCACTCATGCTTTGCTCGCCGCCGTTTTGTTGCTCTGCGCCTCAAAAGGCTCAGAGAGTGCGAGGCCTCTGTACCTCCCTGCTGTTATTACAACTGCAAAGTCATCTGAGGTCAAAGACTGAAGTTTAACACAATAAGGTGCAGATTGACCTCAGAGACACAGATTTACAGAGCAGGTGGGATGAGGTGTCAGTGTTTACAGGCGGCTGTAAATCTACAAGTCCCAGTGACAACAACATCATTTCAGCACCATGGACAGCTCCCAGTACAGACACTGTGGCACTGATGTGAGCTGATCTCTCTTTATAACATCCTATTTACCCATTTTTTTTAACTTGTCCTGAACATTAAACACGTTAAGTGCCATAATTGTTGGGTTCACATATTTCCGATTGTACCTAACCGCACTTTGTGTGACAGCTGCAACTTCAGCATGACAATGTCATGATCCGCTATCTAAGCTATCTAAGCTATCTAAGCTATCTAAAAAAACAAACTGAACTTTAAGGCTCCTCCCCAAGTCTTACTTCTGACAACATGTAAGAAGGGAGTATCCCACCTTGTCTGACAAAACCCTCAAATGCCTTTTCCTTCTTGTGTGAGTCCTACTTTTGTTTGTTGATAATTTTCTGTTCTGAACAAATGTCATAATTTAAAAAATAGTGCTATCAGGTGATTCAAAAAATAATCAGATTAATTACAGGATATGTAATTAGTTGATCTAATTAATTACATTTTAATCTCATATCCGCTTGAGCTCCCCAAATAAAGACTCTGAATTTTAGGACATTACAAACTTGTAGAGTATGACTAATCAGACACAAACACGAAGAAGAGAAGATTTGTAAATCCACATTTTTCTCAACTAGCATTGACGTTTATAGACGCCAATTCAGTTGCAACCGTCTACTGCGTCTATAGAAGTAAATTGTGTTTTTCAGCAGGGGGAGGCAGGGTCTAGCAGAGCTTGTCAATCAAAATCATGCCCATGAACTACTGTGGGTGAGAGCAGTGTGCTCTTTGGATGAGAGCTCAGCATGGATATGAGGAAAAGATGTGAGATGATATAGACACGGTGAGACGCTGCAAGTCAGAAAAGTTCAGGCAGCTCACGCTTTAACTGAGGATGTGTCGCAGTAGTTCAGAGAGAAAAAGCGGCGCAATCATGAGGAAAGACGATAGAGATCATGGAGAGGATCAAAGGATGGATCACCTGAGACGAACACGATCTAAAAAAAAAAGTATGTTTTGTCTGTTTTTTGGATCAGAAACCAGAAGGACAGTCCACTTTTCTCAGGTAGTCGAAAGATGCTCTGAACATGGCTGGCAGCCAATGAGTTAATCACATGAATTTTTATAATGCATAGTCTTGCATGTAAGTAATAAATCTATTTATCATGTCAAAGTGACAGCCCTTATTGAAAGTGAATAAAAGTTAGATAATACTTTCAAAAAGTTGACATTTCTTTACATATTCTGAAGTCTGTCAGTTTGCAAAGGGGGTCCCCAGCCAGGAGCAAATGCTGTTTTTGGGGCCTGGTGTAGAAAAGTTTGGGAACCCCTGCATTAATTCACTTGTAAAACCAACATTTTGAGATAGTTTGTGGCCTTGTTTTCTCTGAGAAACTTGTGGGAGAGTGACAAGAGCAACTCACACAGCCAACATGCTGCGAGGAGCATCCAAAAGTCTAAATTCGAGGAACACAGACAGAAAAAAGTCACGACTGAAAGCTTGGAACACGGACTCAACTCATGGCAGACTTTTTGCTGTTCAGATACATAGTTCGTTAGTTTTTGATATACAACCACTAACTTTTGCTAAAGTTTATAAATGTTGTATAAAAAATACCAAAGTTGGATTTTGAAATGTATCTGGAAACACTAAATCTGTTTATTTCCCCATGCTGCTTTCCTTTAATATAAAACTGAAGGAACACTGTGGACCTTTGGTCTCACCTGGAGGCAGAAATTGGAAATTCTTCTTTTGAGACATTCTGTTGAGCACACAGTTCGACACTGTGGCCTTGAGATAAAGTCAGGTTTCAATATCCTCTTCTCATTTAATCATTTCACAATAATATCTCCTGACAGCCTGTGTGAAAATCAATAAGGCTGAGTTAGACTCATATAAGACTGATTCGTTTTTCTGAAAAGTCTGTTCTGCAGCTTTTTCGGCCAACCTTTGGGGACATGAGCACTCAGCAGTTCAAGGATTACATTTTCTTACTGTTGTTATTTTTCTATTCCATAGAATAATAGGAGGAGAAAGTTCAGAAAGACCTGTCCACTCTGGATCTGGTTACTCCTGGCTTTTTCTGTTGATTGTACAAGGATTTGAGATCTCTCCGCAGAACACAGTCAGAGCACACTTCTCAAATTTCAGCCGTCTCTGGTCTGACATATCAGGACACATAATCTGAGTGTCCTGACTTCCTGTAATACATCTACTCCCACAGATTTCTGATGTGGTTGTATGTTTGATTTTATCTTTAGCTTCATGACATAGACATCCAAAGCTGGCGGATGCTTTGAGATGACTGGTCACGTTCCAACCTAAAGACAATGATCAGCACCAGGTTTTCCATGACACCATGTCCAGTGTGTGATGCCACCAGAGGAGAGCTGTGATGGGAAATGTGGCGTCCTGTAGTGATGGTAAAAGGCGGAAGTGACAGACGAGAGGGACACGCTCGAGCAGGCGAGATGAAATTGAATCCTGTCCCGCTGAATGCCTCTGAAATGATGCGTCTCTTACACTTCTGTGTGGAACTGTTTATGCTCTGGCCGTGTCTGCTTTTCATTCATTACACAAAGAAATATACATTTATATATCCAGGGACGGGAGGGACTGGAGATTTAGGAAATGAAGTCAAAGAAACTTCACTGTGGACTGTCATGTCTGTGTAACACACTCCACATTCATAAAGGTTGAAGAGGAGCCAGGAGTGAACAGTCCTTGGCCTCCCCTTGGTTTAGTGTTTATTCCAACAAATACACAAGTGCGTGAAAATGATTTTAATGAATTGTGGAGGAGTGTGTTGTCTTATGTTGATTCAGTTCAAGTTCAGCCAGCCAGAGAAAAACACACAAAACAGACTGCACACAGGTCGACTGTGTCAGCTAAGTTTGTGTTGGACGCTGTCCTAGAATCATGATCACATTGGTTCATGGATTTCACAAAAGAAAAGAAGCGTCGTTCAGCAGCCTGAGGCAGGTACGGCTAGATAGCAGTCAGGAAGTCAACGCTGGTGCTGAAAGTAAATCTGTGAGGGTGACTGTCTGAATGAGTTATAGCAAAAAAAAACAAAAACAAAAAAAAAACAAGTTTTAAGTTGTTTAATAATGTAACTCCAATACTTTTTTAAGTTGGTGCAAACTCTTAATGAGCATAGTGTACATGTCCCCATCCCTGCACTTTATTTTCTGTGGCTTTGAGAGGGCATCAGCAAGACAATGATACACCGTTCAGTCATGTAATATTGAACCGTTGTGGATAATGGTTGGGGAAACAGTGGTGTCAGAATGCTGTCATATATTAAAGGATAAGTTAGCTTTATACAGCTTTTACATTGTTTATAGAATGAAGTAGAACAAAATACTCACCCAGAAGGCTTTCCTGATCCAAGCAGTGCTTCGGGAGATATTTAGATCCAAAATCGTGGAGCGGACGTCCGTATAATGGGATCCATCGGGGCATAGACAGCGCCGCTCCTAAAACTGCATTAATCGTCCAAAAACTTATGTTTTTCACCAATATTCCATCATAGTCCGCTCCGGGTTAGTCCTCTGCTGCAGTCTGTGTCACTCCAGACAGCGCTGTGTGACTGTAATGACCTCTGAACTGACGGAGACTTTGTTTACGTTTGCAGACCGATATCAGGTTTTTTCGGTGGGAGTCTGTTTATTTGTGTTTTGGTCAAGTAAAATATGGCCCCGTCTGAGTGCAGAGGAAACCGGCAGAGGAGCAGGGAGGGGGTGTTTGGTGCGTGCGCCCTGGGCTTTGGCTGCACAAAAAGTTGGGGTAAATGTAGGGGTAATTTCTGCCCTAAACCTTGTGATAGGACCCAACTTGTTCCATCCTGGAGTATTACTTTAAAGCAAACTTGCACCCGTCTCTGCTACATCACAGTTTGGCTATGTGCTCTCTCATGTGTCAGCTCATACATAGCCAGTGTTGCAGCTGTAACTACTGGCTCTCCAAGAAGTGACTAAATAACATCATTGCCTAACATTGCCTTAGTGTCACGGATGCTGTAGGGGAGAGGAATATTATCATGGAAGAGGCAAACAAAATTCCTTTTTCCTTTATCTGTGCTTGGGACTGACTTTCATGTCAGAGCCCCCAGGCCTCAGAAGAGGTTGCTTTGTTCTTTACTTTTTTGAAAAAAAAAGTTGCTTGAGGGATCTGAAAACTTGATTAATATAACAACAAAGTCACCAAGCTGGCAACACTGCACTGAGCAGGACGACTGGAGTAGCAGGACTGAGCAGTTCCCATGCTTCCTTTCTTTTATGTTGAGCTGTCAAACCTTAAACTTGTTGACTGACGGTCTGGTTCTGCTCATTATGTTGCTTTGTTGTTGTAGTAAACCTAAATGAAATCTGGTTTTTCATGGTTTTACTTTATTTTAAAAGTCTCTGGTAGTTTCCTTTCCAGCTCTACCTGCTTGGTTCAAAAGAAAACGCATAAGATTGCATATGAGATTGGGAGGACTCTGATCACAACGGATGTAGAAGCCCATAACATAATAACGACCCATAACGTAATAAATTTGGCCTTTTTAAAATGTAATAGGCCCATAACGTAATAACTGACCAATAACGTAAGAAAAGTCCTGAACCTATAACGTAATAACTTTTGACCAATAACGCAATAACTTGTTACGCTATTGGCCAGTTTTTACGTTATTGGCCAATTTTTACGTTATTGGCCTGATGCAAAAAAAAAAAAAAAAAAAACCTTTGAAAATGTAATAACTGGTCATTAACAGCTGTTTGCTAAAGACAAGTTGGTGTGTTTTTTCAATGTAGAAAAAAAATTGAATTAGATTTTTTTTGAATGTTTAAATGTAAGAAAGGGAACAGTAACCCTCATTATTTTTGCGCTCAGGTTAAATATGTTCAGTTCTGTTCGGTTCAGGATCTAAAGTTGTTGAGACCAGAACTTAATTTTGTCATTTATTATTTAATTTGATCTTGAAGTAGATTCAAGGAACAACTGTTACAGAGTTTTAATAAAGATCGCATTTTTCATGACAAAAGTGAGTACTTTTTTGAGGCACTAACTGATATGCTATACGCTATTATGGTCAGTTATTATGTGTTTTGCTTAAAACATTGTCAAAAGGGCAAATGTTTTACACTCTTGGCTGGATTTTATGTTATGGGCTCAGTTATCACACTTTCAAAGGTTTTTTTTTTTTGCATCAGGCCCATAACATAAAAACCGGCCAATAACGTAATAAGTTATTACGTTATTGGTCAAAAGTAATTACATTATAGGTTCAGGACTTTTCTTACGTTAATGGTCAGTTATTACGTTATGGGCCTATTACATTTTAAAAAGGACAAATGTATTACGTTATAGGTCATTATTACGTTATGGGCTTCTACAACGGGGATGGTCCTGTGAGGTTGGAATGATGCCAGCATTGTTCAGCTATGCTACATGTTGCGGAAATAAATCATGGCGTTGGAGTAAAATGCTTTCACACAGATAAACAGGATAGGGAGGAAACATGTTGCTACTCCTTGTTGGCAGAGTGAAGTTGCTAAAAGCAGAAAGTACCCACCGCTGTTTGAGCTTTGAAGTGAAGTTGCATCATTCCCTCTCTGGAAGGTCACTGTGCAGGTTTTTATTAAAGGTGCTTCTATGGGTTTTATTGGATTTTAGTGAAAAACTCTGAAACATTTTGATCTGTAGAAGACCGATAACATCCATCAGTATCTTGATGTCATAAAAAGGTAAGCTACCTCAGTGTATTCACTGAGCCAGAATGAGTTTATTACTTAAAGCTTGACTGCTGGAGTATCTATGACAGCTTTATACTCAAAACAAACTGGATGTTTTTCTCGCGCTACCTTCACATTTAATTTATCTCCTCTAACTTTGATCAGCACCTGGTTTCACCCTCCTTCACTTCTGATATATGAAGATGCTCGTGTATTTGAAGTGATTGTACCTGGACCCACATTTCATGAAAACCTTATCATCCCAACGCAGCTGTCACCCGTCTGCTAAATAACCCCGCTGTCTCCAGAAAAACAAACAATGTAAACGCGGCTTTTTAACTGACACAATCCTCATTGGAGAGACTCGGCGCCGACTCGTGTGACTAAAGTATTATCAGCACACAGCGAGGACACTGATCTGTTCCAGCCACAGAGATGATTGAGGAATCATTGTCCACCTGAGTATTCAGGCTCCGACTCGATGCCGTCACTCACCGCCTGTCGCTGTCGATTACACATGGCTGTGGAGAAGTGTGAAAATCCAGATGTCCCATGTGGCGTCGGTTTGATTCTGAGCGTCCTTGCTCAAAGTCAATCGAGTTGCTGTCCTTTCTGATGAGACGGACAATATCTTCACCGGCGTACCTTTAAAAAACACGGACTCTCTGCTCAACACTCTCACTAAACAGGTTTTAATCAAGCCAAAGGCGCCTGACGTCTGAGTTTGGGTGATTTTATGAACTGCAACTTTAATGTTTGCTCATTTATCCTTGTTATACCTGCGAGCATGAAAGCCAAGAAAGTAACAACCAAAGAGAACAAACACTTTTATATCCTGATGCTTCCACACGTTTATGTATATTTTTCAGAGATTTTTTTTTTTTTTAATGCTTTGGATTAAGAGGGATTTCACTCTTCTATTCTTCTCTGCAGATTCAATGAATCCCCCGCTGCTGCTCCTCTGAGATATTGTGTCGTAGCTCAGTGGAAAGCAGGCGCACCCACAGGGCCCACATTACTGCTAAAGCCAGTGTTGGAAAAAGGGACTGTTTTCATGTTTGCTTCTCTGAGGGGGAACAGCATCTTCCTGCAGAACTACACGGGTCAGCGGGGGCTAAAGCCAGCTTTGCATCCAGAGAAGAGCCTGAGGGGAAGATTGAAAGCAGGAATATGTCGACACACGCTTCAGTCCACAAATGGAAGAGTTCCATGTGGTGGATACAGAAATGCTAACGCTGCACACAGCAACGACTGCTCCTCTTTCTGTTTTTTTACACATGACACTATACACGAGGATGAATGAGGAGCAAAGCAAAATTCATCCTGATAGGTGTTTGAGTAGGGAGCCTGTCACAGACGCATTTAATTGATTTACAAGCCGGAGCTGTAAAAGGAGAATTTAAATTGGGCTGAATATCTCTCCACACACACACGGGCTGGGAAGTGGCTCACTTGTTTTTGGAGAGTCTCGAGTGTAGAACAAATGATAGCAATTAGTGAGAAAGCTTTAAAACACAGATGTTTCCCTTAAGCAAGGTTGTATCCCTGCGGTTGTTGCGTTGAACAGAACAAAGAGCGATGGTTCTACTTTGTTGTTTGAAGGAAACTAATGTGAGCTCATTCAGCAGATCTGAAGTTTGTCCAGATTTATCTAATCCTTACACCTTTTCTGTGCCAGGTTGTACTTTGTGTTATTACTTAAATGCAGCTGCTCATTTTGGGATGTTTTCCTCGTTTTTTTTAGTCATTTAAATTCTGACTTGCTGACAGTCTTAAGGAAAGAAAAAACAGAGGATGCAGTCAAAGTGAGCACAATTTATCTGTCATGGCTAAAGACAGGAACACAGTGTTCATGGATAAATTACAGATTGTTTTTCACAGTGTAGCTAACAATAGCAGAGCAAGCACCACCAGCCTTCAGTCTTTCCACACATGCTTCAAGATGCAGCATCGGTCGCCTGCCTGTGCTTGTTTACATCTGGGTTGGAGAGAATTTCAGCTGTAGACATGAAGTGCTTTAGCTATCAAAGGGTGGCTACACTAATGCCTTAAACACACCAGATATTTCTTGCAAGACTTCAGAGCCTCATTCATGCTGGGCTGTAAAACCTCAAACCTGTTGACTCTTGGTCTGGCTTCACTCATTATGTTTGTTTGTTGTTGTAGTCAAGATAAATACAATCTGGTTTTGACACAGTTTGCTTTATTTTGATAGTCACAAGTTGTTTTTAGTGTTTTTAGGTAGTTTATATGCATTACTTCCTGTCCTGCTCGATCTCCCCTAAGGTGAATTGACATGTCACAGCTCCTTCATCTGGCAAAAATAGGATGGTTGTGTATAAGCTGTGACCCAAAAAAGCAGCCAGACTGCAACGGAGCGGGTCCAGTGTAAAGGCTGGCACACATTACAGGATTCTTCAGACCCTCACACATTTGGGAACCTCACACTTGATGATAACAAAAGACAAATCGCACAAAATCTCTCTAATCTGATCTTATGGTGTGTGGTGTGCACTGTGGAGGACACCACACACTAACTGATTCTTCAGCAGAGTATCAGCTTCTTCACACTCAATATTTAAAATCTCACGCAATAAAACATGACTTCAGTGTAAACAAATATGTAAAAAGTAGTGCTGTCAGGGGATTAAAAAAAATCTAATTTATTACAGGATTTGTAATTAATTAATCTAATTAATCACATTTTAATCTCATATCTGCTTATGGTCCCAAAATGAAGAATTTGAATTCCAGGACATTAAAATTACATTAAAAAAAAAAAAAAAAAAAAAAAAAAAAAAATTAAAAATAAGGTGGGAATGTATACAACACATTTTTAGGTACCTTGAGGCATAAGGAACACATGAAAAATGTTTTATGGTTCTATCTTTACAAAATCTACGCATTTCTGCACCTAAGATAAGCTGATTTGATTTTTAGGACGGTTTTTGCTTCTGTCACATTGTTACTTGATGTTGACTCGATTTTCACTGCAATATGAACTTCCATACTTCCATGAGGTCAGGAGAACCAGGGCTAAAGGCTAAAAACTGTAAGGAACTATGTACAAAACACTTCATTCAAGTCTTGGATCAAAGAAAAGTGAAGTATTTTCAGTTTTACATGCTCTGAACACACAAACTGTTGCTGATTGGTGCAGAGCAGCCCCAAGCTGAAACATGATACCAGGAAGATGGAAGCAAATTTTGAAAGAATTCTTTAGATTTAAATACAGGATATATATCGATCATTCAGGGCTTGTTTAATGCAGTAAAGAGTTTAGAATTATCTGTTTTTTACAGAATTGATCTTGAGCAAACAGTTGATATTCTGCAGATTTTCAAAAAGGACGTGTGAATAAAAGCGATGTGGATGGCAGTCACGAATCACTCTCGCTTCCCTCCCTCCGGTTTAAAGCATATTGCTGACGTCACGTTTGATACATTCAGGGACAGTCGGAAATTTAAAAATCTGACGAGAACACCTCTTTTTCTAAGTAGGACAAACGGTTTGTAAATGCCAGACATTTAAAAATAAGTGCGTCTTTGAACGCGCCGCAGGTTTGGGATCCAGATTAATCTGCGTTCATTTTTATAACGCGTTAATTTGCGGTGTAATTAATTAATCTAATTAACGCGTTAAAATGACAGCCCCGGTAAAAAGCAAATGATGGTTGTTTCCAGCCTCTAAAGTTTTGAAAAAAACACAACAGATGAAAAACTATCTTGAAAAAAGTCTTGGAGACGGCGGGGATATGGGTTGTATGAATAACAGTGCGAGTTGGAGGTGAGTGAAGTCGTCACAGGTATTACAGATAGATTTCTTACTTCCTCTTTGGTCAGTCAGCGGAGTCATCTTGCGTCTGTATTGGCTTTGCTCTGGTACACGTGACATTACACGCTGTACCTGCTCAGCTCCTCTTGAAGCGCCCCACAGGATTTTAGTTGCAAATATTAAACATGTTCATTACCTACAATCTCTCAATCGGAGGCCTTCCAGGAGGCTCCGATCGGACAAAATCACTCTTAAAGCACCCCACACCACAGGAAAATCAGGTATGACATGACTGATGTTGCAGACATCAGATAGGGACAAAAATCAGCCAGATCTTCCTGTAGTGTGTACTGGCCTTAAGTTGACCCATTGTCTTGAATAGAAATCTATCTGATCTTGGGTAGAGATGGACTGGAGACACATCTGGTGTAATCCAGCTGTAACTCTGACCAACATGGCAGATCTCACTGGTCTGTTTCTCAGCTCAAAAACTGCTGAATGCTGTTTTGTTCGATACTTTCAAGGAGAATCCGGACAAATCTTGTGCAATCACCTCCATCTTCTCCAAGATAAACATCCTAAGAAGAAATGTGACCCAGTCAGGAGGCAGGGAGGGGTTGAAGCTAATATGTCATTCAGGGAGGAAAAGAAAACTCTTTCTCTCTGGATGCTGAAACACCAGAAATAAGCTTAGACTTCATCGCCACTAGCTGTTAACGATGATGGTGGAGCTGCAAAATGTTTTCTTAACAGGAAGAATCAAATCTCTGAGTACATTTTCACAGCTGGCCCCGCAGTGTGAGGACTGTAAAGCAGAGGGGCTCCAAACACGCTGTACAGTGGCATCGATTAGCTGTTACATTTCCTCCCGCGCAGAGAGGACTGACAGTATTGTCACTCTGTAGATCACAGTCTGTGGACTATCACAGCTCTGCAGACCAGCCCCGATAGCATCTGTGTTGGTCTCCGGCCTACCACAGATCCTGACCTTCTATCAGATCCCCGGTCTAATCATGCAGTCCTCCTGCCTTGCAGCCCTCCAGCTCCCATGAGGCCACTTCCACAGTGCAGAAGTGAAAACAGAAAACAGTTGAAAGCACTTTCCATTTGCTTCTCTACAGGGAGGAGGTGATTCGTCCTTAGGGAGTTCCTCTCAGTATAATGGTCAATAATATCTGCACACACGCTTTGAAATCTGCTAAACAATCAGAAACCTCTGTTCAGCATCCTTTCACACATACAGAAAAAAGCTCGGTGTTCAAAGTTTCTGAGTGATTCATGAGATTGTTTTGATATCCCAGTGAAGACACGTCATCCTCACACCGAGACAGAGTCCACAGTGAGACCACAGTGTGAGAACAGCCTGCAGCTGTGAGTGGGATGTGTCCCCACAGCTTCAGCTCCGTTCCCCGGCACTCTGTTGATTTATGCGTCTAGCATTGTTTCATGTTAAATAAACTGACTCATTTTTTTTCAAGTATGTGCAGCGATTTATCCACAGAGGAGAGGTCTTTGGCTTTTTACTGTGAGTGTAGCAGCAGATCCCAGCAGTCTGCAGCTTCTCTCTCTGTAACAGTCTCTCCATCAGGAGCAGAAGTAGCGATACATGTTATTAGAGCTTCTTTATTTAGAGAAGTTGTGAAGGCTTTGCTCTGTTATCTTACCTCACATGTACTCGCTTCATGCTGAGTCCTTTAGAGCTAATTAGTGTGATCCATGGAGACTTCTTCAAAATCATCCGTGCTTCTTAATCTTTAAATATTAAACCCTCTAATGATGATTTTAGAAGTTTATTTCTGGTCGTGTACCCTTTCTAAGAATGTCTAATTTGCCTGTGTTAGCTGATTAACCTTTTTGAAGCTTTATTTCAACACTTTACTCGTCCTGTTCAACATTTCACTCAGTCCCTGATGCAGATAGCATGCTACTTGGTAATCTAGCGCGTTACTGTTTCCAAACCGATAATCAGATTAAAGTCACTTATACAAGTCATTGTGCATTACTATTCTTTTCAATTTCTTGTCAAAGAATGTATCTGCTTTTTCTTGTGTCTTGGGAAGTGACAGGAGTCGCGTATTCATCACGTTTTCAGCATGAGGACAATCGATGGATATCTTTCACATGTGAAACTAGAAAACCACCAAGAGAGCGCAGACCTCCGCCAAGCATATTGTGATTGTGATGCAACTCTTTAGTCCTACTTTAATGCTATACTTCCTTTAGTTGCAGGTTTGTACGATAATTTGTTTCCTGACAGTGTTTAAAATGATGATGACTCAGTACATATTTTATATTCTGGATCTTAATATCCAGAATATTGGCAGGATCCAGATCGTACTTTTACATTCGTCAGAAATTATGGTGACCTTGTATCGTTTGGCAATCTGACCATTTATAGTGGAGTTATTTACACATATGGTGAAACCGGCCCTATCTCCCAATCCTTTGAAAAACAATCCTGGATCCAGACGGTGATCCAGATCATCCCCAAAATGTAATCACTTCGTCCTTATCCAATTTTGAACATTTCCTGAAAATTTCATCAAGGTCCGTCTGTTACTTTTTGAGTTATGTGGTTCACAGAAAAAACTCTCCCAAAAACATAACCTCCTTGGCGGAGGTAATGACACAGTACTGATTCCTGGTACCTGGCAGTCAGTAACAGTACTTTTTTGTGTCTATGTGTTAAAAAATATAAATTTGTTTAATAATAAAATCTCACAGTTTTTCCATTCAACATATTTATTCTTCAGTATATAACCTTGCAAAACTTTGTTCATGTCCAGCATGGAAAATCACCTACACTTCCACTTCCTCACAGTCCCAAGGATGCATTTAGGTGCATTTTAGGTGAATCGGTACCCGGTACTTTTGAGTGCGTTCGGTCAGTATTTATAAAAGTACCTAATTCGGTACCCATCCCTACATGGAATAGCAGCCAGCGACACAAACATTAACAACAGAAAGGGGAGAGGAGAGATGTGCATTTTCTAGCCAGAAATACAGTCACTGTTTTGAGTTTGTCAGCTAAAGATGACGGTATTAAGGTTCGTTGTTCACTCTGTTTTGACAGTTTGCTCAAGATCTTTTAATGAATGCTTGAGAAGAGAGGGAAACTTAAGTCCTGTCTTTTTACTGTAACTCCCTCTATTCCAAGAGCTGAACCCTCTGTTTAGCATAAATCCATCCGTTGAGGAGCAGAGCAACATAACGTAGGCTACACGCAACAAGTCACAGGTGACAAGCAGGGGCGTGCCCAGACTTTTTAGACTGGGGTGCCCCAGGCAGGGTGCTGAGGATTATGTGAGCCCACACTCCAGTAACGTGAATTTTTGCTTATTGTATTGCAAATACAGGATCAACAGACTACAGCTTTAACAAAAAATGAAACTGATTAAAACCAAACAAGACTTAAACAAAGCTTTAAAAATAATAATTTAAATCTAGAATTTAACTGAACAGTGCTGTAGTGCACCAAAATAGTGCTGTAAAAGCTTTCTTTAGTTTTTATTTTGAAATTCAAAATGTGTAAAATGATTAAAATGAGCCAAAAAAAATCATGTAGACTCATATTATTATTCATTTTTATTGCAATCGCACAATTTTGCCAAATCATGAAGCTGCAGTTCTTTGCTGCAGCTGCTGAATGTAACCAATAAAGTAACTTGTAATCTAACTTAGTTACCTTTGAAATCCAGTAATCAGTGAAGTAACTAAGTTACTTTTCAAAGGAGTCAACCGTTATCTTTTCCTTTTTTAAAGAAACTGTGGCAACACTGGTCCCTGCTGAGGAAAATCTGCTTAACAACCCTTTTTTGTGCCTTTCTGAGTTTTCAACCTTATATTTTGTACATTATTTTGAAAAATGGCATTTTGTCAGTGTTTATGGCCTGAGCTATCTCCATGCCATCTTTAAAAGCTCCATAAAATGTGCTGGAAAGTATACAAACTAGTAAGTTATCCATAAATAAGGATGTGTTTTGAACTTAAAGTTGAGTAAAATCATTGGATTGACAGATTTAGAGCTGGATATCTGCTCAGATTCGTTTGATTTATAATTCCTGTTTCACACATCAAGGTGGTTCCACAACACAATGAGTTATTACCTCCCAAAGTGAGAGCAGACAAAGAGGCCAGCAGGAGATAAAAGAGAAAAGCAATCTAAACTTCAGATCTCATTTAAATCACAGGTTGTGTTCGACGTGATTCAGACAGTGACTCTGAAAATGAGCCGAGTCCGAGCGCTCCCTAAAACAGAGAGGAGCATCAGGAAGAGAGCAGATGTTTCAGTAAATGAACAGAGTTTGAGAGTTGACTCTGTGCACCCTGATGAGCTTTCACACGTCACTAAAACAGCTCGCGCGTAACCGTCCTGTAGAAGCATCATTCAGCAAACACGTCTGCACCGTCGATGACCACCAATGATGCTCTGACAGCAAATCATTAAACTGTCCAATCATGTCGTGTCACTCCTTAATCACAGAGGTGAGAGTCGGCTTCATAGTTCAGAAAAATGACTCAAAATAACAGGTTGAGTCTGTCTGAGCCAGGTGAGGACTGAAGCTGCTCGCTGTGTTCTGGCAGCGAGATGCTGACTGCGAGAAAAGTGAGACGACATCAAATGAAACCCCTCCGTCTCCTCGCCTTTCAAACGTCAATATATTTTTTCCTTCAGGAAGTTAGAGTCTCAACTTCCACTAATGTTCTTCTTAGAAGCAGTTTCAGGGATAATTTTCCCATCAGAGAGATATCGAGGCTTAAGAGGAAATGTGGTATTGGAGGAGTGTGCATGATTGACAGGTGTCTCAGCCTATCAGAGTCAACTCAAACCACACTCTCTTTTCCTCACAGGTGAACAAAAGATTGGAAATACAGACGGTATATCCAGTGTGCACTGGACTTTTACATTGGGGTCTGGTGTGCAATTCATCGTGTCAAGTTTTCTCACGTGCAGGCAGAGGTAGACGCTTGTTACACCAGATACAGTTAGGAATACACGTCAAGACAACAGGTGATACAACACATTACGCACACAGAGCACCATGCGACATGAAACAGCTTTTAACTGGACTGTTTGACAACACAATTGTCACATGGCATGTTAGCTCAACAAGCTAGCTTTAGTGGGTCAAAGCTATAATACACAGTACTGCATAATTGATGTCCAAATGCTAAAAAATCCTTCTTGTTCTCAATAGGGACGGAACGGTTTATGAAAAAAAAACTGAACGGTTGTGGGGAGGCGTGTGTATAGTTTTCCATAGTTTTCATTCAGTGTCCGCGGTTGTTTCCTCTGTATTCCTTTCAGTCGCCATCTGTAGCAGTTCTTCTTCTGTGTGCTCCGGTTCATACAGGTATCCTTTTGGTTCCAAAGTGAATGGAACTTCATCGTCGCTGTCGTAGTCACTCATTTTGAATTTCCTACGCTGCCTCACAATCCTTAGAGTACAAACAAAAGAATTACGATACTTGATCAAACTTACACGAGGCTACAGCCGGCGCCCGAAGCGTAGCTTGTTTACATCCCCTACAGCTGAAAGGAGGAGGGGGACAGAGCGCACTAGCACTGCGCGGAAGGAAAATGACCAGTTAGTTAGGTCCGGATAAATTTTTATATTTCCGAAGACTTAATGCACTTAAAAAGGATTTTAAGTAGCATACTCTTAAGCTGTGGTATTACTTTTTGATTTTAGTTCTTGTAGGTAGAGAAAATAGCCTTTGAATCTGGTACAGTCTTTCCCTGTTAGCGTCTATTTCCTCATCACCAGCGATTACAGTCTGTGTCTTACTGAGGGAGAGGAGACAACTTTCTACTGTATCTAATGTCCTTAGTGGTCACATAGAGCTCATACAACCCCACTTCAAAAAAACTGAACTATCCCTTCAAGGTCAAGAAGAGAGGAGGCTTCTTATTCCTCTGTCCTAATTAGTATAAAAAACAAAGTCCTCATTTATCATTATCTCATCTCAAAATCTTCCAAAAGGCTTCATTTTGATGTTAGAATAGCTAAATTTTTTTTACCCAAGGGGACATTTCCCAGACCCCCTCACTTTATTGACTGATTTTATTTTTTTTTACTTTAACTTATTCAAAGTTTTATATAGGAGTCCTGTTGCTTCTATTACTCTCTATAGAAATAAAATTCAATTGAAAAAATGTCAGTTTTATCTCTAAAATCAAAAACACTTCTATTGTTTTCTTTACTTAGGAATAAAATTTTCTTTCTTTTTTTTGGCTTTTACCCCTATGATATAAATTAGCTGCATGCTAGCTAGCCAGTCTGGGTGGGTAAAAGCAACTTTATTGAGAGTTGGCTGAATTATGTCTGTTTGGATTGCAATAAAGCAGGATTCCCCAGACCATCAACTTTATTCATAGTGTTTTTGGCCTTAAATTTGATTAAAGCTGGCATTAAAAGGGGTTAAAAAGTCTTATATTTGACTTACTGAAACCTGCAGATACCCTGAAAAGTTCCCTGACTTTTCTAACACTGTCATAGATCATTGATAAGAGAGGTTAAAAACAGGTTTTTATGGACTTTATATCATTAAAGCTGTTTCAAAACAAAATATAATTTTCAAAAATGTTAGTTTTGGTGTCCTTTACTGAGTTATGATAAAATGATTCATCAGCTAGCAAAGCTTTGCCAGAGAATCACGTCATAACCCAACCTTTTCCAGCTCCTGATTCTTCCGATAACAAAGTCTCCTGCCAAAGACTGAAAGCTCTTTATTACATTTTTACGGTTCAAAAATAATGTCATCACAGCCGCTTGGACTCCAGGAGAATCCAGAAATCAATATCTAAACTGAGTGTTATCTTCATCTTTTATGAAAGCAAAACCCCAAACAGCTAAGTGATGCCTCAGCTGCCAGATTAAACATGGACACCAGCAAACCCGACAGCTGGACAGCACAAATGGTAAATTATCACTCCGGTTAACTGCTGACTCCAAAATTTCATGATTTGCATTCTTGCTCAATCTTCTCTTGGAAGCAGATCTTGCTGCTCACCTCGGTTTGGTTTCCTGTTTGAGAAAAAGAGGAGGAGCAGAAGCAGCATTTGAACAAACAGACACATTGATTACAAAAATCAAGCATGTGCAGAAGATTGAATTTGACCAGAAAGGTTTTGCTTGGACTGTAGGATTTAATTTCAGCACAAAGGCTTAAAAAAACAACATTGGAGTTCAAAGGCAGTTTTTCAATGAGCTCGGACAGCAGCTGTACAAAAGACTCTTAAGCTGTCTGGTAGATCTCTACAGCAGGAGCTGAAACGCTTGTCAAAAGTAAGTTCACCTGAAGCTGCTCACTTTGGAGGGGAGGAGAAACACAAGAGCCAAACACACACACAGTCGAAGACAACTGCACAATTACACACCTGATTAAATGCAGCCATGCTTCTCCACAGATTGTCTTTTCTGCACAAAACCTTCAGATAGCGGTGACCTGCACCGTCCTGAGCAAACTATTATAAAGACTGTGCAGTGACACTGTCTTTATTTAATTCACCTTTCCGCTCCGTCTCCAAGGCCCACTGGTGTCCTTGGAGGGAAGCGAAGCCGCTCTGAAATGCATCATACAAAAGCATCCTCTTAGAAAGCAATTTCCTGTGGTTCAGTGTTATGGATACATCCAAACAATCACGCTCACAGCCACTCCTGAAATGTGTATCCACCTTACAGACTCCAGGCTTTCTTTTAAACCCCCACACTCCAAAATCACATATTCAATCACCTCAGGAGGCTGCGGCGTGTTTCCCTGAAGCACACGGCCCTGTGTGAAACAAGCAGAGAGAGGCTGAAGGAAATGAGGAGATAACGGGTTCTTGATAAATTCAGAGCTGGGTGTGTGTCACGTGGGCTTTGAGAGCTTTGTGTGTTTGTAATCATTGGCTCTGCAGAGTGTGAGCTGTGGTCTGACCAATCAAATCCTCTTCAGGTGATCAGTAATCAAAATGAAGATGAATTTTAAAATCTGCCCTTACATCAAACTGGAGCAATGCATTAGACTGTAGCAAGACCATTAGCTACTTTGAACTACAAGTAACGCAAAGAGAGGGTTTTATTCGCAACTAATATATGGCATTGCATATCCAGCTGTAGCATTGCTACAAATGCCAAAGCACAAATTCAATTTCAATCTGTTTTTTTTTTTACATTTTATTTTATTTTTGCTATATATGTATTATTTCTTGAAACCAGGACAGATCTGACTTTGATTTTTCTTTGGCCAAAAGTCTTGAAGTGACTCATGCTCATCTCTCCAGTGTTGCCATCTCCTCAGTATGAAAGTAGCCTTCAGCAGTCACAGAAGTTGCTGAATAACGTCATTGCCTTATTTGTACGTACTTGTCATGGGAGATGTAAGAGAGAGGAATCATGAGAGGGACAAAATGTGTGTAAAAAAGACCATGAAAATGTCTGAAACTACAATTTAATGTTTTTCTGTTGATTCTAATTCTTCTCCTTAAGCTGGGCTCAAAACAAGCAAAAGTGACCAGAAAGAGAGGCATGCATTTATTTGTGTGTAGTCATTTGCTCTGGCTGCAGCTGGGAGGGACTGCTGTGCAAGTGAGCAGGACTCGTCTGCCCATGAGTGGTCTGGATTAGGTGAGGGGCCCACGGCAGCACTTGCTGCTCTTTATAAAGAGTCAGATCAATTCAAGCTTCATGTCAGTCTCTAAACTCCAGAAAAAGTTGCTATTGCTATCTGTCACTTGACACTTTTTCTTTTTTAGTAGTCGGAAGGGTCGGAAAAGTCTTTGACTAGCAAAAAAGTTGTTAAGTTGGCAACACTGCATCACTCCCTAAGCCCTGTTGAGAAACACTCTAATTGAGGTAGAAACAGTTGCTGTGTCCCAAATGAGACGCTTCTATTTGTTCACTTACATGAAGTTAACGTACATTACATGCTTAAAAGGACAGTGCACTAATGTTTACAGGGCAGTGTTGCCTCAAATCAAACACTACCGCTCCATACTTAGTTGAATGTCAGAACCATTCACAGAATTGCAACTGTCATCCATTGTTTGATCCGTTCCCTAATCTTCTGCTACGTAGCCAAGATGGCGAGTATTGAAGGTGATAAGTGTCCAATGTTCAGCACTCAACTGTATGACATTTTTAAGCGTGCCAGCTGAGAAATGAAAATGCAACACTTTTTCCGTACTGTTAGTGTAAATGCAGTTATGCACTTAATATTGAAGGTGTATGAAATAGTGCTGTCAGGGGATAAAAAAAATGAATTAATCTTATTAATTACAGGATTTGTAATTAATTAATTAATTGAATTAATCATGTTTTAATCTCATAACTGCTTAAGGTCCTAGGACATTACAAAACTGTAGTGCATGACTAATCGAAAGAATACATGAAGAAAATAAGATTTATAAACATGCTTGTAAACTACTGTGGATGAGAGCAGTGTGCTCTTTGGATGAGAGGTCAGCATGGATAAGAGGAGAAGATGTGAGATTATGGAGGCAAAGCGAGATGCTGCAAGTCAGAAAGTGACTGTCTTTGTAAGTACAGAAGTACACGATTTGAGACACAACCAGTGACACAGGCCCTAATAACAAAAACAAAAAATTCTGAGGTTCTGAAAACCATGAAAGTAAATGTGTAACTACCAATAATAATACTGATAACTGATCAAATATGTTGTATATCAATCATTAGGGATGGGTACCTTCCATATTCGAAGCAATACACTTTCATGACTCGGTACCTTGCCATCAGTATTGGTACTCTGCGACACCATTTTTAAGTACTTTTGTGTGTTTATGTATGAATAGACATTAATTATTTTGATAATAAAATCTCAAAGTTTTTCAATTTAACATATTTATATTTCAGTTTATAAACTTGCAATGCTGTGATCATGACCAGCATGAAAAATTGCCTACTCTTCCACTCCCTCACAGTCACAAAGATGCATCTAATTACCAAACATGGTACCATTTGATGTTACATGAATCGGTACCCGGTCCTACTGACAGAATTTGGTTGGTACCTGTAAAAGTACCTAATTAAGTACCCATCCATATCAATCACAAATAGACTTAAAACTTCAAAGGCCAGCCCTCTCATCCACTTATATTTCTTTATAAATTGAACTCTTTGGATCACTAGTTTAATCACGTTTCCCATTAGTTAAAGGTTTAAAGGCTGAAGTTGTTATTGAAAAATACTCAGTTTTGTGAATAAAAAAAAGTATGTTTGTTAAGAGTTAAATGTGGTGTTTATGAAGATTTTATGTTGGATCCAGCATGCAGCTATAAAGTGATCCTTCCTGTGACACAGGTATAAATCTATCATTTATGCAGTGAGCTGATGCAGAGAGCTTGACATTGTTAACCAGAGCAGCTGCATCTCAGCGCCCTCCACCTCACCGACTTCCTCCATCAGACGGAAACATGGTGTCAGACTTGGAGGTGCTGATTTTCATCTTGGCAGCGTCACACTGACGCTTCAACCCACTCCAGTGCACACCAAGCTCACGGTCCAATGCAACCAAATGGACGACATCATTGGAGGGGGGAGCAGCTGCCTGGAGTGAAGGACTTCAAATATCTGTGGGACTTATTCATGAGTGATGATAGAAAGGAGCATGAGATTGAGCTGGCGTTTGAGGCGAGTGCTGCAGGCGTTACATCAGCTTGTGACGGCGGGGCTTAGCTCCAAGCAAAACTCTCAATTTACCGGTCAGTCGGCACTCCAACACTTGTGCATGCTTCACGCAACATCCATCACATCAGAATAGACCCCCACCCAGATCGGACATCTTTAAAGTATCATGTCAAGTCAAAGTGAGGGGGTCTGAATAATCCAGTGAGCGTAGAATCGGCATAAAATCACACCGTGCGATCCTGCCTATGCCCGAACCTGTAATCTCCTGGATGTCAGGGAGTGCCATTCAAACAGCAGGAAGGCATGATCAATGGATTTCTGTCAGGTGAAAGACTGCAGCGAGCAGCACACAGAAGAGACAGGTAGAGCAGCAGAGCTTCAGGCTACACATCACAGCGGCTCGCGCTCAAGACAAGATGATGTATGTTGTGTTTTTGGTTTTCGCTGCTTGAAATACGAAGCACATACTTGAACCGCACGGGAGCGCAGCACCGTGGAGCTTATCAGTGTACCGGGGAGATTGTGGTGGGTTTCTGTTTCTTTGAAGGAGAAGGGAGGAGGAAAATGCAGAGGGTGTAGTCTGGAAGTTGCTCGATAAGTTGATTTATTCTGTGTTTGGTAGATGGAACAGCAGTTATCGGCATGTGTTTTGATTGTTGGGTGGATGTTGAAGTGGCGTTTCAAGCAGAGACCATTATTTGCGTTGTACGGACCAGGGCCACACAGAATTGCAGCCAAAATAGCATCATAAAGCCAGCTCTTTCAGCTTTGAAGCTTGACGTTTGGGTTGTTGTATTGCTCCAAATGTTAATGTTAGTGCAACCAGTGATAGACTTACATTGTCGATGCGTGTAGTATACACAACCCAAGTTTAGAGTTGATCAGACGAAAAACCTAGGAGTTTTTGAACGTAATGCATAGGCTATAAATTATCAAAATCCAATGTTTACGTTCAAATAGCAAACTTTCTGCTCTGAATTCACAATGGCTGTAATAAACTTTTTTGTAGGTCTAGGCATGATTGTTATGCCCTGAAAATTTCAGGCCTGTAGCTCAAAGTTGCTGGACGGGCTGAAATATTGAGCCCCTTGGTGGCGCTATGGAGCATTATTGTTTGCACAATCAGTGGTAAAAATGGAATCAGGATGTGACAGTGAACTTGTGTGTGAATACTGGTCCTGATTCAACATTGTACAAGAGAGCTATTAAGATTTTAAGTAAATGGTAAAATGGTCTACTTTAGCGGTCATTTGTGGCCACACCCCAAAAAATTAAAACAATTTTATTATGATTAGTAATCTTCAATGTCTCTTGTATACACATGCCAAGTTTGGAGTTGATCTGAGAAAAAACCTAGGACTAGTTCATTCAAATACGTACCCTATGAATGCAATTTTTGCCAAATTCAGGCCATTGCCATTAGGGGGCGCTGTACTTTCTGGAGAAAATAATGGCATGGCTGTGTCTGGGGCGCCTGCAACCAGCGGTTGGCGGGCTCAGGCCCTAAAAAACATGTCATCATGATTGTACTCATCGTTACTCGTGTGTCCGCCACTTTCCCCACTTTTTATTTGCAGCTCCTCTCTTGTGCCTGGCCCAGCTAGCCAGGTCAGATACATGGTAACATTTCACTATCTGTCAAGTCAAACTGCAAGTTTAATAAAAGGTTAAAAATGGCTCACAAAAATATCATTTAAAACTAGCTTAATAAATAAATGAGAGAGTATGTTATTTATATGCTTTTTATTTTGGTAAGTTTTGATCAAATAAAAATAGTCACGTGCATTTATGAAGATAAATAAACAAATAAGAACTATGAATATGAACGATCACCTCATGCTGCTAACTAGGTGAAATAGTGAATATTTTAAATGATAAACCGATACATCATCACCTTTCTACCTTGCTTAAAAGCGCAGATTTCTTTCTGGTAGGGTTTGACAAAAAAAAAAAAAAAAGTGGAGCTGTGCATTCATTGTAAACTGCAAAAAACAAAAGGCAGCCCGTAAGAGTCTTGACCTTTCAAGCAATTGTAGTTTGGTAGATGTCCTGAAGATGCTGGCATGGGTGCGCGCAGGGCGTGCGCTCTGCATGTGCGCCTGTGTCCCTCTGTCCTCTTTGTTCTCGCTGTTTGTCTACTTAATGCATTAAAGATATGTGATAAAATACTGACATTATGTAAATAAATGAATACATATTTGATCGTTGGAAATTACTCCTTAAGTTAAAGGGCAACTCCGTTTTTTTGACACCTGGACCTTATTTATAGGTGTGTGCATGCTCATATACTCACTCAGACAAACATTGTGCAACTCGCAGTCCTTCAGAAGTTATTTAGATCCAACCGATTTTAGCCGCACTTAGCGGGGGCCACGGCAAGAGAGCTGGTGGTGCGCTTGTGGACAGTGTTCGCCTATGGCAACAGAAGAGGAGTGTGTTTGTGATAACAATGGATAGCGATAGATGAAAAAATACAGCCGAAATGAGCGATTTTGCAGAGATTATGTCCCGTGCTGAAGCTCCCTTGCCGTGGCCCCCGCTAAGTGCGGCTAAAATCGGTTGAATCTAAATAACTTCTGAAAGACTCCGAGCTGCACAATGTTTGTCTGAGTGAGTATATGAGCATGCACGCATCAATAAATAAGGTCCAGGTTTAAAAAAAACGGAGCTGCCCTTTAAGGCAAAGCAAAACCTAATTTAGTGTTCAACTCAGGATTACCAAAGATTAAAAGAAGTTATTTGTAAGCAAAACACAAGTTTAAGTTATAATTAAACTTAATTTATTTAAATATATTAGTTTGATAGGAATGATGACTTTTCTTTTTTAAAAATGCCTAAACTTAATTGATTTATATGATTTTTTAACATTGTTATATTTTTTCTGCTTTAAGTTTTTTTTAACTTGAAAAAGAATAAAATGTCAAATCTAAGAAGAATCTGTCTTGTCCTCCTTCAAGAGTAAAACCCAGTCTTTGGGCTGTTTACTTTTCCTTTCAAGTTGGGATCACCGCACAGCTAGAAAGGAACTTGACACTGTCTGTAACGGAAATGGCGTTAAAGCATTTGAAACAGTAATTAATTAGATTACTGGCAAAAGTAACAGCATTAGTAACACGGTGAGTTTTAACGGGGTTATTCCCAACAATGATGAGGACAGTCTGTGCTCAGTGAGGACATGTGGACTCCTCACAGACAGGCCTCCTCGCCGGTAAAAACTAGACTGAGAGTAATCAACCTAAAACACTGCACATGTTTTCACCCAGACTGCCTCACACAAACAGGAACCTCAGTTATAATCTTATATCAGTGATGCACACAGGGCCTTTTAATGTATGATAATAGAGGAGTGTGTTAAGTGGATGTGATGTCCAGGGAGTGATTTTCTGAGGATCTTTTAATGCTCATTAGTCCTGAACTCCCCAAACGAGCACACTTGATTCTAAAGGAAGTCATTAAGTGATTTTCTGTGCAGCTGAAGAGATCATTCTCCTTCTATTCGCCTATTGTGATTATTTTCCTCTCTTTTAATAAACAGACGCTTTGTTCCCACTCTCACCAAGAAGGAAAACACTTGGCAAAGAATCTAGATTACTCCCCCCTTTAATCCTTTGTTCTTTGCAGCTCTTGTGAACCTTTAATCCAAAAGTTTTCTGAGCTGAGTTTGTTGTATCATAAATAAATCCTGACATCTGAAGCTTCACGTGGTGGGTTCTGCCGCCTCTCTGTGGGTCTGGACAGAAAGTGTGCCTGAAGACAGAGATTCCTCCATGTTTGTGTATCCAGGAGAACACCAACCACAAGTGCCAGAGTTGAAAATAACATTTTTGGCACTCACTGTTTCAGCTGCAATCCAGACCTGTCTTTGCACTTTCCAGCCGCTCCAGCTCACCTCCAAATGTGCCACAGAGACTCCGCTCAGTGGTCAGGGTGTAACAGTCCGACCAGCAGTGCTGAGGGGTTCAGGTTTAGGATCAAACTATTTTTCCCGGGTCCTGCTGGGTGAGCTGAAAGAGGAGACACACGGACCTGTTAATCCTGAGCCCACAGCTGGTTTCTAAGTCAACAATCACAACACTCAGGGGTTTATCTCTGCACAGCTCAACCACAGACACTGGATCTGCTTCAGTGTTGTCTCTAGTTTAACTTCTGTTTGTGGGAATTTATTTCTCTTCAGACTATAAACAAATGTAAACAAGAACGCTGATGAAGCCAATTTAGCAAATCAGACAGGGCAGAGGCAAAGTCCTCAGTACACTGGAAGGAAAATAAACAGAACATCATTCATATTGAGGCAGCATGATAGTGCAAACAAAAACAAAGATTGTAATTTTTATTTCCTGAGATAAATAATGGATCTCAAAAAATAAAGAAACACAATTCATTCAAACATTTGCAATGAATGATAAAAACTCCTGTTAACAGTGACTAACCACTGATCAGCAATAACTTGATAAAAATTCTTGTTTCTGTGCACCACCTGAGTGACTACTCCTTTGTCATTATCTTTGTGTTTAAACCCTGTTAATACTTTTTATTAGGGATGGGCGAGTACCAATACCAGGTATCAGTATCGGGCTGATACCAGCCTTTTTTCAAGGTATCGGTACTCGTAAAGGCTGCAGATACCAGCAGCAGATACTTTAGGCAAGAAAATCTTATGTTGAGCAAGACCTCCTTGCCACTAGTTGCTGCCAATTGCTGCGGTTTAACACTACAGCAATTAGCAGCAACTAGTGGCAAGGAGGACTGTACATCAGGTCCTGTTCAGACAACATAAATGAACCAGGGAGAGTTAACGGTTAGACTGTTTTATTTTGCACTGTAGTTTACTTTAAAAAATACTTTAACTCTGGCAGTTGTTAGTTTTATTGTGCACTTTTAGTATATTTTTTAAATATTTCTCAAAAAAATTTAAACTCAGAGACAGTTTATGTTTTATTTTGACCTAATGTCAGAGTGACTGTGCTTTCTTTGATCAAAATAATCTGTCACTGTTCATTGAAATTTTATGTATCAAAAGCACTAGTAGTATAGGTACTTGATATCGGTGAGTGCTCAAGAGGGAGTACTCGTACTGGTATCGGTCTGCATAAAAAGTGGTAACCAACATCCCTACTTTTTACGTCTCATTTTGTTGGCCAGGGATATCAAATATTTATCATATTCATGTTCATGTGTGTGTCGGGAGATCCTTGGTGTAACCATGAGTGCATTGTTTACACACAAGTTCATCTGTTAGCAGCCCTTCGCATGTTGATGCTAACTGCTGCTAGGCCGGATGTTCCTCACGAGCTGAGAGGAAAAGGCAAGGATGGTGCGCCAGGGCGGCAATGTGAGTTAAGAAGTTACAAAATGGACATTTCCTGTCCAACGTTATGGGAAATGTAAGACCTGTTTCTTATAGAGATGGATGAGCTAGCAGTCTCAACCCAGCATCAGAGGGAATACCGACAGAGTAGCATCATGCTATTCACAGAGACATGGCTAACAGAGCTAACAGTGGAAACCAACGCCACACTGGAGATTTTTACCTTAATCTTGTCAGTCTGAACATTTTTTTGACATATTCCCTGTTTTTAAATAGTCTTGTACATATTTTTTCTGGGTTACACTTATTATATTATCCTGTTTGATATGTTCTCATTGTTAAGTTTGCACCACTCACTGTCTTTTTTGCTGCTGTAATTCTGTAAATTTCCCTTTTGTGGGATTTTACTTTAAGATTATGACCCCTGACAGGTGAACTGAGTATCATAAATTACTTTTCACCGTTACACCATACAGTTGTTGGAGAATTCAAGGCAACAGGTGAACATTTTGTCCCAGAAGCTGATGTTATGTATGCAGGGAAAGTGAGCAACTGTACGAATGTGAGCGACTCTGACAGGATGGATATTTAGAAAACCAGGTCAGAACATCTCCACACTGCAGCTCCTGTGAGGTGTTCCCAGTCTGCAGTGGTCAGGAACCAAAAGCGATCCAAAAAAGGGAAACCAGTAAAGAGGTCACTGGGCGTCCTCCGGCCCATGGATGTGTGTGAGCTGGAGCTCAAGCTGCTGAAAAATTCAATGCTGGTTCTGTTAGAGGAGTGTCAGAACACAGAGGGTAACTCAGTTTGTTCTGAATGGAGCTGTGTGGCTGCAGACTGGTCAGGGTGTTCATGCTGAGACCTGTCCACTGCTGAAAGTGCCTTCATTAGTCTCATGAGCGGCAGAGGTGGCCTGTTCACACCAAGTAAAGGAAAGCTCTATTTCTTTCATCAAGCATCGTGCACTAGACTAGATTTGAGTTTTTCTTTTAGCAGGTAACTCACAGCATAATTTCCTCCTTGATACAGGTTGATGGATGGGTGCTTGTGTTTGTGTCCGTGCAAATGTGTTTTGTAATGCAGTCTAACTTAATGGATATGCTGGGACATGCCAAAGAAAAGTCGGCAAAGACTTTCCAGTGAGGCAAAGAATCTTGCAGAAGAAAACCTGAAAAAAAGAGGTGTGAAAAAATATTGGCAATATATCCCGATACTTTGACCTGTGATAGAATATCAACATTTCAACTCTTAATATTGATTTTTTGGTTAAAATAAAAATGTATATTTTATGTGAGTTGGAAGTACAGTACATCTTCTGTACCTCCACTGCAGTAGATGGCGCCGAAGAGCAACTCTGCTGTATTTTGACCTTAAACTGTACTATAAATATAACCTCAAAGTGTATTCAAAATATTTTATTCCTAAACTAAATTATGTGGGTTTTGATGCTGTAAACATAAATGTTTTCTCTTTGTTCTTGGGTCTGTTTGTTTAAAATAATTTTAGGTTTAATTTTTTTGATGTAGCAGATTGATAAAAAATAGTATTCAGTCATGTTTTGCGCAGTATTCGATTTTTTATGAGTAACATTGGTCTCACCAACAGACCACATCTTTCACTCAGTATTTATATATGTATGTGTTTTTTATTTTATTTTATTTTATTTTTTGCAGTATTAGTTTAATGTCACAGAAGTTTAAGTCAGCTGTTCCCAGCCTTTTTTTGCGCCACTGACCAGTTTAATGTCAGACAATATTCTTCTGTCGTCTTACTGTTTTGTTTTTTTTTCCCACTGCCTAAAGAAACTTTCCTAAGATGTTTGATTTTTGTCCATTTTGCTAGCTTGGGAGGGTTTGGCGTCAAGAATGAGTCAAAGATGGGTATGACAGAGAAAATCTGGTCATTTTTCAAAATAAAACATCATTCAGAATTGTAGTAAATCAAACTGGAAGAATGTAAGTTGAGTATTTTTTTATGTGCGGCCTGGTACCAATTGACCCACAAACCGGTGGTATTCACCCCTACTGAAAAACTGTTCTGTTACTTGGCGTCCTGATGCACTTCCAACTGCAATTAAAAATCATGACACCATCAAGAAGTGTTTTAATACAATCATATTATCATGACGTCTTCTAAATAAGGCAAAGATCTTAGTGTCAGATGCTGCTACACATCAAACAGCTTTTTCCCTCATCACTCACACACACACCTTTACACCTTTCCACAGTTTAACATTCTCAGTTCAGGCCTCTACCAGCAACTTCCTCGTAGCGCTGCGTGTCAATATGAAGTGTTACCATCTTGTAGTGACTCACACAACAATGTGTGTGAAGCGCATCTTGTTATGCATGCTTACTGGCAGGTGACACGCTAACTTTGCATGTCGAGCTGTCAGATCTCTGTGAGCTTCAGGGAAGGACGGCTCCTCTTACATGATGTATGTCCATGTGGATTAAACAAGAAAATAACAATTCTACATATTTCATTTCACACCAAGCTGTAACTAAATGCAGCAGCACAGATGTGTTGAATCTAATGAGAATGTGGCCTCATCATGTGAACACCAGGATGGTGGTTTAGCTGTGTATCGTTTCGCCCTAATTCAGGAACATTATCTGATCTCCTGTTCATGTAAAAGCTTCCGTCTGCGTCAGACTCATCATTTAAGTCAAGATTCAGCTCTTTGTGTTCGCGGTAATTGCTCATTTCCATCACATTTAACCACAATGAGGGTAATTTCTCCAGCTTTGATAAACATGACAAGAAAAAGACGCATACAGCAGGGAGCAGAGATGACATTTCGCTTCACATCTGAACTGCAGGAGAGATCCAGCAAGTACACGTGTGGTATCAGGGAGTGCAGATCTACAATGTACCAGAGATGTGGGTTGAGGATTTCTAACACAGGAAACAAAGAGAAGGATGAAACAAGTCATTAAAAATTAAAAAATAAAGAAAGAAAGCTCTCATACTGAATCAAACGTGAGTTCAGTGACCAGTTTTCAGATAGAGCTGAGCGCTCACACAGATTATGTTTACAACACACAGCAGACCTGCAACTGTCAACCTGCAGGTAATTACAGATGGAAATCAAACACCTAACCCATCTGCTGCGCGGGGTTCTTCACATTACGTGCAGGTGCTGAATCTGATCCTGTGTCTGAGACGGTTAGATGAGCTTTACCAAACGGCAGCCTCTGAATGTGCAGCTAATAGATTTCCAATGAAAGAGGAGTCAATATCATTTAAAGTGTGGTCTACTTAACCCTTCACTGCTGACCTGCTCACCTCTGACCCTCTTAAGCCTGATGCTATATCGAAACAACATGAAGGTGTCAGCTTAAACTCAGAGATGGTCATTTTTTAGTCATTTTAGGAGCTAAATGTGCATGTCAAAAGCAATAAGATAGTCACACAGGTGTACTCATATTGTCAACAAACCTCAGAAACTCAGAATAAGTGAAAAGTTAAGAAATGTTTGAACAGTTAAAGTGATAAAATCATGCATTTACATGTTAAGTAATGAAATAGAACCAACGTGAGGAAATCTCATTGTTTCATGTTTGATGCATGAATCCTTGGAACTACATTATCCAGGAGCTAATGTGATCCTAACATGCATGAACAGGCTGCAAACAGAGTCACACATGAAGCTTATTCACACACCCTTATCCTCATGAATCAATACTGCTCAGTGATGTTGCTAGTTAATCGTCCCACGTCTCTGTTGATGCATTAACCCATTAACTTCCTCTCCTTTTAACCCTTTGACTTTCGCTTTTTAAATACAAGGGATATGATGTCTTATTAATGCTTAACCCTCTAACAATCCATCAAAGAAAAATCAAGACAAAACAATTTATTTAAAGTGTATGGAGCACCAAGATCAATGTCACTATTGTCTGTCCCAGAAGTCACTAAAAGCCACTAAATGACGCTGCTGTCTAATTTGTATAATTATATATCTGCATGTAATTGTCATGGACTCTGTAGGAGAGAGAAATAATGTGGAAGAGACAGAAAGCAGGTAAAAAACAACTGTCAACAAATTAACTTTCTCATGTTCATTCTTGTTTTTTTTATGTCTAAATATCAAACCTCCTCCTTTATCTGGGCTGGGGTCCTGCAGAAGTGACCATTATGAGACACACACTTGCGGGATTTCATCTGCTGTGAGTGAGGAGGACTGTCTATTTGTGTTTTGGATAGGGGAGGGACTCACACACGCTGACCATTGAGGAGATCAAAACACGCTTTAACCTCAGATTCTCCAAACTCCAGAAAAATCGCAAGACTTGTTGTATTTAGAAAACTCCCAAGAGGGGTCTGAAAAGTTATTAAATGTAGCAACAAAGTCTCAAATTTGGCAACACTCAGTCGTGGTTTTATCCTCCACTTTCTTCCCCGCCGTCATCAGAGCTCACACTGAATCTAAAGAGCTCCCAGACAGCAGAACGACACAACTCCACAGGTACACTCTCTAACTCTGTCTCCTCCACTCGTCATGTAAACAACACACACGCTTCCCCACAAAGTGTCCTGCTGGAGCTGTAGTCGGAGCTACATACTCGCTTCAAACTGAGCTGTAAAATGAAGACGGAACGATTTTCATAAACCGTTCAATCCCTGTTGTATATCCAATGCAGAATTAAAAAAAAAAAGAACCTCCATCAAAGTTGTTTTAAAATCTAAATCTAAACTCAAAATCTGGAAGCACACGTTCGGCTTTTCATGTTTTTCCCCTTAGAATGAATAATTAGAGGCTCTTACACAGAAGTCTCACCCTGACTGTGTTATGTTACACTGAGGGTCAAACATCTACAGTGGCCGGTGAGCGTTAGATGGTTTGCAAAAGCCATAACACGAATGCAAGAGCAAAAACATGAATGCAAAAGCTTCAACACAACAGAAGTTAAAAGAGATTTGTTTTCCTAACAGACACAGAAAAGTTGTGAAAGTAAGTAAATTATTATCTTTTTAAACTTCATCTATGATGAATATAGTTTTATAGGGGATCTCACCTTGTAATATCCCTCATAGTACTTATATTTATTTTATTTACCAGATAAATATGTCATCTTATATTTAACTTTATCAACTTTTCTGTGTCCATAAATTGTCTCTTAACTTTGTTTGTGGCTGCACTTCAGTTGTGTTGTAGCTCTTGCATTTGTGTTGTTTCTTTTGCACGTCGGCTGTCAATCAAACAGAAACAAAATATTGTAGATCTACTTTTTTTAATTATATTTTCTGCCATCTGTTATATTTCTCTAATGTAACCTAAACCTTTTTTTTCTGAACTGATGAACAAATTCATTTGCATTATATTATTGTTCTTAAAATTAGCTTTAAACAAAGCGCAAACATCTGGCATGATAGTTTTCTAATGATCTGATGACACGTGTGGATCCAGAAAGTTCCCTAGTAAGGAAAACATTATATATATCGTTAAATTGCTGAAGCAGATCATAATCTTCTTATAGTTTAATTTCTGCATGTAATTATCAGATATTTCAGCACGCACAACTGAAACATGTTACAGCTTCATGGTTTGACTTGAAGACTCCATCACATTCTTTATTTTGTTTGCTGAGAAACTTTTTAGAAGAGTGTAAAAAAAAAATCAGTAGTCCTCCGTTTTATCAAGCAGAGTTTTGTGCAGAAGAGGAAGTGAATTGCACTTGGCAAGATTCACAAACTTCCACCTCACGTCTGACACATGAGCAGTAGCCGGAGCGTACAGCAGGAATAAAACTTGCCAGCTGCTGACAACAAGGTAAAAAAAAATGAAATTGGTCTTGTCTTATCTCTCAGCAGCAGCGTGAACACGGAGCTACATCTCACCTAACTCATACGTTCCTGTGATTGTTGCAATATCTGCGAGTTTCTGCCCCACCAATCCCGACCGTCCTGCAGCAGCTCCACGCAACTCGCTGACTGAGCCGACTTGAAACAAATGCAGGAAAATAAGCTTCGCCTGAAGGGCAGGAGGGAAGTGTTTATCCTGCAGGCATTCTTACTCTCAGATAAGATGAATTTTGAGGATGTTGGAGTATTTTAAAGCAGGAATCTGTGTAACGTACCGAGCTGTGTGTGCTGATAGCTTCATTAGACGTCTTCAGCTCTCTCCGTGTCACTGCGGCTGAAAGCAGGAGCTCTAAATAACTAATGGCAACCTGAACTGCTGAGTGACAGGATTATGACCTCACCTGTCGACACGCTGGGTGTGCTGAGAGGTCTCTCCGACCAATCAATCTGCAGGTTCCTGTCCTGACAGCTTGCTGAGACGCTGTAAATAAGAATTTGTCAAGACGGGATGTGCGGGTCGAGTGTTTATTAAGAGGAAGCGCAAAAACAAAACATGATTGAAGATGAATTCTTGAAGGAAAGGTCGTAAATGATAAAATAAGGGCATAAATAAAGAGATTTCAAACTGAAGGGTGTGGAGATCCATCATAAGCTTAACCTGTCAGTGGGTGGTATACCGGTTTCATTACCGTCACCGTTATATGTTTCCACAAGATTAATTTTGCAATACTGTTATTACCGCAGTAAAGGATTGTTACACATAATTTAGCCCAAGTAGTGGTTAATAAGTGGGGGATTTATTTCTCCTGACGTGAAAAGTCACTTTTCTTCCACAGCCATTCTGAAAATACACCTTTAAGGCCAGTAGCACCAAGTCAGTGACGTGGCTTACTAGATGCAGTAAACATTTGCCTGAGTGCAGAAAGCAAAACAGCTCATGCACCAGATGGGGTGTCTGGTGTGCATGGCAACGGCTACCCTGTTTTGCACACAGGCTGCACACCACTATAGAGGGATTATTTGTTTATCAGCAACGCCGTGTGCGTGCGCAACTTGGGTGCAGAAGCACTGCGGGGTATAATGGTTTGTTAGCTGATGTGGTGGAGTTAATCACCAAAAAAAAACACATCTTTAAACTAAATATCATCACCTTTACGGATGGTAAATGACCCCCAGGTTTGTGAAGTAGCAGTGAGTGGACAGACGAGATCAGCATGTGGACAGATATTAGGTGGACAGATGTTTTTAGCAGAGAAATCTGGCGGGTACCCAGAGAGCACTTTAAACACACAACTGTCATTCGATGCTCATGACTGCATTAACTGTGGACACTTACCAGACTATGACATACCAGGACGTAAACGTGTGTCATTAAATCAGAAACCCTTCCAGACCAGAAATAGCACACGGACTGCTGAGTTTGAGACCCGGTTCATAATAAAAGAACCAGAAAACGACTTCCAGAGTTAATTATTCACCAGCAGACGTCGCTAGTGTAGAATCTGAGTGGAGCCAGGTGACAAAAATAATATTTTTTTTTTTCTTTCGAGAGTCTAATCACTTTTTGACTCTAACATTCCTGGAAAAAAATACACAAGAACGGCAGCTGTCAATCATTGATAAACGTTACACAAACCTTGTTTTTAACCTCGTATAACTAATGAAAACAATTCTTTTCAGAAAAAAGAGGACTTGAATACAAGACAGCCAAATTATATCTTCAAATCACCACAACAATCTGATGTGAGAAACAATTCTACAAGGTGTATGAATTTTTCAAAGTTTGACCACAGCCTGTCTGGAATGACTGGAAAGCTGGATTTTTTTAACCTTTACTGCGGCCAGCCACCAGGGGGAGCAGTTTTCGTGGCAACCTCACTTCAAGCCGTGCAAGCGGACGTCCATTTTTTTTTACAGTATATGGTTAATCACTGATACTGTCAGCTCGGAGTTACCAGTTAACATGGTCGCTATTAATTCTAAAACACCAGTTGCTCTGTGACGGTCCAAACTTATCAGACGTAGTCTCTGTTGTAAAGTATTGTTTCTAAAAACTGACCACAGAACAACTGTACATTTTGCTAATGCTAACAGGTTGAATTTAGTGTTGAAACAAGGCTAACGCGTCTGAATGAATGGAGCTTAACACTGCTTTTGCCGTCAAGATGCGTGTGCATCTTTATGATGACGTAGACTGATAATCCCTCTATAGTTAAGTGTCTATGGTCAAACCTCCACATCTTCGTCCCTCCCAAACATTTTTTGTCTGGATATCTTTTTTTTATGACGAAAATCTCAGGTATGTTTTGTCACAGTCTTTGTCATCATGCCTGACTTCTTGTTAAGTCTTTATTCATTTTTTGTCTGTGAGAAAGGTTAGTCGACAAATATTTTTCATCATAGTCTTTGTCAACTAAATTAATGCTGGCTTGGAGAAATAAAAAATCTTGAGTGTTTCATTAGACAACCTTACAGGTTTCAGAAAACACACATAATGTAAATTTAGGAAAATTAATTTAATGACAAGCCGGTATTATTAATTTTAACGAATCTATTGGCATCCAAAAGATTATTAGTTAACCCCCGTCCCTTTTTAAATAAAAAGCAAAAAGTCATTTTTTGTCTGTAAATATTCTTCATTTCCTCAGACCCAGTTTCTCAACAGTATGGTGCACTTTAAGATTGATAAGACTCGTCGTCAAGTTTTGAAAAGACTTTACTTATTTTATGTTGGAAAGCGGTGATACAATACCACTATCGCATTAAATGAAGGAAAAATACTGTGATATAAATTTGAAGTCATATCGCCCACCCCTAACTGATGCAGGAAAAGATTTTTCTAGAATTCTAAAGACTCAATAATAGAACACAGCTGTAGAAATGCTTAAATTGATGTGCCTGCCCTTTTCGATAACCCGTTGAGTGAGTGACCTGAAAAATCAAACACATGTGACGTTAATCTTGTTATGTGATTAAACGAAATAGATTTAAGCCGCTGTGGGTAGCATACAACATAGATTAATCCAAGAAAATAGCGATGAACCTGGATAATTCCTTCCCCAGTAACCGGTGTGACTCAGCCCTTTCTCCTGAAGGCTTTTTCAAAGCTTAAATTTCTCTTGAATTCCTGAGTCTCTTTGTGGTTTGTTGCTGTGAAAGCTGGCAGTGTTGCCGCAGGCTGTGTGTCATGCCAAGAAGAGGAACGCTGCCAGTTCCGAAATCCTCGAAATCTCAGGTCTAAAGGTTAGAAATGTGGGATTGTAACCAAAAGATCACGATTTCACATCCAGAATGCAAAGCTGAGAGGGTGACTCAGTGAAAGGCAGGATTACATTTGATTTAGTGTTTTATATTGCATTGAAACATTTCAGTCTTATTTCCTGTAAGTGTTTCTCTGAACGGTTGAGTCCTGCTCTTCCAGGAATCACAGCCAGCAGCTCTGAGAAAAGGGCAGGAAGGTGAACATGAGAGAGCGTAAATACTTTAAAGCAAGTGTTTTTGGAAAGTAGGAAAAGAAGGATCACAGCCGCCTCCGTTTCATCATCCAGTCAGCTGTCAGATGATCACTCTTTTCCCTCGACAAACATTGATTGTTTCTGGCAAATTTATGCAGAAATTCAAGTCTTCAAAGAATCTTTTAAAATTTGCTTCTGAAGAGCAACAAATCCAGCTCCTCGTCAATAACCAAAGAGAAGCTGTTTGACTTTGTAGATGCTGATTATCACATTGTGTCGTCTGTGTTTGCTGAATAATCCATTCATCAAGTGGTTAAAGCAAGATCACAGAAATGCTGAAGAGACTGGTGAATCTGAAGATTTTTTTTTTGTCATTTCCTTGTTGTACAAACACATCAGTGTACTTTTGCTTTTGCAGAGTGAGAAGCACAACAGCACCCTGCTTGTCAAACGCTTATTGTGTATTACACTGTTGTCCTTGTCAGTCAATTCAGAGGACAGCTTCATCTTGCCTCCCCTAGGAAAGAAATAAAAAATGCCTGTATTAGCCATAGACTGTGTATAGAGTGGACTGCGTGGCTCTGCCATTTACCATTGAATGGTTTTGAAGCTAAAATACCTTTGAAGACTGTGAGGGATTCTGGGAGACTCTGAGTGGAGCCAGTGACAAAAATAACAAATTTTCATTTTTCTTTCGAGAGTCTAGTCACTTCTTGACTCTACCTCCCGACATATTTTAAAATCCCCGAAAAAACTACACAGGAACGGCAGCTGTCGATCGTCGTTAAACGTGAGGTAAAGCCTCATTTTCAACCTCAGATAACAAATGAAAACAAAACTTAAAAAAAAAGAGGACTTGAATACAAGACAGCCAATTAATATTGTCAAATCACAACAATCAGCCAAAAGAAACATTTCTACCAGGTGTGTTAATTTTTTTAAGTTTGACCACAGCTCATCTGAAATGACTGGAGAGCCTAATTTTTTGACCTATACTGCATCCAGCCATCAGGGGGAGCAGCTTTTTGGCGACATCACTTGAGCCAAGCAAGATGACGTCTTTTTTTTTTTTTTTTACAGTCTATAGTTTTAGCCAATCAGAATGAAGGAATCTGATCTCATCATTTTATGGTCACTGCATCATTAAAAAAATGACAGAAGCTACATCAAATCTGGCATCCAACCAAACACCCGCACTCCGTTTTGGGTAAGGTTGGTCTGTTGTCCACAGATACCTTATACCTTATAATATGAGTTAATGAGAAGCATTGTCCACAAAATGGAACTTTACTAATGTTATCTGTGAAGTGAAACCACGGTCAGTTGCCGCTGGCTGGTTCAATAAACCCATCAAATCTGGGTTGTGTCTCATAAAGACGAGCTGAAGGCGTGTCTGTCTGTATCCGCTCTCTGAACAGAAACAGAGAAATATAGTTAGCTTGTACAGAAACGTGCCCAGGCACCACACTACAGAAGGTAGAGGCTAGTTAGCTAGCTAGCTTGTTTCAGTGTTGTTATGTATTGACATGTTAGCTCGTATTAATGACACAATAATTGGTAACACTTTATATTGAGATCCTGTAATAAGCATTAATAAGACCTTTGTAAGTACTTATAAGATGCTTATTAACATTATTATTTGTTTATAAGACTATACAACTGCTTAATAAGTGTTGAATAAGGTCATAACTCTCTTTAATTTTTGTCTTCTGCTTTTGTCTCTCATGACCCTACCCCAGCCCTTCCCCTAAACCTAACCATTCGGGGCCCCATGCCTTAACCTAACCTGTGGGGCCTCACACCTAACCCTTACAATGACCTTATTAAACACTTATTAAGCAGTTATATAGTCTTATAAACAAACAATTATGTGAACACATGTGTGTACACCTCACAGTGTATTCATTAGATCACAGAGTGTAAATACAAACATTAAAGCATTATCGTACATGGTGTTGTGCACAGCAGCTCACCACAGACATGTCTCTTATAGAATGGTCAAGCATCACAGTTACCCATGGAATTTTGAGGGCGCCATTGAGCTAGCTATACAAATTAAAGAAACCCTACATTATGCAAGTGGAACAACAGACCAAAAAACCTGTTAGATTTAGATTTAGAATCAGAATCAGAATACTTTATTGATTCCCAAGGGGAAATTTCATTTCGGGTTACATCCCTTTCAAGACATAAAAGAAAACAAACATGGGGAAACACAGAAATGAGATGAACCTAGGAGCTTGCCAGCTACCCAGCGCCCCTTTGCAATTGATATGGAAACCAACATTGGGAGAATAGAGGGGAAAAAAATGTCAATTCCAGACTATTCCCAACAGGGGGCTTAGTTTGAGATTGAGAAAAAAAACACCTCAGCATATAAGCACATGATAACAACAAGCATAAACATGAAGGCTTACACAAATGTCACTGCTCAGCCACGGGGGGACGTGCACGCACGGCACACGCGCCTCAGCCCTCTGCAGCTGAAATATAACGGAGCCAAAGAAGGCGTTGAGTCCAAGGTAGTGTGTGTGCCATGTGACTTCATGTGTGTGTATGTGTAAGCCTATGGACTACATCCCCGCCCAGACTCAACAGTGTTTGTGCGGTCTGATGGTGACAAGGCCACGGCTATTGCCGTTGAGACAACCTCGATGAGTTCTGATCCAGAGACAAGTTCACAGGAGAAAGGTGGTGGATGGGAGGGGGTAGGGCATCTGTCTGCATCCCATCGAAAAAGGAGAGAAGGGTGCTTATCAGCCTACCAAGGCCAACACAGAGGAGCCAAAGAGAGATTACAAAAGCAATGGAGAAATATTTTATCAATATCTAGATGTTGCCATAATTGCGATATGCTCAACATGATATGTTGAGCGTTCTGCTGCAATGAAGCTTCTAGACTTTGAGGTCTAGACTATGTTTACCATCTTTGCATGGGTTTTCTCTAACTTAACACTGTGTGCCTTAGCGGCACAAGTGACTCAAGTTTTCTGCCTCCTACTGACACCTAAAATACATTAGATGCATCTACAGTCTGGCTTTGCTTTGTTGACTGTTGACTGTGTTCGTCAACTCACTGTTCAGTCCAGGACTCTGAATGACTGACAGACAGCTGGAGTTGCAAGACAGAGGAGTTGTTGGGCTATAAAACCTCAAACCCGTTGACTCCTGGTCTAGCTCTGCTCATTTTTTTCCCCCTTTGTTGTCATTTGTTTTATTGTAAAAGTCACTAACTGTTTTTTAGTTTCCTTGCAAAACTCCCTGTCCTGCTCAATTATCCCTGCAGTTGATTTAGGTGCCGCAACACTGGCTTTAGATTACCTGCAACCTGCCGGACCACAACAGAGCAGATCCAGTGTAAGTTGGCACATTGACTTTAATGGAATATATCTGATCCAGTGCTGAGACGGAACAGAAACGGACTGGAGAGACATCTTGTGTATATCAGCTGCCCTTTTGTTTACACATACCCTGACATTAATGGGAAGTAGGGATGGGTACCTTTCACATTTGAATCAATACGGTACTGATTCCCGGTACCTGGCAATCGGTTCCGGTACTCAACGGTACCAATTTCGGTACGTTTTTTGTGTTTATGGGGAAAAAGTATAAACTTGTTAAATAATAAAGTATACATTTTTTTTCACTTAAAAATTATTAATTCTCCATTACATAACCTTGCAATGCTGTGTTCATGTCCAGCATGGAAAAATGCCTACTCTTCCACTCTCTCACAGTCACAATGATGCATTTAGGTACCTAAACATGGTACCTTGTGATTTTACATGAATCTATACCCGGTACTTTTGACAAAATTTGGTCGGTACCCATTAAAGTACCTGATTCGGTACCCATCCTTAATGGGAAGTTAGTGAAATACCACAACAGTAACGCTGATTTTTTTGCATGAAAATGAAATGCATCAGTCTCATATCTGACCAATCAAATGAACTATCCAAGATGCAGAATTCTAGTTTCTGCCTTGCAGCAGTGCAGTGCTAAATTTAATCCTCCAGCTGCATCCACCTGCAGGCTCAGGCTACTGCAGGTTTGTGATATTATGTCATCACTCCTTTCATTTCTGCAAAGTTAATCTTTGAGGAGTGAGCCCAGAAGCAAACACAAACATCTAATCTGTACTCTACAGGATGGAAATAAGACATAAAGGATGGTCTGTTTCTGTATCATATGGACTTTGAAGACAGGTGTTTCAAGGTAAATATGTAAAAAAGTTGTTCTTTTATCGTGTTTGTTCCACCCCAAGTGGCACACGCACACATTGCTTTAGGATTAGAAAAGTGAATGTAAACAAACTTTGTTTATGAGAAAAAAAATCATCTCCCGGAGCATTTTGAGTTTGCACTCCGTTACGGATCACATTGTCTCATTAATTGGCTCAAAACACTTCTTCTGTGTTAATTTTCTTCATAAGAGGAGAATATAGGTCAGTTTTCAGTCGAAGCAGCTTTGAATGTGTTGTGGCACAACGGTTAAAGCGTAATTAGCAGAAGTCATTGGAGCATCTGTTAACTTTTAATCAAGCCATCATTCCTGATCGATACTCTATCTGCTGGATCCCAACAACAGCCCTGAAAATGTTGGATACAGCGCTGCGACTCACATTCACTCAATCCATCTCGGGTTATTGATACGAGCTCGAAGAGAAAGAAAGTGAGAGGAAATTCCCCGAGTGATGGAACGATGGCGGGAACGCTGTTGGTAGGCAGCGAGAAAATGAAATAGACAGAAACATAAAGACAAAGAGCTCCTCGGAGTCATCAATTACGCGGATGGACACCGCAGCAGCACTGTCCAAGCTCCTCTCACCTCCTGAAATATTATCTGCAACATCTACTTGAAGACCCCCCCAACCCCCCCTGCAAAGTCGATTAATATTGATTCTGCGTTTGAGCAAGCATGTGTGTCTCCTCAGGTGGAACCAAATTACTCTGAAACACCCCGGGAGGCCTCTACTTCTGGAGAAAGCTGAAAACCATTAGCTGACTGGACTGGGAAAATAAAACTAAATTAAGGCAAATAAACAATAATAAAAAGGCTGCTGTTGCAAACTGAGGAGGATCAGTCAAGAGTGGCTGAGAAAGCCTGTGGTAATGTAAAACACCGTATCGATGTTTATGTTGGATTAGACTGTGCTACTTCACTTCACAAACACGTGCTCGGCCTATAGCAGCAAGAACGAGTCAGCAGTTCACACACACACACACACACACACTCTCTTAGGTAATTGAAAACATGTTGGTGTCCTTATTTCACTTCTGAAAACTTCACTTCAGATCTTTTTGGTCACGTTTTTCATGATCTTCCAATTTGTGCACAGCTAATTGTCACTAATTAACTCCTTCACGAGTAAACAAAGTCTGTCCCTTTCAGCAGGTTTCTGAAAAGCTTTCTGTCCATTCTTATGGTCTTTGTTGGTGTTACCGTTCTTTACATGCTGGCTGAACATAATTTGCTCACTCTGTCAACTCCGATGACTGTGAGGGAAAAGAAAATGTTAAAGTGGAGAAAAACACAGACTGCACGCAGAAGCTTTAAAGGCCCTGAACGCTCAGAGAGTATTAACAGTGATGTTCAGCCGTCCATGTTAGAAACATCTGGAGCTTTGATTTAATGAAAATAGCCTCTGACCGTGAGTGTTCAACAGTTTGAGTAAAACTGCAGCCATGAAAAAAAAAATACTCAAAGCCTGGGTTTTTTGAAGCTTTGGCCATAGAGACGTCGCTTATGTTTGAAGGAAGAAGGGAAAGAGAGAGGCGTGTAACCCAAAGAACACCCAACGTTAGATGTTAAATCATGAAGACAGATGGATATGTGAAGATTCAGAAAAAAAAAAAAAATTCAAGCATCTGGCAGCAAAGCTGGATCTTGGTCTGGGTTGTGTTTTTGTCTTCCAACATGACTACAAACCAAAACATACGTGGCTCCTGGTGGCGAGTTACCTCCAGGAAACCAAAGTAGACCTTAAACCCAGTTTCCACCAAGCAGTCCAGTTTCGATCAGTATAGTTTGATACAGGTTAGCTTTGTTAAGCCTGGTCCTGTTTGCGTTTCCACAGCAACCGTGCCCCCTCTTGGTAGGCGGCGTGTAAGCTGGATGCCTATAGCCTCACCAGTTTAATAACAGCGTGACGCCATAGCAGCACAACACAGTGTACCCAGCTAATAAATCCAACAAAGAAGAAAAACACGACACAGTAAACAAAGCAACAATGGAAGACATTCAGCAATTCTTCTTTGTGATTGGCATGTGGCTAATTGTCTATTTAATGTAACCGTCTGAACCAGCATATACAGTTATATCTATATTTACTGTCCCGTCACATCCGATGTCAGATTAAAGCTGTTTGTCAAAATGGAAAGTGAACCTGACGGCAGCTGGAAGTTTGATGCACATCTTACAATTAAACAATAAACAGCCTTAACATCTGATACTGAGTATATATCTGGCTTCTCTCATTTCATTTGATTCAAAGAAAAGAGGGAGAGAAAAGACGAAGAAAAAAGAGACAAAATAAATGTGTGTTACTCAGGATTTACCTGTGATTTCCCATATTTCCCTGTTTTAGTCTTTATTTTTAACGTGATCTAAAAAGATGGGGTACATTGTTGTAAGGAGGATGAAGCAGAGACACTGGGAGAGTATACAGTATATCACCAAAGGTTCTGCTATTTGGTGATGACAAACCAGGAGTGCAGGTGGATCAAAAGTATTCTGAATGGATAAGCCAGCTGTGTAACTGTCTCTTAATCTTGTTCTCCTGTTAATGACAAAGGAACAGATTAAATCTGTCCCGGGAGCTGGCCCACAAGGTGACGCGCTTCGTGTCCTCTGATGCGCCCGGCTGTCCATTCTCCTGCTGCAGGGACAGCGGCTCTGACCGTCTCCGCTTTCCAGCATATCTTCCGGCTGTGTTAAACCCACTCACAGCTTTTCTCCTCCCTTTCTGCCGTTTGCACGGAGGGAGGCGTGGACGCGCACCTCTGCGCTCCTCTGGGCCTTGACTGCGCCTCTCTTGGCACTGCAGGAAACTTGCAAAGTGCGCCGGTCACGCCCTGTCCGCGCGGCGAAGGCTGGCGCAGGGCAGGTGCGCCTGCGCTTGCGCCTGGTATATGATAGAGCCCGATGTGTTTCTTCCCTTTGCCTTCCAGTGGGTTTTTCGTGGATTTTGGATTTTTTTTCAAGTCTATCAGAGTTTTGATTTTATGATTTTTGTGTTTTTGAAGCTGTGAGTTCGTGGTTAATCTCGATCTTACCTGCTCTTGTGTTTCCTCCTGAGCTGTGACAGATGTGTAAGATCTTAGACACTGATTTTGTCGTTGTCACTTACATCAGTCGAAGAAAACAGGAAGACACTACAGAAGCTTACCAACAGTGTGCTAAAAGGTTCAAAACAGCATGTGAGGGTGTCAGTTTTAGCAGGATTTTGTCTCTGTTCAACAGAAGAAACAAAACTTTGTAGCAAACTGTTGATGAGAAAGACAGCCCACTTGAAAAAAAATCATGAAAAACAGATTCTTTGTTGTTAATTTCTACTCAGAAGAAAAGAATACCAGCTTGTGTAATGAATGAAATCCTCCCCCTACAATTTGTTACAAGCTCTTTAAAGAAATACGATTGTTCGCAGCCTTTTTCCAACAAGAAACTCACTGAAAACTAATTAGACGAACTAAATTGTCTTCTCTCTGTTGATTCTCTGAGAGAAAAGGGATAAAACTACATCAGAGTCTTCTTGTGGGTGTTGTCATTAGCAGATCTGCTGCAGGTCTGAATCGTGTGGCGGTCGCTTGATAGATTTGATCTGTGACTGTGGCGGTAATTTAGGCTGAGTAAAAGAGGATAATCTGGGTCAAATCTCCCCCTCACTTCTCTGAAATTGTCTGTCATCACGTTTGCATTAACGCCAACCCACGCATATCAAACGGGACATCTTGAGGAGCGAATGGTCCACTCCATTCAAGAGGCTGATTATCAGACAGAAATCTTCTTCAGCCGCAGCAGAATCAAACCCCGCACTCGAGAAAAATCAGACACACTTTCTCATTTATTGTTAATGCAATCAAAGGGCTCTCTCTGAACAGACACTCGAATCAACATGTGGAGTAAGAGGAAGGGAATCAAATGTGTCGTGGTTAAAGAGAATGTGTGCTGAGAAGGCAGAAAGAGGAGCGGGCGCTGAAAGCTGCCGCTGATTGGTTATTCCAGCAGAACTCTGCGGCTCGACAGAGAGATAATGAGCTCTCTTTGATCAGAGGAGAATTGTTGTATATGATGATCATCTTTGTGTGTGTGTGTGTGTGTCGACGTGTGTGTGCCAGCAACAGGGCCTGATGAATATTCAAAGAAGATTGTCTGCCATAATATCCCAGAGGAGCAGCTGGCGTGTTGTTACACACATGGGAGGCCTGCCACGCAACTTGTCACAATCTCCTGATTGTCTAAAAAAAGCAGCGGGGCTTTGGACCGCGTGAAGACTTTCTAAAGGTTACTCCAGGTCACAGAGAGTGAGAAACAGAAAGAAATGACATCACGGCGGGTCTCACGGATGTGATAAAGACACCAGTTTATTATCAGTTTGATTTTCTGTGGATGACTGAAACAGAAAATGATGATTGCATGCTAATTACTTTCTAAAGTGTATCAATTAATCATTTAAAGAGAAACAACAACAGCAAAAAACATTCATCGCTCTCCAGTTGAGAAATTAGCAGGAGTAATTGCATCTATTTGGTTTTGCTAATTAAAGAATAAAATATGAGTTAAATTGTGTTTTGCCCGTTTTATTTACTGCTTTGCTAAACCATCTACTCCCCCCCCCTTTTTTATCCACACGACACCCTCCAGGGGGCAACCGCTACGGCAGATTTATCTCCTGAATGCAGCATCCTCCAATTTTTAGGGAGGCATAATTAATCCTCCTCTTTTATAAAAAAATAAAAAAATAATGCTGCACAGAGATAACCTCTGCATCACAAGGCCCAAAGCCTATTTGTGGTGTCACAAGCGGTTGTTCTCGTTGGAGCTGGCAGAGAAACACAGGACAGTCCCTGCTCTGTTTTCATCCAAATACATAAACCCTCCAAATGTGTGTGCACACAAGCTGGACCACCTTTTATCTGTTAAATCCACTCAATTCCAACCCCGCTCTGGTAAATATTCCATATTTCCCTTCAGTCAAATCATACGGGATTTATTTCCAGTTTTAAACACTGTTAAGTCAACACATTAAAAAAAAAAGTGTGCTGCTACTTCCGAGCGCTGTTCGTGTGTGTCCTCCCAAAAGTCTTTCCAAAGCAGCAGCTCCACTCGACCAAGACCATCCATCTCCACTCATAATGTGCATTTAATAAGAATTAAATTGGCGGGTGGATGGATGTGGTTTGAGCCGTGTGATAATGACAGTTTGACTTTTCATGGCTTTGATATGTGGACGACAGGCGCCTGTAAGGCCTAATGGAGCCGTTCCACCAGCATCTGTTAAGAATGCTTCATTGAGTTTACAATTAGTGAAGGCCACGGTTCACTGGAGGGCTGTGTGACCACTCAGAGTGTGATAACACTGATAAAGGCTCATAGGTTTACCCGCTCAGGGAGGAAGAGCTGGAGTTTTATTCAGTTAGCAGCAAATTAATGTATAAAAACTCATATAACGCTCCATCAGGTCTCATGACGTTAAATCTCAAGTTAGAGTATGTTATGTGAGGGATCATGTTTTATAGAATATAACCCCAACAAGGTATGAAAAGACCCTGCACAAAGCCGTCTACTGAAATGAAAACAGTCTGACATAAATATTGATCTAAAGATGACCTACCTCAGGGGATCCAAACTTTACTTTTCCGATTCCCACCAAACAGCATTTGCTTCTGGCTGAGGACCCCTTTGGAAATCAACAGACAATGTTTCAATATATGAAAAGAAATATTAACTTTAAGTATGTATTTTCTAGCTTTTATTCCCTCTTTAAAAATTATTACCTTTATTTAGAATAGGAAATTGTAAGCAAACAAAAACCAGACTGTCACAAGTGGGTGGTAGCAAAAGAGACAAAGCATTTCAGGGCTCTGTAAGCCAAGGTGAGATACTCTTTTCTTACATGTAGAGGGTAGTTAGACAAGGGAAGAGCCTTAAAAGTTCAGTTTAGAGTTTTAGATAGCTTAATAACAGGCTCGAACCACCAGGTCAACACATATGACATCATCAAGTTGCAGCTATAGCACAAGATGCGGTTAGGAAACTTGAGAATCTGATGATTATGGCACTTCAAGTAAATTTAATAATAAATACATTTAAAAAATAATAACAATAATCATTACATTCCTATTTTTCCCTTAAGGCCCCCCTGGCGGCCCCCACTGCGCAGCTTTAACATAGTTCCTTAGATTCTACAGTTGCAGGTTGAAGCAACATTAAACTAAACTTGTTTGAACATGCAGCGTTTTCACATTAGCTTACTAAGCTTTAAATTGTAACTAGTGATGGAACGGTTTATGAAAAAAAACAGAACCGTACAGTTTTCCTCACCTTGTTTGGGGTGCCTGTGCTTTGTTTAGCTCGTGTTTTTCTTTTTTCTTCATTTTGCTACTCCGTTTGAAGCGAGTATGTAGCTCCAATCATGCACAACTTGAAGCGAAGGAGTACAGCAGGACACTTTGTGGGGAAGTGTGTGTGTTGTGACAGAGTTAGAGAGTGTACCTGGGGCGTTATGTCGTTCTGCTGTCTGGGAGCATGTCAGATTCAGTGTGAGCTCTGATGACGGTGGTAAGAAAGTGGAGGATAAAACCATGACTGAGTGGTGAATGGAATTATTAGGGTATATGGTAATCAGGGGTGTTAAAAACAACAACACCCAGAAAAGCACTCAGAGAGTGCAGACTTCCACCAATCATACTGTGATTGTCACCAACACTTTAGTCCTGCTTTAATGTTATACTCCCTTTCAGCAGACTGTCTGCCACAATTTGGTAAACCAATACAAATTTCATATTCCGGATCTTAGTATCCAGAATATTGCCAGGATCTGGATCTTACTTTTACATCTGTCGGTAATTCATACTTGCCAACCTTGAGACCTCAGAATTCGGGAGATTTTCAAAAGAGGGGGGGGGGTCGTCATATTGATGTGTTGTGATATCTGTTCGGTCACCATGCTCAATGTGCACGTAGCATATCCTGTCCCCTTCGCACTGTCCCGGATAAACGGGAATTCTCTTTCCACTCATTCTGGAATTTACACGAAGACTTTCTCTTCTTACTCATTTCTTCTTCTGCTTCTTCTTCTTCTGTTCTGTTTGTCGCGCTTGACTTCGAGCTGAGGTGTAACGGTTATTAATGTCCAGCCGGAAACAGCGCCCAGTTAGAAGAGAAGGATGGTGTAGCAATATTGTTGTCCGGGTGGAATTTGGGAGAAATTCGCGAGAATTGTGGGCCTGGGAGATTGTCGGGAGGGGCACTGGAATTCGGGAGTCTCCCGGGAAAATTGGGAGGGTTGGCATGTATGCGGTAATTATGGTGACCTTGTCTTGAACTGTTTTGCAAAGCAATCCGCCCATTTATCATGGAGTTATATACTCATACGGTGAAAACGTCCCTATCTCATAATGATAAAGAATCCTTTTTAAAAAATCCTGGATCTAGATGGTGATCCGGATCACTTCCAAAATTTAACAACCTTTTCCTTTTCCCATTTTAAACATTTCCTGAAAATCTCATCAAGATCAGTTCGTAAGTTTTTGAGTTATGTTGTTCCCAGACAGACAAACTCTCCTCAAAACATAACCTCCTTGGCGGAGGTAATAAATACCGAACCAAAAACGGTGAACCAATATGTGGTTTTTATGAACCACTTCATCCATAATAGTAAACCTCTGGTTCATAGTGGTGACTGAAGTGGACAGTTATATGCAATGCAGTCTAGAGTGCTCTCTGCTGCTCCACTCCTTTGAGCTTCATTCAGTCATCAGTTGTTGTAACTGCCCTTATATTTTCTCTGATCTCGGACCCCTGCCAGCATATCCCGTCAATCCTGATTTTCCAAAAGGACCCTAGAGGTTAAAAAAAAGATGATTTAATTCATTTGTACATGTAGTTCCTGCTGTTTTGTGTTGAAAGCTCAGGCCCATGTTGTCCACTTGAGTTGAAATATCTGTAATTTTATGAAAAATATATATATATTTGAGGAAAAAGAAAAAGGAAAAAAGCCCCCGAACTCTTGGCTAAGGCCTTATAACCCATGCATCAGAAAGTTAAAGTCAACACATTTCACTCATACCAAAGTTGAAACATCTGAGTTGTTATCTGAAACGGATGCAGAAAATAGCATCAGCACCTGCAGGAGGATCTGTTCCCACCAACTCTCCTCTTGGCATTTTCTTCTCACTCAACCAGTCCTGTAACGCTGCCAGATCCCATACTGTGTCATAGTTTGTCTTTGCTTGGTGTCTGTTTTCTTCATTTCATCTGTGTCTCTCACTCAGCGGCTCCTTGTTTTGTTTCTCCAGTTTTCTTGCTCTCATCTTCTCTCTGCTGGAGACTGGTCAGCCATCAACCACAATACAGTTTTGTGATCTCAAAATAACTTAAAGTTATAGTAGCATACTACATAGAGATCATCAAAGAAGTTGTAGGCTGGTAAAAGGCATTTTGGAATAATTGGCCCCAGTTGATACTTCACTTCTGAGGCTGATTTGAAAAAGATAAATAATGTCTGCAGACACTGCAGGCAGCCTCGTCAGTGGCTGCTGTTGAGCAATGTTAGCATCCTCCTTGTGTTCATTTAGATATTCTGCATTCTCAAAACAAAGCTCAGGTGAATTGTTGGAAATATTCCAGCACCACATTTCACATGACATTGCCAGGCTTAGGGGCTGTCCACAGAATAGAATTAGAATAAAATGCGAAGGTATCGATGCATTTCAGCCTCTTGTTTACACAGTAAAATAGTGTTTTAGCTGACTTAAAACACAAACTTTTGAAAACGGCTAGGGTTAGGGTTAGGATTAGGGTAACCCTAACCCTTTTTCTTTATTTATCCCCAAGGGGAAATTCAGGAGCAGTCACAGCAGCAATCAAGAAAACAAAAGTAAGAAAGTGTATCGAAATTACAAAAAGGTCTATAAGAAAATAGATGCTGACAGCTTGTCTATCATTGTCCAGTTCAGCCAGCCTCCACCTCCACAGGGTCCAGGACTGAGCTACTTCATAAATCTTTTCAATCTCTGTCTCCTGGATCCTGTCTGCTTACGGCAGGTGAAGTTCTTCCAGCGTGTTAAGTGTTAGCTCTGTTAGCTCTGTTAGCTCTGTTAGCCACGTCTGTGAATAGCATGATGCTACTCTGCCTTCCGCCTTCCTTCTGTTGCTGGGTTAGCACGGCTAGCTTGTCCATCGTATTGGAAAGAGATCATATGTTGCCAATAACGATGGATGGAAGGACAGGTCAATGTCGTCACTTCTTAGCTCACACCTGAGAACCTGCACGTCGTCCTCACCTCCTTCTCCTCACCTTGTGGGGAACATCAGGTCTCGCACCAGTTAGCATTGACATGCTACAGGCTGCTAACAGCTGATCTCACATGTAAACAATGTGGCCATGGTTACATGAAGGATTTCCAGACAAACACAGGAGAAAAAGTAATAAAAGTATCACTGAAGACAAAACCAGTTTGGTGTCCAGGACTAACAAATGAGCCGTTAAAAGTAATGGCCCACTCCAAATACAAAGATGACGAAAAGAGATGAAAAAATTACAAGAAACAGACAGAGTTGCTGCAACAGGCAGCCACAACCAACAGGGCGGTGCCAAATGCTTTTGGAAACTGGTGTTTTTGCCACATTGTCAACAGGAAGAAGTGAAATCACACACATTTTAAACATGACAGGCTCCATTGGTATGATATGAAGTGTTATCTTGTTGCTATTCAGAACAAATAACCTCTGTCGTTGATTCATAATGGATCAAAATTCTCATATAATTCTCAGCTGGGTGATTAGTTTGACAAAATGTAAAAGACAGTTTTAAACAAGCTCACAGAGACACAAAATCAAAGATATCTTTTGGTGTTTCTCTGACTGATGTGCCCCGTCTGAGGCTATTGGGATCGTGCATGCCAGTTACAACTGACTCACTGACAATGTCTGAAAAAAAAAAAAGTCTCAAGACTATTAAGTTTCCTTTCAGCAAGATTTAACAGCTTTACTTTGAAGGATATGTTTGGCTGTTAATGAGTCAGTCGTTGTCATGTCTGCCAAGACACACAGGGAGTTAAGTCTTGCTTGCCTAAAATTGTTCTCAAAAAGTTGGCAAACGTAGCTGACTTTGGTGAGTACATGAGAAATTTGCCCTCGGTGTCACTTATTTTTATCGTTATAGCTGGCTTTTTGTAGTCCTTTTCATTTGTCGGTGAGCACATCACAAGAAAAACATGATTGGATTCTCAGTTTCCATGCATTGATACTCAGTATTCTCTACACACTGTAACTCAAATCTTTTTTTTAAATGCTATGAAAGTAGAAATAGGGAAGTAGAGCATGTCTTCCAAACAAACATAGATCACATGGATATAATAGACAATTTCTGGCACGTGTTTTTGTGAGCTGGTGGTTTCAACAAGTCACGTCCAGCTCTGCTCTAATTTGTGGCAGTGTTCGACCCAATGGAGTAAACATGAGCATCTGCAGGAATCCTAAACAGACACAGCCATCCCTGACAGACTCGTCCAAATTGCCTCAAGGTGTGAGCTCGGCTCTGCTTTTTGGCCACCAACATGTGTGAGATGTTCCCCTTCGTGGACGCCAGTGCATGCTGGGATAGGCTTCAGATCCCTGCGGCCATGTGTGGACATGCTGGACTTAGAAAAAAGATGGTTGGATGGATGGTTGGAGCTGTTTTATTCAGATAACAGCCTGGTTGTGAGTTTACACATTGGAAACTTAGAGTTTGAGTTTTGCTTTCAGATTCAGCCCAAAGTCAGAGGACGACATCTTGGTTTTCAATACATTTATGTGTATTAATTAGTGCTACAGTGAAGTGACAGCCTGTTCCTTTGTGCCAGCCCTTTTTCAAACCACACAAAGAAATCATGGGACTGAAACCACCCTGTTTCATTGACTGTGGTGTTGAAACAGAAGTCATGTAGGAGCTGCTGTGCTTGTTCATTTATCCGAGCCCTGTGTATTAATTGTTTTTTAAAGTGTCCTTTTATCTCATCTCAGCACGTCAGGGCTTTTTGTGAGGCGCACTTACACGGATTAGTCCTTTTGACAGGCCACACAATAAGAGCCAGCCTTGAGAGTTAAACTGCAGTGTGTCATTTTCCACTCAAAACACAAATGTAAATAAGGATCACAGAGATTCAATATAAGTGATCAACATGTTTTCTTTGTGAGTTAATGACAGAGGCTGGAAACAACAACCAAAGAAGCATTTAGATGTCCCAAAATTACAAAGTATTGAATCTATGATGGGTAAAAGCAATGTTTGAAAATTGTGTATGCTTTAATAAACAACTTTCTAACAAATATGCCAACGTAAAAACTGTATACTTAGGATCACATTCACCGAATACTCATGTCAGTAAATTTTAAGATAGTTTGTAATTAACTTTGTGACTTACCAAACACAGATAAATCAGATCCAAGTCAAATATAAAAACTAGCTATAAACAAAAGCACCAAGTGTGGATCATGTCAGGTTCTTAAATAAATGTGTGAACTTAATTTGACCTATCATAGCTCACAACCTTTGACTTGATTATAAATGGATGTAGACTTGGTGACATCACCAATCTGTTTCTGATTCAGAGTTTTGAAACCTGTTGTCACCAGAAGCCATACTGGGATTTTTTTTACCAGGATTTAAACATTGGTTTTTGGCTTGGCGACCATGTGGTCTGGTACTTCTGGAGAGGGCCTCACGTAGACACCCGACAAACTGAAATTTTTTGCGCTTCCACATTCTATCCACAATTTCCCAGTTTGGGATCAATAAAGTAATTGCTATTATATCATATTATATTATATTATTTTATATTATATTATATTACTTCATTTTATATTATGTTATATTATATTATATTATATTATATTATATTATATTATATTATATTATATTATATTATATTATATTATATTATATTATATTATATTATATTATATTATATTATAGTATAGTATAGTATATTATTTCTGGCTGGCAGGGAGTCGTCTCTTCACATGTCAACATAAAGAGTGACACATTATTATAGACAGTGACAGTGACACTCAAACCCATCAAAACAACATTCATTGTTCCCGAGCACTGTCTCAAAAACACTAAGTCTGCAATGATCCTGTCAGTTACCCATACCAACGCTGCCCCTCTTGCTAATTGGCTTTAGATCTATTAATTGGTTGAACAAATTATTGATTTTTGCCACTATGGGCCCTAAATCCCAGACATTTGTTGTATCTTAACTGCAGTGCAACCTGACATCACTAGCTGAAGCTTTGGGTTGGGTAGCATCTACAACTGTAATGCTTAATACTCTACTGCCTGGATGTAAACAACCACAGTCAACAAAAGATAGCTTATGAAAGAAAGATATGGATTTAGCTTTTTCACATAAATTGGTTAAGTTTGTCAGAATTTAAAAGTCCCTAAATGGAAAGTAGGCGCTTGCATCATCCCTTTCATAAAAAAAAAAAAAAAAAACATGTTGCTCAGGCAACCATCTTGACTGGCTGTGATTTTCTCTTGAGCTGTTATGTGCGTTGAAAGAGTTTAACATGGGTCTCCATTTTTCTTCTACTATGTCAAATTGAATTTGTATCAGCCTTTGTATCAGCCTTCATACTAGCCTTCAGCCTTTGTATGAAATAATAATGTCCTTAAAATTGTTTTTTGAGACATGCAACTTCAAAAACACAGACCGTATGAAAAAACAGTAAATTCACTTTTATTGCAGCAGGAGCATTCACAGTAAACACATCTCAAAAGAATCCATTAATACATTATGAAACACATTTTATTTGAGCTGGCAGCTCTTTCCCACTCAGTTTGTGAACATTTACCTGTTCAGATGGAGACCTGGGTGTGATGACGATGCCGTCAGAAGGTTTCATGCAGACAGATGATTATTGATGAAGCTAAAGGAGACTCTCAGAGTAAGTGGTAAAGTTTTAGTTGTGTAACAAAACTGCTTTTGGACTCTAGATTCAGGAAGAAGATGGTGAGAAAGTTTGCAAACAGTGAATACACAATTTAACAGTGAACAAGGCCTCTTCTGATGTGAATGTGCACCTTATAAACATAGTGGAAAATGTAGTTTCAAAGTTGGATACTGATTGCTGTTGCTCTTACAGACTCATATTGTTATAAATAAGAATAGAATAGAATACATATGACTTTATATGTCTCCGAGGGAAAATTCAGGAGTCACAGTAACAATACAAGAAAAAAAAAGTGTGCAGTCTGAAAAGGTCCAGAGGAAAATATGGCATTCCCTCTGTTGCTGGGTTAGCATGGCTAGCTTGTCCATCTTATTGCAGATAGATCTTACATTCCCAATAACGATGGATGGAAAGACAGGTTGATGCCGTCACTTCTTAGCTCTCACCTCAGTACCAGCACGTCGTCCTCACCACCTTCTCCTCACCTTGTGGGAAACATCGGGCCTTGCACCAGTTAGCATTGACATGCTACAGGCTTCTAACTGCTGATTTCACATGTAAACAATGTGGCCATGGTTACATGTAGGATCTCCAGACAAACACAGGAGCAGAAATAGTAAAAGTATTGCTAGAGACAAAACCAGTTTGGTGTCCAAATTAATCATACAAAGGAATGATCCAGTCCAAATGTAAAGATTAGGAAAAAAAGATAAAAATTACAACAAACGGACTAGGAAGAGAGAGCTATAAATATGTATAATACATATCCCCAGACCTTTAATGTTGAGTGCCTCAGTGTTTTTGTTTACTGTCCCGTGCTCTCCTTTATTAACCCGCTCCATGGTGTCATAGTCAGAATTAGGACTTAATTTAGGACCCCTCCTTTCTCTGGTCCAAACCAGTGACCCATTAAGTTTGATGATCTGCATCATGTTGAGGCTCCGCCCCCTTCAGCTTCCCCTCCTGACACCAGAATCAGCGAAGTGAAACAAGGCCTATGCATGGCGAAAGCAGAGAGCAAGCGCTTCATCTCTCACCTCAAAATCATTATTACCTGATTAAGTGTGATTAAGAGAAGATCATTAGCAGCTGCATGTCCTGTCAGTAATGATTACTGTGACGGGTGCGTTAGAGCCGATGAGCTCATCTGCAGGCTTAGCCACTCTAATGATTAGGGAAGCATTGTTTAGCAGAGCCTTTGGATGAAAGGTGGACTCGCTGCTGTCTGAGCAGAGAGTCAGAGCGAGGTGAACATCCCACCTCTGCATCGTAATGAGCTAAATTGTTCTACAAGGAGGATGACATTGAACAAATTTTAACTCCAATTCCTCAGCATAGCATCCCTGTGTTACTCGTGTTCAATCTACTACTAATAACACTCATTATTTAGTGTATTTAGCTGTTTGATGCTTAAAATACCTGACTCAGGTTGTGTTTAGAGTGAAGACAGGGAAGTTAAAAGAAACAGGATGCTGCAGTGATGGGAATGAAAAGAGAGCCACAGAGGGAATAAGTTGGCACCTTAAGGTGTGTTCAAAGAGACAGAGGTTCTCATCAAAGTACTTTTTAGCAGAAGATGTGGGAAAGGTTTAAAAGCCTCGTCTTCCACTTTTCTATGAGTATCTATCTCAAACGGGCTTATTCAGCTGAACCGGTATGAATTCTGCTGCTGCTGAGCGAAGTGCAAAAGTTAATCGAGCAGCCCAATAAATGACAGCCTGTGATCACTAAAACAGGACCTGAAGTCTCAAAAAAGGAGAGACAGAGAGAAAAAAAGATGCTTGACTTTCATCTTTAACTTCTCCGTAAATTAACTTCTTGGAATTTGATTTTGTATGTCAGCTGAATTGTAGAAGAAGAGTAAATAAATCCCCAGATGCACTTAAGAGCAAGTGCCTGAGGACTTTGAGTGCTTATGAAAAGGCTTCAGCTCCTCGAACTAAAAATATCTGGCATGAATTATCATTAGTGGGGAACTTTGCAATGCAGCGATAAATGCAAATTACCTTTCCTTCTTCTTCAAAAGATATCTCTGCATCAGCTCTGTGCTAAAGACTCTGAGCTGAGTTACACTGCTGTTAATATTTCCCTTTGCACATTTTATGCTGAGATTCAACACTAGGGTTTGAAGTATCCTGCAGATCGGTGAGATGAGGTGATACCTGCGTCATGAACTCCTCGAGATCCTCATTATTTTTTTAACACTCTTGGCTTACACATACCATATGTTTCATCCAGCATCCCAGCGCTCATCATGTTTGTCTCTGTGTCTTTGTTTGGGCAAAGGTTGTCCCACTAAGTTTGTGAAAGCTATTCCCTTGGACCAAAGACACTGTATTAATAAATCTAACATATGGATCATTGATGGTCACTGGGCTCATAAACATCATTAAACTCTCTAGAGCTGCATGTATCTGCTTTCGACAACATACAGGAATCTATTCAGCTGTGGATTGTACCACATATGATGATTTATTGGTGAGTTGAATGCCTGATTGGTTAATAAAAATAGTCTAACATGAGCAGGGGTGTCACCAGGAATTAAGGGCCCCCCAGAAAATATATCTCAGTGGGCCCCATTACCACAGCCAACCCTACAAAACTGTTGTACCATTGAAAAATAATATAATAACTGAACTGGTTTTACAGCCCTAGAAATTGTAAATAATCTCAAGAATTAAGGTAATATTTCCCCAGGAAGATCAAATATTATTTTTACATTTTCTTTAAATGTACCTGCACAGTATTGACTTTCAGACTATTCATCTCTTTAAACAAGACTGTTTGAAGCCAAGCAACTGGTTTAGTAACAAGGGGACATTATTTGGTGTAATATAACATGTGAGATGCCCCTTATTCCCATCTCATCAAATCCATCCAATCTAGGCCTCTTGCCTTTGAAAGAGAAACCCTTTTTGTCCAGAAAAGAATTCTGAAGTTTTGTTTATTTATTCAGACAATTTAGTTAATTTATTTCAGTTATTAAAAAAGAAGAAGAAAGAAATTAAAGTGTAATAAAAACCAACATTTTTTATTTTTTATATAATACGCATCACAATACTTGGGTCCAATACGTTTATATCACAGTAACACAAAATTATGTATTATATAGCAACATTCTACCCAGTTAACTATTTGACTGAAAACAGTTTATCTATTTTATTGTGGTTAATTGGGGTGTTTCATACAGACACTTAACTTGAAAATATAAAGTTCGCCAAGTGTGTCACTTAAATCCTGTGACATTTAACGTATTTTACAAAAAAAATCTATTGGGTGACAGTCGTGGTCAGTTGGTGAAATTGATAAATGTTACTTGGTGAAACCAATGTTACTCATAAAAAATCAAATATTACACAAAACATGACTGATTATTATTTTATTAGTCTGCTTTACTGTAAAACTTAAACTTTAAATGATTTCAAACTAACTGATCCAAGAATAGAGAGAGAAAACATTGATGTTTTCATTGATGTTTGCATCACAGTGCATGTGATGTTTCGTCACATTTAGTGATAAAATATTTTAAATATCCAGATTATTTTGACTACACACTTTATGGGCAATATACAGGGAAGTAGCTCTTTGGCGCCATCTACTGCAGTGGAGGTGCAGAGGACATATTATACTTCCAACTCCCCTTAAAATCTGAATTTTTTATTTCAACAAATTAAGAGTTAGAATATTAATATTTTATCACAGGTCAGAGTATCACAACATATTGCTGTACCCATATTTTTCCACACCTCTACTGTCCACCTCTTTAAACAGGATTATTTGAAGCCAATTGATTGGTTAAATATAAATGGGGCATTATTTGGTGAAGTGGTGCAAACGTAAACTGCTGCTTGCTTTTCCTGTGCGGGCTACTACTTGTCATTGTTTTTCCTAAAGTTTTTAGTTAGTCTAGTTAGCATTCTTTGAATTAAAAGTTCCCTTTTGTCTGTTTCTTCTTTTTCTGTCTCAATCTTTCAAAGACAGATGGGCACTTTCATAGTGGGCTCATTTGAATGTGTTGAGATCTGATATGTTATGCTAGCTTACTGGAACGTTAGGTAAGCAGCTGAATATTTATGAATATTGGTATTTAAACTTTTAGCCCACCAAAAAATTGCTGCTGAGTAGTTCATGAATATAATAACTGAAGAAACTGCTGTTCCTGACTGGCTTGAGTCTAAATTGCTAATATTAGCTAAAGCAGTCATAAACTTTTCAAGACAATTTTAGTTTTTCTTATTTCAGTTATTAACAAAACAAAAGAAAAGGATAGTAGAAAACTTTTTTTTTAGGCCCATTAAGCCCTCAGTCCCACTTTTCCCCTCAGTACAACGACCCTGAACATCAGTCAGGCTTCTGCTCACAGATTGGCTGCACCAGCATGATCCCCGGCATCTTACCAGAGCTGGAAATAAAGGAGTATCGGTCATACAGTGAATATTAAACATAAAGGCATATTGATTGCGGAGCTTTGTAATGAGACTTTGCAGAATTGCACTCTGTAGGTGGCTCACATTAGAAGTGTTTGGTATGGCTAAAAGCAGTAACCTTACAGACTTCAGTATCAACTCGACAAATGCCGAATGACCCTCATTTCTTCCACTTGTTCCAGGATCTGCAGAAAATAATATGGCAGGATATAAACAGCAGGTTTTTCTTTTGTATCAGAGGGAATAAGGGCGGCAAATTACATTGGAATTCAACATTAATGTGACTGTTACCTCAGGCGTACCGTTTAACGGACAGATCAAGGGGCCTACAAAAGCTGATTTTATGAGAAAGATTTAAGGTGAGCCCAATAAAGTGAAATCTGTGCCAGACATTTGGAGAACCATTTACAAAAGGCCTCTTATCACCAGGGCGCCTGGGTCACATTAAACCAATCAATATTAAAATCAATAATTAGGCTAATAAATGTAAGCAGAAAAAAAAATTACGACTAAGGTGAGCTTCTGGAATTACACAGGAAACCTGAGGAGAAAGAGTGATAAGATATCAGAAATGGAGAAATGAGATGATGTGAATGAATCTGAGATAGAGAAAGTGAATGAAATACCTCTCAGATAAGCAGCTCTCAGCTTCCGTATTCAACCAGTTTTATCCTGATCTGTTATGTCTGATCTCAGTTCTTCTGCAGCTTTCACCGCGTTAGTTTAACTGCCTGATGAGGGATTAGATTCATAGTTAAATCCTTACATCCCACAGGGAAAACCAGGCTGTTAATCCCTAATTTATTGTGAAGTTTGCACAGCAGAGGGTTTTCCTGCTGTTGGGTTACAAGATAATCTGAGAGGCCTGAGAGATAATGGACAAAAAACTTCTGATTCTCGATGCTGCACTTCATGAAATTTTCATCTTACTGGTACTTGAACATGAAATGTCAGTCAGTGGATGTGATACATACATCATTTTCCTCTCTATATAAATATTAAACATTCAGTGATAGCATTCAACAAACATATCCCATCCTCTAAGGTCCAGAGGTTTGTGCCTTGAATCTGAAATTTGACACCAGGTACAGAAAAAGGAAAAAAAAATCATGAGCGTTTTGTTTCCTGCTGCTCTTTTTTAATATTTCAATTTTCCTTTCTCTGTCTTGTTATGTCTCTCTTGTCTTGCATCACTGAGACATATAAAATGAAATGACTGTTTTCTAAAGTTTGTATCCCCTGACACTGAGAGATGAAGTTAGTGTAAAATCAGGATGGTTTAATTTGTTTTATTCATCCACATTTCATTCCTTCACTCAGGGAAGTTTTCTGTTTACTCCTGTCTTCACACCAGAAGATAAAACAATCTGCCGTCAATTTTCTGTACACAAACTGTTTAATATTTACCTCAGAGTGACATCTTTATTATAGCTTACTGCAGAAATACACACAAGGACAAATCAGTTTCAGGAAAGATTTATATTTTAAGTTTTGTCGTCTTCATCAACCTTTATTTAGAGTCCTCGAAGAAATCATTGAAGGGGACCCTTATTTACAATGATGCCAAGAGTACACATAAAATTGTCAACATAAGTTAAAAAATCTAGTCAAGGCTACCACAGGAGTAAAAGTGAAAAAAAAAAAATAAGGACAATGAAATTAAATTAAATAATTAAAACACCAGAGCTACTGTGCTTAGTCATCATTAAAATGTCCACAAGGGTGGATGAAAGTCCTTAAATCTTGTTTTTTTGGTTGCAGGTGTTTGCTGTACTGACACTAAAAGTAGTTTTCCTCAGGTCAGTCCTGGCATAAGGGACCCCAGGAAACCGTCTCCTGTTTGAGCTGGTTGAAAATGAACCAGGGTTCAGATGTAGCAGAAAGGTGATATGTGAAGGTAGCTTTCCAGTTGGTGTGTTATAGATGAATAATTGAATTGTCATAGTAATTAAAGGCCCAGCTTCTGTCAGTGAAGTTATTAGTGTAATGAGATACCACAGGGTAGTATACTGGGTCCCCTCATGTTTCTTCTTTATGACAGCTACTTTATATTTTTGTAGTTGATACAGCGTGATTTATGTTGGAGAAATGTTAAGATACAATGGCCATTAGGTGTCAGACGATTTGCAAAAGCTGCAACACAAATGCAAGAGCAAAAAACAACAACAACAAAAAAACAAATATAAAAGCCACAACACAATGGTACAGCCGCAACAGAAGTTAAGAGGACAATTGTCCTAATGGACTCAGAAAAGTTGTGAAAGTAAGTTGATAATTGTTTCCTTTTTTACCTGCAGCTGTGATAAATAAATAATAAATCGACGGTTGCTAGGCGCTACCGAAGTAGCTGCCTGTTGCAGCAGCTCTCTCGTCTTTGTCCGTTTCTTGTAATTTTTTTGTCTCTTTTTCTTCATCTTTGTATTTGGAGTGGATCATCACTTTGTATGGTTCATTGTCGGTCACGGACACCAAACTTTTTGTGGCTTCGGCGCCATTTTTTACTACTTTTCTCCTGTGTTTGTCTAGAGATCCTACATGTAACCATGGCTGCATTGTTTACATGCGAAATTAGCTGTTAGCAGCCTGTAGCATGTCAATGCTAACTAGTGTAAGGCTTGATGATTTCCCTCGAACTGAGGAGGAGGTGATGAGGACGACGTGCTGGTTCTCGGATGTGAGCTGGGTGGTGACGACGTGGACCTGTCCTTCCATCCATCGTTGCTGGGAACGTGGGATCTCGCTCCGGGGGATGGTTGAGCTAGCTGTGCTAATCCAGTCGCATCATGCTGTTCACGGACATGGCTGACGGAGCTGACATCGGACGCCGCGACACATCGGAGGAGCTTCGCCTGCTGTGAGCAGACAGGATCCAGGAGACAGAGACTGAACAGACTTCTGGAGAGGCTCAGTCCTGGACCCTGTGGAGGTGGAGACTGGCTGGACTGGAGAGTGGTGGACGAGTGGTGGACGGGATGTCGTCATCTAACTTCTTATGGACATTTTTGCACTTTCTATACTCTTTCTTACTTTTGTTTTCTTAAATGCTGCGGTGACTCCTGAATTTCCCCTCGGGGATAAATAAAGTATTTTCTATTCTATTCTATTCTATTCTATTCTATTCTAAATATAGCTTTAATACTAACGTTATTGATTCATTAAGCTCACTATAAGATGACTTTTTGTTTTTATTCCTGTAGATAAAGTTACATAACTACTATAAAGGGATATCACAAGGTACTATTCTTACAAAGCTATAATTATCATAGATGAAGTTAAAAAGATAATCATTTACTTACTTTTGCAACTTTTCTGTATCCATTGGGATAACAAACCTGTTTTTACTTCTGTTATGGCTGTACTTCTGTTGTGTTGTGGCTTTTGCAAATCATCTGACACCCATCGGCCACGATACACAGAGGTTTAGCCGAAAACTCCCAGCCCTGGCCTCATCAAATGCAAGTTCAACTCATTGAAAATGAATTATTATCATACTGAGGGTTATTAACAACATGCCTATGCAGTATTATAGTATTATTATCACATTATTCAACACGTATGTGCAACAACATGAGTTAATTTAAATGTTAACTTAAGATATTACCCTGATAAACTTTGATTAGGAGACCAGGACTTTTTGACCAGGATGGTCCAGTTGGGTTACAAACTCATGCTACTGTCAAAGTTTGAAGTACTTTAAAATCCCTGGCACACTAAAGGCAGTTTAACTACCAAATACATATTTATTGGCAACTTTTGGAAACTCTGTCAATAATGTTTTGTATATGTATAACAAATTTTCTTCTTGATGAAAAGAAAATCACCAGTAACTTGAAGCAACGCAGCCCACATAGTTAAATAATGCAACAGCTCAAAAGTTCAGGAAGGCACCCAGTAAATGTCCTTTTTATTGATTATTTATAACAATTCTTAGTTTACGTTTAGACTGATTCGTGAAGAAGTCCATTAACAGCTCTGATGTTAAATTGTGGTTGCATAATATTTTTTTTTAAAGAGAAATGAGAAGACTGCCAGCAAATGATGGATAGCTTCTCCTTCAACCAGGACAACCCAGAGTCTTTAAGAGATTTCTAATCTCAAAGATTAAAGATTTGCTTTAACTGATAGTTTTGCTCTTATGATTCCTTTTTTAGCTTCTAATTCAAAATGTATCGCTCTATCTTGTGAAAAAAAAACAACCCCCCAATGATGCTATTTTCCTGGATAGATATTTCCTTGATTTGTGTCACGTTTGACAGTTTGATGATGAAAATTGGACGAAATCTCTGATTTTCAATCTCATCTTAAGTGTTTATGTCAAATTTGATTTCCTCTTTATTACAGAGAAATCTCCGTCTGGCACATGTCATCACATTAGGCTGTCTGAGGGGAATCCAAGTGTATAAACAAGGCCAAAACGGCATTAAATTTGCATCATCGGCTTTGAGTTGAAAATCATTGAAAAGTTCATTTACATGTAGTCAGAGAGAAAATCAATTTCACATGCTGATTCTGTTGATCCCCCTTTTGTGGATACAAATATCCATCAACAGAGAGGCAGGCAAATCATGCCCTCGAGACACGGCTGTGCTTAGCAAGCAGCTCGAGGAGTGAGAGGGTCTGCAGTGAAAAACCCACACAGTCCTCTGAAAGAACACCGCATTACACACACACAAGCTCACACACACACACACTTCTATCAGTCAGAGTGTTCCTGCGTTTTATAAAGCACCAATTTAAAAAGCACTGCAGCTTACAGTGACAAACTAAGCCACAAAAATACAAGGCTGTGAACTCAAGGGTGTTTTATTTGTGTACATAACTCTGGATTTGCCTTTAATGAAGGATCTTAAAGGTTTGAGTGCTGGAAATGAAGGCATCTTAAGCAAATCATCACCATCCATCCATTTTTTGTCCATCCTAACAAGGTCACATGGAGCAAAAATAAATCTAGAGTATCTCTTATTTACAGTGTGAACAGGAAAGGAGAAGTGTTGCTTTTTGAGATAAATTTATTTCAGATCTGACTTACCCAATAGGCAGCTGGAGGAATTTCCCAGTGAGCAGATCTGCAGCAGATAAAAAGAGCCAGCACAACCAATCGTAGAGCGTGTGTGATCAGAGAAGAGGACGCAGATCAAGCGGAGAGCATCAGATAAAGACGCCTCCGTTGAGGAATCACATGGAACACTTCCAAACAGACAGTAAGATTGGTTTCCAATTCCTCCCATCAGACAAATTGAGCCCAGTGGCCAATTATTCCCATCGCCAATTAACCTTGCAACCAGCCCCCTCTCAGCCCCGGCGTGAGTCAGCCTGCCAAATTTGCTTTTGCCTGTCACGTCGACACCACTGATGAAAACAGACAGGGAAATTCTGCACTGCTGCATGGATTGAGCCAAATATCAGTGTGTAATCCATACCGGCTCCTGCAGGAGACTAAAACCGCATCGCAGGAACACCGAACAGGTGGCTGAGGTGCTGAACAGACTGTGCTTAGAGAAACCTTTAGGGCAACCACAGGAAAACCTTTTTATAATATTATATAAAGACAGATTCTTTAGTAGCACATATATGAAATGATAGTGCCACAGAAGCTACAAGCTGCAGAAAACAGAAAACTAAAACAAACTTAAACTTACAAATGAGGCAAAGAATATCTCAATGATGACATGAAATAAAATGTGTTCAAAGCTTTTTAACAAAAAAAGAAACATTCACTTATTCTTGTAGCCCCCAGACTGATTTGTCGTACTTTGATTTGATTGAACGTCTACTTTTCAGTTATTTTACGTTTACAGACCTAGGGATGGGTACCTTTCACATCTGAAACAATACCGATGCTCGGTACCTGGCAATCGGTATTGGTACTCAACGGTACCAATTTTTGGTACTATTGTGTGTTTATGTGGTAAAAAATGTCAATTTGTTTGATATTGAAAATGTTCTTTTTTTTAATTTATTTATTTATTTTTTTAACAAATTTATTTTTCAATAAATAACCTTGAAATGCTGTGTTCATGTCCATCATGGAAATCGCCTACTCTTCCACTCCCTCACAGTCACAAGGATGCATTTAGGTACTTAAACACGGTACCTTTCGATTTTTCATGATTTGGTACCAGGTTCTTTTGACAAAATTTGGTTGGTACCTATAAAAGTACCTAATTCGGTACCCATCCCTATACAGACCTGATCAAAATCTTGAGGCCAGTAGAAAAATTGCTAGAATATGCATTTTGCACATTTCAATCTTAATGCGGTTTTAAGTAGAGCTACAATATGCAAAAGCAAGAAGGTGGAGTGGGACAAAAAAAATTGGAACTTTAAAATTAGTGATAAAAAACACAAACAAAACTGAAATAGGTTGTTTAGAACCTGATCAAAAGTTTAAGACCACAGGCTGTTAAAGCCAGAATCTGTTCAATATTTTTATTTTCTGTCAGGCATTCACACGGTCATGCCCTCCTAATTTCTAAAGCTAAGCTAAGAAGCTGTCTCTTTTTGAATGTGGTCGGATGGTCGAGGCCTTTCGCAGCAGTAGGACAGTCTTTCTACATTTTCTGAAAGATCCTGAGCATTATGGAACAAAAAAGTCAAGTGGTCGATCCAAAAAATTACACCTGCGCTGAGCCGGAGGATCAGATTGGCTGTCCGCCAAGGCACAGGGCGGTCCTCGACCCATATTAAGGCCCTTACTGGTGCCGACTGCAGCACAGTAACCATCAGACGACATCTGCAGGAAAAAGGTTTCAAAAACAAAAAACAAATACAAAGACCTCATCTCCTTCGACGCCACAAAACCACCCGTTTAGACTTTGCCAGGGAGTATTAAACGTTGACGGTCCAGATAGCTTCCAACGTTACTGACATGAGGAGGAGATCCCACCTGAGATATTTGCTGCACAGTGGAGGGGGGTCCATCATGATCTGGGGCTTTTTCATTCATTGAACACTGGGGCTTCAGGTGGTGAAGGGTGGTCAAACGGCGGCTGGTTACGTGCAGATGTTGCAGCGGGCATCCTTCATGACTGAGGGCCCTGGTCTGTGTGGTAACAACTGGTTTTTCAACAGGACAATGCTGCAGGTCACAATGCTGGCTTGATGAAGGACTTCTTCAGAGAGAGTAACATCACTTTTTGGGACCATCCCACATTCCCCTGATTTAAATCCAATAAGGAACATTTGGGGATGGATGGCGAGGAAAGTTTATAAAAATGTCTGTCAGTTCCAGACAGTTGATGCCCTTTGTGAAGCCATCTTCACCACTTGGAGCAATGTTCCCAAAAGCCTCCTTATTATTATTCCTTATTATACGTATTACTGAGTCCTACTAGGAAAACTTTGTTGTGGTTTGGAGAGTTTTTTGCCATTTTCTGAGCGATGGTCTTAAACTTTTGATCAGCTGATAAACAGCCAATTTCAGTTTACTTGTTTTCAAAAATTTACTTTTTCAAAGTGCTTTTTGTCGCACTCCCCCTTCTTGCTTTTGCATATTGTAGCTCTACTTGAAAGCTTATTAAGATCTAAATGTGCAAAAAGGTAAATTCCAGCAATTTTTCAACTGGTCTTAAGATTTTGATCAGGTCTGTACATTAAACTATTTATCCAGAAGCTGTAATCTTAACTCCAAAGTTGGCTCTTTTGAAAGACTTTGCAGTGTGTGAGACACTATATCTAGAGGGTTTATGGTTATGTAAGAAGAAGCAAACTCTAAAGACGCAGCAGGGCTGCTAAACTCTGTGCTGATCTTACTATGAGTGCATGAGAAGTATTCACTAATGCAAACTTCCCCTGCTGTTTTATCGTCAAACATATCGCTCTTTTAATCCTTTCTGTAGAGTAATTAAAGACACTCTGGTTTACATGCAGTTGCTTGTTTGACTCTCACTCTTTGCTACATTTCTTAAACTCCATTGATATAACTCTGAATACATGTTCCAGCGTCAGTGTTCGCATTAAAGATGCACCAATTAGTCAGTCGTCCAGAGTATGGGGCTGATTGATGGCAGTTTGAAATAACTGGCATCAGCTGATGTCTGCGCTAACGAGTCTGATGTCATCAGCGTTTCTTCTAAGTGATGGCACGTTTTCCCTTCCTAAATGACAACACATCAAATCTAAAGCTGTAATGTGCTGATGTGTCATTTAATTTATGTTAAGATGTTTACAATCACACATTTTTAATTGCCTCATTAATAACAGTCGTGTTCTGAAATCCTTACAACTCTAACATGAGAATATTTTCTGAAACCTTTGCAACATATTTTACGAAGATTTTCTGTCAACATCTATTTCATGAAATGTTCATTCAGATTCAGCAATTTTGTTTCTGATTTATGATGATTAAGTAATTGTTAATTATCAAATGCAAATGGATAAAAGTACATCATGACTTCAGCTTTTTACATCAGCCACTGACTGACCTGCTCTGTGAGTATAACCATCAGCATCAGAATAAAACTATTTCACCATACAGTCAGATAGGGGTAAGAAATATGGAATACATTTCATATTACAGTTTTATATTTGAAAAATCACAATTTTATCTTTTTTTTTTTATTATTATTTTTTTTATTTTTTATTTATTTATTTATTTTTAATTTAGATTATTTAGACCATTTTGCACGTAATTTAACTGAATATAAAAACAATTTATCTATTTAAAAATAATAAAATAGATTAAAAAATAAAATAATAATAATAATAATAATAATAATAATAATAATAATAATAATAATAATAATAATAACAATAATAAATTATTTGCAAAGCACTTTATATTTGAAGAATCTCAAATTGCTACCGAGCAACAGATAAAACCAAAATACTAAATGGAAAAAAGAATGAAAGATCATTTAAGATGGAATTGTTGAAACACTTTTTTTTACTTGGCTAAACAATTTAGCAAACTTAAAATCAAAATCAAACAAACATGTTGACTTACATAATGTTAAGTTCTTAGTTTTAAGTCATAGTCTTGTTGTTTTAAATTAAAGTGAAAATCAACTTAAAGACAACATTAAAGTAAGCTTAACACTTGCTACACAACAGTTAGCTTATCAAGGCAGCATGGCAGTTGGTAACAACTGACTGAAAATGTAACAAGTTGTCACAGTTAAGGCAAAAAAGTTATTACGTTTCAGGCTCAGCATAGTTACAGTTTGGGTATTAAATGGGAATAATTACATTTTTATCACATTTTGGGTCATGTTACATAGCAGGCTCTAACAGCTGTCATGGTTTCTGTCAAAACAAAATTCTGCAGTGAGCAGAGCTGAACAACTGAGTGAAAGCGACGAAAGGAAAAAAAAAGTTGGGAGCTGCATTTTTTCCAAATGACACATCATTACCACTTGCCACAACAAGAAACTGCCAAAGGAAGAAGCAGAAGGGGTTTCTGATTTGCTTGATGGTTCAGTGGGAACACAGTCCCCTATTGACTAGTGCTACCTATCAGTATGTGCTACTGAGCGGGTCTGTGCATGTCTGTGAACAGACTGTGAGGTTTGTGGGATATCAGTAACAAGTATTTTGTTTCTCTTGACATCCTACATAAGGACTGAGCAGGACACAGCATGTTTCCCCATACTCTGACTCAATCTGATATCAATGCATTAAACAGTTGGATGGATGGATGGATGGATGGATGGATGGATATAAAGGAACAACATGTGCAAATTTTCAAGTTGCTACATACCTGTAAAAAATTGCAAACTGCTCAAATGGTTCTGAAGTTATCGAGTGATCTTCACAAGATTTTCTAAAATAATGATAACATCACATACAGATCTTTAACTAGTTCATGATACATTTAAGAGTGGGCCTCAAAAATCAGGGTCTGCCCACAGCTTTGCCCCCAATAAGCTTCTAGCGAGCTGGCCAATCAGAGAGAAGGGGGTTTTAGGAGCAGGAGCTTTAAAGAGACAGCAGGTCTCCTTCTTTTCTTTTCTTTTTTTTTCTTTTTTTTTTTTTTTAGCCGTTAATCATGTGAGGCTGTGGGGGTACCAGAGTGACAGAATAAAACCCTAATAAATAAGTACATAAATAGGGCAATACCCCCTCTTTAAACCAACCGGTTTTCTTTTATGATTTTAATAAATTTAGTAAATAACATTGTTCCACAGAAAGAACCCATGTTTTTGACATGAAGTAGTGTTATTTCAAGCAGACTACATAAAGAGTTGCGATAAAGCAACTGGCATGGCAGCAACATAGAACTGACATAGAAGTAATAAATCTTCTTGATGGTTGTTGTTTGTAGGCCATAAAGCTCCATCAGGCATTAATTTTGTTCTGTTTTACAGCCAGGTAGAAACTCTGACAGGAGGTTTGACAACATGACATCTACACAAAGTGTCTGTAAAGATTCAGGATCGTGACATAAATCCATTCTTTACAGACACACGAGCGCAGACAAGCAGCTGCAGCAGAAAGCGTTCTTTACATACCTGAATGCACACCTTGTAATTACAGTGTCTCAAGGTTACGAAGCAGACACAGTCATAAAGTATATTGTCAAAACAAACTCAGTCAGAGATGAAGACATCAGAAAAATAAGCTTTCAGTGTTTTAATTTTCTGTGGTAATAAAAACGCTGATGTCTGGCCAGACGCCATAATCTTCCCCGCTTAATGAAGTCATAAACCTGAGCATCCGTCTTTAAACCCTCATTGAACACCTTCTGAGCTCAAAGCACACATTTCTATTTCTCAGTGCAGCATGAAATGTATCTCTATTATCATTAAATCTCTCTCTGTTTGTGTGTGTGTGCACGCATGTGTGTGTGTAAGAGAGAGAAATCTTCACACCTTCACGTTGCGTCTCCCACCAATCCACCAGAGACCTTCTAATATTAAGCCCTGGCACGGTGCACCTCCTCCTGCCTCTCACATTTACATTCAGCATCATCCATTTAGCTTATGCAAACCTACATTAACTGAGTAGGCAGGCCTTTGCTGTGTTGCTCAAGGGCATTACAGAAGTATTCAAGCTTGTTAATGGACACGTTGGCTGCTGTGGGAATAGACGAGAAAATAAGTGAAACAACTTTGCAACCATAAGTGCTAATGCGCTTATAAAAGGTGATCTTTGGTTCACATTATATAAGTGTAATTACTTTTTCTTCACTCCAGCACAAACAACTTGTTTGTATCTAAAACTTTAGAATAAGCAGTGGTGTATAAAGTGCTTGAAAGCCACACTTGAGTAAAAGTAAAGATATCTCACTGAAAACTGCTCCTGCAAAAGTGAAAGTCCCCAACTAAAAAATCACGTAAATAAAAATTCCTGAAGTAGCTCAAATTAAAATGACTTAAGTATTTAAAGTATAAGTACAAAGAAACAAAAAAAAGCTGTTTGACTCACAAGCTTTTTTATATAAATTCTCTCTTCATCTCTCCTTCCTTGGCAAGGCAAGTTTATTTGTAGAGCACAAATCACACACAAGGCAATTCAAAGTGCTTTACAGCTAGAATAAAATCACACAAGGCAAAATAAAATCATTGCATAAAATTGTACGTACAGTACCAATGCCTGGTACCTGGCAATCTGTACTGGTACTCAACGGTATGTCATAAAAAATACCAATTTGTTTCGTTATAAAATATAAAGATTTTTGAACTTAACATATTTAGTCTTCAATATGTAATCTTGAAATGCTGTATTCATGTCCAGCATGGACAATCGCCTACTCTTCAACTCCCTCACAGTCACAAGGATGCATTTTGGTACCTGAACATGGGACCTTTTGATTTTACGTGAATCGGTACCAGGTACTTTTGACAGAATTTGGTCGGTACCTAAAAAAACAAAAAAAACAAAACAGTTCTCAGGCATGATTTGAACATTGTCAGAGTTGAAGCCTGTCTCACATCTTCTGGAAGACTGCTCCAGATTTTAGAGGCATAAAACTGGAATGCAGCCTCACCGTGTCTTGTTCTGATTCTGTGCACCAGCAGAAGATGATGTAATGCCACATCATGTATTTAACGCCCCAATATGTAATAATGAAATAAATTTTTACTTCATTATGTAACAACCCTGCATTTTGAAATAATCTGCCACATTTTGTAATAAAATTCTCAAACGCAGTATGTAATGAACTTTGCTGTGTTATGTAACAAGTTCTTTCTTAATACATGTGGGAACCCGTAATTTGTAATGAATGGTGCAATATGTAAAAACTTATTGCATAATGCGCCAAAGTTTGTTATATATCACGTTTAAGAATTTTATTACAAAATGCAGCAGATTATTACAAAATGCAGAGTTATTACATAATAAAGTGAAGGTTTATTACATTATCACATATTGGGGCGTTGCTACGTAATGTGGCGTCACAGACCCCTCCCTGAGGTTCTCAGGAACCAAACTGGTTTATATGGTTCTAGCAGGTCAGAGATGTACTTTGGCCCCAAACCAGGAAGAGACTTGTAAACAAATAATTGAGTGTTTCAGGTCAGGACTCGAGTAGCAGCAATCTGAATGTACGGTTCTTCTCCTCTGGCTCCTTTTTATTTTTATTCATTTATTTATTTATTTATTTTATTATTTTTTTATTTTTATTTATTTATTTGTATTTATTTATTTATTTATTTATTTATTTATTTATTTATTTATTATATTTATTTATTTATTTATTGGGGGGGGGTCAAGGTTGCTTCATCATGCTGTAGACACTGAGGGATACCCTCGGGTTGTCCGTGGTTTCGCTGAGATGAGTCTCAGATTCATATGAGAGCACCAGTTTTTCACGCACAATTACTCGGCCTTGATAACGATTATGTTCACATTTGGTTGCCAGTTACCACGGTGTCAATTTAAAACTAGCAGAGTAAAAGTAACATTATTTTTGTAATGTAGCAAAGAAAAAGTGAAAGTTGCAATGAATATCAAAACGCAAGTAAAGTATAGATATAGTATAATATTGTATCGTATAAGTTGTGCTCTGCAGCTTTTCAGAGCTGTGGCTACTAATGTAAAGTAATGGTTCTGTATTAAAGGTACAGTCCATCAGATTCCTGCCTCTGCAGGTGATCTACGTCCTCTCCCTGCTGGACACACATGGATTGTTTTATTGCAGAGGAAAAATGATAGAGTAGAAAGGCAGCAAACAAACATTCAATAATGCTCTAAAGATTTGCCCACAAAGGAGCGTTCACTCCACAAACAATATTAGATTTTTCTTCTCAGGAGCCCGGCAGAAGCAGCAACTTAACTTGATCTATGGATTTCATTTAACGTTATCTAATATAGCGCGGTGAAGCTCATTTGTTCAGGCCCTGAACACAGAGGCTTATTACTGTGAAAGACACTGAAAATGGCTCTACAGTTGTACGTGGAGAGCTCCTTTGGTGAGCACTTCACTGTCTGGGTTTTAATTTCCCTCTGCCGAATTGTTTAAGCACGGATTGTTGTGGAGCAGGAGAGAAAAAAAAAAGATGATAAGGACTATTAAGGATAGATTATCGTAAAAGCCATAACAGTCGCAGTCCTCGGTGGATTGTGGAGCCGGGAAGTCCGAGCCCTCAGTGTAAAGTAACTGCTGCTATAACTTTCTGGATTCAAAGATTTTCTGAAGGGACTAATTTTCCTGGTTGTTGAAACGGAAATTCAAGTAAGACCAGCAAAGTAGTGAGGAGGTGAGAAAACACTCAAAACCCAGCCAAATTTATTTCACACAACTCAAAGCAGGATCACAGAGTAACCAGAGTCAAATTTTAAAAGAAAAAAAAAAAAAAGAAAGCTGTGATATAATCAGCATCTCTTTCTGTTTGGAGCAATTTTCCCTCTGGTTTCAGCTTTAAAGATCTTATTTCACTTCATCTGGTTTGCATCCTCTTTTGATTACAGCGTAGAGTTTCTGTTAACAGCCTTTTCTGAACAAGCACGTTTGTTTATAATCACGACTGAGCGTAAAAAATATGATAAATGTGTGAGTCTGTGTTCGACTTCCAGCAGCACTACCTCAGTTTCAGTACGACGAAAGAACAGTTTCACTCTGAGCCCAGTGTGCACTCATTTGCACATTTCTGATGTTGATATTTCTTTTTCCAATCAGGCACAATTTCTTTCTCTGCTAATGGCACTGCTATGATTAAAGCTAGGGTCTGCAGAAGTTTTCATTAAACACAACATTCAAACTGGGCTCTTCCTCCTTGCCTGGTTTCTTAGGGGAGTGGTTGTCCTTGCAGATGGATCAGCTCTGAAGATCCAATAAAGACAGAAACAAAAGGTCACAACTGGTGATTTTACAATGTTTTATTATGCTTTATACAGCCGTGATGTTCTCTGGTTTTCTGTAGTACAATTTCTTTTCAGCACATAAAGCATTTTTTGGTTCCCCTGAAAAATAAACTCACAGGCTTACAGGCCTGAGACTGTACATGCTAATCGATGTTCGCTCACGGACTGTATAAAACCAAACAAGTCACCCTTCTGTTCCTGAAACCATGAAATGAAGCCAATCTATGGACGCTGCCACATTTGATATGAGTTTCCTTTCAAACAGCTAGAGGGTGCCCGTCAGTCATGTAAGCTGAGCCGTGTCTCTGATTGGACAATCAAACGATCCTAATAACTTCTTAAAATTCACTCACCGTACAGTGTGTGCTGATAGTGAAATTCGAACCAGGCTGTAAATTTGCTTTTAATGCCGTAAAAGTCCTTTTTTTGTCTTAGTATGCACATGACTTCTGGTCTTTCTGCAGCCCGCCTCAAGCTGATCCTTAATGAACAGCAACATTTAGCACTTCTGCATTGCATTCATTTTTCTATATACCAGATTCATACTGGATTTTGCCCATTGCGTTTGCCATGATGACGAGCTTTCGAGTACGCATATATGTTACAGCTCTGTATTACGGTTACTGCATAACACAATCAAAGCTAGCATCAAGTCTCTAACCATCAGCTTACAAGAACTGCTAGGGAATGCTACTACAGAGTGAACTCATGTGACTAATATCTTCAGAAAATAGTTTAAATAAAAATTACTTTCTGTTCCGAGAAAATTAGGGAAGTCTAATAGAGATCTTTTTTTGGTTGTTTTCTGATTTTTTCATTTTATTTTATTTAATTTTTTATTTTTTTATTTTTTATTTATTTATTTTATTTTATTTTTTTATTTTTATTTTTTGGGGGGGGGGGGGGGGTGGCCTGCAGCTCCCCTTTTTAAGTAAGTTTATGTAAGATCTTTTTTTTTTTTTTTTTTTTACTAAATTTTGTTTTTATTTTTTTTGAGAGAACAAACTCAAATCAAATCAATCAAGTCATCCACTCGAGACATCTCATCTCAAATACTTCTACCAAATTTAAAAAAACGCATAACGGGGTGAGCAGTGCAAACAATGGTTTGACTAAGGGAAGAGATTGCAGTTAGCTAAAGTCCATCAGGATTTCCAAGGCAATAATCTGGACAATGTAAGGATAACAAGTTGTAATGGAAAAGCTAGTTCGTATAGCGGGTTAGCACAAGCTAATCATTCGTTTATTTGACACATACCTGCTTACCAGAAAGCCAACTTGCATCGCGCTTTGAGCTGCTATCCAAGTGCAAACGTGTGTAAGAGTCAAGCCAAGCTTCACCCTTGTTTAGGAAAAAGCTTCATCTGTTTTGCATTTTCTTTCTTTTTGCAACGTCCACTATCCTATTTGCTCAGAGCAGCTTCCTCCACTTGGTCTTAATAAAGTCTTACCCAAAGTCACTTGCATACTGAGGGTAAGATGTAATTGCCTGGGGTAACCGCACCTACTCTCCGCCCAGAAATGTCCCGACACAACCAAAAATTACAGGCAGGGGAGGGGGTTCAAGGCAGACAGAGACACTGACACACACGTACAAAGGCCCAAAGGTGACAGTTGAGCAGAATTTTAAAAGTGGATATTTTGATTTTTAGGAAAGCCCCTACATTCAAATGGACTCTTATGTTATTTGGATAAATGAACATAGTGCCAAATTTTGGAGGACATGGGAGAAAACAGGGTTGTGAATCTGCTGTATACTTTTTGAAGGGATCTTCCTGGAATAAATTTTAGAATATCTCGATCAGTAGTGGGTGAATAAAGCCCGCTGACTTTGTTATATCTTCAAAACAAATGTAAGATGAGCCATTGTTTGGTTCGTGTGAACACATTTATGCCTGGAGAACATCCTCATGTCGAGGATGTTTGTTTCATTTCATTGTTAAGATGCAACTTTTGTCTTGTTTCTCAAAAGCTCCTGAGGATCCCGACATCTCCTCGTGTCTTCATTGTGTCAGACATCATTGCACACATGCAGGAAATGATGATGTCACGGCGTGCACAAACAAAGCCCCTGAATGCACAGAGCAACACGTTTTTTTGTTCTTCTCTGAATCTGCTTTGCAGGTGCTGTGGGTTTTAGATAATGGTGCCAAATCTTGCCAACATGTTCTCCTTCCTGTTGGCAAGAACAATGCAGGATCCTTGCCATGGACAGAAAGCATTTTTCACACACATACACACACACCTACACGGGAAGAGGGCTAGATTAGAGACAAGAGGCTTAAGGCATGAAAAGCACAAATAAGATTTGTTGGAGTGTTCCCCGTACTGTAACGCACGCTCGCTGCTCTCAGGTTTCTTTATTAGCAGCTTCATATGTTTGCCTGCTGCGCTTTGTGTTCGCTGGGAGTAAAATGCAAAATCACTGCGTGCACTCACAAAAGGGGAGAGCATTAAATAAACAATGCTGGGAGACTTTAGGGAAGCATTACGGATTCACATGTTGATGCAAGCTTCTGTGTGAGCTGAATAGAGATGCAGAATAAAGAGCAGTGTTCTTACCTGCATGGATGTGCAAGGTAGCTACAAAGTTTTCTGCCATGAGCTATGGATGTTGCTCTCCAGGTTTTACCGTCATTAACTCGATGCTTTTAATAAAGCAAATTTAATCAGGTTAAGGGACAACAGTGTTATAAAAGTATTCTCCCTGTGGATCCCTCACAGCTTCTTATAGTGTTTAAATAGTGATTAAAGCAGATTAACTAGGCCCTGATGTATCCCTCTGTTTAACAGTGAAGACCCACTGCACGCAGCATTAACATTTGCTTTCATTTACTGTCAAACAATTGCTTCATTTATGCAAAACATTCTCGGATACAAAAGACAAACTGGAGTCCCCACTTTTTACCATCATCCATCAAAATCCTGCATGAATGCAAAACTTGAGTGACTCTGCAGTCTCCTAGGTAACTGTGGTTTCTCTGCTGTGCTGCTGGGTCAAGATGCCAAAGGCTATGAGTCATCCGTCCCAGCACTCAATGACAAAACAAAACAAAGCTGTCTTCTTTAATATAAACAACAATGTACCAACAAAAATGGATTTCTTAATTGTTCATTTATGCCAACCACTTCACATTTGACTTCTCTATCAGTGAGAGCACGCAAAGTTACAGATGAAGGTCAGGAAGTCAGAACAACATTTCGATTTTAATTCAGTGACACGCCATTTAAACTGTTCCTGCATCACTTCACAGGTTGCCGTTTCAGGGTCAGATTCTTCTGTGGCGCTCTGGGTATTATGGTGTTTTTCCACCTCTGCATCTACCCACCCAAGACAATCTGAGACCCTGGTTGTCAGAAGGCCCATTAGTCAGAGGACCCTTTGGTCAGAAAATAAGAAGGAAAACCCACCTTTTTGTCAGAGGGTCCACTAGTCCTAAGGCCTGTTGGTCACAAGGCCCTTCATTTGAATGGCCTATTAGTTGGAAAATCAGAAGGCTCACTAGTCAGGGAGCCCACCTTTTTGTTGGAGGGCCGTTAGTCAGAAGGCCCACTATTCCTAAGGCCCATTATTCCGTAGGGCCTTCATTCAGAGGGCCCATTAGTCAGAAAATCAGATGGCCCACCAGTCAGAAAGTTCACCTTATTGTCAGAGGACCCGTTAGTCAGAAGGCCCATTAGTATAAAGGCCCTTCATTTGGAAGGCCCATAAGTCGGAAATTCAGAAAGGCCCACTAGTCAGATAGTCTATGTTATTGTCAGAAGGCCCATTAGTCAGAAGGCCCGTTAGTCAGAAGGCCCGTTAGTCAGAAGGCCCGTTAGTCAGAAGGCGCACTAGTCAGAAGGCCCTTCATTTGGAAGGCCTGTTAGTCAGAAAATCAGAGGCCCACCAGTCAGGAAGCCAACCTTTAGAGCCTTTAGTCAGAATGCCCACTACTTAGAGGGTCCACTACTCCTGAGGGCCATCAGTGTGATGCCCTTCATTTAGAGCAGTGTTTCCAAAACTTTTTATCAGGTGACCCACATTTTTGGAGAAGCAAACTACGGTGACCCAATCCGAAATATGTCCAATCTGTGAACCGATTGACAGGATAACTGTGCAAAGATTAAAAAAAAGGTTCTTTAATCAAGTTTCTGCATCATCTTACATCTTTTGTACCAGCTAAAAGGCCTAATATATTTGAGAAACGCATTTCAGCTTTGTTAGGCCTACACTCTGAAAATACTTGCATTTTTACTTTGACAGGTTAGCCTGCTTGCTTTTCAGAATTGTATATCCAGAATATGTGTTTATATATGTTATCCAGAATAAAGGTAACAGCATCCGTCCATGCCTCTTTTTCAGCGTGACGTCACTGCACAGCTGTAACAAGCTGTAACAGCCCCGTTTCTGCAGCTGGTGCCTGTCCAAGATCCAGCAGAGACTTTGGTCTTTCAAACTCAAAGGGGTTTTGAATCTGACTTCACATGTTTCTTTTGGAAACTAACGATCAAGGCAATCAATGGGTCAGCTCTTCTATATGTGTGATGGTGACACAGTGACAGGGTTTTCCTCTGAGTGCTGTAAAACAGTAGGAAACATACGGTGATGTGGCTTTGGTTGTTTGAGTAGCGCCAGCTCATAGCTTCTGACTTTAAAAAAAACAGTCACATGTTTCCAGTTACAGTAAACATTGTTGATGTCCCTTCACAATGAAGACATAACCAGCTATGACAGCGTGAGGAGCCAGTGATCAGTAAACAAATCGATGAGGGGAGACTTCTTCTGGTTAAGGAAAGCATGAATTTCGTGTAAGCATTTTGAAAAATAATTTGGTGACCCATAAAAAATCTCTGGCGACCCACCTTTGGGTCAGGACCCAGACTTTGGGAATGATTGATTTAGCGGACCCGTTAGTTAAAAGGCCCACTATTCAGAAGGCCCCCTAGTCAGAAGGCCCTTCATTCGGACGGCCCGTTAGTCAGAAAATCAGAATGACCCACCAGTCAGGAAGCCCACCTTATTGTCACAGGCCCGTTAGTCAGAAGGCCCACTAGTCATTAGGCGTGTTAGCCAGAAAAATAGTTTGGATTCAAGAAATCAACTAAATCCAAACTATTTTTCTGACTAACAGGCACTCTGATCAACAGACCTTCTGGTTTTCTGTCTAACGGGTCTTCTTAGAATAGAGCAGATCCCACAGAGATGCCAATCAGAGGAGGGCATCATAATTGTAGAATCCCTGCTGATGAGAAACTGAAAGGCTGCAGATTTCATTTTTCACCTGCATTGAAATTGTGTATTGATTGCATATGGGACCTTAAAGATAAAGCAGTATATCTGTTTTGTTTTTTTTCAGTGGTACGTTCCATATGGTAAGAGGTTGTAATTATTATGACAAAGAACGCTAACGTTGGCAGAGGAACTTCACATAAGGTTTTATCTTAATACAGTTTTATAATGTAATTTTTTGGACGTCTTTCCAAAATCTCTGTTGGTCAAGCCACAGATAAATCCACTGACATCTCTGATCTGTCTCTCCGTGAAAAACAGGCCCCAGCTGAAAGGTGTTGTGTAACGTGTCACTTAGGGAACCAGACAGACAGTTTCCAGTGAAACAGACTTTCAACAATGACTCATCTCCCAAATCATTTACTCAGAGGCTGAAAGATGCACAATCCAACATTTTAAAGAAACATCAAGCATTCCTTCCCCACTAGTGTTAGCACATTTATCATCAAGTAGCTCCGGTTTCACTGTAGAATAATGTGACATTTTGAGATCAGCGTGATACTGTCACCCTTTTTATAACATTCAGCTGCAGAAGGATGACAGTCTGGATCTTCTGTAAATGTTAATTTGCACGAGCTGACAGCCGGCACTGACGTGGACAAGATTACATTTTATCTGCTGATATGGAAGTCAGCGGAGAATGTTGTTCAAATTTTGGGAACAAAACTTTTCTCACTGCAGACTTTTTGATTCTTCTAGCATCAAACCAAAAAGCCTTCTAGCTCCAAGTGGATACTATCTATCTGTATATGTTTCTTTTTTATATAAATATAGATTTACAGTCAGAAAATCTGTCAAATATCTGAGCCCTGTCCAGTTTCACTGGCTGTGTCCCTGCTTTTGGCAGATTGTAGCCAAAACACTAGCCTCTTAGTTTTGCTGGATGTTGGAGCTGTTGCCTCAATTTACAAAAACCTGGAAGTTGAAGTTGAAGGAAGTCGAGCACAGAAAACCACCCAAAAATGTCAGATGAGTTTCAAAGTGAAACAAACTTTACTCAGAGTGAAACAAACTGTGTCAAAACCAGATGATATTTAGCTTTAGCTAGTTATTTAGCTTGACTATTAAAACAAACCAACAAAATGTGCTACATGCCAGACTGAACACGTAGCCGTTCTGAGTTGGAAACTGGAAATAACTAGAGATTTGAAAATGTTTTAAGTAATTGTCAGAAATGAATGTTTTTTACTGAGTTTCTCCTCAAAAATAAAAAGGGACTCAGGGCCCTTCTCTACGTGTTTAGATTGTACATATTAAACTTACTATAAAATCCATGTGTTAGAATTACTGTGAGTATTGTTTGCAAAAAAAAAAAAAAACAAGTGCAGAATTCCCCCCTCAGAGTGGTTCATCAAACCACTTTTGCAAAGCAGGTAATTAAAGGTGACTCTGCAACATGCTACTCCTAGATGTTTAAAGAGGAAGGAAGAGTTATGCTGTCTCACTAGTACCTGGATACAGTTTCCAGCTCAAAAAGATCTCTGTTTTTCTCACAGTGATGTTTTAGATAACTGCTATTTCAGCCTCCATCTGAAACATTACAACTCTCCCCTTTGATTGGATGGACCTCTGGAGGCCTGTTAGGGGTGGGGCTTTTGGCAGACCTTGGTGTTGACACTGTAATATGTCCAGTTAGGAAGTCATTTTGCAATGGCTTCATCATTTCAGAAAGTCTTGTTAAGGTCTTTTGGTATTTTTAGAACAGGCCAGCTAGATCAGTATATTTAAACAATAGTAAGGTAACCCCTCTTTAATGTGTGTGGCCCACTTTTTTTTTCATTTATTATATTATATTATATTATATTGTATTATATTATATTATATTATATTATATTATATTATATTATATTATATTATATTATATTATATTATATTATTATATTATTTTAAATTGTATATTTATATTTTATTATATTATATATTCATTGAAACTTAAAAATGTCCAGTTAGGAGATCCTTTTGCAATGACTTAATCATTTCAGAAAGTCTTGTGAAGGTCTTTTGGAATTTCTAGAACAGGCCAGTGAGATCAGTATATTCAAAAAGTAGTATGGTAACCCTTCTGTAATGTGTGTGGCCCACAATTTTTTTTATTAATTATATTATATTATATTATATTATATTATATTATATTATATTATATTATATTATATTATATTATATTATATTATATTATATTATATTATATTATATTATATCGTATTACATTGCATATTTACTTAAAGTATATTATATATTCATTGACACTGTAAAATGTCAAGTTAGGAAATCCTTTTGCAATGGCTTCATCATTTCAGAAAGTCTTGTGAAGGTCTTTTGGTATTTCTAGAACAGGCCAGTTAGATCAGTATGTTTAAAAATTAGTAAGGTAACCCCTCTTTAATATGTGATGTCCACTTTATTTTTTTTTCAATGTTTTATTAATATATTATATTATATTATATTATATTATATTATATTATATTATATTATATTATATTATATTATATTATATTATATTAAATTATATTATATCGTATTACATTGCATATTTACTTAAAGTATATTTTATATTCATTGACACTGTAAAATGTCAAGTTAGGGAATCCTTTTGCAATGGCTTCATCATTTCAGAAAGTCTTGTGAAGGTCTTTTGGCATTTCTAGAACAGGCCAGTTAGATCAGTGTGTTTAAAAAATAGTAAGGTAACCCCTCTTTAGTGTGTGTGGCCCACTTCATTTTTAAAAATGTATTAACATGTTATATTATATAATATTATATTCATTTTTATTATTTACATTATTATTATCCTTTTTGTAAAATTGAAGTTGCTCTAAGTTTTATCTCTACATGCATATTTTTGTCAGTGGCATGTTAGTTTAACCGTAGATGAGCTACCTACAGTAACTTAAAAAAAATACTCATATGCATTCAAGATCTGCTTCTGCTTGATATTTTTATACTATGATAAAATTAGAGGTCTAATTGAGGATTAATGTTTGTGCAGATGGAGTGATCAATATTTTAGCAATAGTTATAACACATATGTGTGCGTGTGTGTTTGTGTGTGTGTGCTGAGAAACAGGTGTCCTTAATGCAGCTGCATCCCTAAATGATTTTTTAATGTGTTTATTTGAATCTAATGAATCACCAGTATCATCCTGTGGCTTTGAAGGGATGAATTAATAAATAAGTGAAGCTCAGAGGACTGACCGGCCCGTTCAGCGAGAGGAGGGGGGGCTTCAAAGGGTTTGTGGGAGCAGTAAATCACCACACTCAGTATCACACATGATCAAAGGCTCGAGCAGCTTCCTCTGTCTCACTCTTTCTTTCTTTCTTCCTTTCTTTCTCTCCTTCTGCTCCTCATGATCTAAAAACACCACTGGACTGTTTTAATCCTCTCCAGTCAAACCCGTGGTTTGTTTTGGGAGCATAATCACAGAGCAAACAGTGATCTACTTAAAGCATCTTAATGATCACCCCTGTGATTTACACTACTTGACATGAGGCAGTGTGTATTAGCTCAGCGGGAAGTCAATATTACCTTCTTTTAGCTCAGCCTCTGAAAACACGAGAGGGGGAAAAACTCAGGAAGCAGACTTACTGTATGAAATGCAGCGTCAACACAAAGAGGTTAAACCAGAGGAAAGTTATAAAGTTTAACAAAGCCAGGACTGAGACTTTGGTCTCACTCGGTCCCTGCACCTCCCATGATATTCTGTAAAGATAATTAGAGATAGCGCTGCTCTGTTTTATCAGCAGGTCTCTCAGGTCTCCTCGTCAGAGTTTGTTCGCTGTTCCTGATCCAAGCTTAAAAACTTAATGAGACTGCTTTTGAAGTTGTTTCTTCTAAACTTTAAAAAACTTAAAACTTTGAGGCCAGTGAGGTGGATTTTAAAAAAAGGACTGCCAGATGCGGACAAGTTTGATATCTCTCCCTATCAGTTTACATTTCTATTTTTGTCTATGAGAGTCTGTCTTTATTTGTGGTGGGTGTTTTTAGAGCACATTGTGACATGCAGGTCTTGAAAGGTGTTACATGAAAAGAGAAAAAGTTACCCTCTTGTTAACTTAAAAGGTTAAGGCAGGTGTGATTCTTTGTTTTTCTCATTTTCAACACATGACATGGCAGGACCTGAAGCAGCAATGTGTTATTCTGTCTCGCAGCACACGGACTTCTTTTTTTCACCTACCAGTGTCTGCAGAACTTAGTCTGGATGTGTTACCACAGCACCAATTATTTGACCAGTGGATTAATAGTGTGGTTGTGTTTGTGGGCTGTGGATGGTGTTGGTGAACAAACATGTTGCTGCGCTGGTGTGCTTCACTGATGCATTTTTAATATTGTTTGAACTCAAAGAAATAAAATATTTAAAGCTGTCAGAGAACACAAAGGTAAGTCGGTGGTTAGCTTAGGTTTTTTTTTGTTTTTGTTTTTTGTTTTTTTCATTTATTTATTCAGTAAAGGTGAATAGTACATAAACAAGACTGATAATAAATAGAATTACATGACAGCAGCAGGAGTTATGGGAAGTACAATATCTATCCATCCATCTACTCTGAAATAAACTGTCGAAATTGAGTCACATTTATTTAATGTGGCTAAAAATAGCAGCAGCAGTTCTTCAAGCATCCACTAGGTGCTTTTTACCATAGACTATAGAAAAAAAAAATGGATGTCATCTTGCTGGGCTCAAAGTGAGAATGCTACACAAACTGCTCCCCCTGGTGGCTGGCTGTGGTATAGGTTAAAATAAAAAATCCATCTCCCCAGTCATTCCAGATGGACTGTGGTCAAACTTTAACCCTCAGGATCCGGAATCCGCTGGGGGGGTTCAAAAACTCCCTTTTTTTAAATGACTGGCATTTACAAGCCCTTTGTCCTATTTAGAAGCAAAAAAGTAAAACGTGTAAAAAGTGGTGTCATCATCATGATTCTTAAATTTCCTACAGTCCCTGAATGCATCACACGCGGTGTCAGCAACATGCTGAAAACTGGTGGGAAAGAAGGATGATTTTTGTGAGACTTGCGTCCACATCTTGTTATTCCCACGTCCTCTTTGAAAATCTGCAGAAAATAAACCTTTTGCTCTAGCGAAATTCTGTTAAAAATAATAATAATAATAATAAAAATGACTAATAATTTTTCACTCTTTAAAGTTTTTAAAAAATTAATGCGCCTTGTTGAAATGTTTCTCACATCCGATTGTTGTGGTGGTTTTAAAAAAAGATTATTTGGCTGCCTTGTATTCAGGTCCTCATTTTTTTCTGAAAATTTTCATTTTCATTGGTTATAAGAGGTTAAAAATGAGGCTTTACATTACGTTTAACAATTATTGACAGCTGATGTTCTTGTGTACCTTTTAGGGATTGTAACAGATGTCGGGGAAGAGCCAAGAAGAGATTAGACTCTTGAAAGAAAAAAAAACATTATTGTTTTTATCACCTGAGTCCGACATAGCCTCTGGCTGCACATCTGTTGCCAATGGCGGCGTTTGTTGGCAGGTATTTTGGCTTCAAAACCATACAATGGTAGAAAGCAGAGCCTTGCTGTCCACTCTGTATACAGTCAATGGCAGAAACACGCAAAAACCACATACACAACAAGCCAAAAAGGCTGTTTTTTTACAGCAAAAACAAAAATGTTTACAATTTGTTTTAAAACATGTTCAGGGTTTGACAAGCTTCTTTTTCTATCAGGGGCGAATTTTTAGAAGCGTGTTATTTCCAAGTTATTAAGCATACTCGTTTTTCCTTGTCGGTGAGGAAGTTTCAGGAATCTTAACCACTTAATGAGGAAGACTCAGGAGACTCAGATGGCTTAAGTTGAAGTGACAGACAGTACACATAGGTTCCCAGTGTAATGCAGAGTCAATTCTGACAGACCAGTCCACCAGTACTGTGCTCAGTATTTATCATTTCTGAGATTGGGATTGCCATCTATGAGCCAATGGGTTCAGCCAAGCTTGGGATCTCAATGTGTGAAACAGTGTTCAAGGAGGCAGGAACATGTGAATCTGATCCAACTCAGACTGGACACACCATCTCTGTGAGCAGACAACTTTAAGGCTGAATACAGGTTTGTGACTATTTGACACATATAGAAGCAACCAGAAGTGACTGATTGGCAGACTTAGGTGACCTTTATGGGGCATATGGATGTATTGGTCAGAGGGGCAGGATGGAGCCTGCTTGTTCAATGTTTTGTAAGAAAAATGTTAAAATTACTCCTAAAATTGACTTAAAGCTAATTAAGGGAGGCCAGGATATGAGCGGTGTACTCTCGCTGACAAGCTCCTGAAGTAACATTTTGGATCAGTTAGAGATGAGACAGTGAGGCCTGGCTAACACCAATATAGAGTGCACTGCAGTAGTAGAGGCAAGTTGTGATAAAAGCATGTTAAACCATCTCAAAGCCATCAAAAGAAAGATAAGGCCCCACCTTAGACGGTTGCTTCAGCTGGAACAAGCTTGATTTTACATCGTTTAGACTCAAACTGAGCTAGCTTGAGTTCAGCATTTCCAATTTGGCTCAAAAACTTTGTATCAGAAACATATGGGTGATGTCACAGACACAGCGTCAATATATTATTTTTTTTTATATAACCTTTATTTAACTAGGTTGGTCCCATTCAGATTAAAAACTTATTTTCCAAGAGAGACCTTGCCAAGACAGGCTGCAGCAAAAACACAAAGTTACAGACAAGAATCACAAAAAGAGACAAAGTACAGTCATTAAAAACACATGAAAATGAAATTAAACAGTCAACAGGCTAAACACTGAATCACAGATTTGGCAGGCAAAATTTTTCAATCAGTTTACCAGAAGTGGCTAACACTAGCAGAGCTAGCACCACCAGCCTTTAGTCCATACTCGTGCTGGTTACACATTGCTTTAGTCAGGCAACCTTAACACAGTCACATACAACATTATCTCCCTTACTGCTAATTTCTATCTGTTACCTGTGCTTGTTTACATCAAGGTTGTAGAGCATCAATTATTATGGCAGTAGGCCTTAACTGGAGCTACAGTGCCAATCAGTGGCTGGTGGCTGCACTACAACTTAGTACATAAATGAGAATATTAACACGTGGTTTAAGAAAGAGGTGACTGCTTTCCTGGTAACTGATTAATCGCTAAAGGTGCATGCATTATCTCATAGCATACATATATCTTACACAGCTGTTACATTTATGTTGAAATAAACATGTGAGATTTCCAAGAAAACTGCCCCTGGCTCCCAGAGCACACTTCAGCCTTAAAGAACCAGCATCTTATTAAGGCCGGAGCAGATCTGAGATACCCTCATAATGATGTACGGAAGGTGTGTCCACATCCAGTAATAGTTCATTGTAGGGGTGGGCAGGAGGCTCATGCATATGCTCATTAAATCACCTCTCCTAACGCATATATAACAGAGAACTGTGGGGCAGTAAAAAGAAAGCGCTCATGCATATTTCTCCAGTTTTATGCTCCTGGCCCTCCTCTGTTTACACATCATTTCCAGGAAGTATCTTGTGTGCACTGAAGGCTTAAATTAGCATTAGCTCAAGGTTAATTGTGTAGGAAATAAGGGGATGCTTCAATATAAATCAGCTTCTCTTGCATTGTGCAGTAATTGTCATGGCTCTGCACTACAATTCATTAAAATTACCTGGAATCTGCATTGCCTGTTGCCTGCTCCAGAGGAATCACAGAGGCTGTAAAATATTCCTGCAGCAAGCAAAGTAAAGTCGAGAGAGTAAACACGGTGCATGCAGCCGACATCTAGAGGGTGATGAGCCTTATTCCGACTCTGTCAGACGTTTGTGATAGCAGACGTGAATGACTGCAGAGTATGTGATGTTTGTGTGTGTTGTTTGAATCTCAGATGTGAAGGTTTTCCAACAATGTTCCCACAATCCTAAGAAAAAAAAAAAGGTGCTTCAGTCAGTGAATCAACAACCACCAGAGACGGCAGAGAAAGGAGAAAATGGAAATGTTGATTTCATTTCCATCATGTTATTCTTTTTGGGATCCAATTTAAGTTCTGTCAGGCAGTAGATGAGATGAAATTGACGTTGGTTTTGGAGACGCGTGATATACAGATAGCCAATTGAAAAGGAATGTTACACTTTTTTTTTCTCTTCTTCTCATTTTGACTGCAGCAGCTCTTCACCACACTGAAGACAAATTAGACTCAGGGGTGATGTGTTATTTTCTTCTTCATGCAGGAGCCTTTTTTTTGCACTTCACTTTAACCCCACACAAACTATAAATCACATCATGAGAAGTCCACAGCAAACACCCCCTCCCTGCTCGTCAGACAGTTTCCTCTGCACTCAGACGGGGCCATATTTTACTTGACCAAAAACACAAATAAAACGGACTCCCACCGAAAAAATCTGATATCGATCTGCATTCACGCTTTATTTAGAGAATTTTCAGCGCGTTACTTTCACACAAAAACCAGGCTCTAGTTCTCATCGTGTCTCTTCGTCCTGGCAGACTACCTGCGTTTGTTTATATCTCGCACGCCGTGCGCGTGGACTGATACACCAAGCAGCGAGCGCCTTTAAGTTCCGTGGCGTTGCCCCTCTTCTCCATGCTTGTTTTGGTTACTCATCGTGTTTTTCCACCAATTACACTTCCGGTTCCACCACGGTCAGCAACAGACATTTACAAAATAAAAGCATGTGAGCATCATGCACTAATGTGCGATAAAATATTCAACGGCGTTAATAGATTGACGGGTTAACGCGAAAATAACGCGTTAACTTGCCCAGCACAATTTTTTTTAATTCCCTGTAAAAAATAATAAATAAAAAGACACAAAATGTGTTTTTTTTCCTCAGAGAACTTACATTTGTAAACATTTTTTTTTTTTAATTAAGAAGAAGATTTATGAATAACTGTTTTTCCTCAGTATATTACTTAAAAAGAGCCCAAACAACACATTTTTACACAGTAAAACAAAGTCGTCTTCATTGTTTCAGTTCGTTGCTGCATTTGGAGGAGCCTTTGATATGGGGCAGCCTTCCGCGCACCGCTATGACGTAATCAGTCTTCAAATTCAGCCTTTGTGGGCTGCAGCCCCTGAATTGGGACACAGCCAATGTCTACAGACTATATCAGGAGCCATATTTTCCCATCACTTGAGTCAAAGAGAAACAATTCACCCTCTGCTGGAGAAAAGTGGTAACTTTTTTCCGCTCCAGTTTATAAAAATAGACTCAAATGATAAATTTGAATTTAAAAAAAAAAGATTTTTTGATATTGTCAAACAAGAAATCCTGATACATCTTTTTTTTTTCTACCACCCCTAATGAAAACTGCTGCTTTAGAGATATCCACCCGACACATCGACAAACACTGAGCACACAAGCTTTTCTGATTCCATTCAATAGTTCATGCATATGTGAACTCTCAGTGGTGCTCTGATTTGATCTGATCGTCCATCACAGGGTTAACTGTCAAACCACTGGATTGGAATGAATTGAAATGATAAAATGTGCATATAGAAAGAGACCAGGTGTACACGGCATGGAAAGATGTTAACACGAGTCAATTAAGTGTGCCTCCCACCTGTGATGGAGAGCAGATTCATTTCTACTTAACAACAGAGGAAATGAAAGTTCATTGGGCAATATTGTTGTGAAGAGCGGCCAGATGGGACAGATTTTAAAAATAGTAACAGGAGGGAAAAAGAATCAGCGGGGGAAAATTAGTCTATCACTGTGTGACAGTTTCACAGGACATTGTAAAATGGAGCGTCCCTCTGGTGGAGCCATAATGAGTTTGTTAAATTACTCCAGTTTAACCTTTCCTTAACCTTTATTTGTGCAAACAGACACATTAAAAGTTAAATTATCTTAGTGTTTCTCAGAAATTTAGCTCGATGCAGAGTAAAAAGCAAAGCAGCGACAGAATTAAAGATAATTTCCAGCATTTTAGGAGAATTTATTGTGCTTAATTGGGGGATATTATGCACATCAGCTCTTCATTACATCTCTCTTTACAGTAAACAACAGCATGAGCATGGTGTTAATGTAAAGCCATTTTCCAACAAATCAAGGAGCAAGTACTCCAGTGTCACTTGTGGAGCTCACATTTCCCTGATAATGGCTCAGCTCATGTTTATTTCATCCTTTAAAAGACAATTTTGCACTCTCAAATTGCTTGACTGAGCTCATAATAGGAAGAATAGATGTAGCGTGTGTGACAGTTACTGTAAATGTGAGTTTTATTTAAAGCTTAAAACCTGAAAGATAACAAACGGGATTGGTTAAAATGTAATAAAAGCCTGATGGTTACAAATGGGCAAATTATTTTGCTGCAAGACACGGAGCGAGCCGTGCGAGATGATGAAAATAAATTAGATTCAGGAACTTAAAAGTCACATTTAGATAAAAATGAAAAGAGAGAAGCTGGAGAGGATTCGTGCTCAGCAGAGTTCATTCGTTTGAGTTAACAGAGGGCACAGGAAGCAGATGAGAATTAGCGCAGAGGTAGATTCAGTTAAATGTGAGATGGAGACTTAAGATCTAAAAATAATGCCATGGTGCTCGGTGTCAGGTTTGTTTTGAGAATCATGGGAAATTATTTGCTTTCCTCTGCATAATGAGCCGCAGTCTTAGCCCGGAGTGATGTGAAGAGGCAGTCGGCGCGGTATCTCACTGCTCCTCATGCTGTGAACAAACTACAGCAATTAGAAAAAGACAGGATGCATCATGAACAAAAGTCACTTGTGATGTGATATATTTAGAGCAATAAAGCTTTGGCACAGAGACAACAGTAAAGATGTTTCCACTTACACAGTCAGTGAGTTAAGTTCAAGTTTCCAATACGTAAAAGTGTAAAAGCAGAGTCAAAAGGAAGTGGGGAGGTGTAGTTTATTTGCACTTTGTTAAACTCAGAAGACACTAAACCACAACTGTCTTTAACTCCCTTTAGTCAAAGTTAAATATAGATAATGTAACACTGCCTTCAGACCTTTAACCCTCTATGGTACATGTTTGCCTCTAGGCCAGTGGTTTTCAGAGTGGGGGCTGCCAGGAGGCACTAAGGGGCATGTCATGATCCGTGTCAACCTGTTTGTTTGCGCCTGTTGATAACCTTTCTAAAAATCTGATATCACTCTGAGGTTCTTCCTCTGTCTTCTGACTACATGTAAGAAAGGAATATCCCACCTTAGCTGACAAAGCCCTGAAATGCCTTCTCCCCTTTGCAACAACCTAATGTCCTGTTCTGAAAAAAAAAAACAATAATAATACAAAAGTTGATAAAAGTTTGTAAATACTTTCTTAAAGTTGACATTTCTTCACATATTTTGAAGCATAGTCTGTTGGTTTCCAAAGGAGCTCCCCAGCCAGAAGAAAATACTGTTTGGGGGGGGCTTGGCATAGTAAAGTTTGGGAACCCCTGCTCTTGGCAGCATACCCATTTTTGGCCTTCTATACTCACACAATACATCACAGTTTTCATGTAAAACTTAAAAAAAAAAGAAAAGAAAAAGACTTTGAGGAACCAAAAACAGTGTTTAAATTTGCAATATGACTAGGGATGGGTACCTTGCACATTTGAAACGATACAGTACCAATGCCCAGTACCTGGCAATCATATAAACATATTTATTCTTGAATATGTAACCTTGCAATGCCATGTTTATGTCCAGCATGGAAAATTGCCTACTCTTCCCTTCCCTCACAGCCACAAGGATCCATTTAGGGACCTAAACATGGTACCTTTTGAGTCTACGTGAATCGGTACCTGGTACTTTTGACAGAATTTGGTAGGTACCTATACACGTACCTAATTCAGTACCCATCCCTACATATGACCCTCTGGAGGTCATACAGGACCAACTCAACCGATTTCCCTCCTCAAAACTGTCCAATTACTTTTTTATCAGGCCTCCATCAGTCTAGAAAAAAAAAATGTGTTCATATTTATAGACAAGTAAAGCGTAATCTCTTACAGTTTACTTTTTTTTCTAATTAATTTAAGGAAACATGTAAAAACACAAAAGTTGCCCTGAGGCGACACTGTACCGTTACAGATTCCCTATGACAACATTTTGGTTTAGTGTCTTTGGGTTTAAAAAACAAACTGGTCATTCAAACTTTGTTTTGGACCTCTCCCGTTTTCACCTATACCCCTTTTCCACCAAGCTGGTTCCTGGGCTAGTGCTAATGCTGGTGCCAGAGCCGGTTCACAGTTGGTTTAAGTGCAAACCGGTTCAGAACCGTTTGCTTTTCCACAATTAGGTGCCGGCTTATTAACTTGTACTTTTTTCTGTTATTTTGCTTACCCCAAACTTGTTTATTTTTTAAAAATGGCGCTCTTCCATGTTTTTACTCTGCTTTGGTTGGTAAATAATCCCGCCCCCAACCCCTGATGTAAGCCCGTAGCCCCCGACATACCATAGTTCTTTCTGCTGGCCCAGCAAAGAGTTGGTGTTTGCCAAGCACCAGTTTTGAGAGCCAGTGACCGGTGGTTAGTCTGTGGAAAACCAAATAACTGGTGCTAAGTCTGGCTCTAGCTCCAAATAAGACTTGAAACCAGCTTGGTGGAAAAGGGGTACTAGATAACTTTGATGGTAGTTTTAGTAAAGTTCAGACTTTAAAGCCTTTGCACGACAATGGCAACTCAAATAAACAGAACAAAATTGCGAAAAATTTGGAGTCGTAGTTTTCAGTCTCTGCATCTGTTCTCCTCTACACGATGTCTTTGTCGTTTTTAATGTCTTTTGTGCGTTTGATTTGTCAGATGTGTACTTGTCGCAAGCAAAACCTTGGAAAAATCGACCTGGGTTCAAAAAATAAAAGTCGCAATTTCACTCAGAGGAAGAACGTTGCTGGTGTAAAAGCTTGTATTGAAAACCAGTAGGCTTCAAAAAAATAAATCATGTACAAAATTTTCGTCCAAAAAATACATGTCTGATATGCAAAGGGCACTGTGGGCTCTGGTCTAGAAGAGTGAATTTTGTGAGCCTTCTTTACAGAGCACAGGCTCATATCCTCCACATATTTTTCCCACAATAAAAAGTCTGTCTCCTGGAAGCCACAGATGTGAAGTCTTTTTAAAATAGCTCATGTAAAGTTAGATAAAATATATTCAGACTCCTTTATCCATTCATTTCAATGGGGTGTTCCTCAATCTCATAAAAAGAGTTTTTGAAAAAAAATGTTGAATTATAAATAAATAACTCTTTTTGTATTACTATTACGTTACAGTTCTGCCTCAAGGAAACAAACCCCCAAAGAATATTCATAAAAAATATTTTGGGGAAATTTCTTTATATCATGTTTATTCAATCTGATCTAGGACAAAAAAAAACACTAAAAACATTTTTTTTCTAAGTGGCATCACTATGTGTACCACAGAGGGTTAGGATACCTCCATTCTTACTCAGATCCAGCTGATTAGACACTCATCCCATTTTGTCGTCCCATGGTGAACCTTTGCTCTGGCCTCCAGGCTCAGTCAACCTGTGCTGTTACACTTTATCACCACTGACCCATAAAGTTGTCTGAAAGAAGAAAAACTTCACCTAAAATATTACAATATTCACCTTACTCACTCAATCTCAACATTTTACAGAATATAGACTCTAAAAGCTGTAATAAAATATCCAGCACACACTGATGATCCACAAACGTCAAAATAGGACAGTCTTCTATTTTTATTGTCTTTGTGAGGTGTGCACGGCCTCTTTTATACGGTAAATGGGTCATAAAGTGTCTATATTATTTTTTATGTTACTTCCATAACAGAGAAAATGACTTGGGTACACTGGAAGTATGGTTTCCAGAGTTTCTATTATTAGCAGCATTGTTTTAGCAGCAGCGGCTAGCAGTTTCTGTGCAACTTTATCTCTTACAAGGAGCAGCCTACTTAAGGCTTCAGATGTTAACTTACACACACGCGCAGTAAACTCTGAGGAAAGTTTCACGGCGCTGCAACAAAGTCAAAAACTAATAAAACAGCCTGAAGTCTCCTACAGTGTGATGATGTGTGTGAGCTGAAAGTAAAAAGATCACTGGCTTATCAACACCTACAGTGTGTTAACAGTTACTGATCAGTGTAGAAGAGAAGATTTTAACACCTAATGTGCCAGACAGTGATTAATTATTTTTTTTCTCTCTTTCTTTCAGAACGTAATCATTCACCTACAAAACATCACTGGGAGATACAGAAGTTAAAAAATTAGAGCAAATCAGGATGAGGAGGGACAGGAAAAAGCAAAGCCTAACAACTCAGTTTATCAATTCAGATGTTGCACTAAGGTCACTACAGCAGGTCACAAATAATTTGAAAAACTTTTTGTTAATTATTTAACAAACTTTCTGTCAAATTTTGTTTGAAATTCAAAGGTTTTTAGATGTTAGAGGTTTAATTTGTTGCCCCTTATGCCTTGAAATTGTAAGCTCATCTGGACTTGTTGGATGGATGTTGCTTACTGAGAGAGTATTTGTTAATTCTTGTTAATATTTTTCTTTGGCTTTTTACTTCCCACTGTATTTGTATGTGTAACATGGACATAGTCTCCGGGACATTATTCATCTGTCCCTGATACCATTAATTGAAGCCAATCCACAGTTGCAGCCATATTGGATATGATGCCGACTTTGAGCTTCCCTTCTAACAGCTACAGGGCACATGTCAGTCATGTGACCTGAGCTGTGTCTCTGATTGGAAAATCAAACAATCTTAATAACTTTTTAACTTCTTAAGCCGTTTTTTGAACCAGGCTGGAAATAATCCTTTTAACCCTGTATAAAAAAAAGGAAAAATGTATTATTTGGCTTGGTGTGTACGTAACTTCCAGTCTTTCAGCAGCCAGCCTAAAGATTTATCCTCAATGAACCTCAACTTTTAGTACTTCCACATGGGCTTCATTTTTCTAAACCGGATGTTGCCCCTTGCTTATTGCTGGCCCTCAGGTATCCCCATAGTAGCTCTACGTGATAACAGCCCCCCAATTTTTTTTTTGTTCTCACACTGATGATTTAGAAAACCGTTATGTGTCTTTATCTGTTATAAACACTCCAAATTAGCCACTGTCTTTTTAAAGGCAGGAAGATCCGTGCAAGAGAACGCATGAGGCTTTTATGCTTTTTAACACCCCACGTGGCGTCCATTGGTGTCCATTCCCAAACTGCAGGGGGCGGTGTATCACAAACCTACATCTACCAGAGTACTCAATGAGGGTCGAAGACGTTTGCCTTTGTTTACAACACATTTACATATCTGTCTCAGAGATTTTTTCAGGTTCTCTAAACCGATTCCTCTTTTCTGCCGAGAGTGACCGCAATTTCACCCCATGAATGATTTACCATGCTGTTATCACAGTGACCTCTGAGTGAAGAGTCATACAGACGTCTGTATTTCTGCACTTCGACCACTAGGAGATCCTGTTCTTCCACCATCTTGTCCGCACGTCCCCACGCAGGTTAGAAATTTGTGCAAGTGTGCGCAACATGGAAATTTTCCGTAAAAAGGACCGCGCATAGGTGTGAAAATGACATCATGCATGCACACGAAGCCGCATGTACCCCGCAGACGCGTGATGCATCAATCAGCCCTATGACTTCTTGCTCCTCAAAGCCCCTTGCCTCTGATTGGCCAGCCCATTGGATGTCCATTGGGGCTGGCTAGCTACAGATCTTGATCATAGGCTAAGTAAAACATGGACGCAGTCTCCCTGGCATCACCCGTCTGTTTCAGAAATGGGAAATGGTGAAATTAGTGATTCAGACAGGAGACGTTTTTTGAATCCAGGCTGTAAATAGGTTAATTTCTGCTTTGAAAACAGCTTTTTTTGGCTTGGTGTGTATGTGACTTCTGGTACTTCTGGAGCCAGCCTCAAGCGGACACTCGAGAAACAGCAGATTTTAGCACTTCAGCTTTGTCTCATATTCTTAGACTGGAGGTTGCCTCTGGATCTTGATGTTTGAGACCTGCTACTTTCACATTTAATGAACCAGTTAGGAAATCCTCGTGTGATGATGTCAGCATTCAGATGAGGGTCTCGTGAAATTTATAGATCCAGGGACTTTTACAACATATAAACATGTATTAGTTTGAAAATGTGATCATTTTTATATGTTTAGTGCAACCATCCTGCATTATTAATTTATGTCCATGTTTAAAACATGGGGACACATAATACCCCCTCTTTACACTGAGTTTTCATGAGATATTGTTTAATTAAGATGAGGAAAAACACTTGCTTAGTTTGAAAAGTTTTTGTTTACATCTTCAAAAACATTCTCAATTTTGGATTTCTGAAGAAAAACACTCTTAAGGCTGTTTGATATTAAGGATCATGGAAACAACATTATCATGGGAGCTTTTGACGGCGGCTTGCTCTGTAAAGAAGTCTCATATTTGTTTGTTGTTTGGAAAAGATGTTAGCATGTTTTATCACGCTCTGCTGCTGCTCACCAATCTCTCCTCCATCTCCCACAGAGCTTCCTTTCTGCTTGAATTGTCAGATTTCTGACATGATTATTGTATGGTGGATTGCCAACGAAGCCAGCGTGGCACTCGCAACACAAGTAAACGAAATTAATTAAAATCCTGGCAACATGTTCCTTCCTTCCTCGTGAAGTCATGGTAATCTATCGCTCAGTGGGACGCAGCGTCGGGGTGTCTGTGTACATCAGAGTGTTTGTGAGAGGCAGGAAGACGGGCTTTTTTTGTCTTCTCCGTAACCATCTCCTGCTTGATTTCTTTCCTGTATGGACGCTGAGTTTCCTGAACATGCCAGAGGAATGTAGTAGTGTGAAAAATGGAGCCTATATTCTAGGGAAAAAAGATCACTCCCTGAAAGTGCACACCCATTTACCTGTGTCATCAGGGTTACATTGTAGAGGCATGGCAATCTAGAGCTGTTATCGAGGATGAATTGGGATGGCAGGGCAGCCAGAGAGGGAAATCAGACAGGTCTTGGTGCATCTGACAGTTTGTAAAGAAGCACAGAATCAAAGATCTCCGAGCTCCAAGACATGTGATTGCAATCAGAGAGAACAATGCTGGGTGTAATAACCGGTTTGATATCGGCTCTTCCTCGCATGTCTACGTGATCCTCCTGTCGGTGACAGTCAGCTCGCCCCCTGAGCTTGATTAGGAGTGTCCGGGCGATGGGCAGAGGAGGTGGGGAAACATCATTTCACTCTAACTGCATCCCAATGACTCATGACTGTTGTGCCGTCCTGTGTGTAAACAGAGAAACTTGGGGAGATTGATGGGTGCTGCGGTGCTGGGTGGTGGTAATAGCAGGCTATCTCAGGGCCTGTCCAGCTTCTATTCAAACAGATCCCTCCCTGAGGCCTGCAGATAAAAATCCCATCATGGTCCAAGGTGAAAGCTGATAGAAACAAAGCTGGAGACTTTTCCAAGCGCCTCTTGTGTTCTCTGCGGGGGTCTATGTAAATCACTCCCACTTTAAAGTATAGCACACTTCTGCATGTAGTGCAAGAGTCCATTATGTCTTGCATGGTTCAATTGATTTTGAAGATAATGGCTTATATATCATTTCTCTTGCATTCATCGCGGCATAATTAATGTGTGTAATTAAGATTTCCATTACAACAGAGCAGCTGTTGTTAGCTTCATGCTGATAATGGACTTAGATCGGACTAAGATAAATTTGCTTTGTTGATTAGGTTAGGAATTGCTCAGCTGTTTAGTTTTAACTTTGAGCATCTTGTTGTATGTTCTGTGAGCAACCAAACGCAGAGTGACAGCTCTTGTCTCTTCCAGTGCCTGATGCTGTAAATGAGATTACGAAGTGATTAATGCGAGCTCTCTTTTGTTTCTTGCGTTCTGTTGAAATGGGCTTTGGCTGCAGATTATTGGCTGTGTGAATGTTGTGGAAGCTGAGGACAGAGTTGTTGGAGGTCATGAGCAGTGCTTGAAACTGCTTTGGCCTGAATGTTGGCTGTAATTACTGTGAATAACATAATAGCACTGAAAGGTTGAACCAGGTGGCTGATTTACTGAACTGTCTGCTTTCACCAAATTAGGGAAAATGGGGCAGAACTGTGAAGTTTGCAGACTGGGTCTGAGGGGTCGGACTTTGTTATGGTAAAACTGGATCCTATAGGTGGCCCTGACTACTACATGAAGCAAATATTGGCTCTACCCACGGCTTGAAATTAACTTTTTTTCTTGATAGCACTAGTGCTCCCAAATGTAAACGTTATCAAAGACTTTAGGAGCTCCTACCGAAAAGTAAGGAGCCCAGACTTTATCTATAACAGGGGATGTATTTTATGTAATAGGAACAGTTATTCACTTTTAAACAACCATTTTGGTAACATGTTTGTTATGTTCAACAAATAAGCAGCTATTGGAAATTTAGTGCAACTTTAACACATTTTAACCCTACTATAAATGCAGAGTACCATTTTTTTTTACATATTAACCCACTATTCACCAGAGATGTGGACTTGACTCATGTGACTTAGACTCGAGTCGGACTCAAGTCACAATTTTAATGACTTTGGACTCCACTTGACAATATCATCAAAGACTTGCAACTCGGCTTTGACTTTGACATTAATGACCCGTGACTTGACTCTGAATTAAGTCTAATGACTTGAAAATACTTGTGTTTTCTTTAAGAGAGAGTGTGCTGAATAAAGTGTGCCCCCATTCAAAGTATTTGTGTCGGTAATTCTGTCATTTCAGGATAACAGATTTTCCCACAGAATTTGGCTCATTGAATACATCTCTTAATGTCCAATCAGGTTTGAGAACAAACAACAAGGTTGTGGATTACATTTCTGTGAGCACCAGACTACTAAACAGTGGCAGTTACCTACACCACGTTGCTACCGATGATAATTTCATTTGCATTCTCAAATTATGAGTTTGTAAACAAAAAAACAAAAGGCTGTGTGCAAAACCTGCAACACAAAAATAACCAACGGAAAGGCAAAAACTTCGAACTTTGTTGGGCACTTAAGGTTGCACAAAGAACAGTGAGTATACCTAAGAATACCTGCTGTGATTAGGGACGGGTACCTTTTACAGTTGAAACGATACAGTACCAATGCCGGGTACCTGGCAATCGGTACCGGTACTTAACCGTACCAATTTTCCGTGCTTTTTTGGGTTTATGTGGTAAAAAGTATCAAGTTGTTTAATAATAAAATACAAAGGTTTTTCAACTTAACATATTTAGTCTTCAGTGTGTAACCTTGCAATGCTGTGTTCATGTCCAGCATGGAAAAACGCCTACTACTCCACTCCCTCACAGTCACAAGGATGCATTCAGGTACCTAAACATGGTACCTTTTGATTTTAGGTGAATCGGTACTCTGTACTTTTGACAGACTTTGGCCGGTATCTATTTAAGTACCTAATTTGGTACCCATCTCTAGCTGTAATATAATGCTTTGGCTAGCTTTATATCACAGCTATGAGTCTTGCTGTGTCAACTGTAATGAGACCACTAAGACAAAGTTTAGTCATGCTGGTTTGATTTGAAAAAACCCCAAAAGAATTCAAAATGCATTCATTGTATCTGTTAACTGTAATGAAATGTTATGCCATTAAATTAGCATTTTATTTGGTAAACAGTGCTTGTGACTTGTAAGGACTCAAAAACTAAGCCTGTGACTTGGACTTGGCTCCACCTCTCTTGTCTTTACTTAAGACTTGACTTGGACTTGCAGGTATTTACTTATGAAATGACTCAAGATTTAGGATTAAAGACTTGAGACTTACTTGAGACTTGCAAAGCAATGACTTGCTCCCACCTCTGCTACTCACACAGCTTATTCATGTGAAATTTGTTGCAACAATGCAGAAATGGTTTGGGTTGAAGTTTGGTCTCCTGGCTCTCAATCCCTCTCCCATCCATCTTTTCACCGACACCAAAGCATCAAAAGCTTTCTCCCTTGTCTTTCACCTATTCAGACTGCGCCCGTCCTTGCATCCCGCCGCCTCCCCGTCCTCGCACAGCAGACCATTCCCCCAACACCAGATTATTTTCCCTGGTTTCACTGGTGCTCCTACTTATATTTAGTTGCACTAATAAAAACTTTGACGCATTTGACACATGGAAAAGAAATATTTTACAGCCAAACTCCTGAATGTGTTTAATGTGGTTTAGACCATTTTAACATGGCTCCATTGATCCCAGGTGTAACTTTTCTTTATTTTTATTCTTTCTGTTGGCAAAAGTCGTGAGTGATATTGGATAAAAGACAATGTTTTGCATCCAAGTGAGCTGATACACTAAGTTATCTCCCAACAGCGCTGCATGATCAATCTCGCTCTTTTTGAGTTGTGATTTTGGCTTCCGACAGCCATGGAAACATGATGATGGAGATTAGAAGAATACTGTGTCGCCTGCTGAGTGATGCTCATTTTGACTCGTGTTCCTTCTTTCACAGCAGAGTGTTTGCTCTTTCCCTGACCCTGAAAAAATCTCACTTCAACTTTCCAGACAAAGTGACGGACCACACGCTGCCAAAACATTAAAACAGCTTTCCTTTTTTTTTTTTTCAAAATACAGTTTTAAATACAGAGGAGGGATCAGATGTGTGTCCAGTTTTTCAAGCAAAAGCAAACGCCATGTTCCACACATCAGAGTGTCTGTTCTTAAAACTACCAGCTAAATACTACTTTTGAGTGTAAAATGTTGAAAGATTGTTTTGCTGGGTTTGTTCTGTGGTACGCTAGCCTGGTTTGCAGTTTTGGAGAGCAGAGGTAAAGCTAAGAGAAAAACACTTCCATATAGCATCAACTTATGGCTAAGAATAGTAGAAGTATAGAATAAGTATTCTCATAAATTTAGTCTGACAAGAGTCACTGGTGCTTCTTTGACATCACTTCACTGTTATCTGATGAACTGTCAAACATCAGTATTGTGGTATTGTTGTTGTTATGCTAACTGGTCATAAAAAGCAGTGTATAATTCTGTTTATTCAGTAAGTTAGCATACTTTAAATACTGAGTCAAAACAATAAGCAACAGAAAAATGTTTTTGTTGTTCCACGGTCTGTTGTCAGAAATGAAACTATGCCCCAGAGTTAACTTCTATCGAGTTCTGAAAGAATTACGACCATTAACAACTGAAATACACCAGATGCGCTACAGTCTGGCTCCGCACACTCACTCCACTGTATCAGACAGGTTTCCGTACAAGTCAATGTGTCAGCTAACATCGATCCATTCTGTTGGAGTCCAGCTAATACACAACCATCCTATTTTTGCTGGATGCTGGAGTTGTGACATGTCTATGAGGCGCCGATTGCAAAGTTGCTCACATTACTAATAACAACATTTCTCCACATTAAGCTCTAAAACATCACTTTTTATGCAGATTTAAAGAAATATTTGTTAAATATGTTTGTAAAACAACAGATATAAACGTTGAATGTTTTATCTTTACACTGGCTCCCTGTTTGTCAGAGGATAGACTTTAAAATAACCCGGCTTGGGCCAAAATATATCAATGATCTTTTGACCACAAATGAACCATCAAGACCACTTAGGTCATCTAGATCAGGTCTGCTTTTAGTCCCCCGAGTCCCCCTGGGTTGAAGATTCACCTTTTTACAGCTGCCTTTTATTAGAGCATTTTAACAACTTATTTTACTAACTTTTTGAACCACGCAACTCTGTAACTCTGCACTGCGACTTTTATGCTTATATCTTAAAATCTGTTTTAACATTTTTTTTTTTTGTTTATGTTTTTTTTGTATCTTATTGTTTCTAATCTGCTTTTAATTGAATTGATTTTTTTTTTCTTTTAATATGTTTTGTCTGTAAAGCACTTTGAACTGCCTTGCTGAAATGTGCTATATAGATAAACTTGCCTTTGCCTTTAAATGTTTAATTTTATATCTAAATGTTAAATGTTATACAAATGTTATAGATGAATGTCCTGGTTCTAAATATTAAACTACATTTCAAAACATTCAGTTTTCATTCTATAGAAAATATTAAGAAACCGAATAAAAAATATTAAGATTCGGAAATCTTAGCTAAATATTTAGAATGAAAACTAAATGTTTAAAAATATAGCTAAGTATTTAGAATCAGGACATTTATTTGTTAAATTTTACATTTACATGAAAAATTAAACATTTATATGTAACATTTGACAATAATATTTCACAAATATTTTTAAATCTGCTGAAAAAGTGATGTTTTAGAGCTTAATGTGGAGAAATGTTGCTTTTTGTATTGTATGCATCTTTACAATCGGCGCCCCATTCATGTCAGTTTGCTGTAGGAAGAATTGAGCGGGACAGGAAGTAATGTGTGAAAAATGACCTAAGAAGAGTCGGTGACTTTCAAAATAAAACAACTTCTGTCAAAAGCAGCTTGACTACAAAAATAAAAGGACATAATAAGCAGAGCTAGAGTCAACAGGTTTAAGGTTTTACAGCCCAGTATGAATGAAGAGCAGATCATTAATGTAATAGGAAGCACAGAAACTCCTCAGTCTTGCGACTCAGCTGACAGTCATGTGACTCGCTGGACTGAACACACAACCTGTGTGAAGTGACGATAACAGTCAAGACACAGGTGCTAATGCACAGGTGACCTTTAGCTGAACATGTCAGTGATAAAAGGGTAATATTATACACTGAAACACCAGAAACATCTATAGCCGTGAGTCATTAAATGTGTTTCTGTATGAACCCCAGTTAACCAGTGTTGACCCTAAATAAATCATAAATTCCAATTCCAGTTTTTATTTTGTGAAGTGGATATAAAAGTTGATTTGGAGCCGAGGTCATGACCAAATATGACACTTAGGATTCAATATGAAGAGTAAATAATAAATCTTAATCAAATGTGATATTTTGATTATGTCCACAGATGACAAATCTGTGTTACTCCCATTACCTAAAATGCACGAGCAGCAGTATCTGTTTATACACAGTAAAGAGTAAAGGGGTCTAATAAGAGAAAAAGGAACAACATTGCCGCCGTGCATTGTGGGAAGTGGAAGACTGGCTGCATACTGAGAATTTTCCCCAGATCAGCAGGACATCCAGGTATTTTTGGTATGCTGCAGATTTTACCCTTTTTTTTCACAGACTACATTCAGTTTGCACCGCGGGGGGGTTTGAAAACAGCCAGTGTTTCTGCCATGATGATAAATCTTACACAATTCTGTACAGAAGTCATCATTGCAACACGACCAAAACATGATGATAATATTTTTTGATATCTGTGAAGCCTGACTTCAGACACACACTGGTGGACGGACTGATCTCTTGTTAGATCCTCTGTTGACACTCCTCACCCACTGTCACATGATGCCTGAGATCTGACGTTCCTCTTTCTGTAACTTTGTCTCTGTCAGTCTTAAAAATGACTTGTGGCTCTCCTGTCAGAGAGGCAGATGGATCTGGATCTAAATGAGAAGTGAGCTGTATTTGAACATGGAGATGCTTATTGTCTCTTCGTGTTAAACACCAGAATATCTACGTCCCAACAGCTGCTTCATTGGATTCAACAATCTCTCCTCTCCGTTTCCTCATCTCAAACATCTGTGTGTACAGTCGTAAAGAACAACATGTGGACCTGGATGTGTTTTCCTTGAGCTGCGTGTGTCAGTGCAGCATGTCAGCTAACACGCATGACTTTTTATCTTTTAATGAAGCCGTCTTGTTCTCGGGCTCCTGTCATATTCCAACAGGATGCTGCTGTTTGTCAGGCTGTGTATGTTCATTATCGGCTTCCTCAACCTGTTCTCTGCATGTTTGTGTATCACATCAGGAGTGCACATTATTTTTAAGTAGCAAACCCAGATTTTTCTGATTCTAAAGCTGTCTTTTCTCATCCCTTAACTTCTTGATGAGTTTGATTTCTCTGATAGAAAAACCCGTTCATCACAAGCTTCCGCCACATCCTGTCAGAATCCCTCAGACACATGTGAAACTTGCGTGTGGCTGTCACTCCCTGTCAGTCAGCCCGTGGTGGGGTTTTTACGAGCAAATACAAAGCTGGGTATGAAACCGTGTGAGAATAATGAGGGGTTTGCTGTAGCAGTCACACCCGGGCACATCACAGCATGCATACAGGAGATTATTGCAGAGGAAGTGACACATTGATGACATGCAAATCTGTACACAATTACTATTATACAGACCTCAAGAGGACAGTTGGAGCCCTGAATCCCAATGATACGGTCACATTCAAGAGAAGTAATATAATATGACTAATGCAGTGATGAGGAACTGTTCAAATGTTGAATTCACAGTTTAATTTCACACTGACAGGAGTTTGTACAAGAAAAGAGACAAATATTATTCTAATACTGTAACATAATTCAAAGTCTGAAGCAACCCACGTTTCAGAAATACTGTTCAGATTCTGTCAACACATTATTTTAACCTCTCTCTGTTACTTTCCTGCTCTTCATGAGAAAAACTGAGTGGTTCAACTACGAAGAGCTTCACAAACAATAATGTTAAACCTAATTTATTGATAATTATAATTTAATTAAAGGCACTGTGAGGACTGTGCGGTACGTCTTATAAGGGCCGCTAAAGAAATTTAAAAAATGAATACATTTTTAAGAAAAAAATATAAATTTTAGAGTGTTTTTAAGACGGCAGCTGGAAGTTTGATGCACATCTTACAATTAAACAATAAACAGCCTTAACATCTGATACTGAGTATATATCTGGCTTCTCTCATTTCATTTAATTCAAAGAAAAGAGGGAGAGAAAAGACGAAGAAAAAAGAAACAAAATAAATGTATGTTACTCAGGATTTACCCGTGATTTCCCATATTTCTCTGTTTTAGTCTTTATTTTTAATGTGATCTAAAAAGATTGAGTACATTGTTGTAAGGAGGATGAGGTGGAGACACTGGGAGAGTATACAGTATATCACCAAAGGTTCTGCTATTTGGCGATGACAAACCAGGAGTGCAGGTGGATCAAAAGTATTCTGAATGGATAAGCCAGCTGTGTAACTGTCTCTTCATGTTGTACTCCTATTAATGACAAAGGAACAGATCAAATCTGTCCCGAGAGCTGGGCCACACGGTGACGCGCTTCATGTCCTCCGATGTGCCCCGCTGTCCATTCTCCTGCTGCAGGGACAGCTGCTCTGATCGTCTCTGCTACTGGGTCTTTCCAGCACACTGTTTCTGCGGTGCTGAGGATCAGTCAGACCAATCAGACGCTGCGCCTCGGCCGCAGCACATTTAAAGGCGAGGAGAGGCGCTCATTTGATTGGTGAAGACAGCGCTCGGCTGTGTTAAACCCACTCACGGCTTTTCTCCTCCCGCTCTGCCATTTGCACGGAGGGAGGCATGGACGTGCACCTTGACTGCGCCTCTCTTGGCACTACAGGAAACTTGCAAAGTGCGCCGGTCACACCCTGTCCGCACGGCGGAGCCCGGCGCAGGGCAGGTGCGCCTGGGCTTGTGCCTGGTCTACGAAATTAGAGCCTTATATGTGCAAGTCTGAATGCTTATAATAATGCAATGAGTCTGGGCTAAAACCAGTAATATCTCCTTATTGCTGAGTCCAGCTTTATTAATCCTTCATAGTCAGCTTATACATACAAAGAAAACAACAACAAGAAAACCAAAGGACATACCAACTACAGTAAATAAAATATGAGGGCTGAAGTTAAAGTCTAATAGAAATACTGGTATCAAAGACAGATAAGTACAAACATAAAATAGGACAGTGTCCACGATTAGTATTGAGCAACACTTGCAAGTGTTGAAGCTACTGTAGTGTTTGAAAGACGGATATATGGAGTCCATTTATAAAATAGCAATAAATAGTATTACATTTTATGTACAAAGCCTTTTTTCATCACATGACCTTAAAGTGCTGCAGCTTAAAAAAAGGAAATGAGAAAATAAAAACATTTTGAGGTGGCAAACAATCTTTTAAAGCATCATGGTGGCTGAAAGCTTTGCTAAAACAAAATGTCTTAGGCCCCCTTTTAGAGTCGGACAGTAGATTGTGTTGGCCTCAGAGTGTCCACAGACGTGGGGCGGCAGCACAGAAGGCCCAGTCTCCTATAGTCCTGAGTCTGGTTTTTGGTGTATAGAGTAGGTTTGAGTGGGTGGAGCAGATGGAACCTGCTGTGTTCTGTGGATTTATGGCACGAGTTCTCATTTGTTGAGAGAAAGAAACAGGTTGAGTATTCAAAAGGAAAACGATCCATGGTCGTCTTGCACCAGTTTGCTTTAGAAGATTTTTTTTTTTTTTTCACCCTGTGTCTTCACTGATCCTTGGCTCAGAGATATTCTCCTACAGCAAATGTAAGACTGTAATCCAGTCCACTGGAGCAGGCACAGACAATGCCATGTTGAGACAGGTGACCCTGGAGAAAAGATACAGAGACATGATTCATACACAAACAATACCAAGGATTTCTTTTTTTCTTATATTGCAGAATATCAACCCAGTACGCTTGAGTTTGAGACTTTTTAAGACTTTAAAAGTTGGACACAGAGGTGAAATTTTAGAGCCCATAATGAGATTTGTGGGGTTTTTGTGTCTTCTTTTATCTTATTGCTTTTATTTTTATTTCTTACAGCATTGGTCATCGTTTTTACAGTGTTTTTATGTTTTAAATTTCACTCTGCAGCACTTTGGTCAACTTTCTCACTTTTTAAAAATGTGCAATAAAAAAAAGTGGATTGGATTAAATTGGATCATTACACAATATTTCTCTTTTGACTGGGAGTAAACATTTACACCGCTGCACCACATCTTATAAAACAGATACAAAATGATCAAATGAAGAAATTCCTGTTACGGAAACAGAATCAGGTCTTTGGCAGAGTCAGATTCTGGGGTGAAGAAGGAGACCTTTAGCTTTTAAGAGCTACGCTTGTATGAGCAATGTCGTTATATTTGCTAATTGTGTTATTAAGTGCAGCATTTCTTAATGTAGGAGTGTTACAATGAGATTCAGCACATTGAATGTAGCACAGTCACACTTTCATTTTCAGCTCCAAAGTGAGCAGGAACTGTTAAAAGGTTCATGTGTGACACTAATACCTTAAGATAACTGATGATAGACTTTCACCTTAAGCAGAAGAAGAAGAAGACTGTGCAAAGATCTGATTTGTGTAACTCAGTCTCCAACTTTAACTTCTGTTACTCTGCCACAAAGAACGCCACAGACCCAAGCTTATCAACTAACACCATAATCAATATCCTGGTTCCTGCTTCTGTAGTACCATAGCAACAAGCACTAACATTAGCTAGCATCCGATAAGAGAAACAAAGAGACTAACAAGCAAAAATACGTCAATCTGCAAAGAGATCAATACAGCAGCCAGCAAACAGTTTCACTATCAGACCGAGGAGGCAGCGCCTCAGAGAAACAAACCTTTAAGTACTCAGGACTCGCAGTGACCTCGGTCTGTGTGAATCTCTCCAACGAGCTCCTACTGCTGCTTCAAACACCTGTTCTTCAGACGATCCCTTAAATGGAAACTTTTCCTCAAAAGAAAATACTTCAGGTTGAACCAAAGAGTGAGAGTTTTTAAAATCCTCAAGAGCAAAGAGAGACCTGGGGTATTTGTAGGTGTCCATTCAAGACAAAAAAATGTGAGATCTCAGAGGCGGAAATGTGTTTTTGTAGGGATGGAATGGTTTATGAAAAAAATCTGAACCGTTCGGTTTCTCACGTGTGCTTTGTTTGATTCTTGTTTTTCTTTTTTCTTCATTTTACTGCTCAGTTTGAAGCAAGTATTCAGCTCTGATCATCTACGTGCCCAATTTGAGGTGAAGGAGTACAGCAGGACACTTTGTGGGGGCACTCAGGGCGTGAGCACTTGTGACAGCCATAAGAAAGTGGAGGATAAAACCGCGACTGAGTGTTGCCAACTTAGAGACTTTGTTGCAACGTTTGATGACTTTTCAAACCCCTCTGGCGAGTTTTTTTAAAGACGACAATTCCTGTGACTTTTCTTGAGTTTGGAGAATCTGAGGTTAAAGCGTGTTTTGATCTCCTCAATGGTCAGCGTGTGTGAGTCCCTCCTCTATCCAAAACACAGACTGACAGTCCTCCTCACTCCCAGCAGTCTCCTTCTGCTGCTCCAGAGCAGACAACTGCATTCACATGAATCACGCAAGTGTGTGTCTCATTATGGTCACTTCTACTGGTCCCCAGCCCAGATAAAGGAGGAGGAAGAAAGCTAATTTGTAGTTCTTAACATATTTATGATGTTGTGTTTTACCTGCTTTCTGTCTCTCCTATGTTACTTCTCTCTCCTACAGAGTCCATGACAATTACATGCAAATGGATTATTCTGCAAATTGGACAGCAGTGTCATTTAGTGACCTCTGGGACAGCCAATAGAGACTTTTTTTACTGAAGAGTTGAAACTAGTGATGTTTCTCTTAGCTTTAATGATGTTTGAAATGGGAAACAGCCTCATTCTTTCAGATTTGTCATGACTATATGTTACACCCCTGTAAAAAGGGGAAAAGACAAGCGAAGGACAACACGCTTGTTGCTGGCTTTCATTCAATAGTGTAATAAGAAGCCTCATGCGACAAGCATCCCCTACTGGCAAAAACAGGAAGTGCCCTACGACAATAAAACTGACAAAACAAATCGATCACAGAGATAAGTTCTATTCATATAACAATTATTAGACATTTTTAACTCAAAAACATGGTAGAGATCATTTGAAACTGTTGTTTTCCTACAAAAAATGTGAACTCTTTCTTCATATGTTTGAATTTTAACTCAAAATCATTGCTTTTTAAAATGTGTTCTTTAACATGGTTTTAATCGTAATAAACTGAATTAGTAATTTCACATCTATGACACACTTCCCCTCAAAACAGATGTCCTGAAGCAGGGGTCTGCAACCTGTGGGTCTGGAGCCTCATGCGGCTCTCTGACTCCTTTTCTGTGGCTCCCTGTAGATTTGAAAAAAAAATATTAATGAAATAAAGAATTTTAATTTATGATTTTATTATTAAGAAATTATTTTTCTCATTATTTTTTTTCTTAAACTTTTTGCAAATTTAGGAATATAAATTCAAATTTCTTAAAGATTTTTCAAATTTGTAGATTTCTTTTTTTTATTATTTCTGCATTTTTCCCCCAAATTTTTGAAATAATTAAAAATGGAGCAAGTTTGTGAAAAGACAGTTTTTTATTTTTTTTATTTTTCATTTTTGCAAATTTATGAAATTTTAAAACAGTTTTAAAATTTAAAATATTTTGCCTTTTCAGCCATTTTTTTTAAATCACAAACTTACTGAAATATCTTATTATCTATTTATGAACTTTATATTACATAGTTTTCTAAATTTGTAATATTTGCAAATGTATTGAAAATAAAAAAAAACTGATACATAACATGTACAATGTTAGAAACACAAAATCTCCTCGTTCAGCTAATTATCCACTAGATTTTTAATATGTTTCAAATTTATACACTTTTTGTCTTTATTGTGAAGATAAAGTAGATTTTGTGGCTCCTGAATAACTTTAATCCAGGTGAGCTGAGAAAAACATGTCTCCTATGAAAGTAAAGGTTGCAAACCCCTGTCCTAAAGTCATCACAAAATGTAACCATTACTATCCAAGAAATGTTAGCAACCAATTGTCAAATGTAAGATGCAGCTCTCAATCCTGTAACATACAAACGTCATGTCTATTTGTTCAAAAATGAGTGGTTAGCTTGTTCAGAAGGCCAAAAGGATATGCTTCGTAAATGCCAACAATAAACTTCTTATCCATCCATGAAAATATACGTTGATCTTGAAAGAACTCAGCTTCTTCCAGAGGGCCATGGGTGTATGAAACGTGTGCTGAAGCATGATGCTTTCTCAACAGTCCATGAGTGTATAAAATGTATGAATGCATAAACTCACAGTGTTTTAAACTCAGTTTTTCAGATACATGACAGAATTGATTGAAAATAATCTGTTAATAGTGAATATCAGGGTATTTGGCATATTTTGAGTGTTTTATTTTCTCAAGAAAAGAATTTCAGAGAATCTCATGATGGACGGCGTCTCTTTAAATCTTAAAACCAACCAAATGGTTCAGAACAAAGATCCAATCATGAAAGAAGAGTAAAGATCAAGTTAGACCCAAGTCACCTTAGAGAGGCTTAAAAAAATACTTAATTAAAGACACTTTTTTTGTCTCATTAGCTTTGTCAACCAAGTGTCTTACTTAAGTTGTAACAAATTTAAGGAGGAAATTGCAAATAAGTTGCAAAAAAAAAAAAAACTTTGTGAAAGGCTGTTGAGAAAATCTCATTCTCTCACAGTTTAAGTTGTTGACGGATGTGTGAAAGAATCACACTAGCACAGTTAACCAAAGATGCCACTTTTTTAATTATTGTCATATTTTCATGAGATTCAGGCTGTAAGTAAACACGCGCTAAAGAAGGAGAATCATTACGATGAAATGTGTTTCATGCATTTTGTCTTTTCTTCAATTTAGGAAGGAGTGCAGCTGTTTCTGCAGTTCAACAGATTTTGGATTAGCATGCTGTTGTTGTTTGCAAACATTAACTGACTTAGAACAAGAGACTTTAAAGTGTATGTTTTCCCTGTTCGTCTCTGTATTTGCATGTTTTATCGATCCCGTGAGAAAAAGAGGAAATGCTAAGGAGCATCTGTTTCAGTATTTAGTAAAACAGTGGAAATAACACTGATTTATTTTAATCAGAGTGCAAGGGAAGATGTCACGTTCAATAGTTCTGTTTGTCTTCACACGTTACTTCCCTGTTTCTGCACCATGCAGAGTGAACAGTGTGACATCCCTCCCTCCCAGCCACCATCGCCACTATCTCCTCCGCCGCCGCCTTCGCTGTGGTCTCTCATTTCTCCACAGACAGCCTTGAAAGTGTGCGCACTGTGACATTTTGGGGACAGGCACACTGACGCCTTCAGTCATGGCCTTGAGTTACGTCGTCACAAATTGAGACAAGTGTCAGACATGTATAAATTTATCATCAAATTAGCACTTTGACATCAAGTGTTCTGCTGCCGAGCCTGCGTGTACATACTGTGTAAGTGAAAAGAAGAAATGAGGCGTGTGTTCACTGCTGACTTCACATGACCCTCGGCTGCCGTGTGTGTTGCTTCAGTGCCTTGTCTTGACTAAAATGAATGTCTTTAGTGGTGAGGGTGTGAGATCAGGTATGGTGCGTTCAGTGCCTCCAGAGGAGAACAGCACTGTTTGCTTTAGAGGACACCGAATCGTTCATTCTGTCTGCGCCCTCCAAAATAAGAGCTCAGAACAGCTCTCTGTGCTAAACTCATTTTGCATCACAATGACAGATGTGTGGTTTTATAATAATGTCATTTACACATCTGTCATGACGGGAGAGGAAGTCAAGCATTGCTGAAAATGATCCACTCTGTGTGACCTCACATGGACACACTACAGCGAGAACATTCAACCTTTAAAATAAAGAGGTTCAGTGCTTCCAGCACCTTTTTCTGTCATCTAAAGAGTGAGCTTTCTCTCATCCACTGAGGGGGACCAACATACTGCAGCATAAACAGTCAGCGGCTCCATCCATACTCGTGCAAATATTGACTATCACAGTACACTGAGCTCAGCTACTGTACGGTACATGGCAGGATGATGAAAACAGATGGTGCTAGTAAGAGCTACATGGCTCTACATGGCCGCACAGAAACTCCATGTTGCAGACTTGGCTGAAGGTAACAGAAGTCTGCACACAGGAACGCCGTTTAAAGGGGTAGTTTGGCTTTTAAAGTGGGGCTGTGTGAAGCTCATTCAGGAGTTAGATGTGAAACAGAGCTCATCACACAAGCTCCAAGTAGCTTCTCATTTGTAACAATGACCCAGAATATAATTAAAAGAAAAAAAAAGAAAGTAAAAAAATCTTGAAATGTAGTCAAAAAAACGCTGCAGCAAAACCCAAAATATAACAAGTTGTTAGTGTGGCTCCAACACTTCGATGGGCAAATACTTCATACAACCCCCCCCCCCCCCTCAAAAAAAAACAAAAAAAAAAACAACTAGACTATCCCTTTAAAGAAGTCTTTAAGGGCTGGGATTTGTGCCACTAGAAACTGGATCTGATTTAGAACTGTTGAACTGTTGAAATTGAATTTAAAGATGCTATGAGGAGGATCTGTTTTAATTGGACTGCCTCGCCACCTACTGGCCTGGAGTCTCATGCAAACTGTCGTAAATAGTACAGTTACGAAGTGCTACGGTTTAAAACTTGACATCAAGCAAACGTCGTAGCAGCCGGCTATATGTATCGCTATCGGCAGCCAGGTGCTTTGATGTATCTGTAGGTTAACAGACAACTGTTGTGGTACTGTCAGTTTGTATGTAGTTTAGTAGCCGTCTGTGTTTAGCGCTACTCACACTTTAGTCCTACTTTGACCTTATACTCCCTATCAGCAGACTGTCTGCTACAATTTGGTGTTAGTTGCAGGTTTGTACGACAATTTGTTTCCTGACATTGTTGAAAATTATGATGACCCAGTACATATTTCATATTCCAGATCTTAGTATCCAGAATATTGCCAGGATCTGGATCCTACTTTTATATCTGTCAGAAATTATAGTGACAGCCCTATCTCACAATGATAAAGAATTCCTTTAAAAAAGTCTTGAATCCAGATGGTGATCCAGATCACCTCCAAAATGTAACCGCCTCTTTCTTTTCTCATTTTGAACATTTCCTGAAGATTTCATCAAGATCCGTTGGTTAGTTTTTGAGTTATGTTGTTCACAGACAAACAAACAAACTCTCCCAAAGACAAAACCTCCTTTGTGGAGGTAATAAATTCAATTTCAGATCATGCTTTTCAAACCCCCAAAACCAAGCTTCTTTTTATAAATGTGGTTTATATTTCAGATCTCACAATACATGGATGGGGTTGACTCAGCTTCATTTTTTCTTGGCTGTGACTGCAAACATGGAGCTTGTTTTTATATTTAGCATTGCATGCAAATGATTTTGTGCCATTTCATGGAACTGCAAAGTTGCAAACTCTACCCGCCTGTTTCATTTTTTTTACCAAAACATAAAACAAGTCAGACTGGAGCTCTATTTTTTCCTTGACAGACATGCACTGCTGTGCAGGAGACAGCCGAGCTCTCCCCCCTCTCAGAGGACAACACTGTACTCCTATTACAGAAAAATACAGGAACAGAACCAAACCTGCAAACACTGTACACAGAAGTTCTTTCTGCACCTCTGGACACACCATTAGCCTTCGGTCTACATTACACTTCAAGTTCTGGACAGTATGACAGGGCTACAGCCGCCTTCAGCTATGATAAATGATTCAAAAACAGTCCTCTCAGTAATGTTTCGCTTTCTTTTTGAGCTGTGACAGAGCATTATCAAACACATTATATTGACACTGATTATGATAGCAGCCGCAGAGAATAAAATGTCCTGAGGCTGGAAAGGAACTAAAGCGATTAGCATTTTAACCCCAGTCACAAACAACAAAGTTTGCCACAAATAACTTTTGTAGAAAACAAAGTGATGCACACATCATAAAGAGGAAATGTGATTTCACAAAATACATCTCTTAGCGTGTAATGGAGTCCCTACTGATAAGATTTGATATCAGTTTCCTTTACAGGAACAAAAAAAGATCATCAGGAAATCAAATCAAACATCCAAATGGTAAATGTTATGTCTCCAGTTAATGGAATGAGTTCAAAACAAAGAGAGTTTCTGTAAATGTTGTGTTCCTAAATGTTACTCACAGATGGAGGAAAGGACAGAGCTGATAACATTAGCTCCTGGATGGAGGTAGAAATGATGGATTACATCCATCAGAGGCAGCAGTTTGTCTGAGCTGCTTTTTAGTTCTTGGAAACAACAGCGGACGGCGACTTTCTGGAAAGACAAACCTGCTGGAGGAGGGACAGCAGAAGCAGCTGGACTGTGAGAAACTGCTCCAATAAACAACCCCAACAAACAAGTACACATGTCGGCCCACAAATGATGCAGAGGGTTAATGGGGCGGGGAGCGGAGAATGTGTTTCTTGCACACCGGGAGGAGAGGAGTGAGAAATCATTCAGCACAGGCAACAAAATATGATGACACACTTTTTTGGACAACTGGTGAAAAATCAAATCTCAGCGGTGGTGTCCTAGATATTGTATCTGAGTGAGTGGCAGACATTTGAGCGGCCAGTACAGATCCACGGCTCTCACCTGATTTCATCAAGGGACAGGAAGAAAAGCTGCTGTTCTTCTGGTGCTGTCGATCCATCACAGCCGGCATCGAACCAAAACCAGGCGTCCCTCCATGGAGGACTTCTCAGACACTTCCTGTTGTTTACTGGGAGGAGGAGACAGTGAAGTTAGCGTTGGCCTGTGTAAGCAGACTGTCTGAAACAATGACACAGCAGACGATCTGTTATTAGCTTCCCACTGATCTCATTTACAAAGTGATTGGTTCTGTGTAATGTCGGCGTGCCCTGCTGAGACTCACAGACTGAGGCACACCCAGGAGGGTCTCTGCCTTTGTCTGGTCCTCCTCATCCTCACTCATGCTCACTCAGCCTTTGTGCACAGAAGCTATCACACTACAACAGGATTCCACACCCAGAGGTGTTGCTAGAAGAGCAGGTGAAGTTTAGCGTCTGACAATGAGCCAATCAAAGCTCTTCATGCTGCAGAGTCTGAGAGCACAAAGTGGATTACTGCAGCTGCTGATCTCTTTTAACAGTCGGGTTAGGAAAGGTTGCTTTGTCAAATGTCCATCCATGAAATGATGTAAAAAGTTCACACTGCCTCGTTAACGAGAGATGAGGCTGGACTCCAGAGTTTTGTTTTCTTTTGGTGGGTGTAAGAGAAAACTATTTGTCATCTGTGCTTGTTTATAGCCAGGTAGTAGCCCTACTTATGGGAGGAGCCATAAGATATAGTCCCATCCATATTATAGTCAAAGATAAATCACAGTGTTTAAGCGCTAAACACTATGGAGATTAACAAGTTGGCTGCAGGAACACCCAATACCACACACTGTAAAGAGGATGCACTTTTATATAACTCACTTTTTTTCAAAATTATCAAACCTGCAAGTTTTGATCATATGACTCCAGAAATAAACCAGACGCATTTTTTATGGAGCTGAATAAAGGCCAAAAGTTTTGTAAATTAAAAAATAATAATAATAATAAATTTAAAAAATGATAAAAATTAGCATAAGCAATTATTTTTCACTTCAAAAAAATCTGCTTTGATGTGTCACAGCTCCAGGATCAGGCATAAAAAGGAGCCTTGTGCATCTGATGCAGAGGGTTTCAACTTGCTGCAGCTGGGATGCATGGGTCACCAATAGTAAAGTTGCACACATTGCAAATAACATTTCTCCACATTTAGCTCTAAAACTTCAGTTTTTCTGCAACTTTAGAGAAATATTTGTGAAACATTTGTCAAATTTGATATAGAAATTTTGAATGTTTTATCTGTGTGTTAAATGTTATATATAAATGTTGTAAATAATGTCAATAAATAAATGATTCTTAATATTTAGCTACATTTCTAAACATTTAGTTTTTATTCCAAATATTAAGTTAAGGTTTATAAATATTAAACTAAGAATAAATATTTATCTAAGATTTCTAAATCTTAAGTCAAGATTTCTAAATATTTGCAAAGGTTTCTAAATATTCAGTCAAGATTTTTACATTTTGAGCAAAGGTTTCTAAACATTGAGTTAAGATTCTAAATATTGTGCAAAGATTTCTTAATATGACGTCAAGATTTCCAAATCTTGAGGTATGATGATATCTAGCTAATTTGCAAATTCACACTCCTGCCCACTTAAAGTACCAAAATAAAAGTTCGAGGAAGCAGTTTTGAGAATGTCAAGCTCTACTTCTTCGATGTTGGCCACAAGATCCTCAACAGCGCTATTACAGCACTTGGTTTGTTTCTTTTTTAACAGCTGATTTGTTTGACTTTCTCAAAATCCGGCTTGGCTGGATCACTTCCTCTAACTTTTAGTTTGATGCTTCTGGCTGGCAAGATTGTGAATTCTCAGATTATCTTAATATTTAAAAATCATACCTCAAGATTTAGAAATCTTGACTAAATACTTAAAAACCTTATCAAATATCTAGAAATCTGTGTTCAAGATATAGAAATCTCAGGGCGTATTCAGACTTGGACTCTTTGGTCCACTTTAAACAGACCAGGGTTCGTTTCCCACGCTGGTGTGGACTTTTCATGCAGGTGTGAATAGACACAAACGAACCCTGGTGGGGACCAAACAACCGGACCGAGACCCACTTTTTGAGGTGGTCTCGGTCCGCTTCCAAACGAACTCTGGTGTGGTTCGTGGTTCTCCTGTGCAGGTCTGAATACAAACCAAGGTCCATCCAAACTAACTACAGGATACATATGCCTTTTGGGCCTATAAAGCCACCATAACCTAACCGTCTTTGGTTCAAACCTGATCCTCCGTCCTCTGTTTAGCCACGCTGTTGCTAGCATGTTGTGGGTCAGGACACGCAGAGCATAGCGTCACCTTGCTGTGCGCATTCGTCTTCGCTGTTCCAAAATTTGAAATGGTGTTGTTAAGTCTTCTTTGAAGGAGCTGCTCTTGAAACTGAAAATGATTTTGCAGCTCTAATAAGAGCACAAACACACATGTTTACCTCCAATATCCGGGTCTGTATTCTGTGTGCTGCCTTTGTTAGTGCACTGATCGTCACACACGTGGATGTGTTTACAGAATATAGTCCACTTGCAAAATGTACAATCTGAATACGAACCGGACCAATCGAGTGGACCAAAGAACTTTTCTTGTCTAAATTTAGCCTTAGATAGATATTTAGTCTTAGCTAAATATTTCTCTAAATCTGCAGGAAAAGTGATGTTTTAGAGCAAAACGTGGAGAAATGTTGTCTTTTTTTTTTGTAGTGTGTGCAATTGGTGCCCGATAGGGATGCAGTTGAACTCATACAGATTGAAGTTGGTGGGAGTTGATGCATTGACTTAAATAGAAACCAGTCAGATTTGGTGCCATGACTGGACTAGAGACTCATTCACTGTATTTCAGGGCAAAGCTGAGTTGACTGACAGTTGGGCTGAAGTCCCGCCTCTTTTTTTGCCTCATCCACCAAATGAAGCTAGGTTCAGTTCAGTATCTCAAACATGACCTCTGTCAACGATGGGCCTCAAATCTCTGCACCAGAAACTGATGAGTGAGGTCACAGAGATGACATCCATTTATACAGACTATGGTCTTAACACGTCCTCTGTGTACTGTGTTTTCTTTTGAAGGTCTCTATAAGAGACTTATGGCTACAGCACAAACCTTAGCACAGTGTAGTTTCTAATCAGGACTGTGTTTATGAGATTGAGACATAATTGTTGAAATTAAAAGCTGCTAAATTGTGATTACATTGTTTACTTCCCACCGTTAGCTCCACTTTTCAGATGTCATTCAGCTCTTATTATTATGTTTTTAGTTTTGGTCTTGTTCTTTTACCAGATTTTTTTTAACATGACTTCATTTCAATCTGTCACTTCCTGATAATTTATTGAAACAGAATCATAGAAATCCAACAGAGTGATCATTTTTTATCAAAGTGAGTTTGTTTATCAGAGCAGAGTTTTGTTTTCTCCCATCAGTTTTCAGATGAGGTTTCAAACAGAGGTTGCACCGCTGTGCCGCCGCCCTTTGTGTATCATCCGAGCGGCCGGTCTTATCTGTGACCTTTTCCAGAGGGCCCCGTGCTCTGAGATTCTATCTGCTTCATGAAAAAGGAACAAATGGGCAGTTTAAATTTGGACTGAAATTGCCTCGATATTGTCTTAGCCTTCGGATGGGTTATTCAGTCAGAGAGAGGAGTTGTTTTCTCTTTACCCGTCTCTCTTGGGTATTTCAGTGATTTATTTTGTAGGCAATTTTTCATTTTGCTATCACTGCCTCTGCAACTTTTGTGTTTTCATTGTCCTTGACATTCTTTTGTACCTTAGTGACTTTGTATCTCAGCAGCCAGTTTAAAGCAGGAGCATCAGAGTTGGTCAGAAAATCCTGAAGCCCCGTGCTTTGAGTGCAACAGTTTCCCCCCCTCTGGATAAGATACGGTGTTTATGTGTTTATTAATCACAGTCTCGTTCAAATGTCCCTTTCAGTTTGGAGAAAGAAACAAATAGAGGAGGCGTTCGTGCACAGGAGGCAGAAAAAGGGAGCTGAGTAAGAGCTGGAGGAACAAACAGAGGCAGGGGGATGAAGGACTGTGCAGAGTAAACAGGGAAATAGCAGATGAAAGCTCGACGATGTTGGGGGATTTTCTGGAAGTGATTGGCTGTCTTTGTGGCCTCAGGTTTTTATAATCCCATCCTGTGATGCTCTAATCTCTCCTTTCTTTTGTAGAAAGTAAATACCCTGATTACATGGGGCAAAGCTGACGACTTGTTATAAAAATGGAAATGAAGAGCAGAGAGAAGCCCTTTTTATTAAATACTCGCGTTCCTATACATCCCCTGTCAGGCCACATGGCACCCACACGATTAGCATGAAGATAATCTCAGCGCAGTGCGTGGGACCTAAAGGCTCATTCAGGAACTTTGAGACACTCACAAAACAGCACAGCAAACAATAATAGCTCTGGATTTTCTCACCCCAGCTTCCTGTCAAGATGTTTTCAGTGGGCTGTAATTAAATGGAAGAATTAACAGTGATTGTACATTTTATCCTCTCCTCACTCCCGTTTGCTGATCTGTTTCTTCTGTTTTTTTTTCTTCCATCTGCTCCATTTTTGAGACACATTTCCCTGTCTCCTTTTTTCCCTTTTAAAAGCTCTTTATAATAAACCATTTCCAGATGAAAATGAAGCGTGAGTGAGAGCGGCTTTGCAGGATGAAGGTCAGAGGATCTTGCTAAAGGGAGAGACGGGCTCATTTGCATCTCTCATCTCACATCTCTCAGCGTATAACGCAGACAGTGAGCGTTAAAGCCCGCCACCTGTGGCCACAAATGCAGATGAGAGTGTGCATTGAAACATTAGCATGATTATTGATTTTCTTCTCGTTCATTCATTGTTGAACCGCAGAGCCCCTGTCTGGGGTCAGCTGTGAGCCTTAACATTAATCATTGAGGAGTAGAGCTGAGGAATGCATCAATAACACACACCTGATTTATTATATGTTTCAGATATTTATGGATTTTTGTAGAAGTAAACAACAGTCTGTATAAAACATTGACAAAGCATCAGCCACCTTGAGTGAAGCCAGAACTCCTAGAGCTCCCCCTAGTGACATAAAAAATATCAAATACATTTTGATTTTTCTGTCATAGTTAGATGTAATATGCTTTATGTGTCCCTCAATTGTCTCTTGATACCAGATGATAAGTGTTCTCCGTTAGGGGGCGACATGGGGAAAATATGGTAGGGTGTTTTAGTAGCAGGATCAAGGTCTGGATTTTATCAGGAGTGTTTTTCATGTCCAGACTGTTTTGACTTGCAAAAAATACTTTTAGCCCCAAATATCTCTTTCTTCTTTATTATGGAGCTGTCATGCTAGCAATCCATACTGTGCCCAACCCTTAAGTCTAGTTTAGCCCCGTTTCCACCAAGAGATTCAGTTCAGTTTGTCTTGGTATGGCACGCATTTTACGAAGTTTCCACTGCCTAATTCCAGGACAGAAACCCAAATAACCATAACTGGGACCCTTCCATAGGGAGACTAAAGCTGTGTTTCCACCAAGCAGTCCGGTTCAGTTCAGCATGGTTTGGCACAGTTTGGTACAGTTAAGTCTGATGCCGTTTGCGTTTCCACAGTAAACTGTGCTCTCTCGTGGTAGGCTGCATGTAAGCTAGATACCGAAAGCCGCAGCTGTTAAATAATGTTGTGATGCCGTAGCAGAGCGACACAGTTTACCCCGCTAATAAATCCAACAAAAAAGAAACTCACGATACATTAAACAAAGAGCACAGATGAAAGACATGCAGCATTTCGTCCTCTCTGTGATTGGCATGCAGCTCTTTGATACAAAGAACAATCAAGCTTTGTTTCAGAGAAGTCTGTGTGCTGCCAGAAGAAATGCAGCCGCTGTTGGGGTAAGTGACAATTCTTTCGACCAATCAACGGTCTGCAGTGTTGTTGCTCCACCTTCCGAGAGCGGATCCGTTCAGTCTGGCACCCATACGAAAGGGTCCCAAAAAGTGGGACGGCTCATCTGGGTTATTTGGGGATCTTTCCTGAGATTAGTCAGTGAAAATGCCACAAAATGCATGCCGTACCAAGACGAACCGAACCGGTCTGCTTGGTGGAAATGCCGCTTTTGTTTACCGGGTCGTAATTTTCTGCTTTGCTGGATTTTTTATTAAGGTCCACTGTGCTATGGTGTCATGCTATTATTTTACTGATGCAGCTATTGGCACCTGACTTACATGCTAACTACCACCAAGGGGCAGGGTTAGCTGTGGAAACGCTAACAGGACCAAGCTTAACTGATTCAACCCGGACATGATTCACTCCATGCACAAGCACGAGTATGCAGCCTTCAAACCAATCCGCAAAGAGCGCTCCCACCTCAGCCTGTTGACACTGTGGTAAAATTATAAAGCTTCATTTCCACCAAGCGGTCCAGTTTGGTTTGTCCTAATACGGCACACATTTTGTGGTGTTTCCTTTGACTAAAACTGGGGCAGGTCCTAAAATTAGTGACTTATACCATCCCACCTTTTAGTACCCTTCTGTCGAGGTACTACACATAGCAATCCAACCCCAGAAGGTGGAGCTAGAAACACTGCAGTCAATTGAATGGTTGGAGAAACAGTCACTTCCTGTGCAACTGTGGTAATAAAGAAACAAAGCTTGATTGTGCTTTGTAACAAAAGCCACGTTTCCACCAAGAAGACCGGTTCGGTTCGTCTCGATACAGCGCGCATTTTGTGGCGTTTCCACTGACTTATCCCAGGACAGATCCCCAAATAACCGAGACGAACCGTCCTACTTTTTGGGACTCTTTCGTATGGGTGCCAAACTGAACCAATCTGCTCTCGGAAGGTGGAGCTACAACACTGCAGACCGTTGATTGGTCAAAAGAATCATCACTTACCCCGACAGCAGCTGCATTTCTCCTGGCGGCACACAGACGTCTCTGAAACAAATCTTGGTTGCTCTTTGTATCAAAGAGCTACATGCTAATCCCAGAGAATACAGATGTCTTCCATCTATGCTCTTTGTTTACTGTGTCACGTTTTTCTTCTTCGTTGGTTTTATTAGCGGGGTAAACTGTGTCGCAGTGCTACAACGTCACGCTATTGTTTAACAGCTGCGGTTTTCAGTATCCGGCTTATACACCGCCTACCAGGAGAGGGCACAGTTTGCTGTGGAAACGCAAACGGGATCAGGCTTAACTGTACCAAACCGTGCCAAACCGTACTGAACTGAACCTGGCTGCTTGGTGGAAACGCAGCTAAAGAGCCACATGCCAATCACAAAGAGGACGAATTGCTGGGTGTCTTCCATTGTTGCTCTTTGTTTACTGTGTCACGTTTACTGCAGAAACCGAACAGGATCAGGCTCTACCCAAACTGGACTGCTGGTTGGAAACAGGGCTTAAGTATCTGTATAAGGTTGGTCTTGGTAGTCAGGAATTGATGATAGCAGTGAGAAATAATGGACCCCAACCATCTCTGATAGAGAAAAGTGGAGCAACAGCCCATCCGACGACAGCAGAGCTTGTGAGAGAATCGCAATGAAGTCACTTAAAGCAGAAGTTAGTGCCTGTTTTATCAGAGGGAATAGATTTTTATGTCATCATATATGTTTTCAGGCAACATACAGAATGAATAGCGCTATCATCACATACAAGTTAACATGTTTTATTTAAATGACCCACTTATGCAGAAAAGAAAGCCTTGGCTGTTATTGCCTTTCATCCTGGTACCTATGAAATATACAGCACATGTTTGAATGGGTCTCTGATTGCTCTTCATGAAGCCTCTCCAGCAACAACGTTCTGCCTGCGGTGTTTTGATGGGAAGAGCCTCACATTAGCTCCATATATTCCCTCTGTATTCATGAAGCGGCTGGCAAAATATATTCATGCTGAAACCGCCTCCCAAGAGGAAAAAGAGGTTTTAAAAGGCCATGATAGCTGCCGTAGTCCATTACTGTGGAAGAAATAGAAGTGACGTGCTGACTCTTCCTTGGGCGCTCTCATTTTCTTTGTATGAAGTTTCTTGATTTCCACAAACTCACAGGCTGTGTTTTGTCTTCTACTCCTCGGTTACAAGAGGAACATCAGGAAGCTGTTTAAATGCATGGCAGTGGAAGTTAATATGTCACTCAATCATCCACACTGTGGTTTTTAATTCAATAGATTTGTCTTATTATTTCTGCCCTATAGCTCTCTAACCATGTCAATCATTCCCCTCTGGTAATATCTCACCCTTATTTCCTCCCCTGCTACTTTCCCTGATATTATTCAGCGCTGCAGCTCAGGGTTGGAAGGATGAGCATAAATACTGATGGGAGCTGTAAAAATTAACGGCCCAGTGTGTGTTTGGCAAGTGTCACAACTTGTGGAGAACAACATGATTGGTGTGATTCAGACTAGAGGATCAACAATCGAACAAACTGTGCAGTAAACTGTCTTAATGCTGGTGTGAATACTCAGAGTACGTCTCTAATTGGCACAGCATCATTAGATTTACATGTTCACATGGCAAAGAGGTTACCTTATAATCATGTTAACATTAAAGCTTCAATATGCAGCTAAAAATATACAGCGTCTTTGAATTTGAGCGTATTCGGGTGCCAAGATTTACCTCCCACAGCCAGGTCTCCCCTCAGGCGAGTTATTATGCAACAGAAGGTGGACCGGCGATGATAGGCAGAGTGTGCTTCCTTTTCCTCGCCTCACTGTCTTTAGAGAACAGCCAGTAATCTCACTCTCTAATTTGAGGCTTTGGAGACTGGTAGAAAAACACCAGACCACTTAAAGACCCTTTCACCCCCCTCTGACAGCGTTTTGTTTTCGCTCCATTACAGGAAGCAGTGTAACCAGAGGCGGCTTTGACCCTGCTCACGCTATGAAAGTGTCGTTTGTTACACGCGCAGAAAAACTGCGAGAGGGAGAGAGACAGGGAGGGAGCTGAGAAGAAAAGATAAGTTTCTTAGTGATTCCTTCCCCACGAGGAGTTTCTCTGTTGTCACTTGAACAAACGGTCCCACCAGAATATATTATTGACTTGTCGAGACTGTGATACTGTTTTAATCCAGTCTGGTGAATCCTAATCTCCTCTTGTTCAGCTAAAATATTGTAGATTTAGTTGACACTGAGGAAAAGCGGCGCTCCTTTTTTCATCTTACTGTTTGTATCGTGCTGCTAGTTCTCCATCAGATTCACTGAGCACTGTTTTATTTTAAGATATGAGACACACCTCAGACTACCTGTCAAAATTTTATTATTATTTAACAATTTATCAAGATTTGTATGTTGTCACTGGCAGCACTCACATTTAGAAAACATGTCAACCATGTCTTCACAGTTTGAAGGACTCATCAGTCCAATCAACAGTGTTGTGCCATCTCACACAAATAGTGAGCTAGCGCAAAGTTCAGTTCACACCAATTAAAATGAACTCGTTCACATTCATTTTTTCGCTACAAGTTCTCTTTTTCAGCAGAGCCAGCTGTGCTTTAATCCATATCCCTCGAGCTAATTCCCTAAATATATGAATCTGTGTATGCTGTTATAGGACCGCAGACGGCACCTTTCAGCATGTCTCACCCCTTCTCCGTTCTGTCGGTGTACTTAAAGGGGACATATCATGCTGACATTAACACTTACATATAAAATAATAAAGTTGAAAACAAGACCTTCCACCCCCTGAATTTTCAAAAACTGAGATATTGTATTTTTTCTGATTTCCTAGAACGAGATTTGATGCCTCTGAAAATAGGTCATTGACATTTGGCTGCGAGATTTCAAACGTTGTGACGACATGAGGATCCTTTCGTTTTATTGGAGTAATCTGATAAAGCAGCTCCTCCTCTGGGATGTCAGTTAGTCACACAACCGCCACCGAGGGATACACCCACCAAGAGCCGAGTATAAATACAGCTCCCTACTAGCTCTGGCTAACTTGTCTGAGTGCTAACATAGTGACGAACTGACGGTAGAGGCGATCTTTAGAGTACACTTTCAGCATGATGGATAAAACAGACAGAGAAAAGTGAAGGAGCAGGATGGAGCCCTGTTATAGAAATAGTTTATTGGTGAAGTCTGCCTATATTTCCATGTATAAACTATACATGTTACAGTACCGCTTTGACTCACCACACTGAAGCGTCCTGAGATGATCTGTGTCGAGGTGGATTTTCTTCCTCCTGAGCAGCAGAACCGTCCGGGTCTGACTCGGGGTCCAATACAAAAGGATGTATCCTATACTCTGCCATTTTATTAGTGCTATCAATGCTATCTTACGGTGAAGTTTTGGCAAACAGCAAACTCGCTCGGTCTGCCCCATTCAATATGGTGATTTTGTAAATACTGCCATGCTGCAAAAACCGCCCCCTGGCTCTACCCCCCCGCCCCTCTGATAGAACTGACCAATCAGAGCACAAAGGACTGTGACGTTGCGAGGTTACTGGAGGTCATTCTCCAAACGGAGCGTTTCAACGAGATCTTCAGAATGGCCTAAAATGAGGATATTGAGAATGCTATTGTGGGGCAATGAAGGAACTAAATGACTTGTACTGAGGGCAGAAATGCTTTACAGGCATCCTAGTCTGGCATAGTGAAAAGGAGAAACAAGCATGATATGTCCCCTTTAATGATTTAACTCGCATTCCCCTCGACAAAGATCAGAGGGCGCTGTCTGTCTTAGACTTCTCTTGTTCTACTTCGTTGTGTCTGCTGTTAAATTGAGTTGTGTAGACACAGCAGCATGGGAAGATTTTGCAGTTAAGAATGTTCAACCAATTTTTCCCACGAGATCACAACACAGGGGCAGCTCTCAAGAGAATATTTGGCGACCGTTTCGTTTTTTTTTTAATCCTTTTAAGATTGTCTTTATCTAATGTTGATTGATCATCCCTTTTTCTCTCTGCTCCTTGTGTGTGTGTCTTCATGGCTGCTCTGCAAGCCACAGAGAGGCATGATAGACACATTTGAGTGTCTCCTTTAATTACTGTAAAACCACAAAGATAAGATTTGCTCTCTCTAGAAAAATAGATGAGAAACAAAATGTTGCAGCTTTAAAAGTGGAGCATTTTTTAAAGTACAACCCTTGTCAGTGAACTCTTAAAAACAAAAATATAATGACTGTCTGTTTTAAATGGAATGGACAGGGCATGTTTTTAACATCTCTGACAATAAGTCAAAAGTAACCAGAGTCAAATTTCCCTTTGTTCTCCTTCAGACAGAAGATGAAAGCTAACAGGGTGAGGATGAAATCACTAAAAGCGTGATGAAAACAGCCGTTAATAAGCGTTATTGTCTTGTGTTCCTCGGTCAGGTTTGACGCCAGCTCTGATATTCTTTGCAGCAGATCTCTTTTGCCTTTGTGCTATGAATTTGTGTGTGGGCGTTTGTTAGTGACATGGGAAGAGGATATGAGAAGAGTTGACATTGTACACTTGGCTGTTGTTCCCACCAGACGGGGTGTTAATCATGCATATTTTGCCAGCATCTGCTGTGATGCATCATTTCGCTCATTATTCTGTGAAGCTGGGCCCGGCCTTAACTGTAAGTGCAGCCATTGCTTAGATACAGACTCCTGCACCGCTCATTTATTGGCTGATCATAGACAGAGGTGGGCACAGTTCATCAAAAATGTTAACTCTGTTAACGGTTTATCTGTTAAGTGATGATTGATCAGGGCTGTTAAATAAACAGAAGTTAGCAATGATGCTGTAATAAACCTGCTGAAAGTCTGATGAACATCTGTGCTCAGAAACAGGCGGTTAAAGGATTAATTCAAACACATCATATCCATAAAGATCCACTCATCACTTCAAACCAGCAAAGGTTGTATCTACTTCTGAAGCTGCCTGTGAACCGTCTGATCATGTAAGAGCCTGGTTTGGATCCTTCATCTTTGCGAAGGTAAACAACTTCAGCAAAGAGGCTCCAAGTGCCAAGAATTTAAGCTTTTTTTAGTGATCCATGCAAAAATTAAGGTCTTTAAAGTTTATTTAAGGTATCAGTCAATCAACAAATGAAAAAGTGTCAGATTTAAAAAGGTTTCCCCGGCTTTGATCGTGGGATGGTTTCGTAAGAAGTGGGTAAGGTCAAGCAAAGACTGCTTCTGAAAGAGCTCCATGTCTTACTTTCCGATAACTTCTGCCCAGTTTTGATTTTACTTTTGATGTTAAAGAATTCCCTTAAGCAAATATAGGTTGAAGTGATGGATCATCATTTAATTACAGCCCTTATTCAAATTCAGGCTGCTTGCCAGAGCTTTAGGCCTATTAGCGCTGTCATACCTGAATGAATTCACCGCTTAAGATCAAACTGCTTTTTGCTCAAGGCATCAGAACTTATACACAGAAAGTTTAGTATCAAATCCATCTTTTTGTTCAAAATTGGCATGAAGTCAGAAAATTATGTTTCTTTTTTTTCTGTGGTAAAACTCCAGATGAGTCAGCGTTGAAAATATCCACACTAGTAAACTTCTTCAAATCCCCTCCGTGCACCTTTAGAAGTTTTGAAGTGTAGCGTGCTCTTTATTTGCTTTTTAAAACTCAATACGAGGAAACTGTGGTAGCAAAATGCAGAAGCCTATTTTCTGGATGGAACTGAATTTCAGTCCAATTTAACTGTTTCTATAAAGCTCATTTAAGAACAATAAAGGCAAGCCAAAACACTTTAATCAGTGCAAACTGCAGAAACCTAATCTTTAAATATCCTTGTAATGAAAATAGTTTTAAAACTACACAGAAAAACTATCAAATGAAAATTCTCAATTTAAACTCTGTAAAACAATCCTTAAATGAACAAAGATCAGTGTAAGGAAGCCAGTAAGGGACATGTGTCTCCACCAACTTCATCAAAGGCCTGATTGAAACCAATAAGCTCAGTAAGGCAGTCAAAGTGAAAGTCACATTTAAAGCATGTGAAACTGGATTTTGGTCAGTTATGGACTCAGTTATTGGTGCATTTAGTTGGAACTTTACTTCCTGAAATTCAAAGAACTATGAGGAGCTTCTAAAAAAACATTTATTGAAAAAGTCTCCCTTCTTTATAAATGCCTTTTCATAATCCACATTTCAACTTCTTAAGACCTGAGCTTTTGTCTGGTGTTTTTAGTTGTTTATTTTTCACTAAAATGGATGTAATGTTGTGACTTCACCAGAAGATGATGTGGGCAGTGTCCCTACACTGCAAAAACTGAAATCTTATAAAGTGTTTTTGTCTTATTTTCAGTAAAAATGTCTTTTTAGACTCAATATGAGTCACATTCACCTGAAAAAAATTCTGTTTTTCAGTTCTGTGACGACAAAAATGAGGTTTGAATTGCTTGTAACAAGTAAAAAAAATCTGCCAGTAGAACAAGAGAAAAGTTGCTTGTATTGAGACATTATTCTAGTTTCAAGCAAATTTTCCTTGTTTCATTGGCAGAATTTTTACTTGTTTTAAACAACTTAAAACAAGACATTTTTCTGGACTGGTCAGGTGAATGTGGCTCATATCAAGTATAACAAGACAATTTTTACTTTAAATCAGATAAAAACACTTGATAAGATTTCAGTTTTTTGCAGTGTGACTGTGGCTATAAGGTCAAAGTATCAAAAAAAAATGAAGGATCATGGGTCTGAGAGGCAGAAATATAATGCCTACATATGTGAATGCTGGGTCTTAAAATGAGATTATCAGCATCAAAATAGGCTATTCCTAAATGCTACTTCTTGGGCTCCCAATCAGGTCGGGCAGGACCGAATGGATTTATGGCACGTCGAAGTCTCTACAACAACACCACACTGCTGACAAAGTTGAATAGTGAGAGGTTCAAGGTTATCTTTGTCATCCCTGCAAGAGGGCTAATTGTCTTGAAGTCAGCAATTTGGTGAGTTTAAAAAAGTAATAGCAGCAGGAGCAAATGAATTTCTGAATGAGAGAAAAGATTGTTTCTTTCTCTGTTGAAAATTATTTCTTGGATTTATTTTGTAGTAATGGTGGATATGGGAGCCTAACTGTCAGACAGAAAAAGGACAGAAGAGCAGAAGAAAGCTAAACGAGAGAGTGATAGAGCACAAGCTAAAGGCCAAAACTCAGGCTAACCTGTCCGTCATAATTAGGGATGGGTACCAAATAAAGTACTTTTATAGGTACTGATGGAATTCTGTCAAAAGTGCCAGGTACCGATTCATGTAAAATCAAAAGGTGCCATGTTTAGGTACCTGAATGCATCCTTGTGGCTGTGAGGGAGTGGAAGAGTAGGCTATTTTCCATGCTGGACTTGAACTCAGCATTGCAAGGTCATATATTGGAGAATAAATATGCTAAATATGCTTTATTATTAAACAAATTGATATTTTTTTACCGCATTAACACAAAAATGCGTCGAAAAATTGGTACATTTGCGTACCTGTAACGATTGTCAGGTACCAGACATCTGTACCGTATCGTTTCAAATTAAAAGCTACACATTCGCAGTAAAAATTGGGAGCCATGTTACATTAGCTCTGCCTGGTGAGGTTGTAGTTGGCAGATGAGCACTGGTAGGCCAGGATTCACTAATTCATTGACTTACACATTACAGACACATCTCGGAGCACCAGGCTGTTAGTAGCACTAATAGATGGCTACTAAATTAAGCTACAAACTGACAAAGTTTGCTTGTTGTCACGTTTCAAACAACAAGGCTTTAACTGTTGATAAATACCTTACCTTGTTGCGTTGTATCCGGTAAAAAGTTGTCTTAAACAAAGAAAAGTAGTGTTAAAAAGAAGGTCCGATCTCTATTTCAAAAGCAAACACACGCCTTGTTCAGAGTCACGTTTTCACAATAGTGGGCGCACGACTCCAGGCCAAAGGTGTCGCTGTAATCCTGTTTAAGCAGATAGTCCTCACAGCCTCTTTAAAAACAAGAGAGTCCGAGATTTGATGCCAGCTAGACAGACCCAGGGTGTCTCAGAGTGACAGGTAAATGTGAGTGTCATCTGCGTAACACCCATACAAGATACCTCATGGCTAATAATGATAATATGCAATTAAAACTTGTAAACAACTACCTAATATTCCAACAAAGTTTGGAAGTAAAAACTACGGAAGATAATGGATAGTTATCAAAGTTGATCAATTATCTGAGAACTAAGAGGTCATGAATTTTAATGAAGTTACCGTTAATCAGCCTGGCCTTTAGTCTGACCGCGCACCGAGACGTAATTGAAACCACTAAACACTTCCATTGGATATCTTCAGAGACAAACAAACAGGACCTCCTCGGTGGAGGTAATGAATGAAACGCTCCACTGATGGATGGACGGGTGGGTGGGGCAGTCATGGCTAAAGAATGCCAGGGCCAAACCTCGTCCCAGAGCTGCCGTTATTAGTGGCTGCAGGCTGTTACCAGGCTCTTTCTTAACGCCACACTTTCTGCTCCTCGCTGTCTCGTTCCCCTCCACTTCACTGTGTGCGTGTGTGTGTGTGTGCGTGTGTGTGTGTGTGTGTGTGTGTGTGTGTGAGGGGCTTTGACTCCACATTTGGCAGTGCTGTAAATTGTTTCTGTCAGCTTAGATAAACGGACCCCTGGGTTTGTCCATCTTCCCCTCCACACACTCACACACACACCTTTCTACACAAATGCAAGCACAGACATGCACACACAGTCACTCTCTGCCACACACACACATACACACACAGGTATAGATTATGCTGTAATCAACCTGTGGAGGTTTATTCTTCCCTCTCTTGTTTCAGAGGCTTGTTTTCTTGTTTACCACACTAATAATACTCCGTCTCCCTCTGAGGAATCTGAAGGTTTTCCTTCCAGAGGCAGATGAAGAAAGATTTATTTATACTTTGCAGTAACGTGCAGCTGAAAAGGTAGAAAGGACTCTTCGATGAAGTCCCTTCCAAGATGTGTAAAAAAAAGGGATCTTTCATGAAGACTGTGCATGTTTGTTTTGATCTCTATTTTGCATGATAGAAAATTCCTTATTGCAGAATTTGGTTGTGTAAAAAGGCTTTTCTGTTGCACAGCAGTCATGTCTGACACTGGCGTGGAGCGAGGATGAAACAGAGCATGAGGGATGGAGAATCTCCAAACTGAAAGTCTCCTTCAGTTCCATCATTTCAGGAGAAATTGATTTTCTTTGAACGAGGACATCATCTAGCTTCACGGTTTGTTGCTGTAAAGCGTCGTGCTAACTGATTCACTCCTTCTCGGATACACTGCGATGGCAATAATAATCTTTTTTTTTTTTTTTTTTTTTTTTTTTTTCCCCTTCTCTTTGTATTTGTTTGGGGACTTTCTTATGCTGAGATGTAATTTAGTCAGACAGTTTTGTTCCCTGTTGATTTGATATAATGAGACGCGGCGGCGTTTTCCTTGTTTGTTGAAGCATTTTGCTTTTATTCCAGATGTCAAAAAAAGAAGAAATAAACAATAGAAGCAGTGGTGCAGATTAAATCCAATATTGAAAAGTGAAACAACACAATTTAAGCTCTGGCATGCCGTCGAGCATATTTGAAAAAGCTAAAGATCATAAATATTTAAAAATGCTTTTATTAATATATTATCATCTGCTTCACACAGAGGACATTTCCCATTCTGCTGTTGACATTTCCATCTGAATATCATTCCTCCTGAATATCTGCATGAATCTGAGACAGAGCAGGGAATGAATGGACAGAAATGGAGGAACAGATGAATAAATGAGTTGCAGTCGCACTATTATGCAGTATTCAGATTTTTTAGAGGGGGGCAACAAAAGCAGAAACCTTGGTTCACGACAGACAAGGTTACCATTGATTGTCTCAGCCCATCATTTCATGTCTGCATATTTTACCCCCGTCCACCCACACCCTGTGTGTCTCTGCGCTCACAGAATGAATGCAGCTTGCAGCTTATTAATTAATGCTGACTTTGAAAACATAGCTGCAAGAAGAAAAGGGTCAGCGCTGCAACATAACGATAGCCAAAGGCCAAGAAGCCTTCCTAATCGTCAGGTCCCTGATCAGAGCTGGTCAGAGGAGGTAAATCCTTCATTAAGCTGCAGTTTCTCGCCGAGGTAGCATATTAACACTTGTTTACCACAAGCCTCAAAGCACTCAGCAGCAGAGGTCTTGTGCAAACAGGAAGTGCTGCTGGGATGTAGCAGGGCGCTCGATTTCTGAGGGACTGAATTTGAAGGGATCAAAGTGTTGTTGTTGCTTTTGATGCAATCCTGCTCGGTCTCTGTGGTTCACTGTCTCCCTGTCTGTGTCTTTGTGACGCCGCCTTTGTGTCTCCCACATACATACTTAGCCACAGACACCTCGATGGGCTATGGGACACACACACAAACACACACTCACACACACAGCCTCTGGGTACTGAAGATGAGGCAGAAGGAGGGAGTGGTTTCTCCTGGAGAGCTAAATGGAGCTGAGTGTAATTGCATAGGTGGATAGCAGCCTAATAACACTCATATAGAGCCAAATTATTGCTGTTTAGCCTGCAGAGCTTCTCCTCAGCTTTCCCACTCTCGTTGAGTTGTTACTTTCTATCTAAAGGGGCACAACTCGACATTTTTCTGTCTTGCTCTCTGTGTTTGCAACCTCATTTTCCTGTGTGTGTCCTCCTCCTTGAAAACACACGCTCTGTGAGAGCTGAGAGGAGGTAGGAATTAGTAAAAGCATGAATATTGCATTCAGCAGCAAGGGATCATTACAGCAATGTTCCCCTTTTTTCCACCCTGTGATCGTGTGGCTTTTCCTACTACGGAAAGCTAAAAGTTTCATCTTCAGCTTCTTGTGGGTCAGACGAGATTGTGATGTGAAACAGGTCTCCTGTTTTTTTTTTCCTGCTGCTCTCAAATTAAATCTCAGAAGAATCCTCTTCTCGGGCTTAACTTCAAAGCTTCTTTTTTCATCTTTTCCAAACAAACATCACATCCCTAGACTTTGAGATCAACATGATTTTCAGATGCAGAATCACCAAATTCTCATCAACAGCAACACAAAAGAGAAGAAGAGGAAAATTACAACAGCAGGATCATGTGATAAAGCAACACTGATGAATGAATAGTGCTGAAAGTATTATTGATTCACAGACAAAACAATACCTTTTTATTTTCTTTACAAGTCGAGATGTAAGTTATGAACTCCAGGACTCAAAAACTGAAAATTTCCCTCATAGCAGCTTAACTTGAAAGTCATTGTTGTTGTATAAATTGGTGCAGACCATTTGGAACAAATCGTTTTACGATGTGATTACATTTGGGCCATAATTTATAATATCCTGAAAAGAAAAAAAAAGGCCAGACCCGAACTATTCATTAGAAGTGCTCTCACAAACACAAAGTGGTGGAGTCAAAAAGATGAATTACTTCAGAGTTTATATTCCGATCCACTTTATTTGTGTAGCACATTTTATAAACTGAGCGTTTCCAAAGTGCTGCATAAAACATCAATTAGACACAAAACCATTAAAAAACCAAAAAGCAATAACAGCAAGAAAATATACTAAAACAGGAAATAGAAGCTACAAGCAATAAATATAAACACTTAAAACAATAGAAAAAAATAAAACAAAGAGACTATACAACTCACACATTAAAAGCTAAAGAATGAGACGAGACTTCAAACACTTCAGTGTGGGAGCTGTTTAGACATGAGGAACAGAGTGTGACACCACGAGCAGCTGGCCCCCACACCTCAGGTCATGAACCTGTGTATAAATTTGGATGAGGGCGGTGATGTACTGTGGGGCCAGTCCATTCATCACGTTAAAAACAAACAAAATAAAATCTTAAAATCAATTCTCAAATCAATTAACTGGAAACCATTGCTGGGACACAAGAACTGGGATAATATGTTCACGTTTTTTGGTTCCTGTTAAAAGTTGTGCCATAGAGTTCTGGATTATCTGTAATGCCTCTAATACACCAGATACATCTGCAGTCCGACTCAGTTGCGCTGCATCTTGACTGGGACAGGACTGACAGACAGCTAAAGTCACGGACCGAGGAGTTCCCATGATTCCCACTCAATTGATAAGTCTCTCTTCATCCATGTTGGGCTGTAAAACCTCAAACCTGTTGACTCCTGGTCCAGCTCCGTTCATTATGTCCGTTTGTCATTGTGTAACTTTTGTGTAACTTTGATGTTTGTCTTAATAACATTCATTAATCACGTGCTATATGCATTGGGTGGGCAGGGCTATCTCCATGTGCTGTTTATCTTAAAGTGATACTCTGGGATGGAACAAGTTGGGTCCTATCACAAGGTTTAGGGCAGAAATTACCCCTACAGCAGTGTTTTTGTGCAGCAGAAGCCCAGGGCGCACGCACCAAACACCCCCCCCCTGCTCCTCTGCCGGTTTCCTCTGCACTCAGACGGGGCCATATTTTACTTGACCAAAAACACAAATAAACGGACTCCCACCAAAAAAATCTGATATCGGTCTGCATTCACGCTTTATTTAGAGAATTTTCAGCGCGTTACTTTCACACAAAAACGCCGCTAAATAAGGCTCTAGTTCTCATCGTGTCGTAAAATGGGGCTACCTCCGCTGCAGAGCCACAGCTGGCTACGAGGTGCTCGCCGCTTAGTGTATCAGTCCGCGCGTGCGGAGTATTTAGAGAATTTTCAGCGCGTTACTTTCACACAAAAACACAGCTAAATAAGGCTCTAGTTCTCATCGTGTCTCTTCGTCCTGGCAGACTACCTGCATTTGTTTATATCTGGCACGCCGCGCGCGGACTGATACACTAAGCAGCGAGCACCTCGTATCCAGCTGTGGCTCTGCAGCGGAGGTAGCCCCGTTTTATGACACGATGAGAACTAGAGCCTTATTTAGCGCCGTTTTTTGTGTGAAAGTAACGCGCTGAAAATTCTCTAAATAAAGTGTGAATGCAGACCGACATCAGATTTTTTCAGTGGGAGTCCGTTTATTTGTGTTTTTGGTCAAGTAAAAAATGGCCCCATCTGAGTGCAGAGGAAACCGGGAGAGGAGCAGGGAGGGGGTGTTTGGTGCGAGCGCTCTGGGCTTCTGCTGCACAAAATCACTGCTGTAGGGGTAATTTCTGCCCTAAACCTTGTGATAGGACCCAACTTGTTCCATCCCAGAGTATCACTTTAAGTTTCATTTTCCTTGGATTCATCGTCAGAACTGGGATGATGTGTCAGTGAGTGGTTTTTTTTAGTGTTTAAGGATGGATTTATGTTTCACAGATGAAGGTGGATTTATTTACGTTAATTTTGAGTTTTGTGTGTTTCTGTTTTGGGTTTCCAACCTATTTGTCAAACTTTTAATCTGGCTATGTTTTTGTAGTTCAGTAAACTCTGGACAGTCAGCATAATTACAACACAGTTTGTTTCATTTTAAAAGTCGCTGGGTGTTTTTAGCTAGTTTCTGGCCACAACTTCCTGTCCCACCCGATCTTCCCTGTGCTGAATTTATGGGTTACAGCTTTGCATCTGGCAAAAATAGGATGGCTGCGTGTTACCTGCAACATGACAGAGTAGCCACACAGATATACTGCAACAGAATGGATCCAGTGTAAGTTGACACATTGGCTTGAATGGAAAATTATTTAATCCGTTTGCCGTGAACGGAGATGCACTGCAGACGCATCTGGTGTATTTCAGCTGTAAGCGTGAAAGTGCATTATGCAAGATGCCAGAAATGAAAGCATGCATGACTTACTCAAAGTGCTCAAAAGATAAAAACTGCTTGACTTATGATAAAAGATGATAGTGATGCTCTTGTTTTTAACATGCAAATGATTTCAAAGGATGCTTTAAATTTGCTTTGTGTCTTTTTTAAGTAAAACTAAGATAAAAACATGCACATTTTAAAGCCAAAAAGTCCAAATTCTGGTGCCACCTTGACAAATTATGTCACCTTTTCCAAACTAGAGCTTAGCATGTTTGAGCTGTTGTTTCTTATCTATCCACTGTCTGTATCTGCAGCAGGCTAACTCCTGCTTTCCATGTTGTGCACTGTCGGTTTCCGATCTAATCTGAAGAATTAATCTATCCCAGAGTTGTCATGATGTCTCAGGAAGATCGAGCTTCTTCGCTGTAACAATAACTCCATCTAACAGTGAAAGGGGAAGTGTGTGGTATAGGTATTTTTTGTCCCAAACATGCCCCTCATGGCTTCTGGAAAGATAAAAATAAACCCCTAAATGATGCATTATTGAACACTTGCTGTCACTGCTGTGAGCTAACAGTTGCATGCACGGCAAGACTCGACACATCCGGAGGGATCAGCCTTAAAAACATCAGCTCTGAAACCTGCCCAGTTTGAAACAGGGAAGGGAAGCACTTGTGGTTTTTCAGGGGGAGTGGATTGAGATGGAGGTATTGACTGGTAACTGGAGGAGTGGAGGGGACCTATGGGGGCCACTTCTAATCCGCACTGACCTGCTCTTATCACGCACAGCCAAGGTCAAGAGTCTAATGAGGATGGGACGCCATTAGAGCAATTAGATGGAACTACCTTGTTTCTGGGGCATGCAGAGCCATGGGAGAGAAGAGGAGGAGGAGGAGGAGGATGACTACAGTAAGAGACAGACCGATGATCTGCCCAGCAGCTGCCTTCCTCACTCCCTCTGTCTGTCGATCTCTTTCCTCCTCTCCTCTCCTCCTCCTCCTCTTCTTCCCCTCCTCAGACGGGCACAGAGAGAACATCTCAGTGCTGCAACAGTGACACTCGGTGGTCAACACGGGAAAATGTCTGCCGGCGTTTTTACAGGATGCACACACCACAAGAGAGATTACAGTACACTGGAATTTAAAACAGGTTTATTTCAGGGAATGTCGATAAATTTGATGAACTCTAACTTTATTTTAAGCCTCCAGCTTTTCTGACACACATCTTTAGGATGCTTGGTTATAACTATGAGCTGTTCTGCAACAAGATGCCAAATATCCACAGTTTCTAACTGAAACACCAGGCTGTCCTTCTTGTCTCTGTGTTATATAATAATAAACTTCATATCTTTGAGGTATTTAAGTCTTAATCAGATATAATAAGCAATTTAAAACATAATTGTGTGCCCTGAGAGCTCTAATAGGGGTTTCTCTCTTCATCTTCTGATGTTTAATGGACTCAATCATTATTAAATCATCGTGAAACAATCAGCACATTAATCCCCTTTGAAGCAATAATTAATTTTTACCTTAAATGCCCCTGAAGACCTTGGAAAACTTCTGAATATACAGCATGAGACCGTTCAATCACTATGGCTACAGTGTTTGTCAGAAGTTGGTGCCTCATAATAAACAGCTGATGACTGAGACTGATTCATTTCCATAAGGGACTGTTGTTTGTTGGTTTGTGCTGTAATAATAGAGCTGGTTGAGTGGAGACATTTTCTGGTCATTTGAGGCCAAAGCTGCTCTGTGAAGCAGACAGAAATGTCTCAAACCAGTAAGACCACAGTCTTTCTCCTTTGCTGGTGGACTTCCATGGATGTAGGAAGTCCATGGAGAACTTTGAGACTCACTTTGATAGAGGTGAATGGCTGATGTTGAAGTAAGCATCCAGTATATGAACAAGCCTCCCCTCATCTACAGTGGTCACAAGGGCTCCTTGGTTACGGTCCACAGCCAGACAATTACCGAGGTATTCGAAGCAGTTAATCTTGATATCCTTTTGTCCAAATTGTCTAATTCCAATTATTCAAAAAGTGCAGTCCTATCGCCTTTTGATCATGGTACTTCATAATTTCTTGATTTTTGTGCTGGTATGCCACAAGGCTCAATTTTAGGACCTGTTTCATTCAGTTTGTTAATGATCCTCCACTTGTCTTCCCTGATTTGAAACTTATTTGTACGCAGATGACAGTATCATCTTTGCACATGGTAAAGATCTCTAAGTCTTGCTACACACTTAGGGTCTGATTGTCTAAAGGTTTGTGTGTATAGAAACCAAGCAGCAACCTCCTGTCTAAGAATTTGAGACAGCGCAGAAGTGCTAAAATCTGCTGTTTCTTGTATGTTTGCTTGAGGCTGGCTACGGAAGTACCAGAAGTCACATACACACCAAGCCAAAAAAAGCCATTTTCAAAGCATAAATTAACCTATTTACAGCCTGGTTCAAAAAACGTCTCTTGTCCGAGTTGCTAATTTTACTATTGACACCCACTGTATAGGGGGTGAATTTTTTCTAACTCTGCCGTTCAGAGGAGATTAAGATTGCAAGCTCCCCCAATAAGAGGCGCAGCTGAGAGTCACGCGACGGTTTCAGAAACAGACGGGTGACGTCGGGGAGACTATGTCCATGTTTTATACAGTCTATGATAGAAACACGTGCAACCTTGATGGCGCACCCAAAACTGATGTACCAACTGGATGCACAGAGGACTGCGTCTGTCAAATGAGCCATGACAGACGAAGACAGAGAGAATTTTCTGTGCCCGTGTCAACATATTAGGACAGTCAGAAATAATATCTGGTTGCATTGATCTTCCAGTTTTGAGCACAGCATGTACCTTTTCACAGACGGCCTTCCAAATCGCTTGTATTCTGCTCAAATTCACCAGTGTGTTTGTTTGCCTCCTCCACTAAGACCTCCAACTCCATGGCTTCAAACTTCATTTTTCATTTTCAGCCACTATGCTCTTCAACTGTACATGGTGACAGCCAGTAACACACGCAAGATCCTCATTTTAAACAGGGCAGTCTGTACCACTTTCGCACCTGTTACCAAGTGCGCACGCAGTTGTTGTAGATCATCTGCAACACTCCCACTAATACCATGTGCAGTTTTTTAGTTTGCACATGTTTAGGTACCTTGTGGCTGTGAGGGTGTGCAAGAATGGGTGATTTTCCATGCTGGACATGAACGCAGCACTCCAAGGTTATACATTGAAGAAAAAATATGTCAAATCAAAAAAAACATGGAGATTTCATTGTTAAAAAAAATTGACGTTTTTTGCCAAATAAACACAAAAAGTACCAAAAATTGGTACCATTGAGTACCCATACCCATTGCCAGATACCAGGCATTGGTACCGTATTGTTTTAAGTGTGAAAGGTATCCATCCCTAGTACCTCTAGATTAGGAATTACAGACTACAAACTGATGTCACTGTCAAGGGTAGAAGAGTATTGATAGACTCACAGCTGTCCTTTAAAGAAAAAGTGGAAAAGCTCTGTAACACTGTTCAACTTGGTCTCAAGACCTTCAGGCTTATTTGAAACCAGCAACCTCTTCATGCAGCAAAGCTAAAGATGCATTCTTTGATAGTTTCACTCCCCCCTCTACACACTGAAAAAGCAAAAACTAATGGTACCAGACAAGACGGCAAAAAAAGTTACCACCAATGTAAAATCATTCAGAAGTATAACCTCTTAACTTTTGTAAATTTAATGGGTTTTGCTGATGCTTGCTGAGTGCATGAAGTGAACTATAGTTTATATCACAGCATGCAGCCAGTAAGACACCAGAGATCTTCTGAATTCAGCAAATCTGCCTTTCCAACTTATTGAGCAACAACTTATTGAAACTCATTGCTGAGTGAAATCAGAGAGCTGCAGCTTTGCTGAATCTAAGTCCAGGATGAAATCATCTCTTTGTGTGAGACATGTGCTGTGTAACCGTTTTGTTCTGTTGTATATTTGATTCAGTTAAGTGTACTAAAGTTTTGATAATGCTGTGTTAATTGCACTGTGGGAGTACCCATGTTGTTGTTGCAGTGGTTATAACTCATGTGAAGCTCTTTGTTTGTCTGTCTTTGTTTTTGAGAAAGGCATTGTTTCTGTCCCTTTCTCAGGGACTACAGGTGTGTATAGCTGACTCTGGTAGAGCTAAATGAGTGGACACTGTCCCCTTCAAAATAAAGCTGATTAATAAATAAATAATAATCTTGGATTCTGATTGGATAATCTGGAGATCCTTAAGAGCCGTTTGCTTCTTCTTCTTGTTTTCTAAACTTTTTTTCTATTTTTTCATGAAACAAAGCATAAATAGACAATACAATGTGAATATATATATATATATATATATATATATATATATATATATATATATATATATATATATATATATCTCCACCGCAGAAACCCTCATCCATGCCTTTATCACTTCCAGACTCGACTACTGCAATAGCATTTTCTACGGCCTCCCCTTGAAACAACTCAATAAACTACAATACATCCAAAACTCTGCTGCCCGCCTGCTCACTCGTACCCGCTCCCGAGATCACATCACTCCTGTTCTCCAGAAACTTCACTGGCTCCCCGTCAAACAGCGAATAAACTTTAAAATCCTCCTCCTCACATACAAAGCCCTCCACAACCAGGCCCCTTCCTACCTCTCCAGCCTGCTCCACCACTACACCCCCTCTCGAATCCTTCGATCATCTGAAGCCCACCTCCTCGCCGTTCCACCTGACACCAAGCACCGAACCTGGGGGGACAGAGCTTTCTCTGTTGCTGCCCCCACCCTCTGGAATACTCTACCACTAAACATCCGTACATGCCCCAACCTCTCCACCTTCAAAAAACTCATCAAAACCCACCTTTTTAAAGATGCTTTTAATGTCTGATTTGTCTCTGAGTTTACTTGGCTGTTCTTGTCTATTTTGTCTTGATTCTTCCTGCTTTATCTTCTGTGTTATTTTATATGCTTTTTTTTTTTTAAATATTTACCTATGTAAAGCGTCTTTGAGTACCTTGAAAAGCGCTCTATAAATAAAATGTATTATTATTATTATTATATATATATATATATATATATATATATATATATATATATATATATATATATATATATGATGCGTGTTTTTCATTTATGAAAATGTCGCTTAGCATAATGTGTAACTTAGTTTAATTCCTTTCTCTGATTTTATTTTTTTGTTACAGTATATGAGGTGAATTTACACCTTATTTATTTATATTACGTTATGCAGTGTTTTATATATATATATATATATATATATATATATATATATATATATATATATATATACACACACACACATAAAAAACACAACATAATATAATTTAATTTTTTTGTTACAGTATAGGAGGTGAATTTACATCTTATTTATTTATATTATATTTTGTTGTCATATATATATATATATATATATATATATATATATATATATATATATATATATATATATATATATATATATATATATATACATACATACATACATTCATACATACATACATACATACATACATACATTCATACATACATACATACAAATATATTCATAAATACATACTAATATATATACATACATATATAAACACAAAATAATATAATATAAATAAATAAGACGAAAATTCACCTCCTATACTGTAACAAAAAAATTAAATTAGACAAACCCACAGAGAAAGGAATTAAATTAAGTTAAGTGACATTTTCATATATGACAAAACAAGCACCTCCATCACTTTATGTTGAGATTTGAGGTCCAGGGCTCCCAGTTTTTGCTTTTTTTTTAACAATCAAATTTGTCTGAAATCAGTTTTGGAAAATGCAGATTCAAGGAGCTGAAGCACAGCAGCTAAAACCCCAAATCATCCAATACAACCTTTCTGACTGAAAACTGATAAATTCCCATGAGCCTGGGCTGTACTCCACAGGTTAGCATGCAGTCTGTATACCAACACAGTGGAAGTGTTAATAATACGATAATTGCATCACCAGGTTAGCGCTGGCTCGCTGTATCACAGAGCTGCAGTGGAGGCTGCACCATGTGACTTTGTTGTTTGATAGATTTCTTCAGGGATTAATCAATTCATTCCCTTTCTGAGTCAATTAACTTTCTATTGATCAGTTATTAGACCATGTGGTTCAGCACTAATCCTGTGCCTGTCACACTGAGCTCTAAGCCTCCCTGACAGGATTGAGGGTGTTTGTTGGCGGGTGCCGTATCATTTCAGGGGACACACATTTCTGAACTAGTCGCTGTGAATTGAGAAAAGCCAGTCCTGCCGGGGGAGTCGAGGGGGGGACCACTCTCTCAGTCAGGGTAGTGGTGGAGAAAACGATGTTTGCAGTCTGCTATTATGGACAATGTCCTCCTCCCTCTCGATGACAAAATGTCAATGCGATGGAGCACTTTGAGTCGGCGGCTCTTTCCACTGAGGCGTGCCAAGAAGCACTTCAGGAGTCCGTCTGACTGCCCTCCACCACAAAGCCTCCTCCCTCCTCAGCATCAGCCGCTAGCCTTTCCTTTCCTTTTATCTGCTTGCCTGCAGCCTGTCATTTACTTATTTCTCCAGTGGGCTGCAATGTGATTTCATCCCCAAACACACACACTCTCACACACTGGTACACACAGCTAGCAAACACAAGCTCTGGCCCCATCTGTTGGACTTACTCATGCTCTTGTTCGTGTTTGTTCCTCCTTTATGATCATTTGTTTTTTGATTGTAGAGCCTCTTGTGGGTTCACAAAGTAACGCGCTCACATAATCATTCATTTATTCACTCGTTCACACACACACACCATTAGTCAATCTGCCCCCGAGAGCCCATTAGAGGGGCATATGGTGGGTCTGCAGACAGCGAAGAGAAACAGCATCACTCACTCTGTGCATCTCATCCCTGACACTGTGTCCTTGTTTTTATCTGTGCTTATTGTCTGTGAAGCTCTTTGTCACAGATGTTTTTCCTGGAAATTGATTCAGAAATAAACTTGACTTGACTTGATCAGACCCACCATTTGTCTTATCCAGCTGGGAGGTTGTTAAGGGCTGTTTTGTCACGTTGCAGCATCCCAACTCTTTCTCTGCCTCTCCCCTTCAACCAATGAGGAGGCAAACCATCTGCCTGTATCTCCAATCAGCTTTTAATCTGTATACATATCTGTGAGAAATATGCCAATATGTCAATTAGTCAGTGACAAATTGTTTATTGATTCTTGTCTTGTCTTTGGCTCTGTCTGTCTTGGTGTTTTTTTTTTTTTTCTGTCTACCGTCTCACTCTGTCTCATTTATTTGATGCTTCTTAAGGGGCTTATTGTTAAGATCCCTTTCAGATGCATAATCCGATTTTCAATAAGGACACTGACTCTAATGCTGTTGATGCATAAAAAAAGAGAAAAGAAAAACAAGATAACAAAAGTAGCAGGAAGAAAACAGACGCCAGAGTCTGCAGCTGGAAGTGCTAGCAGATCTTAAAAACTAAGTTCATGAATCAGGTATGATCTGAATTTTCTGACAGTAACAAGATAACATAAGTACAGAGATCCAGCAATCAACCAATCCAAATCAGATACCGATCTTAAAGTTCAAAATGTGAGGTCACCAGTCTGCTAAGCATCGGATTGACCTCACAAGACTCTGAGTCTGATCCTATATCTCTCACTAGATGGAAATTAGCTTAAGTGGCTAGCAAATAAGCATTAATAGGTTCAGAAGTAAAGAATAATGTATTGCTAACAGGAAGGATTGACATAAAGGATCTCGATAAGGTGTGACCATAGTCTGTATAAAGAGTGGACAGCGTGGCTCCGCCATTTACCATTGTACGGTTTTGAAGCCAAAATACCCCCATCACAGGCACAGCCAGTGGCAGCAGTTGCGCAGAAGTGACTGAGGGATTCTGGGAGAATCTGAGTGGAGCTGGGTGACAAAAATAATCATTTATTTTTTCTTTTGAGAGTCTAATCACTTCTTGAGTCTACCTCCCGACATATTTTACAATCCTTGATAAAAATACAAAATAACAGCAGCTGTCAATCATCGCTAAATGTGACGTAAAGCCTCCCTTTTAACCTCTTACTAATGACTCATGAAAATGAAACTTCAGGAAAAAGAGGACTTGAATACAAGACAGCCAACTAATATATTCAACTCACCACAGCAGTTGGATGTGAGAAACATTTCTACGAGCTGTATTAATTTTTCAAAGTTTGACCACAGCCCATCTGGAATGACTGGGAAGATGGATTTTTTGACCTTTACTGCATCCAGCCACCAGGGGTAGCAGTTTTTGTGGTGACCTCTATGGGCCCGAGCTGTGTCAATTACAAGAAGCTAGACTGAACTCTTCTCTTCGAACTTATTTGTCATAACTTGCGACAGTGAGCAATAATAACCACCTTCAAGGGCTTTGACCAATCAGAATCAAGCATCTTACACAAATGGATGATTAGTAAGAAACATTACCACCTGCTGTTGTTGAAACAATTCAATGTGTTCACCTTAGAAAAGTTTACTTGTCCGTACACTTTGACAAGAATCTTACAATACGGTGCACATCATAATACTTTGGTCACAATACAATAATATCATGATATCACAATATTGTGATATATATTGTGATATTCTACCTAGTTTACTATTGAATTGAAAACAACTTTTCTATGTTTTTTTGTTTATAGATAATGAAAGTCAGATGCTGTGTTTCATACAATTACTTTACCTGAAATATCAATATTCTGTCACAGGTCAAAGTATCGTGATATATTGCTTGTCGTTATTTTTCACACCTCTAATACAAATAAAGATTAATTGATCAAATGAGCAGAAAGAAGATGAAGCTGCAGGCTGAAAAACTTGAAGCAATGTCTGAAATCAGTCACTGCAGGTTGTGTTTTTAATTCCTTTTGGGGTGTTAAGATAGACTTTACTGTTGCTTTTTTCTTATCTGGTTGGAAACGGTCAAATAATATTAAAGCAGTCAACATGTTTGGGAGCACTTGCTAAAGTTGATGTGCTAGCTTGTTTCACATGTGAAGTCTTTGTGACTCAACTCTGGCTCAGAGTGCAGCTTTAAAATGTGTGTTTGGCTTCGATGGGAGAGTTTGATGATAATTGGGACGCTCTGATTGAAACTGTGCACAACAGCCAAACTGTGAGCAAATCAGACACTGGATAAACACTGACAAATACATTTTTGTTGCTAGCAAAAAACAAAGTACATCATGACTTGGAATACGTAGCACTTAGGGCTGTGAAAGACCCCTCTGAGTGGTTTTTTGGAAAATGTGTAAACCGTTGGTGAAGTAGGAGCTCTGATGCAGTTTTATTTTTGAATAATCTTATGATGAAGGCATTTCATGCACAGTCCATACATTCTTCAGGGTGCAGCATTTTAAAAGATCCTCCTCTCCTTTTAGACTAAACGTCCTTCATGATATGAAAGCAGTTTAATATCACAGAGCTGGGTTCATTCAGTTTATGCAGCCTGTTGAATTTCAAACCGAGTGCTAGATCATCGGCCAAATGTCTGCCACAAATGGCAGAGAGGGAGAGCGCAGAGATCACCAGCTCCACACAGATGGAGGATATGCAGAGATGCAGCTGATGTACATTAGCAATTTTGTGTCCATGTGGCAACATCGGCGCCAACCAAAAACAATGTGATGTCTTTATTTTCAGTCTATATTTACAATGCAAAAAGCTTGGTGCAATAATTATTGATGTAAGTTTAGCTTTTAAACCAGCTTGTGCAAGAATTTAATGTTTAAAACTGGATAATAAAAAGCGATTCTGGTCATAATATTTCATTCGTTAGTATCCCTCAGAGTTTCTTTAAATCAGTGTTAAGAAATGACATCTCATAATGCTTTAACACTGTATGAGATGTGGTTATATAAACCAGTTTTAAAGCTATGAGGCAGAATTATTTTGGTTATATATCTGTGCAGAGCTGTGTTTTGCATTTTGCACATCACCCCCCTTATTCACTGCTCATATCTCTGCTCAGGTTCATAAATGGTCAACCATGAAAACCGTCTCCTCTGTGGACCTGCAATCAGCACTTTTTTTTTCTTCCCTCCTGATGAATTAGAAATCCTCCTTCTCTAACACATTTGCAGGAGGAAGAATCCAGATCGTGGGTGGTGCCAGATGTTCCCTCGGGCCACCGGCGCTGCAGCGAGACAGCCTCTCAACATCTGTGGAGGTGTGCCAACTGAAAGAGAAAATGTTCCTCAGAGATGTAACAGCAGCTCCACGTTCGCTATTCTTACATCCTGTTTGCATGTGAGATTGTGTAGCCTGGAGTGAAATTGCTCCTGCATGGAGCAGGTAGGATGCTGTGGGATTATGAGGGTGTTAGCAGCCAGGAGGCAGAAACGAGGCACGTGTGGAAAATGGATGGTGTTACTTTTTGTGTTAGAAAAAATGTCTGGGATCAACTCTATTAGATCAACCAGTGCATTAATCTGATCCAAATATGTGTGTTTTGACACATCTGCTGACATATTTAGCTTAAAAATCTTTGAAAGCAGAATCCTTTAATGAGGATGCACCGATACCAATCGGTGGAATCAGCTACTTGATTTGAAAGGTAGCCTCTGATGCACTTGCTTTGTTTTTTGCTGCATTAACGGTCATCAGGGTATAAAAGTTTACAATTGAAAATAACGTGTGTACATTATGGAGAATTAATTTGATGGTAAACGTTTAAATATTTCACAGTTTTAATAATTATTGACTTCAGTAATCCCATACTCATTTTTTATGCCTTTTACCCAAACATTACCAGCTTTATTCCACAGTTGGGCATCCAGGTTATTATTTAACACTGGTATCAGATTTAAGCTATCTAAACAATAGGAAGAAATGTGTCAGAGTGGATAAGTTATCTTCTACCTTGTTGAATACAAAAAAATGGGGTTCCACAAGGGTCTATATAAGGCTCTTTTCTCTTTGTGGTTTATATTAATAATTTATGTAAAAACATCACAGAAGCGAGGTTTTATTTTTATGCAGATGACACCATCCTTTACAGCTCAGGTTCCTCTCTTCTGAGTGTAGTCAAGCAACTGCAAACTGCATCAAATGAGGGGATTGAATGGGTACATTCTTTTGAATATCTTGGTTTTCTCTTGGATGAAAACCTTTCTTTTAGCCATCAAATCCAGAACTTATCAAAAAACTGAGGGTGAAGCTGGGCTTCTTTTACAGAAACAAAGGATGTTTCAGTTTTCTTTTTATGACTATGGTGATACTCTTTATATGCATGCTTTATCTGCCTCCCTAAAATTGCTGGACTGAGTTTCCCACGCTGCATTGTTCTCTGTTTTGGGATCAGGATTTCGCACTCATCATTGTGTCTTGTATGACAAAAGCCCCATTTCAACCAAGTGGTTCAGTTCATTCCATCTTGGCATGGCAAGCATTTTATGGGGGCATTTCCACCGACTAATCCCGGGACAGATCCCCAAATAATCAAGATGAGCCGTCCCACTTTTGGGACCCTTCCATAGGGGTGCCAGACTAAACCGATCCAATCTAAGAAGGTGGAGCCAATTACAAGAGGACAAATTGCTGGATGTCTTCCATCGTTGTTCTTTGTTTACTGTGTTGCATTTTCTTCTCTGTTGGATTTATTAGCAGGGTACACTGTGTTGTGCTGCTATAGCATCATGCTATTATGTTTCTAATGGGGCTATCGGCATCCAGCTTACACGGCGCCTACCAGGGGGCGCGGTAACCGAGCAAGCCCGTGCTAAACCGTACTGATATGAACCAGACTGCTTAGTGGAAACGGGACTCAAGTTGGCCCGTCTTCTTTATATAACAGAAGAATGGAGCATTGGTATTTCTTTCTCTATAAGGCCATGCTAAATGATCTGCCACCTTATTTCTGCTTTTTACTGACTCCTGAGGTTGTTGCTGGCTGTAACCTTCGTCAAACAGATTCTATTTGTGGTTCCTAAAACTCGCTCTGCCTTTGGTCAAAGAGCTTTTAGTGTTTTTGTTACCTCATCTCAGTCTGAGCTACAAGGCCATCTGAAACTGGACAATCATGTTGGCATATTTCTGTCTTGTCATCTGTGTGGGACTTTCTTATGCTGCTGTCTTGGCAAGGACTCCTTTGTAAAAGAGATCTTGCATCTCAATGGGATTATTCCTGGTAAAATAAAGGTTAAATTACCTGTAGGGATCAGTGCATCCCCATCCTTTTGAGTACATTGATAGCTCTTTGTGAGCAGTAAAAACATAGCTTCTTGTGTTTAAAAAAAAAAAAAAGGCTCACAGTTTGGGAGACTGTGTAGCTGGTAGTAAATGTATTCCTGCATGCAGCAGGTAGGATGCTGTTTGGAGAGTGCTTGCAGCCAGGAGGCAGATTCAAACTCATGTGGACAAAATTCAGAGAATTCAGTCCAGTGAAGAGATCAGAGTTGATACCTGTCAGTCAGAGTGCTGGTGAAAAGCCTCATCAGTGTTCAGAGCAGGTTTCGTTGAGGCCAGCTGGCCACAGGCGGTCAAACTCGCTGTCTATCTCTCCAGTTCATTGGTGCTGGCCTTTGCTTCCCTCAGCCCTGGACCTGCATGTTTTGGCAGCGATTCAGTCCTCGTCACACAACGTTACACTTCTCAAATTAACATTTTATATGACGGCAACACAGTGTGGGTGTGTGATAAAGCCTGCCAGCATAGAAATGAAGCAAGCTGCCTCTAAATCCACCGCTCCGTCTCTCTTCCTCTCTCTTCCTCTCTCTTCCTCTCCCACTGCAACAACCTTGAACCAGTTTGTTAGCATCCCAAATGAACAGCAGCGTTGTTCAGATTTGACTAGCATAAATAAATGAGCGAGCAAACAAACCAGCACAAGGCCGTTGCCGTTCTCCTGGCAATCTAGAGCTCGCACTCCCTGTGTAATGATCTGCAAATAGCTGGCTGCGGAGATAAAATTCAATTGAAAGTACAAACTGCCACTGTTGGCCACATGGCAAATAGGCTGTTATAATTTTAACCAAGAGATTTGCCTCGCACCTGGTAAAATCCAAACACTTTAAGTCAATAGGACTGTAGGGTAACATCATGACAAGACCACATGTTGCCTCATTTTTTGCTTCAGTCTCATCAGTAAAAGAACCCTCTCATAAAAACAAACAGGTCTGTTTGCAGAGATGAAGGCTGCGCAGCTTTAATCCAGATTAGCTTCCCTCTTTATCACCGAGCTGTTTGGTTTTTATCTCACCTTATTTACAGGCTTATTGTATGAACGAACATTAGGTCAGGATGGCAGCAGCAGAGCTAAGGTTATCAACGAGTGTTTCCTTTAGATATGTGGAAGTACATTAACTAAGTTTTAGAGAAGAGTTCTAACTCAAGGTCCACTTTCGAGCTTTGACTTAAGGTTTGGGCCTTAACCGTTGTTATGGAGATGAATCTGTCAGCACTGGAGGATGTAGCACCACTGGGCTGGAATGCTGCAGAAGTTCATTAATCGCCTTTGAAGCATGACTGAATTATACATCAAAACATCTGCTTAAAGCTTTTTTCTGCTAAACCTTATTAACCCCGTACAGCAGGTTGAAGTCAAGCTACATGCTCATCATATTCTCATCATAAAGCCGATAATACCAATACCGATATTTTTTTCATAATTGCAAAGGAAATGGACTCTCTTTTGTATTGGAAGTAGCATATTGTGTTATGGTGAATACTTTTATCACATTATTTATGACGGTTGATCAAAAAAACAAAACAAAAACAAAAAAAACAAAAAGATAAAGCCTACTTGAAAGCCGGATGACACCGTTTCAGAGAAAAAAATCATAACATTACTCACGACTAGGGGAAATTTATGCTAATTTCACATTTGACAGTCAGTACACATAACCTCTGTTCACAAGGAACATATGAGAAGTGCAACTGTACAGCAATTAAACCTAAATGTACATGTACCTTATAGACTGCTGCTTAAATTTAACTTAAAACAGGAGCCAAATATGGATCTACTCAATCTAAACTGTGCAAACAAAATCACAAGAAGCGTAAAACAAAATTTGTGCGGCTTCAGCCAATTATTTTATCTTTTTTTTTTAATACCGGCTGAATTAGGTTTGTTGGCTGATGTTCAATATTTTAAGCCAATATCGGCCAATACTGATAACGTGGTGATAATATGGTGCATCCCTGCTATCAAGGTCCATATTCCGGTTAAGACAAAAAAAAAAAAAGTGTTGAAATGCTAAGCCATGATGTCGTCAAAGGGCGTTCTTTTGTACTGCATTGACCGTATGCAGTGTAAATACCATATTGACCCCAAAATAGGACAACCCTGATTGTAAGTCAACCTCCTCTGTCAAGACCAATCTTCAGAAAAAAGCTGTTTCCACCAAGTAGACCGGTTTGGTTCGTCTCAGTATGGCGCGCATTTTACGGCGTTTCCCCTGACTTATCCTGGGACGGATCCCCAAATAACCAGGACAAGCCGTCCCACTTTTTGGGACCCTTTCGTATGGGTGCCAGACTGAACCAATCCGCTCTCTGAAGGTGGAGCTACAACACTGCAGACCGCTAATTGGTCCAAAGAACATCACTTACTGCGCAACAGCGGCTGCATTTCCCCTGGCGGCACACAGTCTTCTCTGAAACAAAAGCTTGATTGCACTTTGTATCAAAGGGCTACATGTCGATCACAGAGAGGATGAAATGCTGCATGTCTTCCATCTATGCTCTTTGTTTACTGTGTCATGTTTTTCTTCTTCGTTGGATGTATTAGCGGGGTAAACTGTGTCGCCCTGCTAAGGCGTCACACTATTGTTTAACAGCTGCGGTTTTCAGCATCCGGCTTACACACCGCCTAACACGAGAAGGCACAGTTTACTGTGGAAACACAAAGAGATCAGGCTTAACTGCACCAAACTCTGCCAAACCGTCCTGAACCGGACTGAACTGCTTGTTGGAAACGCAGCTTAAGACTCTGGTAACCCTAATTTACTCTGTTTAAAGGAACTATTTTTCATTAGAATTCTGCAAAATACATTTAAATAATAAAAAGAGACTGTTTTCATTTTTTTTGGCTTTAAATACAAGCACTGAAATCTGTATTTCAAATGCTATCTCGATGACAGCTCTGGTAAAGGGCATATTTGTTACATTTTTCAATAAACTCACACACTTTGCTGTCAGTCTCTTGGAAATAGCTGCTGTGAGGACCACAATAACCTTTTCTTTTACAATTCTCATTTTTTCAGACAGTCTTTTTGGACCCGCAATCTTTGGATATTACTCTCCTAACTCCATAGTTTTTAGGCTGCCCGACAGTTACATAACATCTCTGCTGCAATGACAATCATTATATTAAATTTAGTGCCATAACACTGCTCCAGTTGTCTCTTAAGTCGCCTGACTTTTGGTCCATTTTGCTCAGGACTATCACTACGCCTCCCTATTTCTTATCTCTTGCTCAGCGACCCTCAATAACTATCAGCATGTGTCAATTCTTCGATGCTGATCATAAGACGACACGCCCCCTTTTTTCACATTATTTTCAATGAAAAAAACCTTTTCTTATATTTGACTCAATACAATATCTCAAGATGCTTGCTCTTGTGCTATACTGTGTAATATCTGTATCCCTTTGTCATCAAAGTGTGACTAGAACTCTCATTTTCTTAAAGTTTGTCTCTTCATCGCCCGAAAAGTGTAAGGTCTTTTGCTTTGTCGCCATGTTGAACATGCACAGAAGTAAACAAATCCAAAGGAGCATGTTCCAACTAGCGGTTAACATGACACAATATTTCAGGTTAACACAGGCACATACCAGGGGTCTTATTTGGCTTTTCAATAATCAGAAAACAAGCTTATGTATGAGGTTACAACAATTGGAATAAGGAGTTTACATGACTCCTACGCAGTCAGAATATTGTCACTAATCTGGTTAATACAGGACTGTGGTGGGAATGTAAACATAATAGCTTTGTGTTGGTTTCTTTTTGCAAAAAAATACACCACAGAATAAAATTAAAATGAAAACAACACCAGAAGTGAGATAAAACATCTCAGTTTGATATCAGGTATTCTACTGTACAGTATATAATAAAAAATGAGTCAGCTGTCTGAACGGTCGTCATTGCCTGTGGCAGCCTCTGTAAACTCTGCATGTTTGTCTCACCTCATGAATAATTGGAATAAAACTGAAATGTGCATTTTTATCCAGAGCAATAACAGATATCAGCATCTGAGGGTGGTGTTATCTGCAGCCTGTGTGTGTAGCAGTTTTATAACTTACAGATAATACTTTAACACTAAACTTGTCCGGCTTCTTAATTGTTCTGCTTTGTTGTTTTTAATTCAGCGCCGAACACAAATGACTTCTTCTTCTGTCTCTGTTGTTTTTCTTAATCTTTTACAGTTCAGTCCATTTCTCATTTGTGTAATTTATTTTGTCTTCCTTTAGAAAGCCACAGAGAAAATTAATCTTATTTCCTTCCTTGGAAGTGAAAAACCATCAGGCAGACAGTCGGAAATGGTAATGCATGTTTGGCAGCATGAATCTCACTCTAAATATAAATGTGTGAAGTTCTGCCTCTCCCTCTCTGGTGACAGATTTTAAAATTATCCCCCCAAAATGGGCTCCATCATTATCTGCTTCTTGTGACTCATCACTTTTCTGATGATAGAGCGCTGTGGAAGGATTTCCCTGTTACAGCTGAGTGGTTGCAGGATGACTTATGGGGGGAAGGCAAAGCGGCCGCGGTTTCAGACTGATATCTCGACACTTTTTTTTGAGCGGATAATGGCCTCTGGATGGGTTCCATGCTATAGGTCAGGGTATTTATCGAAGAGTGAGTATCAACCACAAACCAAGATATATAGATTTCATCTCGTTACAAAACTTCTATGAGTTGTGAAGCTCTGTTAAAGGCACAACACTGATTGGTCTTTAGAAATCCTGTGTGAGTGCTTGATAAAAAGTGTTTCAGGGGACAACCCCGATCAAACACTTCAAATAAAATCAAGCCTTTAAAAGAGTCCTAGACCTGAATGAATGCACAGTCATTATACAAACAGGGCTATTAGTCAAAACATAATGAGTCATTTGCATTAGCTACATGCATGACTACCAAAAATTGGCTTATTAACTAGTTGCACATGAAAGCCAGGTGCAGATGGTTATTTGACCGGGGAACTTCCTGGAAAATCTGAATCCAACAAATTTGAATTGTGTTTGTGTACTCTGCATAAACAACGATAAAAACGTAAAATGCCGTGTCTCCTTGGTCATACTTTTCTAAAGAATTCATTTCACCCCTAAATATCTATTCTCTTTGCATGTTTTGTCTTAAACAGTAAGAAAACAACCCGTGTTATCTTCAAAGCTGCTCGAAAGGTGCAGTTACCCTGCTATTAGCCTCTGAAACAGTGTGGCTGGCGACCTTAAATGTGATGCTTTGTTGGGGTGTAATGCATACCGCTAATCTTTTTTTTATTTTATTTTTTTATTTCACCATAAGTACAAACAGTCTGTATTTATTGCTGATGGCTTGTCATGCATACGGGTCCAGAATAATATACACTTCTGCCTGTTGACACTGTGGCAATCCTCTTTTTGTATATCAGTAGTTCCCAGACTTTTCCGGCCACACACCCGACCCCAACTTAAGCCGCGTTTCCACCAAGTAGACCAGGTTGCTTTTAGCAGCGTTTCCACTGACTCATCCCGGGACGGATCCCTAAAAACCGAGACGAGCCGTCCCACTTTTTTGGGACCTTTTCGTATGGGTGCCAGACTGAACTGATCCGCTCTCGGGAGGTGGAGCAACACACTGCAGACGGTTGATTGGTCAAAAGAATCACTTACCCCGACAGCGGCTGCATTTCTCCTGGCGGCACACAGACTTCTCTGAAACAAAGCTTGATTGCACTTTGTAACAGAGAGTTACATGAAAATCACAGAGAGGACGAAATGCTGCATGTCTTCCATCCGTGCTCTTTGTTTACTGTGTCGCGTTTTCTTCTTTGTTGGATTTAATAGCGGGGTAAGCTGCTACGGCGTTGCGCTATTGTTTACCAGCTGTGGCTTCCGGCATCCGGCTTACACGCCGCCCACCACGAGAGGACACAGTTTGCTGTGGAAACGCAAACGGGATGAGACTTAACTCTCCCAAACCGTCCCAAACCGTACTGAACCGACCCATACTGCTTGGTGGAAACGCAGCTTTAGCTAACGCACCCCCAATGCCCATAAAATAAAAAAGAAAAGGAGAAGTCTTTAAAGCCACATATATGGTATCAAGTTTAATAAAATAGGCTACTGTTAAAACAGAACAGAATGTACAATAATGGGCCATATAATCCCACATTAGAAACAGTGAGGAGAATAACTGTAAGTAACAATATAATGACAATAATAATATTTGAAATTCAAGCAATGAACAACAGTCATTACTATGCAACAGCAATTCAACATGTAAATATTTAAACCGTTAACCCCCACAAAAGATTGTTTAAATTATTTATTTAACTATGAATGTATTTTGATACAATATCAATAAACTATGGTGCTCAGTTGCCATTACACTTACATCATGCACCCCCTGGCAGCAGCTCACACACCACACTTTGGGAGTCTAGGTTATCAGGTAAAATGTCTTGGGTATTGCCTTTTACTTTATTTTAGCATCACAAAACTTGAGCTCGGTGGTTTACTGCTGATCAGAACAGCACAGGAAACAGAGAGAGGTGAAAAGACATGGGGACATGTATTCACCAGATTGGGGACAGGCATGGTGTTGACATTGGCAGTGGCTAAATTAAAGTGTTAACAGACTGAGAGAGTTATAGAAAATTCTGAATCCGGTCATTTTGGCAGCTATTTTAGATGTCTTAGTCTCACACTTTAAATGAAAATACCTGAGTTATTCAGCCTGGACTCTCCTCCAATGCAAAGCTACCGTGCTGTCTACTGATCTACTTGAGTAAGTTTAAAGTTAAATTGGAGTTGCAGAAAAATGAAGAAAAAAAAAGATCCTTACTTCAAGTGAAGTAGGGATGATCAGTTTTTTTGCCCCCCAGCCCAAGTCAGTCATTTGATTTTGTGTTTCTGCCAGTACCGAGTCCTGATCTGATACTTCTTCTCCAATACATCGCGCTCCCAGCGTCAAGCTTCTGTCATGTTCTGCTTTACAGCATTCAACCAACAGTGTCACTGCAGCGAAGTGATGTTGTGTCCTGCATTGTCACTGTGTGGAGTTGAGATAGCCTGACTCTGTACCACCACATAACAGTAGCAAATACACAGCTGTTATTTTTCCTCCGATCTAGTCCGTAACCACGTGATCGCCCAGATTTCAGATCACATGATCTGATTGGGACATCCCTAAAGTAAAGTATAAAGAAAACACTCTTTCTTTGAAAACTATATCTATATCTATCTATATCTAAAATTATTCATTATCTGGTTTGTTATCACATTAATTTGCAGTTATCCAGATGTTGTCTTTTCCCATCCACCAGGAATCAACAGGCTCCTTCATGTTGGTTGTTAATTTGGTTCATTAAGCCTTGATGGTGAAGCTTGACCTGACTTAAAATCCGCAAAGAAGCTGTGAGAGAAAGTTTCAGACTGAAACTGTGAGGAATTGTAGAGTAGCACCAATTAAATCCAATCAGTCAGTGAAAAACACTATCTACTGTATTTGATCATGGGTTTGGTCTTAATTAGCCGTCTCTCTGGGTCATCATGTGTACGTGTGTGTACTTCTCTTAATTACCTCTGTGTGCACTAAGTGGACTGTGAGATTACATCTTAATAAGATGGAATAAGATTAAATCTTCATTGATCTCTACAGGGAACTTTGGCTAATGCAGCAGAAGTTAAAGAATTCAGCGCTCAAATAGAGATTTCAATCAGGAGATTCGGAGCATGAAAGATAAAATGAAGCGATGAAGCACGAAGAGATGATGTGCAAAGTTTAGTTCATATAAGTTTGATCTTAAAATGAGGAAGGAAAAAAATTAGATTCATTCAAACTTTTACAAGTGAAATCAGTTTATTTTGTTCATCATTGAGAAGAAATTTCAGTTGGAGATCATTAAGAAATCACATTTAACACTGAACATGGGATCATTTAAGCCCCGTTAATAAAACTCGACATGCTAAAATGAGTTTCTAGAACAGATTAAAGTTTGCTTCTCAAAAGCAAAGAGAAAAGCATCCTCTCTTTCATGAATTTTCGAGTCATCATGGGTTTACCATTCATACTAACCATCACTTTTGAATGTCTGTCTTTTAAATACATTATCTCACTTCAATTTCAGTCGACCAACAACAGGCACAGAGACAGATTGGCCTCCTGGATAACATCTATAATACGCCAGCCTTTGTTTCAAATCATCCTGGATTTGGATGCTGGGATTGTCTATGTCAAAACTCAACCCCTGTTCCTTGGAAATGACCAAAGAAACTAGCAAATTCGATTGATAAAAATAGATAAATAAATAAATTGGAATGGAACACAGGTGCAAACAGGCAGTCCTCTGGTCTTAGGACAGGCCTCAAGTGGCCACACCAAGAACTGCAGTTTTCTGCTCTTCTGGATTTTTGAGAAAAAAATATTATTTCAATAATAATAATAATAATAATAATAATAATAATAATAATAATAATGCATTTATTTTGGATAGCACCTTCAAAGTACTCTTAAAAACTTTACAGAATGTGAAAAAAAACTTAAAATCCACATTAAAAACAAAACACAATAGCAAAATGATTTAAGCATCAGCAGTCAAAAGCAGTTCTAAAAAGATGAGTTTTGAGCTAAAATTTAAATGTAGAAAGGTCAGAGCAGTCGCAATGTGTTTGAGTTCCAGAGACAAGGACATGAATGAATGAATGAATTACTTTTTTTGGTTCATGTAGTTGACAAGTTAAACAGTGAGTAATACAAATAAATGGAAATAAATAAAAAAGGAAAACAGAACAAGAAAATCACTGATTAAATCCTAATCCTACAAATGAAGTTACCATGACTTTTTTTAAAACAAGCTAACACCTTGTGATATGTATCCAATACACATTTCTAACTTTTAGGTTTGCTTTTCTCCACAAGTTATAACTGCCCTGTTAAGATACTTAAAGGCCCATATAAGCTCAATGTTACAGATATAGATACAGATACAGCTGGAGCCTTCTGTCCGTGTTCTGCCCTCATTACGTCCGTATTTCTGCACATTTCCATGAAGCTTACAGATACAGACCACACGGGGCAGAACCACTGGAAACCATGGGGTTGCTTTTACTACCCTATACAAAGCTCTAGTGAGACATGAAGAAGAAATATCAATGTTAGAACTTTCACAATTTATTTAACTGCCTCACTAACCACTGCCTGCTTCAACACTGCCTCCGTTTTTATCTTTTATGCAAGCAGTTCATTAGCAATGCCTCATCCACAGTCACCATGCTTGTTTTTGAGTTTCATTGTCATAAACTTTTGACTCTGGGCTGACCCCTCCTGGTGGATGTATTGGTTAACTGTAGTGCCAACGTGAAGGACATATAAAAGTATGTAAGCAGTGACGATAATAGGGGTGTGCATTGGTACTGCTCTTACAATTCAATTCAATTCGATTCGGCAAGGTCACGATTCGATTCAATTCGATTTTTCGATGCATTGCGATGCATCTAATTCTGTATTACTGCAAACAACATGGTTCATTTTTTATCAGTCATGAGTAAATACAAGTAGTCAGATATACTTAACAAAGATTATTAATAGCTAGCCTCTGTGGAAAGGAAGCCACTTAAAGTGAGGAATCAGGGCAGAGTATGGAAGAAGGAAGAATTCTCCCCTTCAGTGTATTGTTGCTGTGAAATACACTTTACAAGACAGTTAAATCAGCTGCAAACAGCAAAACATCAATTTGTAATAGAATCTCTCAGATGTGGACGACAACATGGACGTGAGTGACTCGTCTATTTTTGCCTGGGATGGCTCAACTGATTTTACTTTTGAATTCAAGTCAGGATGCTAACGGTCAACGTGGTTCTTGTAGTTCGTTGTATTGACGATAATTAATGATGATATTTAATGATGATAATGTTATTTAATTTTGGCATGGCAGGTTTTACACACCGTGTGAGCTTTGTCCCGTTTCCCATCGACTTCGTAGAATCCGAAATGTTGCCAGATGTCCGCTTTCAAAGTTTTGGGGGCGTTTTTTAGCACTCCGCTTCCCAACTCCTCCTCATTGGCCATCTTTCGTGCTGTTCTGCTGCTATTTTTAGCACTGCTGCGGGACGCGGCTGCTTATCGTGGAGCCGAAGCCAGAGCTCTGGAGCACAATGGGCTGTGTGCTTACGTCATCGTAACGTTACTCTGGGGAGGCCCCGGATGTAATTGAAAGTTTACAACTTTATTAACATGGAAGGGCAGAAAAAAAACGACACATCTGATCGATTACGTGATGTTACCGCATCGATGCCAAATCATGCAAGCACTGCATAGCGATGCATTGCTGAATTGATTATTGTTGGCGGGCCTAGAAGATAACATTGTTTGAAAAGTACAGATACATTTTTGTATGTAAAGAAAGTTTAAATGGGCCTTTAAGAGAGGAGCCTTTAAAAAGGGGGTAATAGACTTCTTTATAATTTAAAATATAGGTATAAAGCAACAAGCAAGATTTTCATTCTAAATATTGCTGATTTTCAAACCAGTACATATTCATATGTTGAAGAGAATCTCTGAAACTGTCTCTAAATTGCTCTTACCTGTCTGAAGCCAGCATCAGATTTCCATGAGACTTGCTGAAATGATGATGTCATTGTGTTGGGATCTCCTTCAAACACCAAGGTTTGTCCATTGCTCTGCCTCTGACAAGCCTTAAGAGGGCTGGCCAATCGGAGGGAAGGGGGACTGTGTAGCAAGGAGCCTTAAAGGGACGAGATCTCAAACTAAGCATGTCAAAGGCTGAAACAGGGGTTTTCTAAAACACCAGTGAGGAAAAGTAGGGACTTTTTTTAGTAGTAAAATCATGTAAAGCTACTACCGGGGGCACCAGAGGGACAGAATACAAAAAAAAAAAAAATGCACGATACCCCCTCTTTAAAGAAGTAGGGCTCAGATTCAGGTGACAATTTATTTATTTCAGTCAGAACACAGGTGTCTCGTTGAGTCATTTCTGTAAGAAAAACAACCAAAGCTTCTGGAGTTCGTTGACCTTTCAGTTCTTTAAAGATCTTTTCTTCCAGTTTCTTCAAACATTTTAAACACAAAACTTTAAGCCGGCCACGTCTCTCTGACATGTGCACGATGTGTAAAAAAAATGTAAAATCTGCACATTAGTAGTCATGACAGTATACATTTAAGTACCTCTCAGTGTCACCAATGATTCATCATAAAGAAAAGATTAAAGAGTGTAGGAGACATCAGGTCAATTTAAAGACATCAACTTGTTCAGCGTCTAACTGGTGAGCCGTCTTCAAAGTGAAAGTGCTAATCATCGCACTCGGAGGTGTCAGACGTGCAAATCTGACATTTTTCTCTGTCTCACTTAATCTTAATCAGCATAAAACTGCCATCATTAATCCTCTTTTTCTCCTCTCACGCAGATCAATGTTTCCTTTTGCAGAGCAAAGATAGTAATTAATCCTCCGTCCAACAGAGCCTTCAGGCATGACCATTCGTCAAAGAGCCTGATCAATGCCTCCTCCTATTCTTCTGCTCTCAGAAAATGAGTAGCCCTCTTTTTAGGGTTGTGTTTTACATTCCATCTCAGGGAATCAATGAATCCTATAAGAAGGGAATAATTAATGCTGCAGCACAGAAAATCTGAACTCTTGCCGAGCAGTTTTCTGTTTTAAACTTTAGCTTCAGAGCGGCGAGGAGAGGAGTGTTTGGAGCAAGTTTGAATTGATATGCTTCTTATTGTGCCCATTAGACTTATTCCAGTAATAAAAGGTTTACACTCATGTCTCCTCACTTCATTGCTCCCTCATTGACTCTCCATTAATGACATTTTGGAGGAAAGCAGAATAATAGATGTTATTATGGGTGAAACAGGGGAAGAGGAGGACTGGGAATGGAACAGGCTGAAGACTGGAAACACCGGAGCAGCCTGGGCTCAACAGATAGGAAATGGACGGAAGGAGCGAAGGGGTTATTACCTATTTATCAAGAGTAAGGTGCATGAAATTGGCTCTTAACCTCACAGTTAGAAGGTTTAATTAGAAACCATGCTTTGGCTACAGGAAGGTGTGAAGAGGAGAAGGGGGGACGTGTCCAAACAGGGTGATAAATGACTTGTGGGACAGGAGGCTTTGGAGAGACGGGGGAACAAGATGGGGAAAGTGAAATGTAGGTGACAGCTCGGGTGGCAGTGGGAGGTGAGACGTGGGGGCGAAGGGAGCGGAGGATTGCAGCTGAAGTGCAAAGTAGCACCTCTGAGCTGTGCAGGCTGTTATTAACGCAGAGGTGAGGGGCATGGTGGGAGACGGGGTGAGGAGCGGCACAACAAACAGGCTGACAGCGCTCTGACCTCAGATAGAAACATGTGATCACCTGGAGTCACTGAGACCCCTGCAGCTCTCACTACAGTATGTAAATCTGATGTGTTACAGCCCAAACAGGGAACACCACGTTCAGCTGGAGCAATAAACTCTGAGCTGTACGTGTGTGGCAGCGGTGTCGCATCTTGTGAGGTCAGGACACTCTGCTTAAATCAATATCACGATCAGAATGTTTCTAGTATTGAGTTATAAACTGCTGGATATTGAACCGCAGCACTCAGTGCCAGGCTGAATGTGTTTGTGAAGCAGAGAGTCGAAGGTCGAGTGCTGTAAACAGTCATGTAATGTCTGCTCTGATTCCTCAAGCTTCTTCTCAGGCCACCCTGCAAATAAATTTCAGTCCTAACATTTATAGTGTGTCTTTTTTTGTTAAAGATTCTATTCTGGGCTCTGTGCTTTAAATGCATGGTACAGCTTGTGGGGGAGACAGATGGGGAGGGGTGGGGGAGGCAGGGTGACATGTACTGAATCATGTTGGGACCATGAATCGATTCTACGACCTGAGGAAGACTGCGGCTTCTGCTCACCGACCGCCTGCTGCACCAGCTGAGCCAAACCAGCGCCTTTCTTATGCTCTCTTATTTAAATACAATTCAGCCTGACTTCCTGTTCAAAGAAAAGGGATTTTTCTAGAAGGATATTTCCATTGTTATTCCCTTTATTGAACCGTTTTGAAAAGGGAAGTGTAGTGGCCTCAACTGCCACCGCTTCATGTTAGCATATTTTTGTGTTTGGGGGTCAACACAGCAGCTTGTTTTGTTTAGAAAAATCACATTACACACCTTTTTTGTTGAAATAAAATCACTTTTATGGTTTTTCCTGGTTTAATTTCTACATCCTGATTCATTTTGCAGTTATGTTTTTTTTTTCAAAGTAATACTTACCTTTTTGTGTGTTTCTTTGGGTGCGACCATGGACTGTATAAAACATGGACGTAGTCTCGCCGACGTCACCCGTCTGTTTCTGAAACGGCAAATGAAGCACATCGACTATAGCGGCCATATTGGTAGTGACAAGGGCTTCGCCTACAGCCATAGGACGCCGGCTGTCATGTGACCCTCAGCTGAGCCTCTTATTGGGGGAGCTCGCAATCTTAATATCCTCTGAACGGCCGCATTAGAAAAAAATTCACCCCCCATACAGTGGGTGCGGGTAGTAAAATTATCGACTCAGACAGGAGACGTTTTTTGAACCAGGCTGTAAATAGTTTAATTTCTGCTTTGAAAATGGCTTTTTTTGGCTTGGTGTGTATGTGACTTCCACTACTTCCGGAGCCAGCCTCAAGCGAACACTGGAGAAACAGCAGATTTTAGCACTTCCACATTGTCTCATATTCTCAGACCGGAGGTTGCCGCTTGGGTGCGTCTCAAAGCGATAAAGTTTCATTCTTTTTTCCTCCACTTGCGTCGTTCACTGAGACACGAGGAAATAAAGAAAGGAGAGAGGAATGGAGAAGATTCATTTCTAGAGCAATGGGACATCCTCTCCCATAGGTTTAAGAGCAAAAATGTGAATTGTAAGTGTATTACGAGAGAGACACTGCCATTAAAAGATAAATTTACTAAATCATGGTTTACAAAAAAGCTGCACAAGCCTGTCCTTCTTCAACTGTTCCTTTAGGTAATAATACTTGTTCAAATGTTAGTAATGTTAAAGAAATATACTTATTTTGACTTTTTTTGAAGGCTGTGTCTCTATTGAAAAGTCTTAACCGTCAATGAACCATTTACATATTTACATAGGAACAAGATAAGTACAAAGATCAGCACTTGACAATGAAATACAATGCTACAGGTGGTTGCTGGGCCAGTACATGTGTTCATGTAGTCACAGTCAGAGGCTATGGGTGTGGGCTGCTGCTGGCACTGAGCCACACGGAAGAATCCCAGTTTGAAAGTTGTATTCACTAACATCCATCCATCCATTGTCTGAACTGCTTATCCTGTTCAGGGTCACGGGTGGCTTAAGTCTATCCCAGCTGTCATTGGGCGAGAGGCGGGGTACACCCTGGACTGGTGGCCAGCCAATCGCAAGGCTAACACATAGACAGACAACCATTCACTCACACACTCATACCTATGGACAATTAAGAGTGTTAATTAACCTGGTGAGCATGTTTTTGGACTGTGGGAGGAAGCCGGAGTACCCGTAGAGAACCCACATATGAACGGGGAGGACATGCAAACTCCACACAGAAAGGCCCACCAGCCAAGCTGGTAATCGAACCGGTGACCTTCTTGCTGTAAGGCTGCAGCGCTACCCGTTGCGCCACCATGCAGCCCCATATTCACTTACAAGTATCAAAATTCCTGCAAACCAACCTTTAATTACGTTTTGAGGACATTAGCAGCGTGCCAAATGTTTGTTCTTTCTCTGTATGGTTTCAGGTGCTGGTTATGCTGCATTTAGGGTCAATTCGGGAAATAGATATTTCTTACCAGTCCCAACAGCGGACCGAACAGGATCTCTCTTTTTTAAATAATATTAAGTGGCAGGCCTTTCTCATAAACTGTCCCTAATACCAGGTATCTAAATTTCTTAACTGACCAAGAAAATTCTGATTTTCATGTAATGAAAAGTCACGAATGGATATTTTCAAGATTTTTAGATCTAAATAATCTAGATCTAGATAATAGACTCTACCAAATGATCGTCTCCTCATGACAATATCTGCCTGAAAGTTGTTTAGCTTTAAAATGTATTTCTTATATTGCGTATCAACCAAACAGCAGTGGAGAGATTAGCAGGTCATGGACAAAAAATACAATAAGGGAGCTGTTTTAAAAAAAATATTCTGTGACAGTTTCAAACATATTTTGTACTTTTTAAAATGCACTTTGGTGAATGTAAATCAATTACTATCACTGGTTGGTTTGAAGTAATAACAGCACACAGCTGTGGTGGCACTCCAAGCACACACTGACTTTATCCAGATACATACTGTGATTACATCTTTGCCGCTCTTATATTAACCCAGCTCTGCTCTGCTGAACACAGTGGGTGGGTTCAAATACCAACAGAGACTCAATTTAATTTCACTTTTTTAAAAGGTCAATTAAGCTGCTTTTGACAGCACCACTACTTTGGACCTTTATACGGCGTAGGTAGCCCAGGTGCCTGGACACATTAGGTGTTGAAAAATGTACTAAGGGTGCTGGGTTTGCTCAGTGATTAAATTATACGCCTGATGAAGAGAGTTTTTTTAGTTTTGGAAGCATGCAGGTTTAGATATTACCTTTGGGACTTCCTACATATCTGCCATAGCTCTTACTCCCCCTGTCTGCTACCCGTCCTCCAAACAAAGGTATCAGAGTAACCAGAGTTATTTCTCCTTTCCTTCAAAGTGCAGTCTTTCCAGGGTTTCAGAGACCTGTGGAGTTGGAGGTAAATTAGGTCACTGCTTCATCATCATGGTGGAGCTTTGTGCTGCGAGTAAGAGGGGAATTGAGCTCACTGCTAAAACCTGCGGTCTGACCAAACCCCTATTCTGTCTTTAATTCTTGCTCAGGGCTTAAAATCCAGCTAATAGAGCAGCTCGTGTCAGAGAGATCTGTGGTGAGACTCTGAGGGATTAAAGACCCTGATGGAAATAAGTGCTCATAATGTGGAGTTCTTCTGGAGCCCAGTTTCTGCTGTTTCACTCTCACATCCAGCTCCACACGTTAGAGGAAACTTTGCTTCCTCTGACAGAGGAGTTGTTACTGTTGACCAGAGATGACTGTGATCTCTGGCTCCATGTGCACCGCGTGAAAAGGTCGCTGATTGCACAAAAGGCCAGACTGGTGATACAATTTCCAACTGGAGCCAGGATGTGGACGACTTCTGGAGCTCTGCTGGTGACGCAGGATTGTTTTGATTTAGGGTTTGTCGGCTGTGAGACGGATGCTAATTCATTTCCGGAACACCAAGATAGCATCGTTTTAAGGTGATTCAGAGGTGTGATTCACTTGTAAGATTAAGACTGATTGCTGCCCTGGATGTTCATTTCTGACTGATTCAGAATCACTTATCATTTCTGTCACATTATTCTTCTGATGAATTAAATGTAGGAAGGTTTTAGTGTCAGATTGATTGAACACATGACGTGGCTGACAGCCTAAAGATCCATTATGAACTGAGAGGGATGTGTTTTTTCAAGGTGATATTTCAAACATCATGCAGTCCTTCTGACACAGGGACCTTGTTTTTTCTTGTCTTTTGAATCCCATGTTTTTATCATATTTTTCCCATTTACAATCAAAACTCCAAAACTAATAATGATATAAAATAATGGTGAAGACAAAACAACTTCTATGCTTTTGTTTCAGATGCTATCAAAAGGATCTGTCTTGATTGCACTCCCTCACCACCATGTGGCCTGGAGTCTCAAGCACACTGTCGTTAATTACTTTTAGAGAGGCATGTGTTTGTTTTGGAATCAAATGGAGATCAGATCAAAACAAATTGTCTTTGTTCAAGACAACTTTTCACTGGATACAACACGGTGAGGTAAGGCATTTATGAGTACAGTTATGTAGCCCTAGTGTCATCAAGCAAATAGTTGTAGTAGCCGGTTATATATTAGCGACATCAGCAGCCTGGCACTTTGACGTATCTGTGGGCTAACGTGACAACAAGTAAACACTCTCAGTCTGTAATTCGTTTCGTAGCTGTTAATATTTAGCACAGCTAGCAGTCCAGTGCTCTAAGACATGTCTGTAATGTATAATGTTAGTGAAACCTGGTTAGCTATGTCCTGCCAGTCATCTACCAATCAGAGCTAACGTATCCGCCTATAACACAGGGGCTAATCTGTTTGTGACAATGTCCATTCCAACCCACAGTCAGCAGTTATTCTGCAGTGGTCTGTTCAAACTTGAGAGTCTATCAATAAAATGAAGAGTGAGGTTATGTTAGCTGTGATTGGTAGATGACTGGCAGGACATAACTAACCAGGATTTACTGACGTTACACATTACAGACATGTCTTAGAGCACTGGACTGCCAGCTGTGCTGAAAATATAAACAGCTACTAAACTACTTACAAACTGACAGTGTTTACTTGTTGTTACATTAGCCTACAGATGCATCAGAGCACCAGGCTAATATATAGCTGGCTGCTGCAATGTTAGCTTGATGTCACATTTCAAACCGCAGCCCTTACCTCGGCGCGTTGTATCCAGTAAAAATTTGTCTTGAACAAAGAAAATTTGTTTGGATCCGATCTCCGTTTTATTGCAGAACAAACACAAGCCTTGCTAAAAGTAATTCACAACGGTGTGCTGAGACTCCGGGCCACAAGGTGGCGAGAGAGTGCAAATAAAACAGATACTTCTCATCGCATCTTTAATGAAATGTTTTATCAACCGATGGTCCATCTTATTTCTCTTCTAACTTGTTTTTTCCTCCATCTTGCTCTTGTTAATTCCTTATTTGATGGTTCAATGAGGGCTGCCTTTTTAAGCACTTTGTCACTTTTGTTTGTCATGTCTTCTCTTTGCACACAAAATCTACCTATCAGTACAAATTAAGTCACCTTTAACCTGGATTCGTCATCTTTTTTTGTAAATTTAAAGGACCAAGCTGAAGGTTGGAGTCTTCTCAAACCCCATTGTACGGTGGCCAGTGGGTGTCAGACTATATGCAAACGCCACAACACAACATAAGTGCAGCCACAACGTAAGTTAAAAAAAAGTTAGTTAGCCTAACAGAAACAGAAAAGTTGCAGAAGTAAGTAATTGATTTTTTTTTTAACCTCATCTATGATAAATAAAGCTTAGTAGGGGTCTCACCTTGGAATATCCTTCATGGTACTTTTAATTTTTTATTTATCTGAAAAAAAACTGCCACATTATATACATATATATATTTTGATATATATTTTGATTTAAAAATCAATAACATCAGCATTAACACTATATTTATAATAGCTGAAGGTAAAAAAAAAAAAAAAAAAAAAGAAACAACTTTTACTTACATCACAACTATTCAGTGTCTGTTAGGAATCAGATGGCACCTCCTGGCCACCGTACCTTTGAGGCTGATTTGTTATAATCCTGCTTAATACTGAGCCACACAAAGAAGCTGACACTGACTTTGCTTAACATGATGATACTGATTTAAAAAATGTCAGATTTATATAACTGAAACAAAAAATTGGTATCATGGAAATTCACTTCTTCTTTGCAGTCAGGAGTAACATTAAAAAACCTTTCTCATTTAAGTCTTCACTTTTTTCTTGCATCACTGCTGTAATAAATCACAGATCATTAAATTCAATCAACTGAGAGTCGACCGAGAGGGGTGAAATAATCAACTTCATAAATAGTTTCAGTGTTTTAATGTTTCAGAAGACGTACAAATTGTGTGAACTGATGCCACACACCACCAGAAGCTGTAAATGAATACAGCCTGACAGCCTCACACCTCTGAGCTGTTGTGACAAATACTTCACTGTTCTAAAGTTGCATATTTGCCCTTATAGGATAAGCTTCACGTGTCAACGCAATAACAGCTCTCACAGGTTTGTGTCAGCAAGCTCTCAACGTTACAAGCACACACAGCGCGCTACAGAAACCCATCAAGACATTACACGAAGAGGGGGCTGAAAACAAGCGAGCGGGCGCCGTGAGAGCCAGTGTTAAACAAGACAGGAAGTAAAATAGAGCCACACTGAGTCTGTGTTCACTTGTTTCACGTCCCCCGGAGTGCCGTGGAGGAATTACACACACATTAGTGTAGCATGTCTGCTGGACATCACTGATCTTCTTCGCCGCAGTCATTTGGTGCTGTTTTCCAACAATTAGGTTTTGAAATCAGGCGGCTCTGGAGGCAGTGGAAGCTGATTGCATTAAAAATGGATGGAGCAGAGCTTGTTCTGCTCGCTCAGAGCTGTTTTTCTTTAAAGAATACCGACCCGCTTTGCTTTTCCTGCAATAGCTTACAGTGCGGGATCAATATTTAGAGAAACAGAGTGAAATAAGCAGTCGGAGAAGGTTGTAGGAGTTATTCCTTTTGTTTTGGTAAGAGGTGCTTCCCTCAACCTTCAGCTCACCTTCATGGTTTTGTAGTCTGTGTCTGTGCCTCTCCTCTTATTGACTCCTACGGCCAGGCTGCACAGGAGAGAAAGAAAGAAACCCTGAGGTGTGACCAGAGTTAGAGATCATCACTTGTCCGTGAAGCTGTTTAACCTCTGTGCCTGACTTCTCCAATCAGAAAAGCTCTAAATGAAAGAAACAAAGACAAACCATGCACACACAGCATCAGAGTTCAGCACACAGGACAGGACAAACACATGAGGTGTAGCCCTCATTGAAATGTAAGTCCCACAGACAGACCCCCCTCCTCCTCATCACTAATGTGCACCAGAGGAGGCCCGTCATCAGCAGCAGAGAATCTGCAGATTAAAAATAGCTGAGGATCACAAGGAGCAATCAGTGGACTACATGTTGCGTGAAAAACAAGCAGGAGGGCTGATTACCTCCTGTTGCTTTGCCCTGAAAAACTGATGCCAAATCAATTCTTCAAGGTGCACCCTTCACAAACACGCTGCAAAGGTTTTACCAATTGGAGGAAATTCATGGAGCTCTTCCAAAGCAGAAGTGCTCTGGCACCGAGCGGCTTCTTGTAACTGTTGATGTGACAGCTGTGTCTGCAGAGATGTGGAAATCTAGTGTTTTTGTTTCAGGGCTTGAATCGATTAAATGGAGACGAAAAAAGAGGGGTTAGAAGCAGAGACAAAAACAAAACGTGGAAAATTAGTGATTAAGTAGTCTGAGGGAGGAAATGAGAGATTTTGAGCAAGAAGAAAACAACTGAAAGAGAAAAACAGAGTAAAGTGTTATCCCTGATTGATAACATTTTTATAACTGTCTGCTAAAACTGCAAGGTGTTGCAAACAGCTGCAGCAACTAGCTCAGGTTGACGCTAACTATAATAATATCTTAAAATTATCTAGTAGACAAGCACAGATAGCAGATTGCCAGATGAGGTGCAGTTTCGCAGTGTTTTTATCTGCTAAAATTGGAGATAAAGCTACGGAATCAGAGGTTCTGATTTTTTTTCTGGCAATTTTGACTTTTTTCCAATAATTCTGACATTTTTCCGCAAAATTCTGACATTTTTCTGCATATTCTGTCATTTTTCTTGAAAATTCTTTTTTTTTCTCATACTTCTGATTTTTTTTTTTCCTCAAAATTTTGACTATTTTCCTCATACTGCTGACTTTTTCTCATAAATCTGACTTTTTTCTCTTAATTCTGACCTTTTTTCTAATAATTCTGACTTTTTTCCTTGTAATTATGACTTTAACTCTCATAGTTACAACTTTTTTTTTCATATTTCTGACCTTTTTCTTAAAATTTTGACTTTCTTCCTCATATTTCTGACCTTTTTTTCTTATAGTTCTGACTTTTTTTCTCATAAATCTGACTTTTTTTCTCATAATTCTGACTTTTTTTCTAACACTTCTAACTTTTTTCTTATAATTTTGACTTTGTTCCTCATATTTCAAACTTTTTTCTCATGATTTTTATTTTTTTTCTCATCATTTTGACCTTTTTTCTTATAAATCTGACTTTTTGCCCATAATTTGGCTTTTTGTTTGATATTTCTGTCTTTTTTTTTGCATAATTCAGACTTTTTTTCATAATTTTGGATTCTATTCTCGTATATCTGACTTTTTTCTCATAATTCTGGCCTTTTTTTGCTCAGACATTTAGACTTTTTTTCTCATATTTCTCTCTTTTCTTATTATTCTAACTTTTCGTCATTCTGATTTTATTTTCCTTATAATTCTGACTTTTTTCCTATGATATTTTTTCTTATAATTCTGACTTTTTTTCTCAGAAAAAAAAAAACTTTTTTTCAGTGGCCCTAATCCTCTCCCATACCTGAACTGTCTGGACAAGCATGGACATCAACCTGTCAAAAGGACAGTTATTTGGTGGTGCTAGCGCTGCTATCTTTGGTCCAGTTGAAAAACAATTGGACATTGTCTACCCGCAGAATCCACAGCCCTGTGTTTTCTGTATCAAATAAATAATGCTTAACTTTGAGCATTTTAACATTCTATTTGGTTGGTTAGATCTAAATTTCTTTTCAAAAAACAAGAAATTTAGTCACTTCATAAAAATTCATAATAGCAGTTTCTCGTCCCTTTCAGACTGAAAGTGTCGCTTCATTTAAAATTCATCTTCAGTTCATTTGGAAACTTTAAAAGGTAATCAAGGTTTGCTTCTTTTTCCATCACCATGGAGATTACAGGTGCTCTTAAAAAGCCTGAAAAATCAATTCAAACAGACACAATTTGACACAGTAGGGAGATTTGAAACTCTTAAACTCTGCAGCAGAAAAACAAAGTCTAACCCACTTTTTATTCTGCAGTGTGTATGATGAATCTAGACCAGTGGTTCTTAACTGGTCTGGCTTCAGACCCACCATCACCCCGTAATGTCAAGCCACAACAAATTCTGTGAAATGTTTTCTTCTCTTTATTATCAATTATCCTGATGATGAGGCTTTATGGTGGTACAGTGGTTAGTGCTGTTGACTCATAGCAAGAAGATTCCTGGTTTGATTCCCTGGCTGGACAGGTGCTTTTCTGTGTGGTTCTGTCTCTGTGACTGACGGGCAACTGGTCCTGGGTGTAGCCTGCCTCTCGCCCAATGACAGCTGGGATAGGCTCCAGCACATGTGACCCGGAACAGGAGACACAGTAGAAAATGAAAGATTGAATGGTGATAATTTAAGATTTTAAGCCATCACTAGTTTTCAAAATGTAATTAGCATTTTGAAGTAGATTTACGTTTGTGGGTTTACAGTGCCAATAATATTACAATATTCAAACCATTAGGGGTGAATTGAAAATCTTTGTATTAGGATTTTTTTGTTTGGGTATCAAAACTGGGATTCTTTGTCAATATATATATATATATATTTTTAATTCAAACTCTTTATTTCACTCTTTGTTTATAAACTGGATCAGAAAGAAGTCACCACTTTTCTCCAGCAGAGGGCGAAAGACTTCTCTCTGACTCACGTGACGTGCATTTTGTGGATGTAGATATAGTCTGTAAACATTATCATCATCATTTGACTTTTTCACGTGGTCTGGTGTTAAAAAAAAAAAAAAAAAGCAAACAAAAAATCACAAATGTCGAAGAATCACAATTTAAATTAAATCTGCACCCCAAAAACAGTGATAGAATCAAATCGCAAATATAGCATATCCTCCCACCCCTACAAAACATAGACTTTAAAAAGTGGGTGTTATCTTGCTCGGCTCAAAGTGAGGTCACCCTGAAAACTGTGCCCCCTGGTGGCTGGCTGCAGTAAAGGTCAAAAAATCCATCTCTCCAGTCATTCCAGATGGGCTGTGGCCAAACTTTAAAAAATGAACACACCTCGTAGAAATGTTTCTCACATCTGATTGTTGTGGTGATTTGAAGATATTATTGGGCTGCCTTGTATTCAAGTCCTCTTCTTTCTGAAAAGTTTCATTTTGATTAGTTATTAGAGGTTTAAAACAAGGCTTTTTATTGTGTTCAAAAATGATTGGCAGCTGCCGGTCTTGTGTATTTTTTTCGAGGATTGTAAAATATGTTGGGGTTATAAAAGAAAAACATAACATTTACATTTGTCACTCTGCTCCACTCAGATTCTCCCTGAGTCCCTCATAGCCTCGGCTGCCAATAGCGGCGCCTGTGATGGGGGTATTTTGGCTTCAAAACCATACAATGATAAATGGCAGAGCCATTTATCATTGTACAGTCTATGATTCCAACATGCACACTCAAACAAGTTAAATGATAAAATCCATGTATCTTCTTTTATACACAATGCACGAAAAAACCCACATTTCATGTCGATGGTGTTGTACTTGCATGACAACAAATTTTCTGACCCTCTTTATACTGTGAATTTGCAGGCGTCCATAAGCATCACAGGGACTTATCGCCACCTACTGTTAAGGAATGTGAAAAGAGGGCACTCTAAGTTAAAAATGCCCTTCAAAATAAAAGTGCAGGACCAGTTGAGAATAACGGCTTCAGGCTGTAGAATCCAAAGCTACTCTTGACAAAGGTAAAGTAGACAATATATCTTCTACATACTTTTAAAATACTGCCAATAACTATTTCATAAAACTCATCCTGCCATCTAAAATTTTTGTGATTTTAACTTTAAGCTATGAAATAATAACCTCTGGCCTCTGATGGAGTTTGGCAGCACAGTGTGGGTCTGTGTCGATGGAGAATACACAGGGTTCAGCAAAGTTTAGGAGGTTAAGTTATGAAAAGACTGAGGCCTCCCTCACAAACTGCTGTGTTTTACTGGAGCACATGTTGAGGACGCAGAATGAAAACAGATTGAGTTTACCGTCTGGGTGCTGAGATGCTTCACTTTCTGCTCTTTACTCAATTTAAAACTGATTTATTTCATGATCAGAGTTTTAAAGATGAGAAGCAGTCTGGGTGAAGTCGTCTTCTGGACTGACCTTTTGGCAGTTCCTCGGCAAACGTGTGAGTATATCATGGAGCAGCAGGGAAAGGGCAAATCGGTGGAGGTAACTCGAGATAAATAAAGGATTAGAAGGGAGCAATAACTTACACTGTGGGGAGTGAAGGAAGGTAAAAGAGAAGGCCACGGATCGAACAAGTCAAATGTCCTCGTATATAACATCTTACTGTAGCTAAAAGTTTGTTTCCTCAACTGTCAGAAGGAAACATCTTTCTCTAAACCTCCCTTTCGCATCCTGCCACATCTCTGTTAGCGTGTTCTCACGTGTTGTGGTGCTCTGGGCTGGATTAAGAGTCTGGTTTGGGTCACATGTTTGGTACAGAACACGCTCGCAGGAAGATTTCACACCCGTGATTCTGAAAGCTGAAAGTCGGAAAGTCCTGAAACAGCAGGCAGGTGTGAAAGGGCCCGACGATAATTCTCTCCTTTCTCTCATAACGCTCACAATCAGGTCGTTTCAGCTCCTCCTGCCGCCACACTCATCATAAACTGCTGCTCATGGAGGCAACAAGCACAAACCTAAAATCCAATTTCGCTCAGAGTTCCCGTTTTGTTGGAATGATGCATTATGACAGCCTCTCTGCGCACCACATGACTGATCACAGAAAACATTTTCTCGTTGGCTGCGTCTGAAAAGTGCCCGCTGTAAAGGGACCGCCATTACTGATTGACAGAAACAACAATTTTCACCCTGAAAACCCTGATGGAAAACAGAGATTTCTAAAGTCCAAAGTTTGAGTCCAGTGTGCCGGCTTTAAACTCCCATGTATTTTTCAATTTTCTCCATAGCGAGTAAATATCAGGGGTGTCAGAGTGGAAGTGCGAGGGTAACCTGAGGGCACTGTGGTCCGATCTGGCTGCACGCAGAGCTCAGCGTGACACTGTCTCAGTCCACAGACGCTGAAGGCTGATTGATGGTGGGAGCATCTCTCCGGGTTCAGGGAGGAGAAGACTAGAGAGCGTTAAAGAAGGAGGGGAGGGGGAAAAAAAAAGAGATGGATATTGAGTGTGAAATGAGCATGGAAGTCTCATTAAAAATCTCCATGTGGCTCACCGATGTTTAACTTTATGACGGACATTAGATCTCTGCGGTGAGCGCAGGATGGTGGCCGTGTCGGGGAAAACACACCTCCAGCTAAATCAATTGGACAGGTATGAGATTAGCGGCGGCGGCAGCTCTTCTTCATGTGAAAAGTTTCCTCACCAGCTCTCCTCAGAGATGAGACGAGCAGCATGTGGCGCCGTGCGATACAGGTGGAGGCTGCTGGAGGTCCACGAGCAGGTGACCTCAGCCTCCCCCTCCACTGGGGCCTGTTTATGTTCTGCTCCCCGTTTTATCACGCCTCACCACAGGCCTAATTAACAAGCTTTTCGGGGCGAGTCCAACAAGGTATGCTGGGCATTAAAAGTCCAGTACCACTACCTGTGGTCCCTCAGACCCCAGCCAATTAATCCTAATATAATTAGAAAGGGGTGAAGTTCAGGGGAGGCAGATATTTATATCAAAATCACAGACTTTACTCTCCATCATCGGTGCCTCCTGGTTATCTCCTGAAGCCTCAGTTTGATATGAAACTCACAGATTATTGTTTGGCACAGATTCAAGGATGTGTCCCCTGATGAATAATGATGACCTGCTTGGCTGAACATGTTTTGTGGAGGTTTATTTAGGTGGACGGGACAAGGTTAAAGGAAAATACAGGGCTGCCAACCCAGCTGTGGATTACTGACAGGGTAAATTTACCCGTTTATTTAGCCGGGCAGGCGGACAGATGTTTTCATCAGAGACAGTCAGATGGGGATGTAGCAAATGTGAAGCAACAGATTTTTATTTATTTATTTAAGAAAGTTTTTCATTTTTGGTTTGGACCATAAATAAGAAATGATAAAATGAGCTAGCAAGTGGCTAATGCTCACACTGGTTTGTTGCTACAGGGATTAAGTGTCACAGTAATGACTGGGATGTTAATTTTCTCTTTTTGTTTATTTCTTAGACTTTTTAGCACCAATCTGTTCGATTGTTAAATCATTTTCCTACGTGTTGTCTTTTTAACAGCTTGTCACCTGGAAGCAATTATTTAAAAATGAGTCATGCTCACAGGCTGAGGCGTGTTAATTCTGATGCTAATCTTGGTTTTTATCAGTGATTTATTTCTTTTGACTTGAAGTGTTAACTTTGCCTCCACACTGAGGGGGTTTGGAGTTGAGCTCACTCATCCTCTCTGATGATTTTTAGGTCTGTAAAAGTAGAAGCTTTGTGCTCATTTGGTCTGTAGTAGTCTTCAGAGCCTGAGAGTTAACCAAGGTTCGACCTCTTTTAAATTGTGAAGATCAAGTCTCTCTTGTGCTAATAAATCAGTGGTTGCCAAAATGATAAGAACTCTGCGTATTTAAAGATGCTATGAGGAGGATCTGTTGTAATTGCACTTCCTCGCCACCATGTGGCCTGGAGTCGCCGCACACTGTTATAAATTACTTTTAGCAAGACGTGTGTTAGTTTTGGAATTAAATGGAGATCAGATCAAAAACTTTTTTTGTTTCTTCATCTGTCTTTGTTCTATTCTTTTATATATAACTGGTTACAACGAGCTGTCGGTAAGGTATTTATGTGTACCATTACTTAAGACTTCGACTTAGACTTCCTTTATTGTCATTTGATAAATTACACAGCAGTGCATTTGGAGTGAAATTTTGTTGCATGGCTTCCTAAATGTTGTCAGACAATGTATACAATGAGGACTGTGTAAAAAAAAAAGAATAAATATATGGTATATGAAATGAAATTATACAAATGCTATTGACATAAATATTACGCTACACGGACTGGACATTGGTTCGTTAAAGGTCCCATATTCTGCTCCTATTCTGCAGTTTAATATGGATTGTTGATGTCTTTATGAAATAATAGTAACATGTTTTGGTCCAAGAAGCCAATAAATCAAGCACAGCAGCATTGTTTCCAGGCTCTCATAGCCCCTCTGTTCAGAATGGTCTGATTTAGTGGGCGTGGCCTCCATATGTAAATGAGCCACCACTGATACCGCCCCACTCTTCAGCGTCACTGAGAGCGGCGCCACGAGCTCCGAGTGCACAATGTCTAGAAAACAGCAAAGCTTGTTTACCGATACATTACAGGCTAAAACAACAGGCTAACAGCAGCTAAAGTTAGCATCCTGAAGCTAACACAGAGACAGGGGGGACACTGAGGAAAAGCTCTTACATCTGCTCCACAGCACACAGCATTTAAAATACTCACATTTCCAGGGTCCCAGGTTTGTTGGTGGATGGTTGGTAATGCGCCTGGATTCAGGACCAGTCTATTGGCTAGCCCTCTGTTGTACTGTCCAAAGTTGGAAAAGCAGTCAGCCGTGAAGTGACTAGCACACACATGCACAGTTTTACTGAGTGTAGCTGGCACATTTCCCTCATAAATGAACTCTAGCCTGTTAGTCTGTCTTCTTCTGAGATGGCAAGCTTGTGCATGGAACTATGGGGTTGTTTACAGCCAAAAACAGCCACACTTGCTGCTGGAGAGATTTCTCTCCAGATGGGGGGAGAGGAGTGTGTGGGGAAGGGCGTTCAGGGGTATTTGCTCCGGTGGACCAATCAGGTCAGACTTGCTCCTGAAAAAAAGGGACTCACTGACGTCGGCAAACCCCGCAAATTCCAAACAGCTCGTTTTAGGTCAGGATTTTACATCCACAAGCACTACTGAATATAGGTTTTGTCATTTAATATCACAAAATTAGACATAGAAATCATTTTTAGTAGAATAAAAACACAGATCTCTGTGTTTTATCTCTTCTCTCTACTAAACTTCGTCAGCCAGCGTGGTGTTGTCATAGAGACCTCGACATGCTGTAATCAAATCTGGTCCAAGGTGCCCTGAACTGGATGCTTAAAGTTGCAATTTGAAATAACCATAAGAGCAGCATCTTTTCACTGCATAAAGGTGTAAAATTTGAAAACAAAGCTCTATTAAAAAATGAGGCTGACAGTTTAGTAAAGTGGGATCACGTCTCTAAAATGGACAGTTCATTTGCTGGACTCTCCTGGTTTCACCTAATCAGAGAGGCACCGAATGAAAAAACAGGACTGTCCAATTTACAAAACACAGCCACAGAATCTTCACCCCTCTTGACCTTTGCATGACGCGCCCCTTCACCGCCGCTTTGACATCTCACAAACATGTGACTGTGCACATGTTGACGGAAGAGGCAAATTAACGTGTTAAAAAATGCAGAAACAACATTTTAGGTGAGAAGAATAAAATGTCAGGATGTGCCAGACATTTGGACTTCCTCCTTGGACGCTCATAATTAAAAGTGTTCTCATTGAGTGGAAGCAGCAGCTGTTGTTGGCCTGAGCTCTGACAGAAACAATGAATCGCACAGAGGAAAAGTTTTATAGTTGGAAACAATGTTCGAAAAAGGCCGTTACAAACTCAAACCACTCACAATCCAGTGTTCTGTCGTCCATCTGGACTCAGCTCGGTCCAGAAACACATTATTAGACTGAATACAGTGTTTCTGTGTGAAGCTGATGCTTTCATCGCGGCTCAGATGCTCGTCCAGATATGACATATTTAACCACATTCGGACGAATCTCCGTCAATCTGAACGTACAGATGGACTTCAGAGTGGCAGCTGCCAGCAGATTGAGGCCTGTTGTTAATGAGGAAGCTGCAAACTTTTGACGGACACTTTTTATTAAGCCTGCAGGGTTTGAGGAGCGTCAAACTAAAGATTCATTTCAGGTGCGATGACATGTCACAATGCAGAGGAGGACAATCTGTTGGAGTGATTGACAAAATGTAAATGAGGATGCTAAATGTGTACAAGATGGATCCATTAAAGTGACAGAAATCTGAGTAATAGGGAACAAATCGAGTGATTAGACTGACTCTCTGTAGCCTAACAGAAGCAGCAGCTGTTGTTCAGAGCTGGTCCTATAGGATTCCTGTATTTGAGCAGCCCTAAAACCATTTCTGGCGTCGAGCCATACTCGATGCTCCCCTGTATCACACTGACTTTGATCAAACAGAGCAGGAATTAACCTGTGTTAGCACTGCTTGGCCTCCAGTACAAAATAAAACACCTAACAGAGGTTTAACCTTATTTTAACAGCAGAGGGGATTTTGGATTTTGCCTTATTTGGACCTCGGCTAAGTCTCTTCATCTCTTCAACCTCACAACCCCCCTGCCTCGCTGTCATGTTCAGAGCCAGGAGGCTTGATCTGCTCCTCAAGTGCTTGGTGTTATTCTCTTTGAACGGGATTCACTGCAAGTCAGGGTTACAAAGCACAGACTCGTGGTCCCGAGGTTTATGTTTTAATGCCAAGTCATTAACATCATATTCCACCCTGAGAGGAACAGACTGATATAAGCTGCGTGTGCCGGGATGCGTCCACAATCGGAGACCGAATCAGCCCTGAAAGGTGTCACACAAAGTTCAGACAGACACTCTGAAGTGTTGGCGTGAAGCAAACAAGCAGCGCTGAAAAAAAAAGGCTTTCATCTTTGTCACAGAGGTCTGCAGTTACAGCAAAACAGTAATACGCTCCCTGATTCAGCTGCTCAGATTTAGATTGGTACAAATGAGCAGCTAAAAGGAGACAGAACTCAAACTGTGAAGAGGATGAAAAAAAGATGCAGCTACTCTCTCCTTGTTTTGGTCCCTTGAGGAGGTTGACTGTCATTCAGATTGCCTTCTTTAATCTCTCCACATCACACCTCGCTGTCCTCAAGTCCCCTTTCGATATGATTTCTTTATGGACCCTCAGCTCAGGAAGCTTCTCCAGATTTAGTCCAAACACCTCTGCTCCCGTCTCCCTCAGGGTTTCACCGATGTTTCAGTCCTTCACAGGCTCACTGTCTCTGCTCCCCTGGGTCCACACTCTGTGAAGCCTCTGAGGGAAAACACAAACACAGCCTTCAGTGGCACTACAACAATCCAGACTCCCTGGCGCTGGGCCGTGCTGTGAGTTGCTGCTTCTTCTGCAGAGCACAGATGCGTCTAATTGCAGAGCTGCATCGCCTGTGTTTTCAGGGTAACAGCTTGTGTCGATCAGCAGTTTTAGACCACGGGTGAGCTCCAAACTGAGTACATCCAGTCCATCTGTTCTATGTCGCGTGCTATGTTTCAGAAATTTCCATAAGTTAACTCATCCTTATATGCTTAGATTGCTGAGTGTTCATTTCCTGGAATGAGTTCTTTCTTGTGGCAGATGATTTTAGGAACTTTCTTGAGCTACAGCACTGAATGCAGCACCAGAACTTTCTACAAAATATGAGAAGTCCCCAAATTTTACCAGACTGACTGTTTTCATGTGTTCCTTAAAACCAGGAAAATTGTTTATCCTTGTTTCTTTTTCTCCTCAATTTTTTTACTTCATCTTTCATTCCGTTCATCCGTTTCCTGCATAACACCTTACTCGTGTTTGTTCACATGCAAACAAAGCAAGCAAGTTTGACAGCAGTTTTTGCCAACTTACCAGAGTTACAAGTGACTGAATGTTTCCACGACGATGAATGAGTGTTAATTAACCCACCAGAGAACAGAGGTGAGGAGGCTTCAGTTCATTTTAATTAGTTCATCAGGTTAAGTGTTGTTCCCCAGGTTTACACCAGTGTTCTGTCAAATCAATGTGCTGCTATGAGCTGTGCAAGTGTGAATCCTGAGCATTTGTCACCACCAAGTGAATCTGAATGAAAGGTACCAGTCTCTTAATAGTAAGGTAAACACTTTTATGTTTTTATGACCAAAAAAAATAAGCTATATGTAAAATATAGAGCAAACAGACAGACCCTGTTACTGATTGACATCACTTTTTTTTCACCAAGCTGCAGAACTTTGATGAAATGCTTGTTGCATATCATCATCATCATCATCATCATCATCATCAATTCATCATCATCAAAGAGGGGGTACATTTTTCTAAAAAAAAAAACCTTCCAGCTGTGTTTTCATAATCAATCATTTGAGAAAGTTTTCAGTGGTCTTGTGTAAAGCATTGAGGCAAACTAATCAGAAGGCCTGTTAGCCAGAAAAAAGGAAGGCCTGTTAGTCGGAAATTCAGAAAGCCCTGTTCACAGTAATTCAGAAGGCCTGTTAGTCAGAAAATCAGAAGGCCTGTTAATCAGAAGCCTTATTTGTCAGGAATCTGAAGGACTGTTACTCAGAAGTTCAGATGACCTGTTAGTCAGGAAAACAGAAGGTCTGTTAGTCAGAAAATTGTACAGCCTTTTAGTCAAAAAAATCAGAAGGCCCCATAGTCAAAAATTAAGAAAGCCTATTTATCAGAAAAACAGAAGGTCTGTTAGTCAGAAAATCAGTAGGCCCCATAGTCAAAAATTCAGAAGGCATGTTAGTCAGAAAATCAGAAGGCATGTTAGTCAGATATTCAGAGTGACTGTTATCTAGAAAATTAGGACGATGCTAGAAGGAAAATTAGTTTGGTATCATTTGATATTTTTCATTCCTGTTTGGACCAGTATTTAAGAGAATTAACATCCTATAAAATTTGGACAGATCAGAGCTGTCCTAATGCATGGGTACGTTGGGCAGTTACAATGGTTTTTGTTTGCTGTTGTTGTTATCAAAAGTTTGCATGCAAGAGGCCCCAGTGTACCTATTCCACAGGGCCCATGATGCTATTAGGAACCTCTGATACTGATAACATGAATGCTTGAAGAATATTTTTTTCTTATTATAGTAGAAAAAACTCAGAAATAATTCAAAAATCCCAGAACTTAACAACTATATCTGGCTAACTTTCCAACTAACGTCAACGTCTGAGAATAGGGTGGGCCCAGTTTTGATGTTATGCTGATGATATGATGATATATTTATGTGTGGACCTTAAATAGGCCTAAAATGAAATTAAAAATCAGAACCTGTATTGCTTTTGTTTGGGAGTCTGGAAGGTGTTCAGAGTTGTGAGAGAGTAGTTTTGTATCAGGCTGCTGTTAGCAGGTAGGGAGCTGAGTTTGAAGCCTCACTCTTTGAACTCTGGGTCTGGGTCAGAGGAACATTAACGGATAAAAGTGCAGAAATTAGGTCCCAGCTGGGGTTGTCTTTGATCACCCTCAGGTTAGAAAGCCCCACTGCAGCTGCTATCATGCCTTCTTAAATCTGATCCGTGAAGATTAGTAAAGCTTGCTGAAGAGTTTTTACAGTGTAGGTCCCACTGGGAGGGGACCCTGGGGAAAACTCCACCAGAGGGATCATGTACACTACCTGAGTGGGGAATTCCCCTGGGTCCTGATGAGGAGTGGAGAGAGTTGACAGTTAACAGCTACATTGATGCATGTTTACTTTAATATATAGCTCCTCTGTTTTCACACTGGTATACAACTTAAACATCCATGCGTTCAAGATCAGAATAAACTCTGATTCAACCCTTTAGCTTCTGGATCACATAGGTGGAGGTATTTTGAAAAACATGAGAATTTTTTTTTTCTTATCTTGAATTAAACAGACTCATTATGTTGTTGACAGCACTGAAAAGTCAAAGAAGGATAGTGTGCTTTGAGGTGAATCACAACAGGGTGAGCAGGACTTCTTATTCTTATTCTTGTGACCAACCACTCACTGTAAGCTAACATTAATAGCCTGAAATGGTAGCTTCATAAACAAGTTGACGTAGAGATTATTTTATTGATTTAAAAATGATGAATGTGGAAAACTAAAACAAAATAATTACTCTGATTTTGGTAAACAATGCAACTAATATTAATCAAACTTAAAAAATCAGCAGTAAGTCACAGTCAGTGGACCTCTGCAGGGCTATTTATGTTGACTTTGTCCTCTTCGTCCGCTTTGTTACCTTACTTAAGTGAAATTTTGGGTATCTTTGCTTGACTTGAGTATTTATTTTTGGCCAACTTTTACTTCTACTCCTTACATTTTCATGCAAATATCTGTACTTTCTACTCTACACATTTTAAGAATAGCCGCGCTACTCCTGTCTCGTTCCGGCTTGTCGTCATTAAAAAAGAGTGAATTTGACTGTGGATGGATGAGATTTATAATGCCATTCCAATACCCTATTGGTTTGTACAAAATCAATCACACCACTCTTCAGCAAGGACATAGTAGACGTATGTAACATAGTATGAAGATGTCCATGGCACTAGGGATGGGTACCAAAATAGGTACTTTTATAGGTACCAACCGAATTCTGTCAAAAGTACCTGGTACCGATTCACATAAAACCATAAGCTATCAGGTTCAGGTACCTAAATGCATCATTGTGGCTGTGAGGGAGTGGAAGAGTAGGTGATTTTCCATGCAGGACATAAACACAGCATTGCAAGTTTATGCATTGAGAAACAAAGATGTTGAATTGAAAAAATGTTATTTTTTATCATTCAACAAATAGATATTCTTAACCACAAAAACACACAAAAAAAAAGTACCGAAAACTGGTACCATTGAGTACCAGTACCGTTTGCCAGGAATTGGGCATTGGTACCATATTGTTTCAAATGTGAAAGGTACCCATCCCTACATGGCACAGACTCAGAAGGGGGATGAACTACATGAGCTATGGGCCCCTGTGGCAGCCTAAGCTTTTGACCTGAATGGCATTTCCCTTCTTTAAGTTACTTTTACTGTTATACAATTAGCAGTTTTGAAACTAGTTCTTTTACACTTTTACTTAAGTAAAACGCTTGAGTTGAGTTTTGACTTCTACAAAAGTCTCTTTAAACCATAGTGCTTATACTAGGGGTGGGACAAAAAAATCGAAAATATATATGTATCAAGGGTTTCTGTTTGGTAGTATCAAAATTGTGATACTTTGTCAAACAAAAAAAAAAGGTTATTTTTTCAAATTCAAATTCTTCATTTCAGTCTTTGTTTATAAACTGGATTGGGAGAAAGTTACCACTTTTCTCCAGCAGGGGGTGAAATGTTTCTCCCTCGACTCACATGATGTGTATTTTATGGGAAAATACCACTCCTGGTTTGGTCTGTAGACAATTTCACCAGAATTTAACTTTTTCAGATGGTCTGGTCTTAAAAAAGCAAACTAAAAATCACAAAAATCGTAAAAATCATAAACATTGAATTGGCACCCCAAAAATCTTAATAGCACCAAATCTCGAGAATGCTACATCATCCCAGCCCTAATCTAAACTTCTACTTGAGTAATAGATGTGAATACTTTTGACACCTCTGTTGGCTGAGACAAATAGTTTGCAATGAAAAGATAGTTGTACTGCAGTTGTGCCTGGATTGCAGGACATGGTCCAATATTATTATTAGTTTAAATATTTAGCATGCCAAAGGAAACTACAGTTTTTGCTTCAGACTCTTTTTCCCCTAAATATCTCAGAGGAAATTATTTTTATCAGTAAGCTGCAGCAGAGTAAACAGGTGAAAGGTTACACCTGAAATAAAACTTCACAAACAGATAGATCACTCATATCTCTCTGAGGAAAGCAAGCAGGCTTCAAAGAGAAATGTATTATACCTCTATTTGATGTTTATCTCGCAGCAGACACACTGAAACCCTCTTTAAACCATCTTGACGAGGAAGCAGAGAATAATCTGACTCACTCAGTCCTGCTGCAAGAGGGAAACGGAGGGACTCCTCCAGCTGGTCAGCAGAAGTCTGACAGAGCTGTTCCCTAAATGAGAGGAAAGTCTGACTGTTGTCATCTCTCAGAGAAAATACTCTCCTTATTCTGTCACAGTAAATGACGAAGAGTAACGGTCGTTTGAGGGACCCAGAAAGCTCCAGCTTGTTTATTGAGAATGATTCGAGCTCACTGTTTTCGTCTGCTCTGTGTCTGTAAATCTATTTAACTAAATACGATTATTGGCCTCAGGAAAAGATGAAACTGTCAGCAGCACTTTCCTTCCATATAAAACTGTCCTCTCCCTCTTCCCGTCTGTCTCCTGCAGCTCCTTCCTCCTCCTGCTGCTTCACCTTTCCCTGACACCAGATAATACACTGACATCCCATTACTGCTTATCACCTGCTATCAGCCTTAATCACAGGTGTCACAGCCGCATCAAAATACATAATGATAAAATTGCTGCAGTCTTCTGATAGTAGTTTTGTCACATCATTACAGCACAGTTGGAAGTGCAAAGTTTTGACTGTCCTTCTGTTTGATTGGTGTTTTCCAACCTGCCTCACTTTTTAAAACAGCCTGCGTTTATCTACTCCAGCCGCAGAAAGAGCAGCTGACAGAGAGGCTTATTTTGACATTCTGATCGCTCTTCCTGCCTAAAAGTTGGCTGGAGTAGCAATGCAAAGAAAAAATAACAGCAGTTTTGAGGCTGCAGTCTGTAAAGTTTGTGAACATTTTAGTTTGACAATCACAACATAATAATTTATGCTTCTATCTAGATAAGAGGCAGAAAGAGAGAAAAGTCAGGAGGAAAAATGTCAACACTGATCGTCAAACCTGAGATCCAGTCCACATCAAAATATTTATAGAGAGGAAGAGATCAAAACAAAAGAAGCGCCTTCCTTTCTGTTCCTCTTTTGTTTTATCTGTCGCAGCTAAAAGCACTCAGTTTGACGTTTGAAACCTCATTAAAGGATGATTCCACTTTTTTAACCCCCATAATTTAAGAGCATGTCAGTTTATGGACACTACCAGGGATGGCCATTGGTAAGATTTTAATGATGTCAATTCCCTTGTGGATTCTGTTTACCAACCCAATCCTTTATCGATTCTTTTATCAATTCATCTTGTGAATTTTCTCTGTACAAAAAGTAGCTTCAAAGGCAGCAAGATTAAATGAGTGTATAAGTGAATAAATATGTAATTGGTCACTGGATCTGGATATTTCTAGGCGTTAATTTTCAGAAATAATAAAAAAAATGCACATCATTTGACATTGATGTACTGTTTTGCAATATATTAACTGACTCAAGCAGGCAATCTAGTGTCTTGAAGTGGTTATAGCATTATTTTAAGTTGTTTGGAACCTTGTATTTGTGTTTTTGGGGGGTTTTCAATATTATTCACAAAGACTAACTGTGATATGTTTTAGTAATTAAAGTTGAAATTGTATTCTGAAGCTTAAGTTGTACCGGTGTATGCTAACCGCTAGCATATCAGTGCTATTTTGATTTTGATCTTAAAGCTATTTTGTTTATATCGTTTTTGGTAAATGGAGATTTATACCATATTGAATGTATTGAATAGGGACCTTCAGTGAAAGAGTAATGTTCATTTCTTCTTCAGAGTTTTCTTAGGAAATATTATCTACCTGCTAAGCTAAGATAGCTGCTGCAGACTAGTCAACATAAGGTCCCGCAGCTCAGGCATAGTGCATAGAATCAATAGAGGAATCATTAAGCACAAAGGCTAACAGTATCGATGGATTGAAACATTTCTTATCGATTCCCAACAGGAATCGTTTTTTGACTCTCATCCCTGGACACCACTGAGTCTTTTCTATACCATAACATTATGTTTGAAGGGCCTGATCTACTTACATCTCAAATACAGTAGATAGTAGTACACTAGTCCCCACTCTGGCTCTATCCATTTACATGTTGACTGCATACGGCAACTTACACCGGTCCAGCAAGCTGCATGTCTGTCAGACATCTGGAGTCACAGACTGAAGGAGGGCCTTAAAACCTTAAATCTGTTGACTCCTGACCTGGCTCTGCTCATTATGCTGATTTGTTGTGGTAGTCAGGCTAATTATGATCTGGTTTTCTAGGAAGCTTCTGTGAACTACATCCTAGCGTGATCTCCCCGACAGTAAATTGATGTGTCACAGCTCTGGCATCTAGCAAAAAAAGGATGGTTACATATTAGCTGTGACCATCCAGTGTCAGTTTACACATTAACTTTAATGGTACCGACCTGATCTGGTGCCATGATGGAGCAGAGACAGACTGAATACGGATCTGGTGTATTTCAGCCATAAGATCCTAAATAAAGAGCGGTAAATTTTGTGCGCAAATGAAAAAACTAATTGTGTGCAGTGATCACCAATGATTGCATGCACGATTGAAAACATGTGCAAAAGTGGTGTGGACCGCCCTATTTAAATGAGAATTTTGCATGTGCTACCAGCTTTCACCATGGAGAGTTGGTGAGGGCAGGGTGGTAGCAAACAAAAAACTACGTTTGAAGCCAAAAAGTTGGAGGTCTTGGTGGAGGAGGTGAAGAAACACACTGGTGAACTCCAGCAGAAGAAATGTGATTTGGGAGGCTGTCTCCAAAAAGGTGAATCCTGTGAACAAACCCAGAAGCTGAGAAGAAGATTGTATTCAAACAGATATTTCTGAATGTCTAAATATGTTGACACATGCATGGGTGATTTTCTGTCTCCCTTTGTCGTCTGTCATTGCACTTATACCTCCTTCTTGCCACAATGATTGCAGCCATTTGTACAGAACGCTGTGCCAGTTTGCGCCCATCTTTTAAACAAACTTACTATTGACGTAAAAACAGCAAATGCAATTTCAGTTTTGATAAATCGGATTAAGGGTGCTAAATGATTGCATTTGCATCTCCTCCTCCCAGTATTTTGCACGTTCTGATAATCTGGATATATTCTGCATATTCATTAGGCAAACACACCAAATGGATTGCAAGTAGGGATGGGTACTTTTCACATTTGAAACGATACGGTACCTATACCCGATACCTGTCAATCGGTACCAGTACTCAACGGTACCAATTTTCGGTACTTTCTGTGTTATTGTGGTAAAAAAATATTAATTTATTGAAGAATGAAATACTTTTTTTTTTCAATTGAACATGTTTATTCTTCAATATATAACCTTGCAATGCTGTGTTCATGTCCAGCATGGAAAATCTCCTACTCTTCCACTCCCTCACAGTCACAAGGATACATTTAGGTACCTAAATATGTTACCTTTTGATTTTATGTGAATTGGTACTCGGTACTTTTGACAGAATTCGGTCGGTACCTATAAAAGTACCTAATTCGGTACCCATCCCTAATTGCAAGTGCAATTTTGCTCATTTGAGAGACTCAATCCTCTGTGCTATACATTAGCTTTCAAGTTTGCACATGTTTTTGTACACACAAAAGTTTACTAGATCAGGCCCAAAGTCCTGTGACATAATTTAATTGAATCACTGGAAAAACTATTTCTTGCAAAAAAAGTCGTCATGATCAAACATATCATCATTTTTTCTTGATGATACCAGCTGATTAAAGACCTTGTAAAAGCATTAAAGACCATTAGTATGACTCTAACATTTCCACACAGCTTCCTGTCTGCCAGGTCAAGAGGCAAAAGAGCCACATGAATGAATCTTTGAGAACAGATTGTTATCTGTGGGGTGGCTGTGACTCAGTGACAAAGTTGGTCATCTCTCAACCCAAAGGTCGAGGGGTTTGATCCCAAGCCCTGCTGTCCACATGCCATTGCTGGCAAGACATTTCACCCTGAACTGCCTCTGGTAGCTGTGCCGTCAGTGGAAAAATGGGATTAGTTAATACTGATGGTGGCCTGTAATGACCAGAGGGAGCACTCAATGAACACACTCCATTTTAACGTTCCCATCAGGAGTGAGGCAGAGAAGACTGAAGAGAAGAGGAATCAGGGGACTGATGCATCCAGACATCCCTGTGTCTCTGTCTTCGTCATCGCACAGTCTGATGATTAGTTTTATCTGATCACCCTGAACCAAAACTGGACCATCAGCACTTCACTTCCTGATCCGTCTCTGCGGAGGCCATCTGCCCCACTAAGACGTCTGCATCCACCGAACAGATTGAAGTATTCAAAGTAGTTGATCCTTTTAAGACTGCAGGTTTTCTCTGAACCTCGTGTGGAGTTCTGAGAGTCTGCTGAACCTGCCGATCTCTCTGTCGCTGTTTGGCCAAGATCCACTGAGATCAGAGCGGGCTTCTGGTTTGTGCACACACGTAACTCTTCAAAATCCTGCTTCAAGACCTCAGAGTGCAAACAGCAACGACTCTCGCATGTCAAATTCAGTTATTGGTTCTTGGTTATTTTACCCTGTTTTATATCACATAGAGGAGCTGATCTCTCTTTTCTCTGAATCATATTTTAAGGCTGGATTTTTGCACAAGAGTCGACAAATGCAGGGACAACTTAAGAACAACAGTGCTGCAAATATTCTAATATATTTAGCCTGTGTGCCATGTTTGTTTACCATCATATTCTTAAAGTGCAAGCTTAAAACACTTTTGAGATAGCATCAGCTTTTAATTAGACGTCAACCTGAAATTATTTAATCTGAAGAGACGAAAAAGTCATGCTGCCAAACAGTGACTACAGTTCATTCTGAGGATGTTGTGGGTGACAGCTCAACAGTTGCTGTCAATCCATCTCGACAGTGCGGAGACATTTCCTTCAAAACAAAACAACCTTTGTCGTGCTAAAGGAAAAATCTGGGGGAGAGAAAAATCCTTCAGTTACATAATCCAAGGATCATGAAAGTTTTCTCAAAGTTTTATGAAATGTTTTTCAAAAACTGACGATATATACCAGAGTCATGCTGCTTGTGTGGTTAGAGCTCACTTTACAATCAAGACTCTCCGGTAGATGTGGTCTTAAAGTACAGGTTAATGCTGAAGTCTGTTATTACTTCAGCTGTGGGGTCTGAATTATACGTCTGAGGTGTTACCACAGTGACACAACAAACCTGTAGTTGTGTTTTATTGTGGTATAAAGCAGAGATGAAGGCGTTAAGTCATCTGAAGTTAATGTGTTTTTGTAGGTCATCTCTGGCCTGAGCTAATCACTATGAAGCTATCATGCTCCACTACCCAGATGTAAACAAACACAGATGCAAAGCTCTGCAGTTGATTCAGAAAATGGAAACACACCAGTACTTCTGCTGTTTCTGGTTTAAAAACAGTATAAACACTTAGCGAGAGCAGCATGTGACCAGCTCAGGGAAAACTGGTGGTGCTAGCTCTGCTAGTGTTAGCCCGACTTGGTACACCATTGTAGTATTTTAACCCCATTCCGAATTTTTTAAATTACTTTATTTGTTATTGAAAACTGTTCATTTAGCTTTTTTTTATTATTATTATTATTATTCATTTATTTATTTATTTATTTTGGGGGGGTTGCTGTTATTTTTGTTTCTTTATTTTTAGTTTGATTGCTTTTTGTTTTTTTATTTTCTATTTTCTATTTTGTATTCTCTTCTACGTTTTATGACTGTTTTGATTCATCATGTATTTATTATCTATTTCATTTTGTATTTTTATTCTTTTTATTATTATTTATTTCATTTTCTCGAGGTCCTTTTTGCACTACTTTTGTACTTCTGTTTTCTTCTATTGCGGCTGTGACTCCTGAATTTCCCATTGGGGATAAATAGAGTCTATTTTATTCCATTCTATGGTATTCTATTCTATTCTTTTCCAGTCTATCTACCAATATACCAATCATCATTATCGTTTTTATCATTTTTACTAATTTACTCTAAGAATTTCTCTGAATTTAACTTTATGAATGTTATTTTGACTTTGGACTATTACTGTTGTCTTCTTCTTTTTGTTTTATTTTTTTGTGTCTTTCCTGTGGTTTCTGTTTCTTCTTTTATTGACCTGTTCTTACCCGTGGTTACTGGGTACCTTTCACATTCAAAATGATACGGTACCAATGCCCGGTAACTGACAATCGCTACCGGTACTCAACGGTTCCAATATTCTGACTTTTTTGCGTTTGTGTGGTAAAAAAACACCTTTTTTTTAAATAATGAAATATTTATTCATTTCCATTTAACATATTTATTCTTTAATATATAACCTTGCAATGCTGTGTTCATGTCCAGCATCAAAAATCTCCTACTCTTCCACTCCCTCACAGTCACAAGGATGCATTTAGGTACCTAAACATGGTACCTTGTGGTTTTATGTGATTCGATACCCAGTACCTATAAAAATACCTATATAAAGTACTATAGCAGTTAATCATATTCACATCTCTCTAACTGCTAGAAAAAAAATGCATTGGTCTTTTCAACGCTGTCATATGACACAGTGCTCAGCAGAAAAGATAATGCAGACAAGGGGAAAAGAAAAGAGAAAAAAAAAAAAGTACCTATTTCGGTACCCATCCCTACCCCTGGTCCTCGTGGTCTCAGACCATGTTGGTTGGTTTTTGTTCAGCCTGGGTTTGAGGTAGTACCTCTTAACTAGGTTCAAAAATTGATATTTTTTATTTTATTTTTCTCATTTTGTTTTATTCTAGGACTTCTGTTGTTAAGCACTTTGTAAAATAATGTTTTTAAAGATGGTATATAAATAAATCTATTATAACCAATTTGATGTTGTTTGCCTGCAGACTTCGATCCTGTGTTTAATAAATTGTGTTCAGCTCTGAGTGTTCTCTGAGCTTTAGACTTTTTGGTTGAGTGGAATCTAAATTTCTACCAAAGGAACTCAGAAATAAGTTGCCTCTAGCTAGTTAAAGGGCATATATATAAAAAAAAATAAATAAACAAAAAACTTTCAAAAGGCTGTTTTTGCTCATAAACTCAGGCCAAACATACACAACTGGACTGTGCAATCTTTTTGGCACGCTCACATATTATAAATAAGTTAGCACAAAACCATTTTTCTGTATGGACACCACGCAGAAACAGAGGTTTGTGATCTGATTATGTCACCTTTGATGTCTTAAGTTAAAGATAGTTTTATCAGGAGCACCTGACAGAGGTGTTAGGTAAAGGTAGCAGAAAGGTAAATTCAGATTGGGGTCCTTCAACCTCAGTCTCATTTCTATGACTCATGCTTGATAATCTACCGTAGCATTGCTAACTGTAGAGAAAAGGAGTAGGTTGGTTCCTGTGGTTTTATATATATCTAAAAATAGATTTCTCCCAAAACCTCAGTTTGAACCATATTTAATTTTAATCAGTCTTGCAGGGAACAGAGTTATAATCAAAGTTTTGTTTGATGTCACACAACTCATGTCTGCTTAGTTTTCAGATGACGACAGATGCAGCAGAGACAGTCGGGTTAGATGTCAGATAAGTTCCAGATAACAGAGTCATCGTGAGATCTTTTGTGAGGTTACGCCCTGCGAGCTCGCCGTCACACGCCTCAGGCTTATGAAACACTGGAGTGTTCCCGCAACACCTGATTAAAGCTGACACACTTATTCAATCAGAGCTGGATGAGCGCGAGCAGAGTGCAGCAGCTGTTTGGGAGCGTGCTCAGATGGGATAAATGTTAAACACATTACAGTTTACCTGAGTCTGCACTGCTGCTGTGCTGCACGCTGAGGGGCTGTGTCCCCTTCCGCTGGTATCAGGTTGTTGTAAAATTAAAAATGAATGCAAACATCTTGTCGAGAGCTACGTTGATATTTGCTTTGTTAATTAAATCTTAATGTGATCACAAGCTTGCAACATTACCCTGTCATACAGGAAAACAAGATGTTACAAACAACATCCTCTCACTCAGCCTTAGGGGAATGAATCCATGTCATGTCAAACAGAGAATGTAGTCATTGATTTGTTAGACAGAAATGAAAACAATGAGACATCCTCAAAATCTGCAAAGATGAAGTCGATTAAAAAACAAAAAGATTTCTTTGCAGACCCAGAAATTTCAAGGTTTTCAAGACTCAGAAATCAAAAGCTTTTCTCAGACTTTGCTTAAATAAAGATGAGATTCATGATATCTGCAGGTTGCTGAGCAACAAACAGGGAAGAGATGGAAAACTCTCATTTAGACCAATTATGTCAACATCCTTAGCGTTTATCATCAAACATAAATCATTCACGGTTGTGTTTTAATTTTTAGTTTGTTTTTTAACAATTTAACAGATGCCTGAGGAGTTCATCTTTAATGATTCAGAGTTGTTAAAAATGAAATGTCTTCCTAATTAGCGCTCCAACATGTCATCACATGAGGATAAATCCATGCACCAGTCGTTTGTCAGAGGCATAGACAGTTTAACTAACAGATGTAGTCTCCTCGTTTGTTTCTGAAATGGGTTTTTGAAGCAAATCAGCTGTTGCAGCCATAGTGAAAGTGACGGGGGCTTTGAGTACAGCTATAGGTCGCCTGTTAGTCACGTGAGCTATGCTGTGCCTCTGATTGTGTAAACTCGGGATCTTAATATTCTCAAAACTGCCCAGTTAGAAAGAATTCACCCCTGTACAGTGTGTGCTGAAAGTAAAATTAGAGACTCAGACAGGACACTTTTTCTGAACCAGGCTTTATAGAGGTTAATTTCTGATGTTATAACTTTTTTTTTTTTTTGGCTTGGTGTGTATGTGACTTTTAGGGGTGGGAGAAAAAAATTGAAAATCAATATGTTGAGATCTTTTGTTTGACAATATCAAAAACGGGATTCTTTGTCAAAAAAATGTTTTGTTTTGTTTTTTAAATTCAAATTTTTCATTTCAGTCTTTGTTACCAAAGACAAAAGTTACTACTTTTCTCCAGCAGAGGGTGAAATGTTTTGATCTGACTCCCGTGATGAGCATTTTATGGGAAAATATGGCTCCTGATATAGTCTGTCGACACTATCATCATCGTTTAACTTTTTCACATGGTCTGATGTTAACAAAGCAAACTAAAAATTGCGATTTAAAAAAAAAATCGGCACCCGAAAAATCGCAAAAGACACTTGAGAAACAGCAGGTTTCAGCACTTCAGCATTGTCTCATATTCTGAAGCCCTTTTTACACACCAGCGTTTCATCCAAAAATGCTAAAACGCACTGAAAAAATCTGCACTTACACAGAAATGCTGAGGGACTGAAAACGCTGTATTATATATGCCAGGCCTGTAGTTGGTGCTATAACTGTCCTGTTCAGAAGCTGCTTTAGGTAGATCTCCACTGAAGTAGAGTTGGGCTGATTATCTAGTGCAAGGGTTCTCAAACTTTTTTGGACCACAGACTCCTTTCAGGTTAGACATTTCTCCAAGGACCACCATTATCACAGCATCGATTTTCATAATATTAATACTATGTAATAATAAACTATGTAGTTCATTGCAATGATAGAATCAGACTACATTTATAATTCAATGTAATTTATTTTGTGAACTTTGAGAAAATGTTGGCTCTGCAGTTTTTGAGGGTTTTTTTTCTATCGTACACTATGAAGTGATAAACGTGTCACAATCATATCTGAAATAATCTCATGGCACAAAGCTAAATTGGGTGGGAGTGTTGGAAGAGATCGCAGTTTGTTTATGTGCTTTTTGAATGATATAGCACACTTTCACTATTGTTTTAAAATTATTCGATGGACCCCCTAGCTATGGTTCGCGGACCCCTGGGGGTCCTGGGACTCCACTTTGAGAAACACTGATCTAGTGTATTGGTGAATACTGAGAGCAGAAGTGAAGCAACAGGTACAAATTTTGTTGAAAGACAGTTAGCAGATTCAGCAGATTGAGCAGCACAAGCAAAACTTGGTAACTCCGCAACGATACTGTATGTGCATTGTTTCAGAAAAATTCCACTTTAGAGATCGTAATCAAATAATTTTGCGTTTCACCCTAAAACCATTGTCACATAAACAGCCTCTTGGACCTGAGGTTGCTGCTTGGTCTGAGGCTGTGAGAAATGGGTCTTTGTGTTGATTTTGGCGCCCTCTGTGGACAAAGTGGTGCAGCTAATGTTTTGGCTCATTTTCCCCTGTTCACATATTTTTCTTATTTTTGAATTTTAAATGTATAACTCTTAAAGTGGGCTGTGAGTTACTTTTTCAGTCATGTACCCTGCAGCAAATGTTTCAAACAAAGAATAACTTAAGTGAAATAATCAGGCTTTACTCTCAATGCTTTATCGCTCATGTGAATACATTTGTATTAATTCCAGTCTGTTTCATGACCAGGTGAAGGTCCTCACAGGTACTTCAATCATAAAGGTAAACACTCCCTGGCTTTTAATTGGTTTGCTTTTATCGTGTCTGAATGTTGAAGGGAAGAAAAGCCACCAGAGAACGGCAAACACAAGATTTCCAGGAAGTGTGGAGGTACTCTAAGGAGAGCTCATGTAGGTCATTTTGGAGCGTTCTGACAATCTCAGTTCATTATTAAGGTACGATGAAATGTCGGTGAAGTTTGAGAGGAGAAAAACTAAGTGAGATAAAGTTTCCTGTAACTTCATAAAACTCAAACTCTCACAACTCAATTGGGGTGCGTTCCCATTTCCCTCCCACTAACATCTAAACTGAACCATTATACAGTGTGCTTACGTCTTTACTCAGCTGAATTTCCCCTTCTCTCCCTCTTTCCTCAAAGTTTAACTCCGGTGAAGTCTGCGGTTTATTTTTAGGACACAGGAAACAAAGTCCAGACGGTGCAGCTCAGGAATCATTTCACTTGAATCAATTATGACAATCGAGTAGAGATCGAATGATCCTGCATCTTCCTGTGTGAATAAGCGCCCTTCAGAGTCGATATGAGGGACTATATTTCATTTTCAAAGGGAGAATTTTCCGTAAACCCTCAGCTTCTTCTTCCTACTGGAGAACCTGGGTGTCTGTCAGCTCTGCCTCCTCCAGGACTCAGATGGGGCTGAAACTCTGGGTGAACCCTCGTGAATTATTCATCAGCACATATAATGTTGGCAAATTATTTTATATAGTGGGGAAAGATTCATCTTAGCAGCAGAATTGGGTAGGGAGAAGCTAATGTGTTTATTATGCCAAGATAATGGCATGAAATAGAGGCCAGGGGTGGAGAATTTGGAGGGGTGTTTATACTTTATATTCATTGGAGGGGAGCGTCTGAATGCCTCGTGGTCACATGATGGCAGATGTCTTTTGAATGCAATTTGTGCGTGTATGTCATCATCTACGTGCGTGAGTGTGTGTGTGTGTGTGTGTTTAAGTGACGTATAGATTTGCCTGGTTAAGGTTTCAGTCCACGACTCATGTACTCAGCTTTTAGGGGCCGGGCGTTCCTGGAGGAATTCCGTGCACATCGCCGGCTCTTTTCTCCAAGTGGCAGAAAACACCATTAAGAGGAGAAAGGCGGCTGCTGTTTGCATTTCTCAGAGCTGTGAAAGGCAGAGATCTGTCCTCACACGGCTAATATCAGTGCCATAATGACATTGCACTGTGAGTGAGATGGCTGCATTGGAATTCAAACATGGTTGTTGTGCAGAGATTTCACGCAGTAGCTGTAGCAGTTAATGTTCTCATGCTTACATCGGGAAAAATAAGTATTGAAAGCATCAAATTTTTTCTCATTACATTTATTTCCAAAGCTGCAATTCAAATAAAATTTCTACCAGACATTGGTATTAACTCAAATAATCCAAACATGAAAAGAAATCATGACATTCAAGTCCAAAAATAATGATTATGTGGAATTAAGTGCGATAACACGGGAAAAAAGAATTGAACACACCATGGAAAGGTTGTATACTTTGGCAAGGAAATGCACCATACCACCTGAAATCTGTCAGTAATTATTACTTGAACTTCCAATTAGTGCAATTATTATATTATTCCAATTAAATATGACACAACTCATGATGGGTAAAGGCAAAGAGCTCTCTGAAGACATTCACAACCTGATTGTTGCTCAGCATCAGAATGGAACTGGTTACAGACTTATATCAAAGCACCTGAATATTCCAGTCAGCACCGTTGGGGCGATTATTCACAAGTGGAAGAAGCACCACCTTACCATCAACAGGCCACGCACAGGAGCTCCTTGAAGATTTCTGAACAGGGAGTCAGAGAGATAGTCAGAAGAGTACTCAACGAGCCAAGGACCACCCTGAAAGTGCTCCAGAAAGACTTGGAGGCAGCAGGTACAATTGTTACAGAGAAAACAATAGGCAATACACTCCACTGCCATGGACGCTCAGCCTGCAAGACCCCATTCCTCAAGAAAAGGCATGTTGAAGCTGGTTTAAAGTTTGCTGAACAGCATCTTGACAAGCCTGTAGAATACTGGGAGAATGTTGTCTGGTCAGATGAGACCAAAACTGAACTTTTGGGCTGTCATACTACATACCATGTTTGGAGGAGAAATGGCACTGCTCATCACCCAAAAAACACTACACCAACAGTGAAGTTTGGAGGTGGAAGCATCATGGCATGGGGTTGTTTCTCATCTCATGGTGTTGGCAAACTTCATATAACTGACGGAGCAATGAATGGAGCCATGTATGGGGAAATTCTTGATATGAATCTGCTGCCATCCACCAGGATGATGAAGATGAGACGTGGCTGGACCTTCCAGCAGGATAACGATCCGAAGCACACGGCAAAGTTGACTCTCAAATGGTTTCAGAAAAAGAAAGTCAATCTATTAGAATGGCCTAGTCAATCACCTGACTTAAATCCAATTGAACATTTGTGGAAAGAAGTAAAGAAAAGGGTTCACCAGAGGGCACCAAAGAATATTCCAGATTTAAAGACAATCTGTACAGAGGAATGGGCCAAAATCACACCTGAGCAGTGTGGGCCATTAGTTCAAACATACAAGAAGCTTCTGGAAGCTGTCATTGCAAACAAAGGCTTCTCCACTAAGTATTAGATGAGTCTCAGTTAGCGTGTTCAATACAATACAATATACCTGAACATTGTCATTTTTTTTCATGTGTGGATTATTTGAGTTAATACCAATGTCTGGTAGAAATTTTGTTTGAATTGCATCTTTGGAAATAAATGTGATGAGAAAAAAGTTGACATGCTCAATACTTATTTTCTCCACTGTAGTTTGATTGATACTTCATTTAATCTAAAGCTTGACGGTCAAACCATCTTCCCTGTATGCTGAGACGGATGCATGAGCTGTTTATCTCGGCATCCAAACACGGCGTTTTTGTCTTATTTAAGCGAAGGCTGTTGGATATCAGCACATCCTTCAATTTAACTCCCAGTGCCTGAATACAGCACATTTCAGGATGATAATGTATTCATATTGTGCTACAGGGATGTGTCTTCTCTGTGCCTTTCATAAATTGGGGTCAGGTGATATCTGTCACTGCAGAGAATGTGCTTAGTGCTGACAAAGTCATGTTGACATTTTTTGGAGAGGAAAGCACAAAAATAAAATAAACAGCGAGTCTCCCAGGAGGGCTGGTAGGAAAAGGAATTAAATTGCCTCTCCACAGCTCTTGTTAAGAATGAAAACCAATCAGGCAGCCCTCAATTCAGACCCAGCGCTGCACAAAGATTGAGAGGAATATTGATATTAGTATTAACAAATGCACTGCCCTTTTCCGCCGGGATGCTAAGAAGCCGGTTGCTACTGTACTGATAAGTTTTTTTCCCTCCACATTGAAGAAGCAGTTTAAAATTGATGGATTCATGGTATTTTAAAAATATGGCTATTAGCCTTGGTTCTAAAGGGTTTTCTCAAACTGAAGAAATCTAAATCTCTGTGCCGATGCAGAAACTTCTATCAGCATTCTTCAAATTCAAACATTTCACAGCGAAATAACCAGATCTATTATAAACTGAGACATACTCTAATTGCAAAGCTTTTGGGTGAAGTTTCCCCATTGACACAGCCGTGATGAGACTCATTTTGAGGAAGAACAAAACTGCCAGCACTTTTAACCGTATCCCCGATGGTGAGCTTTGTGCCTTTGTTTGGCCTAATTTGGGAGTTCTCCGGCTTATTTCCCGTGAAATCCCTTCTAGTAACATGAGCACACATTCAGAGCTGCGAGGCAGAGGAAATAATGAAGTGTACAGACAGAAAGCCGGTCACAGGATCCTCTGGATGTAGTGTTAGCGCTGGTTATTGCAGCTAATTTCACAGTGATCAGTTCAGAGAGGATTCTGCACGACTCAAACTGCAAGGCGGTCAATATGTGGCTCATTACGCCGTGTGGAGGACGGAGGGTTTGTTTACAGGCCAGAACAATGAGCCGGGGGTAAACAATTCTGCTTCAAATATATTAGTTTGAGCTTAACAGCTTATTTTTCCCAAAAGCTAATTTAAATTTGCTTTAAAGTGGATAAGAGAAGCACAGCTGGAAGAGTCAGCGATAAGAGAGAATCTGCAGACGGAGGTGAAGGCGTATAATTTAAATTGAAATGTGTTTGTCAAGGTGAGTTATTCTTAATCCATTTAAAATAGGATTGTCAGGAAACAAGCGCAGACACAAAGCCTTTAACTTTCACATTCAGCCTCATTAGCAGGAAGAGTTCTGACCTGACAGGAGTCGAACCGGGGCGCTGTCAGGGTTTGTGTTTTCTAAAACAAAGACATAAAACCTCTAATAGACGTGTTTTTAAGCTATTTGACTGGTCAATTCAAACCCTTTTTAAACAACTCTGCTGCTGCCATAGCTTAATACTGATCACCTGAGTAGATGCTAACTTTTGGCAGGTTATGTTTACATGCTCTACAGCTTCATTCAGCCTTTAGCTACATATTCATTACAGCACAAGTGTTAGGCTTTAAGGAAAAACTGACTTGTTTTGGTATATCCTCAGGAAATGTATAATCCATTTTCTAAATTGCAAAGGAGTCTTAATTACAAACATCAACCTCTTGACAGAAAACAGTCTCAAACCATGTTCCTCATTGCAAACAGGTAATCGTGCTGCACAGTGCATGATATGTTTCCCTAATTTTGCAAACTTTGAATTTAAAGGCCTTGTGAAGACTCATTCAGTGATCTTGAAATATTATCATTTGTATACACTTACTTGTTGAGACAGAGTCTAGATGTGGTTATACTGTGGCAGTACCAAATAGCACCACTAGTTGGTGCCACCTTTTTGTTATGGTTTCTGATACATGCAAGTTGTTGTTCCCAGAGACGTCAGTTGTTGTTACCATGGACTGTAAAATAACATTGATGTCATTACGCTTGGCTTGAAGCAAGGTTGCCCTAAAAACTGCTCCCCCTGGTGACTGGCTGAAGTATAGGTCAAGAACTCTATCTTCCCAGTCATTCCAGATGGACAGTGGTAAATTCTAAAAAAAATAAATGCACCTTGTGGAAATGTTTCTCACATTGGATGATGATATTTGGCTGCTTTGTGTTCAAGTTGTCCTTCATTAGTTATTAGATGTTTAAAACAAGGGTTTTTTGTAAACATGCACCGATCAATCGGTGCCGATTTCCTTAATTTTGGGGGGCTCATTGATCAGGGATTGGTGATCAGCCCATCCTTGCATATGAAACTGATCATATATACCTCCAGGAAAAAACTCAGGACACTCTATTGGTTTTTAAAGTTAAAACATAAAGACTTTATTGTTTCACAGGTATTGTTCAATGATTTTCAATAAAATAAGATTGGAATATTGAAGGTATATGCTGTCAGTTATAAAAAATAAAAAATAAAAATCGGTATCGGCCCTGTTCGGCAGATCAGGCTTTTTAAAGATCAGCGATCGGCCAGAAAATTGTGATCGGTGCACCCCTAGTTCTTTGTCATGTTTCACAATGATTGACAGACACTTTTCTTATGTAGTTTTTTTTTCAGGAATGGTAGGATACATCAGGAAGGAAAGCCAAGAAGAGATCAGGCTCTCGACAGAATATATATATATATTTGTCACCTGACTCTACAGCAGACTCTGACAGGGCTATCTAAGCTTCAAAACTGTACAATGGTAAAAGCTGAAGCAACACTGTCAATTCTATATACAGTCTAGGGTTGTTACACCCTGTTTTACTTCTTATGTGTGATAAGTGGATATAAGAAAACTTGCTGTGTATGGTCTTAGTCTAGTTTTGTACAAGAAACAGCTGAGTGGAAAGTCCCACTTTGTCCTCTTCTTACGTGATGCTAACCTGCTATCCTAGGATGAGACTGTTAACTCTCCACTGTCACACTGTACAGCAGCTAAATTGGTTATTTATTCAAAATGCTGTTCCTAAGTATCTGTGGTAGGATCAGATTTTTTAAGAAAGAACACAAATCCACTTAAGGCATATAAACTGAAAGTGTCTTAGCTTAGCTTAATAATAATACATTTCATTTATAAAAGCGCTTTTCTCAATACTCAAAGACGCTTTACAATGGATAAAACAGCATATAAAACAACACACAATAATAAAACATGAATGAGAAGAAACCAAGTGGATTTAAAAGACAATCAGACATTAAAAGCTATTTTAAAAAGGTGGGTTTTTGTTAGTGTTTTGAAGGTGGGAAGGTCGGGACAGATACGGATACGAAGTGGTAGGGCATTCCAGAGAGTGGGGGCGGTGACAGTAAAAGCCCAGGTTTGGTGCTTGGTGGCAGGTGGTAGGGAGAGGAGGTGGGCGTCGGCGGATCGGAGGTTACGGGGGGGCGTGTAGTGGTCTTGGGAGTGGGTGTGCTTGAGCAAGCGGGCGGCAGAGTTTTGAATAAATTGCAGTTTGTTGAGTTGTTTTGAAGGGAGACCGTAGAAAATGCTGTTGCAGTAATCGAGTCTAAACGTAATGAATGCATGTATGAGAATTTCAGCGGTGGGAAAGGAGAGGGATGGACGGAGATGGGCGATATTTAGCAGCAAATAGTGTGCTGACTAAGTGAAAAGAAAGATCTTGCTTTTTATTTTCAAGTTAAGTTTATTAAGTTTACAAACCATCCTGGGAAAAGTTGTCTCCAACAAAGAAAAGCAGCATTTAAAAGAAGATCTGCTTCCAAATCAAACAGATTTCGGCAAGAGTCATGCCCTGGTGACAGCAGGTGACGATGCTCATGGGAAATGGAGTCTTTATCCCAAGAAAACGCTACTGGTTCTGGCCAAAGGTGTCACTGCAAACAACAGCAAACAGAAAGTCCCAATAGAGCCTCTGTCGTCTGAATTTGTTACGCAGCATTATAGTATTTGTTAATCTGAATGAAAAATAATCTGAATCTCCAGATGATGAATGCACATGAAGAACTGCATTTGAATTCTTCCCTCTTGGACTTCTAACACATTAACTGTCCAAGACATGGATATAGGCTCAGTGCCATTACTGACTGCACCGTGACAAGGTAAGGTCAAAAGAGAAACTGGTTCTGCATTAGAATAAAAATCAAAGCAGTTTTCAAGCCTTGCTTTTCTCCTGTCCAAGCAACAATAATAAACATGATAGAGAAGAAGAAAACGTTAGGATTAAGATTTATCATCTGGGGATCATGAATGATCATGATAATCCATGAAATTGTTTTTGTGTTGTTTCAGTCCATGAAGCAAAGTCCTCAGTTGGAAATAATTTGTCTGTTGTTGTCTCAGATTTAATGTGAGACCTGGAAGTGTTGACTACTTCACACAAAGATCTCATCGTCACACTCATTTGAGTTGTGTTCGGTTAACTCCCGGCGTAATTGAGATGTTATGTCGAGCTTGTTATCTGCTGCTCTACAGCTAGCTGGAGATGGCAGGGATAATCCATTTCCAGGCAGATCTCTGAGAACAGAGCACCAAACGGACAAGCCTGCAGTCATTCTTTATGCTGAGGATATCAGTTTACAGCGCCGCATAACTGCATCTCAACGTGAGACATCTCTCCTCCTCTTCTGTGGAGTGAGCAGAGCACCCTCACGTCAACCCGCAAACAGAGCACCAGTCATCTGAGAGTCCCCTTGAGATAACACTGCTTCACATGCTGTGACGTCTTTGGTGAAGGCAGCGATCCCTCAGGTGCTCGGCGTGATCCCAGATTGTTCTGACGATGGGACGCTGGAGTGCGAGGAGGTGGAGGAGGAGTGAGGGCGAAGCGTGTTGCACATGAGGAGGGTTGATATCTGCCTACGAATCAAACGACCTAAACGAGATCTGAACCAGAGCACTTGTCAATCATAATTGATCTTGAGTAGCGGGGGCGGCGGGAAGCGAGGATGAAGACGCTCAGAGAAGAGAGAGGCAGCGTCTTCCCCGGAGGCTACAAGCACCTTTTAAGGAGCTGAGGCCCAGAGGACTCCTACGCCCTTTTCCCCCGCTTCAAGATCAAACCCATTCCTCCTCCTTCCCTCTCGCCTCTCCTCATCTTCTTTATCTGAAACCCTCTTCATTATAATCAGAGGGAAAGAGCCTCTCAACAGCAGGAAAAAAGAGCCGCCCATTAACGTTCTTACAGACAAACTTCCTGTCAGAATTCCTCTGAAGTCACGAGAGTGGAGCACACTGAAAAATGGAGGAGACGCAGAGAGGCAGTGATTTAATTTATCAGAACAATGAAATTCTCCTCTTTTTTTTTTGCAGAGAACATCTCAGTCAAATGCATTAGGGATTGCTTTTGTTCAACTGCTGAAAGAGGTTATTATCAGAGATCATACACAGTCTCTGTCTTTATCTGTAAGAGGATCTCTCTCAATAGCTTTTCATTGTTCAGAAAATTAAAAGACGTTATTCAAGTTTCCTGGAAGTCATATCAGCAGCATGAGCAGATCACTGTGCATGTTCACTAAGGATGTGCAGGTTTAGTGGACTAAACAATTAAAGGCCAAAATCACATTATGATATACACTCACCGCCCACTTTATTAGGTAGACCTTGCTAGTACCGGCTTGGACCCCCTTTTGCCTTCAGAACTGCCTTAATCCTTCGTGGCATAGATTCAACAAGGTCCTGGAAACATTCCTCAGAGAGTTTGGTCCATATTGACATGATAGCATCACACAGTTGCTGCAGATTTGTCGTCTGAACATTCATGATGAGAATCTCCCGTTCCACCACATCCCAAAGGTGCTCTATTGGATTGAGATCTGGGGACTGTGGAGGACATTTGAGTACAGGGAACTCATTGTCATGTTGAAGAAACCAGTCTGAGATGATCCCAGCTTTATGACATGGAGCGTTATCCTGCTGGAAGTAGCCATCAGAAGATGGGTACACTGTGCTCATAAAGGGATGGACATGGTCAGCAACAATACTCAGGTAGGCTGTGGACTTTAAACCATGATCAGTTGGTACTAAGGGGCCCAAAGTGAACCAAGAAAATATCCCCCACACCATTACACCAGCAGCAGCAGCCTGAACCATTGATACAAGGCAGGATGGATCCATGCTTTCATGTTGTTGAGGCCAAATTCTGACCCTACCATCTGAATGTGGAGCAGAAATCCAGACTCATCAGACCAGGCAACGTTTTTCCAATCTTCTATTGTCCAGTTTTGGTGTTGCTGTGTGAATTGTAGCCTCAGTTTCCTGTTCTTAGCTGACAGGAGGGTCACCCGGTGTGGTCTTCTGCTGCTGTAGCCCATCTGCCTCAAGGTTGGACGTGTTGTGTGTTCAGAGATGCTCTTCTGCAGACCTCGGTTGTAACCAGTGGTTATTTGAGTTACTGTTGCCTTTCTATCAGCTCCAACCAGTCTGTCCATTCTCCTCTGACCTCTGGCATCAACAAGGCATTTTGTCCCACAGAACTGCTGCTCACTGGATATTTTCTCTTTTTGGGACCATTCTCTGTAAACCCTAGAGATGGTTGTGGGTTAAAATCCCAGTAGATCAGCAGTTCCTGAAATACTCAGACCAACAACCATGCCACGTTCAAAGTCCCTTAAATCACCTTTCTTCCCCATTCTGATGCTCGCTTTGAGCTGCAACAGATCATCTTCACCATGTCTACATGCCTAAATGCATTGAGTTGATGCCATGTGATTGGCTGATTAGAAATTTGCATTAACGAGCAGTTGGACAGCTGTGTCTAATAAAGTGGCTGGTGAGAGTAAACATGCACAGCTGGTTGGTAGCATGTTGGTTACAGAAGATTATCACTGTGTGTGTGAGTGAGCAAGTATTGAGAGCACGCGTTAAGCCACGTCAAGCTGATGTGCTTGTGTTTGTAATAACAGAGCTGCAGCATAAATTGTTATAAAAACTCATGCTCGCCTGGAAATTTGATTAGTGTGTCCAAGTGTGCAGGATAATCACTGCATAAACTGAGTTTTGTGGATTTATGGCTTTTAAATCTTCAAAATTATGACCAACACTTTTAAACTGATCAGTAGATATTGGCTGACTTTAGGTCAAAGACTGCTGCAGGGCTTTAGTTCTGCGCTGCGTTGCTCAAAGAGTTGTTTTGGTTATTAAAAATGCCCGGGGCTTGTATGCACATCCAGCCATTAGCGATGAAAACGGACCGTTTATACTCAAGGAGAAAAAAATTTGATTAACAATATGCACGAGCCAGGTTAATGTCCCAAAACAGCATTAAATTTAACAGCAGTAGACCCAACCTTTAAAGGCGCCAACGGCTGACAGCTTGTCCATCATTGTCCAGTCAGCCAGCCTCCACCTCCACAGGGTCCAGGACTGAGCTTCTTAAGCAGTCTGTTCAGTCTCTGTCTCCTGGATCCTGTCTGCTCACAGCTGGTGAAGTTCTTCCAATGTGGCGTTGGTGCCTGATGTTAGCTCTGTTAGCCATGTCTGTGAATAGCATGATGCTACTCTGCCCTCTAGTATTCCCCCTGTTGCTGGGTTAGCATGGCTAGCTCGTCCATCTTATGGGAGATAGATCTTAAGTTCCCAATAACGACGGATGGAAAGACAGGTCCATGTTGTCACTTCTTAGCTCACACGTCATCCTCACCTCCTTCTCCTCACCTTGTCGGGAGACATCAGGCCTTGCACCAGTTAGCATTGGCATGCTACAGGCTGCAAACGGCTGAGTTCACATGTAAACAATGCAGCCATGGTTACATGTATGATCTCCAGACAAACACAGGGGACAAAGTAGTAAAAATATCGCTGAAGCCACACCAACAATGAACCATACAAAGTAACGATCCACTCTAAATACACAGATTACAAAAAAGGGACAAAAATAGATTACAAGAAACAGGAAAAGAAGAGAGATCTGCTGCAATTTTTTTTTTGCCAAACTCCATCAAGTATATGTTGTCATCCTGGATCAGATTTCAGTTGAAGTAATTATAAAGTGGCAAAGTGTCAAAGTCATGTGCTCAGTAAAGAAACAGGTTTCCCTGTACAATGAAAATCTTCCTTTGCTGTCAAAAGAGAATGCCAACGATACAATAGAAATATTAATCTTTCATACTTGTGCTCTCAGGCAATTAAAAAATAATCTAATTAATTACAGCATTTGTAATCAACCAATCTAATTAATCACATTTCAATATACCTGCTGAAGGTCCCAATTAAAGAATTTAATTCTAGGACATTACAAAATTGTACTGCATGAATATTCAAACCAATACACAAAGAAGAGAAGATTTGTAAATCTACATTTTTGTTAGTGATTGAATAAAACCTAAGTATTCTATAATGAAATGTCAGGCTGGAGCAGCTTTGATGCTATGAAAATTATTTTTTACATAAGCTACAAATAACCATGTTTTTGTTGACTGTCCCGTTTCCTTTTTTTGTAAGTAAACTTGCCCTAGCAAAAATTTGCTAGCACCTCAGCTTTGTTTGGTTTGGTTGGCTGCATGTGTGAAGTGATGTGCCACTGGCATGAACGGGTCCTTCAACTGGTCAATATAAAAATGACAAGCTCCACTGTCAGGGTCTGGTGGAGCTTGTCAATCAAAGTCATGCTCGTAAACTACTGTGGGTGAGAGCGGTGTGCTCTTTGGATGAGAGCTCAGCATGGATATGAGGAGAAGATGATAGATGACAGAGGTGTAGTGAGAAGCTGCAAGTCAGAAAAGTTCAGGCAGCTCATGCTAGTAGTAGTTTTGGTCTTTACATGGTCATTGAAAAATATGTTATTTGGGTCTTGAAATATCATTCAAGATGCTCTGGAAATGGCTGGCAGCTAATGAGTTAATTGCGCTAATTTTTATAACATATTACTAAACTAATTAACACATTAAATTGACAGCCCTAGTTCATACAATTATTTTTAAAAAGTCCAAAAATAAGGCAATTGAAGGCAGTGGAAAGTACAATTAGAATTGCATCTCCGGCCTGAGGGAAGGAGTGTAAACAGTGTTGGGAGTGGATGGGGTCTTTGAGGATGGAGGCAGCTCTCCTGTGGACTCTGCGGTGATAGATGCTCTGCAGCGAGGGCAGTGGAGTCCTGGTGATCCGCTCTGCAGACGTCTGCAGTCCGTAGCAGTTGTGTTGCTGTACCACACGGTGATGCAGCGGGAGAAGAAGCTGAGAAAAACTAAACAGCAGGTTTCAGGGTAGGTATGATGTGAATTATTGTGAGCCACTCAAACAAGGGAGTGATGCTGCTGTTTGCTTCTTACTTCACATTTGTTTCCGTTTTTAATGCTCCAAACTCCATCCTGGATCTGCTGATTCAAGAGCTGGAATTAAAAACTGCTTAAAAACAAAATATCAGAGCCAAAAACTGTGTGAGCATTACATTTTTTTATCCTGCTCTCTTTCAACCTCCTCTGGTTTTTGTATTCAGCGGGCTGTTTTTCCGTAAATCAGCCGGGATATCAACTCAAGGAAAACATCGGTGGAGTCTGGCGCTGGCTGCAGTTTATTTACCTCGCAGCCGCTCTGGCAGGTATCCAGAGCTGGTTTGGGGGTTATTTTAATCCGAAAGGTCAAACACTGCTGGTGATTTTGGGAATCTGGAAGCCGCAGTAGCCAGAGAGCAGAGAAATGTTAATTTACTACCTGATGTGAATGCTCATATTTTTGTGCAGATGAGTCAGGGAAGGTTCAAGGTGAGTTTCTCTGTAGCAGGAAATAAGACGAAGAGTTAAAGAGGCCTGCTGGTCAGTCTCACCACAGCCAACACAGGGAAGTCAATTTCAGCTCTCCTGCTCTCCTCGGCTGCCACTCACTCTCCTCAAATGAAATGACCACTGGCAGGGATCACACAGAAAGGCTTTACTGTTGCAACATAAACTGAAATATAAAGTTCCTGCCAGTGTCTGCCCCTCCTCTGTCTCTCCTCCTGGTTAATTTCCTCGGAGCCTGCAGGGCCAGCCGGTAGGGGGATTTGACAGAGGACTTCTGACAATCCTGAGGAGAGCTGACACAGAGAGCGCCAGCCCCTCCATCGCTCGCGGCCAGATTGGAAGATGCTCAGCACGCAGAGAGCAGATGAGACAAACCAGAGGAGCCAGGAGGGCTGTTCGTGCAGAGCTGGCTAAGCCTGAAATAGTCGGAGGGACAGTGTGAGCACACACTGCCACACAGAGGCTGTAACTCACACCTAACACACTGCCCAGGTCGACAGAAACCTGTGGTCACTTTGCGTTTCATCCATTTCTGTTGTTTAGAAATCATATATCCGTGATGAAATCCCTGAATGGATGGTATGCAGGTGGGGAAAGCGCAGGTTTGAGATGAACACAGTAATTTTTCTGGAGAGCGTAGTAAAATGCAGCTCTGCAGAAATGTCAGTGTCACCTTCATCTGATATCAGAGGTGGTATGAGCTCAGTCAGAGTGTAACTCAGCTTTTAATGGAGCCAATTTGAAATGTGGCACCAAATGGCAGCCTGCAGCTCACATATTTCAGCGATGTCTTTGTGACCTTTCACAGCAGAATTTACTTTCAAATTTCAATAATGAGCAAGTTCAGACCTTCAAAGTGATTTTCTGAGGGCGGATTCACGTCCAGCGGTTTCCTCAGTTTATTCAGAAAGTGGCTTTTACAGTACGACGAGGAGGATGGAAGAAATGGTACGCGGCCATTAAACCAAGACAAACTTCCCTGAGTCATAGGAGGAGAAAACAGACTTTAATGTGGAGGACTTTAAGTAAAGAGTAATACTTGTTGTGTATCTCTCGTAAACAGCGTCTCATCCTCTCCTGCAGGTGGAGAGAGATGTGAGGGAAGTCACAGTATGACCATATGACTCATCAGGAGGCACTGAAACATCCAGCGTTTCTCTCAGCTGGTTGTCCTTTCAGCTGTTTCTCAATGCTTGCTCCAGCTTTAGAAACTGGTGAGGTACTCTTTGCTTCCTTTCAAAATAAAAGCACATATTTTACTGAGTAAGGAGCCATTACTGATCTAATAAACAATTTTAAGTTTCACTGCAGGATGCAAATATAGAGACTTCTAAACATGTATGGCTTTAAAACTTTGACCCTCTGATGCATAAAATATGAGAGCCTGCATCCATTTTTTGTCCTTTGGTGTTTTCATTCTTTTTGGGACATAAAAAAAAATTAAAATATGGAGTTAACGTAAGTTCATGAAGGACACGGAAGTCATACGCCCAGCTGTGATCAGCTGACAGACTGATGTTCTAACCTACCCCTCTCAACCAATCACAGCGTGCGTCTAACAACAAGGCGGTGTATTTAAATCACGTCTTCATTCTCAGTTATTCCTGCTACCTCATTGTTGCTCAGCTGCTGCTGTCACAATCATCCCACCTCCACCCCAGCCTCCTCCTATTTAGCCTCATGTATGTATCTTGTTGATCTGTATGCATTCATTTGATCTGTATGTATACAGGGGGGTTTGCTATGCACTCCCTGGAAAGCTCGAGCAAGCTGCTCGGCTAACCCAGGGAGTACTCTGAAAAGCAGAGCTTTAACGCCAATTCTAACTGTATCCATTTGGCAATAAATGGTTAATCTATGACGAGAGTGTTCCTGACTGAAATTTATTTATTTATTAAAATATTTATTTACTTATCATATATATATATATATCTTTTTTTTTGCTTGTTTTTTTTTTCTTTGTTTCTTTGCTTTGTTTTTTTCCTTTTGTTTAGTTTTGGTTAGTTAATGAATAATAGTTTATTTTTTTATCCTCTGCAAAGCATTTTAACATATTTCCACATATTTTGGTTTTATGTATTTTATAGCTAAGTAGCGTTTGAAACCTCTGATGAATGTCTATGTTCTGTAGTTTTTGTAATATTATAAATAATGATAACATTATTATTATTATTATTATTATTATTATTATTATTATTATTATAAAATAATGAAAAACTTAAAAGAGATGCAGCAGATTAAGTGTTCTCAATATTTTCTATTTTAATGTTTTTATCTGGGGTTTTTTTTTTTTTTTTGGTCTAATGTTTTAGAGCTTGTAGTGATCTTTAGTCTTCATCATTACATTTTTAATACATTTATTTAACTATGTAGAATATTATTGATAAGCTGTTTAGATACACGTTCTTATGATGTCTTTAATTCCATTTTGTATTTATTTTTTATTTATTAACGTCAATGTTTTGCTATTGTCTTAAGATCTTGCCAAAATTATCTGAATTCTAACTTGTGGTTTCAAAAATAATATCTGCCAAATCATCATTATGCTCTTTATACAACAGAGGCAGACTTAGTTAAGTTGCAAAATCAAGTGGAGAGATCTGTTTAACATTCAAATCCTTTGGCTTGAGTTGCTGCAAAAAGTGGAAGTAGATTTTGTTCAAAAAGAAGCACTGACTTCATCTGATATTTGTTGAGGTCAAACATTTGCATGTTTCATGATCAGTATTTGGAAAAAAGGTCAGTACTTTCAGATCTGTCAGGTGTTCTTACAATTTTTGCCACTGCTGTATTTCTTTTAACTCTTTTCAGCATTTTGAACTGTGTTGGATTTGCATGAAAGGTGATGACTGATTGATTGATTTAACTGAATGAGGAAATAATTAAACCTTGTTTAGACATTGGTGAGGGAAATAAAAAGCATCAGAAATAACATTGTAATGAGGTAACATCTTCCCTGATCCCTGAACAGAAACTCGTTCCTCCTGTGAACACAGCATTGTGAATTACACTGTAACATCATCTGAAGTCATTGTCCCAATATTTCTTATTTAGATATTCTGTATTCAGTACACAGCAACAAACAATTGATAAACAAAGACCTTGATCCTCAGACAGTCATGAGGCTCCAGTCATTACAATCATTGCTGCAGCCAAGGACGACTCCTTCATAAACCGCCTCGATATCAAAAAGCACTCAGAGGCCATAAACCGCACTTGGAGGGAGATGGAAGCGTGGATGAGTTCTCCATCTTGGGAGTAAATAACAGCAGAGTGTCGGGACAGCACAGGGTTTTTGTCACAGCAGCTGAGCCAAGTGTTGTGAAATATTACAGCAGTGGGTAAAAACATGGTCCGAGGTCCTCTGCGGGGTCACTGAGAGAGGGGCGCAGTAATTTATGGAGGTTAATGAAGTGAAGCAGCAATTAGGCATGTTTTAGTCCATTACACCACAAATAACTCATACATTATTTAGATGCTTATTATTTTCCAAACCCTGCTTAATGTTTTTAATGATTTTTAACTGCTGAGACTGTCCTTGGTTTCTATTTACTCCCATACGTCTTAAGTGACATTGCAGACTGTTGAAACTTACAGCTTTATGACATTAAAAGACTTTTAAATCGCTTCAGCATGACACTGTTGACTTAGAGATGATGCCGTCCTTGTGAGATGAACAGGTGCTCATGAAAAACTTTCCTCAAGTGTTTCAGGGTCATCATGAGTCAAGTGAGATACATTACCAGGTGGTTAAGCTGAATGCTGCTTGCTTATTGTAAGCACAACACTAAGTCTGTTTTCCTCCAGTTGATTTCTACAAGAGGGAAAACGCACTGGAGAGTTGCATCAGTTGTGTTGAATTTACACAGTTTCCCACAACTAGAGCATTATTTACGCAAACAGCAGGTATAAGAGTTGTTTTGCTCAGGTATTTATGTCCCTGTAGCTGGAAAAAGGAGGTGCAGGAGCAGAGTCAGCACCATCCCTCACAGTTACTATGTTAATAAATACAGTTTATGATGGAGTCTCCTTTAAGGTGCAGCATCCTGTAACTCAAGCTGCAGAGGTGCAGACATGAAGATCACGGGGATGCGGGACTCATCTTAAATTATTTTCTAAGGGTAATAAATGTTTTCCATCTTTTTTGGTACAACCATAATCCAGGAAGACTTGAAAAACTGATCACATGAAGGTGGATGATCTACATTTCATCGAGCTGCTATAACATGCAACACAAAAAGGAAAACCTTGATTTAAAAAAAAAAAAAAAAAAAGACAGTCATTTTAAGAAGCAGAGAAAAGTTTTTTTTTTTTTTTTTTCAGGAATGTACAGCGCCCTCACAGAAAGTAGACATGAAGAAATAGATAGAAAAATATTTTACCAAAATCTTTTGCGAGATCTTGCAAATGTTGTCTCCGTTGTGATTGGTCAGTGTAGTCACTTCTGGGCCACACAGACAAAACAATGGAAGGTGCGCACCAGCGGGAGAGAATTGTATTGTTAGATTGGCCTTAAATATAAAGATATCAAACCAAGTCTTGAATGTAGGCATGGTTGTCATATAAGCAAGCATTTGAAAAGAATAAAGCAAGGGGACTGCCCCATCACAGATGTAACTCCTGGCAGTCATGGTTGAATTCATCAGCAACCTCCCATTCCACTCCTGTTGCATTTTTTAAAGGTGTAATGACAGTAATACACTGATCTAATACCCCTTCGAAAATTTTTTGACAATATTTGCAAGATCTCGCTATACTTTTGTGAGATCCCAAGAAAGTTATGCGAGGTCTCGAGAAAATCGTTTTTGTTTTTCTCCATGTCCCCTCAGGGACTCCATAGGAATGTATATTAATGAGTTGCAGAGTTATAATAACATCTCTCTGTTTCTGCTGCAGAATCAGGAGACCACTTTTTGCTTAGCTGAAGTTTGAGTAAAAACTTTTTTTTAATTAAGCGGCAAAATATACCTTTGCACTAAGTGATCAATCTTTTCTCTGCTCCTAAAGCCTTTTTTTTTAACATTTATTTATTTATTTATTAAATTGATCATTGATTTATTCATTATTTATTTATTTAATTATTCATTTATCTATTTATTTATTCATGTATCAATTTATTTATTCATTAATTTTATTCTATTTTTGTTTTATTGTTTATTTCGTTTTACAGCCCCCCGTTTTTATCTCACAGTGTGTTTACTGTGTCTCTGAATTGCACTGCAAAAAGTAAAATCTTGTCAAGTGCTTTTGTCTAATTTTCAGTAGAAAATGTCTTTTTAGTCTTAATATGAGCCACATTCACCTGACCACTCCAAAAAAATGTCGTTTTAAGTTATTTAAAGAAAAATAGGTCAGATTTGCTTGAAACAACAAGTAAAAAAAAAATCTGCCAATGGAACAAGAAAAATTTGCTTGAAACTAGAATTATGTCTTTATACAAGAAACTTTTCCCTTGTTCCATTGGCAGATTTTCATTACATGTTAGAAACAAATCAGACCTTATTTTTGTCTTTAAATAAGTTGAAATAAGACATTTTTCTAGACTAGTCAGGTGAGTGTGGCTCATATTAAGTCTAAAAAGATATTTTCTACTGAAAATAAAACAAAAACACTTGATAAGCTAAGATATGGGCTGTGCATAGACTACCTGTAGAAAGCTAAAGCTCTGTGCATTGTCAAGACACTCAACACATCTTACAGCTGGCGTCTTTAAAGGGACAGATTCATCATGATGTGAAAATGTGAGAGTTCAGAAAATACGAATGAATTTGAATTTATGAAATGGTGCAGTAAAGTTGTCAAGAATAAAGGATCAGACATATTTGGGGCTAAAAATGTTGTTTGCAGGTCAAAACAGTCCGATCCTGCCTTAAAATAATCCTGACACATTTTTTTCAATATCGCCCCCTAGTGGAGAACATCTTCTCTGGTCAGAAGCAGTTTGACCACACTTAGAAACTGATTTAGCTATTTGGTCATTTTCACAAACTTTAAAGGTGGCCCTCTTTGAAAAGTGGGTGAAGCAAACATCTTATTCTGGTTAACCTAGAGATAAATAAATCACCATCTGTGTGGGAGTGAAAAAATTAACACACGGCTGTCTGTGGCTATGGTTACATGCAGTCATTAACCCTTTCATATTTGCACACGGCCATGAAAACACCAATAACCCCTTTTAAAAACCGAAATATGCTCATTACCCAATCACCTCTGGGTTACTCCTTTTCTAACCCAAATGTTTGGTTATGTGTACGGCTATCGGGATGCTGTTACTGTTGTTGTTGCTACTGTTGCTATGGATACATAAAGAAGAAGTGGTAGTGGCGTGCATTGCATGATGACGTTGTCCGTGCGTTGAGATGTTGTCCGTGCGATGCTGTTTTGATCGGGATACCATGAAACTGATGAAACTAGTGACTGCATGCAAACATAGCCACGGGTTCTTTTTGATTTTCCTCAGGGATGTTCAGCAGGAAGAGTGCAGTTTGAGGATTTAGCACTAGATTATTTTTTCCCACCATGGTGGAAGAATAAAAGCGATCACAGTGATGAACTCTCATTAAAACCAGGTTTCTCTTTCTCTACTAATTGCTGGAGAATGTAATTGAAGTTGAACTTTACTTATTTTGCATGAAACCACCTGGAACACCCTCCAGGATCCCCTGTGGGGCCCCCGTGGTCCCACTTTGGGAGCTGCTGCTCTACCTGTGCAGCAGAGCCTCCCCCTCCTCGGCTAATCTGTGACACTCAATAATTCATCTGCTAACCTGATTAAGAGCCGAGGTTTCCCTTTCAAACAGCAGTTAGTGTTGGTAACAGCCCCCATGAGCTTGTCTAGATGTCTCTGTCTCTCTGTCTCCCTGCTTCTGTCTGCCTGTCTCTCTTCCCTCACTGTCTCCATATATTCACACCTGGCTGCCAAGGTGAGGAGCTGCACAGAAAGCCAAATAATGATGTGTGGGAGTGAGAATGTGGCCGGGGCAGCCCTGGCCGCTGCTCCTTCAGTTAATGGCGGCCATGTCCAGCCTCTGATTAATTAAACATCCCTTGGGGTCAGGGAGTCATGGAAGGCGATGTAATTTATCATCTGGCTCATGCGTAATGGAGTGTGGCCTACTGCAGAGTCTCTCATTAGGAGTGATAAACTCAGCCGCCGCATCAAGGCCTCGCTGCCATCCGGCGGGGCCGAGAAGAAACAGCTCAGGGACTCGTCGCTGCTGTTTGCTTCTGTAAACCTCATGTTTGTACCTGTGGTTAAACCTAAACTCCTCTTAACTTCAAGGACTTCCAGAGAAAGCAGTGTTTGGGGATGTTTTGACTCAAGAGAGCTCGTTTTTTTTACAGCGCTGTTATTCACCAGACTTTTCTCTTTGCCATGCTAACTTTATTTCATTTTGATTAGACTTGCATTTTCTAAATCTATAGACTCATTCACCCACTGCCTCTCAAAGCACTGATCCACATCTGTAACCTGAACAGGAGGAGACCACAGAAGTGTTTTTGGTAATAGATTACTCAAGTCCTCTGGTGTCACTTAACATTAAAGCTCATTTAACCACTTTCCTTTTTATTTGTTTCAAAGCAGCTTGAAGTCTGACCTGAAAAGAGTTTGTAAGAGTTTAAGGGCGTATCCAGACCTGGACTGTTTGGTCCACTTTAAACGGACTAGGGTTCGTTTCCCACACTGGTGTGGACTTTTCATGCAGGTGTGAATAGACACAAACAAACCCTGGTCCCAACCGGACCAAGACCCACTTTTTGAGGTGGTCTCGGTCCGCTTCCAAACGAACTCTGGTGCAGTTCGTGGTTCTCCGGTGCAGGTCTGAATACAAACCAAGATCCATCCAAACTAACTACAGGATACATGCGCCTTTTGGGCCTATAAAGCCACCGTAACCTAACCGTCTGTGGTTCATACCTGATTCTCCGTCTTCTGTTTAACCACGCTGTTGCTAGCATGTTGTGGGTCAGGACACGCAGAGCATAGCATCTCCTTTGTTGTTCCAAAATTTGAAACAGTGTTGTTAAGCCTGCTTTGAAGGAGCTGCTCTTGAAACTGAAAATGATTTTGCAGCTCTAATAAGAGCACAAACACACGTTTACCTCCATTTCCGGGTCTGTATTCTGTGTGCCGCCCTTTGTCAGTGCTGTCCAATGAGAGCACTGAACGTCACACACGTGGATGTGTTTACAGAATATAGTCCACTTGCATAAAGTACAATCTGAATACGAACCGCACCAAACGAAAAAAAATAAAGTCCGCTTTTGGTCCGGACCAAACAAGTGGACCAAAGGACTTTTCTGGTCTGAAAACAGCCTAAGTTGCAACAAAATAAGATCCTGCAGTTATATTTGTAGATGCTCCACACATCTCCAACTTGTCTGTCAACCAGGGAGACAACCTTTCCTCCTCCGTTTGCTGGAGAGCAAAACCTAAAATTGGAGACTTTTTTAGCTCACCATGATATTGCTGCAGGACAAAGTGGCTGTAACTGCAGGAAGGAAATGCTTCTTTGGAGGCCGGCAGAAAAGGAGAGAAAGATTCTGACAGGTTGCATGAATTTTCTTTCCCCACACGCAGAAAGCAGGCAGCTTAACATATTTACAGTTTATCAGTCAGGCAATTCATGTTTGTAACGTTTGACGTGTTTAAGGCGCTGTGAGGACTATCCAGGAAAACTGAAAGAAAGACTCTGTTTCCCATGAGCACTATCACTGTGACTGTTTTGGAGGGCAGATCTTCTGGTTCTTCTTTTCTTTGGTCAAGACAAATTTTTACTGGATTTAAAGTGACAAGGTTATATAGTTATTCAGAGTTGCATAGCTCTATTAATTGAAACATGAACAGATCACTGCAGAGTAACTGCTGCATGTAGGTTGGATTAAACATTATCACAAACAGTTCAGCCAGTGTTTCAGCTCGTGCTCTATCACACTTGTGTTAAGCTTTCTTCTGCTCTGACGTCCTCTGACATTTGACAGTCCAGCTCCAGTGTCCACCATTGCTACAAAATTAATCCAACACTGAAAAAACTGAAATCTTATCATGTGTTTTTGTCTTATTTTGAGTAAAAAATGTGTTTTCATACTTGACATGAGCCTCATTCATCTGGTCAGCCTAGAAAAACGTCTTGTTTCAAGTTGTTTAAAGAAAAAAATGAGGTCTGAGTTGCTTGAAACAAGAAAAAAAAACTGCCAATGAAAGAAGAAAATTTTGCTCGAAAGTTTGCTTAAAACTAGAATAATGTCTTAAAACAAGTAACTTTTCTCTTGTTCTTGTTCCATTGGCAATTGAGACCTCATTTTATCTTTAAATAAATTAAATCAAGACATTTTTTTCTGGACTGGTCAGTTGAATGTGGATTATATTAAGTCTAAAAACACACTTTCTACCAAAAATAACCTGTTTTCCCATTATTATTTTTGGTAGAAAGTTTTGTTTTTCTTTAAATATTCTTTTTTATTTCTTTTTATGTATTTTTCTAATTATTTTATATTTTGGATGTTCTATATCTTTACTTTCTCTATATTCCATTTTACAGAATGTACAGCAAGTAATTCTGTATTATTTTCTTGTTAATTGTTGCACCAACACACCAACTAAATTTCCTTGTATGTGCAAATGTACTTGGCAATAAAACATAAAACTTGGTTCTGATTCTGATTCTGAAAATAAGACAAAAACACCTGATAAGATTTCTTTTCTTTTTTTCTTTTTTTTTTTACAGTGAAGAAGACATTTTCTTCAAGGAAAATTATAGATATATATTCTTTCTTCTTTCATATCCAATCCATTCCAACTTTATACGTTAAGGGCTTTAAAAACAGAACCTGTTGACCAAAGTGCTGTGCAGTAAAAAAAAATGAAAAAAAAAAGAAAAAATGAAAAAATAATATTAAAAAATATAGCAGCTCACATAAGACAAAAGAATACTTCATCCAAAATGGGAAAAACAATTAAAATATGTATTGTAATTAAAAGGCATGAAAAAGAACAATAAAAATTGAATAAGTAAATAAATAAATAAGATCAACGATCATTAAAAGCCGTAAAAAAGAGGTGTGTTTTAAGAAGAGATTTAAAAACAGAAAGAGAAGAGGCTTAGAGTTTAACATGCTGTGGTGACCCTTCCATTGTTTTGGAGCCACAACCACCATATACCTTTGATTACTTTGTGTCCTGGCTGACCTTTAATAATACCAATTTTGGTGCTGATAACCTTGTTTTCAATCATGGAAAATAACAAGACTGTTTAAGATCACTTAAAAAATCCTCACAAGGGCCTCAAATGCAGCAGCAGAGCACAAAGTCTGTGGCGTGTCCCTTTATTGTAAAAAAAATCTGAGGAAATATGAGATCTTAACCCCTGAGCTGGGCCCTGCAGGTGAACTCTTGGAGGTAGTCTGGCTGAAAGTCCGAGGATGACTGTTGCAAGTTGAACAGAAATCTTGCTGCTAAAATAAATCACTAAACTCTGACATGTTTGTAGCATGATTGGGTGAATGCTTCATGAATTTATTGCAGCTCACCTGACCCGGCTCACAGAGGTCTGCACAGGTTTAAAAAGACATCACCTTATTCTGTGGTGTTTTCAATTATTGTGTCTGTGAAAGCCGGTGTTATCTGGAGTAGGATCTGTTTATTCGACTCTGAATGTTGACTCAAAGAGCAATGCTCTGTTTTTAGATCACGTTGTTTGTTCAGACTAAGTGGGGAAATGCTGATTTAAGTCAAGATTGAAGAATGCTGCAGAAACTGAAAAGTAAGTCCTCTTTCCTCCTCTGCTTTTTCATTTGCAGAGCGGTTTACCCAGTGTTTGTTTTTGGACTTGTGCATGTGTTTATAAAAATACATTGTTTCTGCACATTTCTCCTCATGCAGGCCTCGACAGCTCCTGTGCAGAGTTAAGGGTTTATACATAAAGTAAGCAGATGATCCAGCCAACTCTGAGCCAAATCAAACACATCAAGTCAAATACATTATACATATGTATCAATCATTGATTTCATGTAGCCAGGCAACACAGATGAACCTTTTCACCACGTGGCTAACGCAACCGAACAGCAATCCATCTCTGGTATCAGAAAAGTCACACGCAACCAAGAAGCAACAGATACTCAGCCTGCTCAGATTTTATGGGTTTTGGGGGCTCATGTGTCAACATGCTGACTGCCAGAGCTTCTTAGGGATGAAATAAATTCAACCTGAATCAACTCACCCTGTGCCAGCTTCATTATACACTGGATTTATTCCCATGAAGTCTGTACTTTACAGACGTACAGACTTCAGAACAAATCCGTGGTCTCAGCTCATCATGGCACAGGGGGATCATCAGGTCTCAGCCATGGTCTGACTTGTTTAGTGGTACTAGAGTCTCAGTCTATAGTCTCATTTTGACCAGAGGAACTTTTAGTTCCTGTTAAAACTTCCCCCAGAACCAAAGTGTTCCTGTGGCTCATTTAGACAGCAAGGCGAAAGCAGGGGCGTATTTAGTCGTTTGGGGGCCCAAGGCAAACCCAGTCAATGGGGCCCTCCATGTCCTTGTAACTCTTCTTCCTCAGAGCTAGACTGGCCTTCCCTGGGTCCACTGTCTCTTTCCAAGAATCAAGGCATGAGACAGTGCTAATCTTGTACATGGTAACTTAACGCAACTAAATGCATTTCCTCAAGTTCTGTTTTCACTGGACTACATAATTAAGTCCATTTTGTCCTGGATTTGAAATCTTTTATGGTCAATTGACAGCTTATTTGTCCCACAGTGGGGAATTTACAGAGTAACAGTAACAAACAAGAAAGTATGAAGTGAAAAACATTACAATAGGTAAATATTGAAAAAAACAATCATTAAAGATTAAACCTTTTGATGTATTTTGAAGCATGAGAAGTAAGATTTAGAAAAAAGAAATGCTTTCAATTGAAAAGAACTTCATAAATCAGTTTTTAAGAGATGCTTTGGGGGCCCCTGGGAATCTTGGGGCCCCAGGCAACTGCCTGTGTTTGCCTAATTGTAGCTACGCCTCTGGGCGAAAGACCCAGATTATTCAACACACCACCAGACCAGTAGAGGGCAGTAAGATGACAAAGAAGGCCTGTCAGTAAAACTCACATTAAAGATGGAGACAGACAGGCCTTGTAGCACTGCAGTTAGCCTGTTAGCATGGAGGAGCTTTAACCTGTGCTGCTGACACTTGAAAGGAGATAAGCATTAGTGACAAAGTTGTTTCTAAAAGCTCGAAACAGCTTTGACTCTGAGAAACAGCTGACTGCATGATGACAGAAGAGATCGACCTGTGTTGCAGTTTAAAAACAAGGCCATTGATCGAAGACTTTCAGCGGGATGCATTCCTCTCAAACAGCTTTAGATTACTTCCCTGATGAGGAGATTATGACACTTTTATAAAACTAAACTGAGATGTATTCCTGAGGACTTTCTCTGTGTTTGAACAGCTGTTGTAAACTGGATATCCACCGACACGTTCAGCTGAAGGTCCCCAGTTTACAGGGTCACTCTTTAAACCAGAACACCGGGAGCTGACAGAGACACATTCACACTATCAGGCCCAAAGAAGACCATTGTTTTGGAGTTATTAAACCAATTTAGTCACAGCTCGGGGTCATCTTTGGGTACGGTCACACTGGCCTTCTGAACTCAAGCACGATAAGTCCCCCGTAGTGTCATTCCCCTGCTGGCCAGTAGGGGCAGCAGTCACACTACTCCAATGTGAACCAAATTTAGGGGCTGTTTAGGCAACAACATTTTTAGGGTGAAATACTAAAGTGCTGTTGCATTTTGGCCTGGCATTAACACAAAAACTGCATTTTAGCCAACCTAAAAGACAAACTCAGTCCATGTAAACTCTAATTTTTTTCATTGCGTTTTAGCGTTTTTGGATGAAACGTCTTGTAAACAGGTTGTTAAGGTACAAACATTGCCCGCTTACATCATCATTAAGTGACAGAGTACATGGCTATGAATTTAGCTACTTTATGGCTAATGTTAAGTCGCTTCGGTTCGACACTGCCCCTAACACCCATGCCATTTCTTAAAATGACTGTCAAGAGGAGTGATTGCAGCGATCGTTATGTCATGGATTATATGATATACCATATCTTCATGCCCTCTTGAGCCCTGTTTCCACCAAGCGGATCAGTTTGGTTCAGCTCAGTATGGCACACATTTTGTGGTGTTTCCAGTGATTAATACCAAGACAGATCCCCTAATAAGATGAGCCGTCCTACTTTTTGGGATCCTTCTATTGGAGTGTCAGACTAAACCGATCTGATCCCGAAAGGTGGAGCTACAACACTGCATTGCATTGATTGGTTGAAAGAATCGTCACTTACTGTGCGACAGAGGCTGCTGTATTTCTCCTTGCGGCACACACCCTTCTCTAAAACAAAGCTTGATTGTTCTTTGTAACAAAAGCCACATGGCAATCACAAAGAAGGTCAATTGCTGGATGTCTTCCATCATTGCTCTTTGTTTACTCTGTTGCATTTCTTCTTAGTTGGATTTATTAGCGGTGTACACTGTGTTGCGCTGCTATGGCAAACAGGACCAGGCTTAACAGAGCCAACCCTTACCAAACAGTACTATTGTGTACTCATGTTTGTGCTTGTGCATGAAGTGTACCATGCCGAGGCCCAACTCTCTGAAGTGTACTGTGCCTGAACATGGTACACTTGAGCTCACACTGGCCAAACCAACTGGACTTAAGGGTTGAAGCATGCTTGGGTATGGTATGGATGGCCAGTGTGACCGCGGATGGCAGAAATGGGAAATACAAACACTGTGGCTGCTCCACCAATCAGAGACATTCAGCTTGCAGGCCCCGCCTCCCAAAAGTCCCTGGACATCTAAAAAGTACCATCTCCCAGGTAGGGCCATTTTGAGGGATAAATTTACTATACCAGAACTAAATTTAGACCCTAGATCCAACGGTCAAAATGCAGATACCAGACTGGAGTCATCGTGGTCACATTTTAATGACTGCTTTTGTACTTTTCTGCTTTTGAAACTCTTCTCTTCCCTCATAATGGAAATGCAACTTGATTCTTTCAGAAGAGACAAAAGGATGAAGTGGGACCAACATGATGAAACTGTTACACTCTGAAATCTCTTTCATCTTAGTGTAATGATGAGAGGGACTCTCCCCCAGGATGGGTGGTTTTCCAAGAAAAGGTCTCTGTGAAACAGATTGTTTAAAATATTTATCAGACTGACGATCCACTACAGCAGGTTACACTCTCTGTTTCTATCTTCTCTTTCATGTCGACAGAAATTTAACTGACTCTCAGCTGTCTCTTGTGAGATTTATTAGTTTTGTTGGGGTCAGAAAGCCAGAGAAGTTTGGCTGTTGAGCGTCTGAGCGGCAGACGCTGACTTTTTGACACTTGTCAAATTAGTACAGTGATCAGATTCCTGCCCTGGCTGGTAAACGCAGCTATGTGACCCGAGGAGCACGCCGATGCTCGTTTCCTGCCTCTCCCCATCTTCCCCTGCTGAGCCGTGTGGGCGTGACTCGACAGAACTTCCCTCTGCTCTGCAGCGAGCAGCCATGAGACCCTGCAGCTGCACCCCTGCTGGAATATCAGAGCATCTGTCCCCCCCGCGGCTTGCCTTTCAAACAGTGCAAGGCCATCTTCTTCCAGCTCCAGCATTTTTCAAAGGCTGAGCCAACGCCTGGGGAATACATTATCATCGCACACCGAGCCCATCTGGCAGAGCAACACCTGGGAGGGCGTTTTCACTGATTCTCCAGCCCACACCAGGAGGGAACTGTTGCCCTGCAACACTGTGAAAGAATCCCTCCGTCATCATGAGATGTTAATCATTATGTTTTACATTCATGCTTTTACGCTGATCCACAGGTGAGGAGTAAAGGTGACGCCTCACAGAAAAAGGCTTTTCTTCCTCTTAAATCTGAGCTCTGCCTCCTCAAACTGAGGTGGATGAAGGAGGCTGAGAGCAGGTTCCCTGTGGCTGATAGAGGTGGGCAGATCAATCCAGGTACTGATAATATTGATACCAACGTTAGTATTGATATCAAATGATACCAATGTAAAAAGACTGACACACATGCACTAACTGCTGCGGTTTAATAATAAAAGTGGGGACCTGACTGTGTCTGTAAGTGCCGCTGTGTCACAGCATGGAGCATAGACTGTAAAAGAATGAAAGTCATCTTGCTCAGCTTGAAGTGAGGTCGCAATAAAAACTGCTCCCCCTGGTGGCTGGCTGCAGTAAAGGTAAAAAAAATCAATCTCTCCAGTCATTCCAGATGGGCTGTGGTCAAACTTTGAACAATGAAAACACCTCGTAGAAATTTTTCTCACGTCCAATTGTTGTGGTGATTTGAATATATAATTTGGCTGCCTTATATACAAGTCCTCTTTTTTCTGAAAAGTTTTGTTGTCATTAGTTATAGAAGGTTAAAAACTAGGTTTCACGTTTTTTAACGATTGACAGCTGCCGTTCTTGTGTATTTTTTTCGGGGGTTGTAAAATATGTCAGGGGGAAGAGTCAAGAAGAGATTAACTCCCTACCTCAAAAAAGATTTTGTCTTTATTTCTTCTCAAGAGATAATTTTTCACTGTTTATTTAAGAAAGAAAAAAAAAGAAGACAGGTTCCTTGATTTTTTTATTGTTTCAATGAACAGTTCTTCAAAAAAGAAGTTTGAATTTTTTTTATAAAATTTGTTTTGGTGTAATAATTTTTTATTCTTTATTATCTTAAAAAATGAGTGCAATAATGTGAGAACTTAAATGTATTTTTTGTAATGTATTCTTCGACTCTGTACCTCAAAGTGATAATTTTTTTGCTTTTTTTTTTTTCAAAAGAATTCCACACATAACAATGTTTGGGGGAATTTTTTTTTTTTACTATTGTATTGTTTCTGAACATAAATGTTAATTATGACACCAAAGTATTTTGTTGTCACCTTTAAACTTTGCCCAAATCCTGTCCCAGAGGTTAACAACATAATCAAAAGAAAATATTACAAAAACATCTTAAAGTGATACTCCGGGATGGAATAAGTTGGGTCCTATCACAAGGTTTAGGGCAGAAATTTCCCCTACAGCAGTGATTTTGTGCAGCAGAAGCCCAGGGTGCACGCACCAAACACTCCTTCCCTGCTCCTCTGCTGGTTTCCTCTGCACTCAGACGGGGCCATATTTTACTTGACCAAAAACACAAATAAACGGACTCCCACCAAAAAAATGGTGCGTGCGCTCTGGGCTTCTGCTGCACAAAAACACTGCTGTAGGGGGAATTTCTGCCCTAAACCTTGTGAAAGGACCCAACTTGTTCCATCCCAGAGTATCACTTTAAGGTCAGCAGTTTGATGATACATCAACCTAAAATATTAAAAAGTATTGGTATCGGCGATACTGGCCCTGTATTTACTTGCACTGCAAAAAAATGAATTGTTACAATTGTTACTTGTTACAAGCAATTTCAGACCTCATTTTTGTCTTTTAATAACTTGATCTGATACACCTTTCTTGACTGCTAAGGTGAATGTGGCTCATATTTAGTATGATAAGACATTTTTACTTAAAATAAGACAAAACACTTGGTTAGACTTCAGTTTTTTGCAGTGTGGGTATCGGATCGACATTAAAAGTCCCAGTATCACTCACCTCTAGTGGCTGATGCTCACATTACAAGGAGCAGCTTTGAATGACACGGCTGGTTGCAATAACACTCCAGAACCAGAACATTTCCATTTATAAAAGATGACAATCAAGAGCAATAAAAGCTGTGAAGCTCCAATATTTCCTTTAAATGAAGCCTCCCATTTCTGTCCTCTGAAGGCTGTTTGAGGGATCAGCTGATTATATGCTTCACACAGCTCTGACAATGAAGGAAATTGGTTTCTTCATTACTCTGTCCCACAGGGACACAACAGGTCTCCAGTGGACGGAGCTGGTCTTGACCTGACCTTGGTAAATATTTGTTTGTGTGTGCTCCTAATGAGGGGCATGGAACAGAGAGGAATGGCAGAAATCACCTCGGCACGTGCTTGGTTGTCTTTCTGCACAGAGAATAAATTGGCTCTCTCATCAAACACACATTTTCAAAGGTGTGCATGTGTGTGTGTGTGTGTGTGTGTGTGTGTGTTAATTACAGGGTGATGCAGCATGTACTTAAGCAGAGAAACACAAACAGGCTTACAAGAGGCTGAACACTGATTGTACATTGATTACCTTCACCAGGAAAGAAATATGTCCTATGTCACTCATTGATTTATGACCCTCTCTATGGAATATATACAGACTCTGTTGGCTGAGTGCAGGTGTGCTGCATGCTCAGATATGTTAGAATACTAAATCAGATGTCTGTAAATCAAACTGCAGACCCTCCCTGCCCCTTCACGTCAGTGCATGTAGCGTCTTTGCATGTCCCTGTCCACTTTCCCCCAGAGGTTCATGTTTCTTTGAAACCTCAGAGAATCTGCCAAGTCTGTTGCTGATTTCTAAAATCCTCCTTCCTTTCTCTGCTGTTTCCAGGCATCAGCTCTGGGCTGTGGCTACGTGACTCACCTTCACCACCTCCAGCGTTCATCAGGAAGCTAAAGAGGAATAGAGCTCCAGGTGCTGTTTAACATGCGTGTCAGGAAATCCTGCTCCAGGTCTGTCCAGCTCCCCACGTGAAGAAGTCTTTGGTCACCACAGGGTCAGACCACAACCGGCTCACCAAACAGAATCTAAATAAACCCAAACCCTGCACACGTGTGATTTAGTGTCAGGATATTTATTTGATGTTTGGAGCACAATGCTTTAAGAAGAATTCCCTGCTTCATGCACACACACGCACACACACAGATGCACGGAGCAAAGCACTTCCCCTCGTCTGTGCATGTTAAGCGTCTGCAATGTGAATCCTTAAGCCATCAATAATACGCTGCTGCAGGATCGATATGAAAGACTGTGGGTGTTATGATGGCGGATCTTAGCTACAGCACGGCTGCACAACTGCAGTATGACAGAGGGCAGGTGTTGAACTGCTGACATTAAACAAACCAGCATTTGTGAGCCTGTGTTTAAGCAAATATAAGTGTAATATAATGCATACAGATTGAGTGAATGCTTATAAAACAGGAAACCTCAGGATCTACCAGAGATGTGGAGCAGTGAGACAGTGTTCAGATAAATAGTTCCTGAGTTCTTTTGTTTGTTTTTTTGTTTGTTTTATCTTTTGAGTTTTGGATGTTTTGTTGATAGAGTAAGACATCGTCTGCATAGGGCCTTAATTTTTAGTGTAAATGCTGGTATTTGTGACATCGTTGAGCTGTCACTCTGGCTCTCTGCTGTAAAAACCCTTAATTTCATAAACTGATGACAATAATTAACCTCTCTCATCTCCCATTGTAAAGTTAATCTGAATTATCTGCTCTGTTCTTTGTGATAATGCAGTAGATTTTGCGGTGTGGCAGTGGTTTGGCTAGCGCCCTGATACAGAGGCTGTGTGGTCCTTGTTGTACTGGTCACTGGTTTGAATCCCAATTATGACCATTTGCTAGATAGATGTCCTCCCTCAAGGCTGATTTTTCCTTACCAGTCCGTGGGGTCCGCGCAGCTTTGTGCAGACGAATGACGTCATTTTCGCACCTACGCCCCCACACCCAGTCCCTTTCACACGGAAAATTTCCGCGCCACACACACTCAAAAATTTACGAGGTGTAATAATTTTTTAAAGTTTGACCACAGCCCATCTGGAATGGCTGGAAAGCCAGATTTTTTAACCTATACTGCAACCAGCCACCAGGGGGGACAGTTTTCGTGGAGACCTCACTTCGAGCAGAGCAAGCGAACATCCATTTTTTTTACAGTCTATGGTACAGACAAGACTGTGGAAGAACGAGAACTCCTAGTGGCCAAAGTGCCAAAATACAGGCATCTGTATGATCACAGTGATAACTGAGTGGTAAATAACTCATGGCATGAAATTGCGGCCACTTTCGGCAGAGGAGAGGAATCGGTTAAAAGAACTTGGAAAAATTGGGACAGACATGTAAACGCATTGTAAACAAAGGCAAACTTCTTCGACTCATTTAGTACTCTGGTAGACGATCATTTGTTTTACACCACCCCCTGCAGTTTGTTAAAAAGCGTTAAAGCATCACGCATTCTCACGCAGATCTCATGCGTCTCATTTCCACATCATGTTCGACCAGAAATCAAAATACAGACTTAACTCTCTGTTTCCGAAGTTTCCTGTCTCTTTACAGCTGGTGAAAGCAAGCATGCTTTAAAAATTAACTTAAATTAAACTTTAAAAAATACTTTGATGAAGAATTTTGTTAACTGGAAGGGAGACCAGTAACCTGCTCCTGTAGGAATAGGAATACTAATAAACCAATACTATATCAAAAATAACAAACCCCAAAGATACTTATTTAGCAGTACGGTTGAAAAATAAGACTAGGGCTAATGATTACTGGACATAATTGGTATGAAAACTTGTCCTCACTTGACTTTATCATTGTTTTGTTAATGGTATAAAACAAATACCAGCTGGTAAAAAAATCATCTGCACTCGCAGTTCACGACAGGAAGTGGTGGTGGCAGTATTACTCTCACTGTTTATGTAATTCATAGAAACAGAGAAGAAATTCACATGAATTATGGCAGAAAGCAAATCAGGATCCTAAATAGTACACCAAATAATCATGATTAATTGACTAATCAAATATAATCAATAGATTATAGACTGTATTGTTATCCTGGTTTATTTACCTTTGGGGTTTTTGTGTCAACAAAAACAAGTTAAAAACAGATCAAATAATTTGTGTTCGCATGGTTTTAAATAGAATTCAACCTTTTTTTTTTTTAAAAGTAATCCATGAAGTATGTGGTCTTAAATTGTGCTTGACTGTGGAGGGCTTGTCATGACCCCCTCTTTGAAAGCCACTGGTTTGAATTAATACTTCTGATCATATTAACCAAAAGCTTCGGCAATCATTAAATGTAATAATTAACTAACAGTTGGAGGGAAGGTCAGCAACTGTCAGATTTTAATTACAGCTTTTCTTTCAGGTGAAACTGAATTTTATAAATGTGATTTTTCTTTTTTTCATTTTTAAGAAGAGATGATTGAGATGGAATGTCTCATTATCACACGAATATGATATTATTTAATATTCTTTTTAAATGTCCTATTATTTTGATTCATAGCACATTGTTTTTTTCTGGTATTGAATCCATTTCTACTTTCTGTATCTGTAATGTGGCCTTGAGCCATAATTAAAATTCAATATGATTATTTCATTATTATCATCAAAGAGGCTGTGAGGATTATCTGTTTGAAGTGGATTACAGCCACACCTTTGGTCCGGAGCCCTGTGCAAACTGTCATGAAGACACTTTTTAACAAGGTGTGTGTTTGTTTTGAAGCTAACAAATGGAGATTAGATCTTATTTTGACTCTATTTTTCTTTGTTCAATACAACTTTTTACAGGATACAACATGTGACACCAGGCAAACTTTGTCAGTTTGTACCATAGTTTAGTAGCTTGCTATATATAGCGCTACCAGCAGCCAGGTGCTTTGAGACATCTTGGTTATGTCCCTCCAGTCATCTACCAAGCAGAGCTAATGTAACCTCACTCTTCAATATATTGAAAGACTCTCAAGTTTGATTGAACACACAATCACAAAAAGTTTAACCCGTGTTTTAGCCTTTAGCTCGTGCTCTATCTCTCTCCTGTTTGGCTTTCTTCTGCTTTTCTGTCCTTTTCCTGTCTGACAGTTAAGCTCCAATGTCTACCATCACTACAAAAATAATCAGAGAAATCATTTTCAACAGAGAAAAACACAGATCTCTCTTCTCACCTCTTAACTTTGTCAGTCAGTGTGGTGTTGTTATAGAGACTTAGACATGCCATAAATCAATTTGGACCTGTCTAACCTGGTCAGAAAGCTAAAAAGTAGCATTTTGGAAAAACCTTTATTGGTGATGATAATCTCATTTTGAACTGTAAATTATGATCAGGCATATGTCTAGAAGACTTTTTCAAGATTACATAGAAACTCCTCACCTTTTAAAGCCGTGTTTCCACCAAGCAGACCGGTTCAGTTTGGTTCGTCTCGGTCACGAGCATTTTGTGGCATTTCCACTGACTTATCCCGGGACAGATCCCCAAATAATCGAGACGAGCTGTCCCACTTTTAGGGACCCTTTCGTATGGGTGCCAGACGGAATCGATCCACTCCCACAAGGTGGAGCTACAACACTGCAGACTGTCGATTGGTCGAAACAATCGTCACTTACCCTGCGACAGCGGCTGTATTTCTCCTGGCGGCACACAGACTTCTCTGAAACAAAGCTTGATTGCACTTAGTATCAAAGAGCTACATGCCAATCACAGAGAGGATGAAATGCTGGATGTCTTCCATCGTTGCTCTTTGTTTACCGTGTCACGTTTTTCTTCTTCGTTGAATTTATTAGCGGGGTACACTGTGTTGCGCTGTGGTTTCCGGCATCGGGCTTACAGGCCGCCTACTACAAGAGGGCACAGTTTGCCGTGGAAACAAGATCAGACTTAACTGTACCAAACCGTGCCAAACCGTACTGAACCGAACCGGACTACTTGGTGGAAACGCAGCTGAAGTTACTGCTTAGCCTGACAATAGAGATGGTTGAATAAACAGACTTTTAATGAAGATTCGTAACATAAAAAGTAGAGATTTAGAAGCAGCATTGATGTTAACTTCTGTTGTTTTGATTTATTGGCATCGTAAGTGTGGATCATTTGTGTGTTTTTGAGAATCTTAAGAACAAACCTCCTGATCACTATACATTCATTATAAAAGAGCTGTTGTGTGTTTATTGTGCTGTAAGTTAACAGATCTTGGGAGTGCCTTTGGTGTAACAAATGGCCTACAGGGATCTTACCTTGGCTTCACTCAGCAGCCGTATGTTTATGTCTCTCCAGTGTTTAGACCCAGCATCATAAGATTCATTTTTGATGGAATCAAAACAGACGCTCTGTTTACGTCCCTGCTCACTAACTGTGAATAAAAAAACAACACCTCACTCCTTTCCTGTTTGATTTAAAATGCAGAATCGGATTCCTGTCATCAGTATCATTTGTTCCAAAGCTGCAGGAGCTGCACGGATTGCCGTGTTAGAATTTAACCAAATAAACCAGAACAATGAGGATCAGGAAACAGATTACTGAGAAGCAGTCTACTGTGAAGCTTCTGTGTCTGCCAAGGTTTTCTTTTTTTAATACAAGCAAGGAATGTCATCTTCCTCTTATTACCTCTGCATTTATCACAGCCAGACAGACTGAATGAATATTGACTTTGCCTGGAATAATAGCTTACAAAGCACAAAGTCTGGCTATTCAAATACTGCTCCCTTGCAAATGCAGACTCATGAGCCCCAGCGAATCCTCCTCCCAATAATTTAATTTCCCTCCTTCTTCTCCTCCTCGTGTCCTCACTACCCCGACCCTCCCGTGTCTGACGTGTGTTCTTTCCCGGCGTTCTTCCCCTCAGGATCTCCCACCATATGCCGCTCGAGCTTTCCTACCTTCAGCATCCCGCTTCTCTGCAATGGAATTAATATTTCACAGGCGGCTCTTGAGCCATTTTTCTTGCTGACGAATTGGAGGAGGAAAGAAAGTTTCCGACCAGCCACTGAACAATAAATATTAAAGTGTTTCTCTTGGAAAGTCTCCAATCGGCTGCTCCTTATGTACACTGTCAAACACGTGCTCTCGTGCCATTTCTCTTTTTCCCTGTCTCTCTTTCACTCCTTATCCATCCATCTCTCCCTCCCATCTCATCTGCTGCACCATCTGTGCAGCTGTAATAAGCAGCACTCCTCATGTGCTCTCCTTCCCTCCTGATTCTGGCTCATCCCACTCCCCAGGCACGGCCTCCCCCTTTGCACGGCTCTTTGACTGACTTGTTTGCATCCCACGATGGAGCCGGGCTTCGCCGTGTGCAGAAATGGCTCGGACGCTTTTGTCACACATCATGGTCGTGCTATTAAGCAGCAAGCCCAGCCACTTAACACGACTGTGCTTTTTCATCTTTCCATGAAAGCATCAATGTGATAACCTTACGCCGGCTCACTGCGTGGCACGGATCAGGAACGTGATCACTCCCAATTACCCCGACAAACAAAACTCTCCCCTGTCTCCCAGGAGAGGCGGCTGCTGAAGATCTGTCAGGTCCCCCCAAAAACAGCCCCACTATTGATCTGAGCCGGTCTTCACACTGACATCCCACCCAGCTGGATAATGGAAAAATCAGTGTGAAATATTGCGTGTGATTCTCTTGGCTCGTGGTTCAAACACAACAACAACATCTTCAGACTCAGAGTGTGTTTTTTCTTCTCCTCTAACATGTAAAGTGTCTGGTAAAAGCCGTCCATCAGCAGGTGGGGCACTGTGCCGCTCTGTAAACTGTGATGAGCTTCAGTGGGGTCCGTATTGAACGTGTGCCCACAATGAACTAAACGACATGAGTGAGGCGTCAAAACTCAAAACAAGACAGAGCTCTACTGCCTCACTGTGGCAGGTCTGAGCAACAGAGATAAATGTCCTGGACAAGGGGAGGGACATCAGAGAAAAACACGGTGCTGATCCTTCAGAGGAAAACTGGGCTGTGAGCACAAAGAGTATATTTAAATCTGTGGGCTGTACCAAGAGTATTGTCTCATTTAAAGGTAAATTTATTTAATTTAAAGTTCAGTTTAAAGGTTATAGGCAAAGCAAGAAAGGATTATTTAAAAGAAGATTTTGGCAACAAGGCAATTCAAAGTGCTTCATATAGACACACAGATAATTACTGAAAAGGTCAGTGAGGCACATTACAAGAAAACAATTCAGATCAAGTGAAAAAAGAAAAGAAAAAAAAAGAAAAATTATATTTATATAAAATTGGTTAAAAAATAATAAAAATAAAATATATGAAAACTGATTTTAAAATATAAGTATGAAAGTTATAGAGCTGTGCAATAAAATAAAAGGATGTGTTTAAATATTCAGGAGAGTCTTCAGCCTGGATTTAAAGCAGCTGAGATTTTCAGCAGACCTGATTTTTTCTTGCAGTTTAATCCAGATATTTGGAGCATAGAAGCTGAATGCTGCTTCTCCATGGTTGGTTCCTAGTCCTCAGACCCAAAGCAGACCTGTACCAGATGACCTAAGTGGTCTTGATGGTTCATACTGGATTGTTTTATGATGAAGTTTAGTAGTGAAAAAAGATATCTGTGTTTTTCGATTTCTGTGATTAATTTTGTAGTGATGGTGGACACAGGAGCTTAACTGTCCGATAGAAAAAGGACAGAAGAGCAGAAGAAAGATAAACGGGAGAGTGATACAGCCAAAGCTTAAGGCTAAAACAGGGGCTAATCTAATTACAGACATGTTTCAGAGCACCGGGCTGCCGATAGCGCTACATATAGATGGCTACTGAACTACGTAACAAACTTACAAAGTTTGCTTGTTGTCACATTTCAAACAACAGTGCAAAAGCTGTTAATAAACACATTTCCCAATTGTTGTATGCTTTGTATCTGGTAAAAAGTAGTGCTGAGAAAAAGATCAGATCTCCATTTATTTCTAAACAAACACACGCCTTAAGAGTCATGTGCGCACGATCCAAAGATGTGGCTGCAGTCCACTTCAGGCAGACAGTCCTCACATTTTCTTTAAGTGATAGTTGTCCAACTTTGCTATCCCCAAATATGTTTGTTAAAATTCAGGTCTGAGTCCATGATCACTCCCAGATTTCTGGCACAGTCCGAGGTTTTTAATTTTAATTTCTGAAGCTGCTTACTGACTTAATCTCTCTGTTTTGGCTCCAAAATCAACAACCTCAGTTGTAATATTAAAACTAATTTTTATTCTTTGGCTTTGACTTAGTATGAGAGTTATGTGATCTGAATCCTTTTATGTCTTTTATGGTCCTAACCCCTATGTTTTTATGAATCTTACTGATTCTACATGTTACTTGAATATATTTTATTTGTTTTATTGATGTTCTAATGTTTTTTTTTACTGTGCATCACTTTAGTAAACTTTATTGTTTTTAAAATGTGCTATATAATTAAACTGGATTGGATTAATCTTTGTTCAGTTGGAGAAAATTTAGGCTTATCACTCATTAATACATATATTTACCCAGAGCCTTTATGTAGGCATAATCACCTGGTGACATTGTAATCTATAACTCGGTGTCATCTGCATAATGATGGTAACTGGCTTTATTGTTTTATGATCTGAGTCAGTGGGAGCATATAGATGTTAAATAGAAGAGGCCCCAGGATAGAGCCTTGGGGAACTCCATCCAATTTCTGTCTGCTCAGATGTAAGATGACAGATGTCTCTGTCTTTTAGATAAGATGTAAACCAGTTGAGTACTGGGCCAGAAAGTCCACCCATTTATCTAGTTGGTTAAGTAGTATGTCATGTTCAACTGTGTCAAAAGCAGCACTGAGCTCCAGCAGCACTGCTATGACTAAAACTGTACAACTGTCAGAGTTTAAGTGGATGTTATCAACTGCTTTCAAAGACCTGAAAACCTTTGAGTTGAAATGATTTGTCATCTTCAGTGAAGAATCTCTAAATCTGAATATAAAACTTGTGACTCAGTCCTGTTTGTCTGAATCACACGCACTTGACTTCAGCTGAGAAGTCAGTCCATTTATCCCGAGCATAAAGCCAGAGTCTGTCCACGGCTGCACTTCACAGCATCACAGAGGAATCTGCGAGAGCTAACCGAAGCCTTCACAAAGGAGGAGAAAATTTGGCATAAGCAAGGTGAATTGCTTTTCCTCTCGACCTGGAGTTCAAGGAGTGCAGATGAGCTGAGACAATATCACATCTTTCCCTTCGCTGATGCCTCTGCCTTCTGTTAGATTGGATTTTAAATTCTCTTCTTAAGCAGGAGGAATTCTATAAGAATGATTCCTCAAGAGTTATCGATTATGAAAAGCCAGATATCTCCGGACAGCGCACGATCAATACTACTAAGCTATCTCATATCTAACTGTATAATGCCTGCAGTTAGCCGATCCTTCCAGTTTAGAGGTCAACGAGTTTCCTCATCACCAAACAATTCAACCGCTAAGCAAGAGACAAACCAATTTTTGTCATTGGAGTCGGAGTCATAATTAGGTAAATACATCGGAGAGGAAAACATGCATGATCCCTCAGCGACTTATTGATCAGAGCTTATTGAATAAGAGTCAGAGGAAGCTCAGGGACCATCCTGGACTCTCTGATTCCCCATCAGAGGACGGGCAGGCAGCCTTCCTGCACATCCTCACCGTGGCTCTTCACAGACTGCGGGGATTATCCCGGCAGTGCAGAGCGAGGTTCCTGCAGCACCACGAGGACTCAGTGGATAATGAGCATCTTTGTGATGTGTGCTGCAGGGGCGAGGGGAGGCAGGGGAGTGTAATGAAGACCGGGTCTCCGTCTGCAGCCACACAGACACTCAGATCCACCTCTATTGTCCTCCTCTGCTACTTTATTTTCCACTTTGAGTGCTGTTTGATGAGATTTCACACATCATCCTGCACCGTTGTCTCTAGGGAAACCAGGGAGTGTGTTTACCTCTTTGTATTTATTAAAGGAGGTTTCATCTTTGACCACTTTAACATTAAAGTCTTTGATTCAAGATGCGAAGATGAAAATCTGCTGCTCGTTGGTATTCTGCGGCAGTCACTGTGTGAATGGTGAGTACAAGACACGCTGACCTTTCCTTCCACAACAACATGTAACGCACTTGTCACCACTGCTTTACAATTCATAGACCGCCCATGGAACGTGCTCCTCAGAATAACGTCCCCTCGTTTGTGTAATTAAAGGTGCACGCGCCTACACACGCCACTTAACTGCCGGACAACTCCCCCCTCACTTTACAGCTCCATCTCATTAAGTGAGCACAACACATTTGTGCTAAATCGGTGTAGTAATGCGAGTTATCAGAAGGAGCAGGTTCTACTTGAGTTCCCGCTGTCAGCGAGGGCTGGAACATAATGAGCGCTGCCTGCTGTGAAAACCCCTCTAAACACGACATAATGCAAACGGCCGCCGCTGTATGGGTGTCACAGCCATACGAGGGGGGTAAAGGAGGAAAACGAGATGTGACTTGTAGATGGAAACCCACAGTATAGCACATTACCGAAGCGCGATCTCTGAGGTTGCACGGGCCGCTGCACCTATTGGCCTTTAGCCCATTTAAGTTGCAGAGTCAATCTGTTGTGTGCACTCATGCTAAGGAGAGAAAGGCGGAGAAATCCCCGCTCAGACCTCATATCCTCACTGCCAAGAGGGATGCAATTTCTTTTTAAAGGAGCAAATTTCTCATTACTTTTTTTAACATCCATTTGAATATCTATATAGACTTAATTTCATGCTTGACCTGCATTTCAGCTGAGATGTAAGCAGAAATGGAAAAAGACAGAATGACTTGCCTGGAACAATCAGAAAAGGCAGAAAGTGTTGACTTTACTTTGTTTCTCTGTGAATTAACAGGACGGATGTGTGGGGCACGATGAAATATTTACGGGGACTTTGTGAAGTTTACATGCCCCCTTGGCGTTTTTCTTCCTGTGATGTGAGCTCGCTGACAAATTAGAGGGAAGGGAAATTAAAAACAGCGCCAAGTCCGACGTCTCTGTTAGTGAAACGCTTTCAAAGAGCAGAGGGAGAAGTCATATTAGACAAATCAAACCCGTTCTTGATATTATTCAGTTTCCATGGTGCCTGAGTCATATTCCCATTTTTAGATTCAACGCTCCACTGAGTCATGGGAAATTAATGCATTGATATTCATAATCCAGCATAAAATTATCTCATTGATATTGGTCTTTCTGCTCTCCCTCTTTGTCACGTCAGAGCTGTTTAACGCTGCTGCTAATGCTAACCTGTCACACTAATGCTAACACTCAAACAGGCTTTTACTGTGAAGCATTATGTATTTGTCACTCTGCTATTAGACCTTTAGAGAACAAACCAGAAGTTTATACACACTGAATAAAAAGACAACTTTGTTCCCTCACTGTCTGACGTGAATCAGACTCAACTTTTCTTGATTTAGGTAAGTCAGGATTACCAAAATCATTAGTTCTTGGTTTTTTATCTTTGTTTTGGAGTAAATGTTCCCTCCTCGCACACGTCAGTACAGGGCTTGTTTCACTGTGAATTGCTGACCACCTTCAGCCAGCATCTTAACTCAGTCTTTTGCTTTTGCTCTGGGGTTGATTGGCACATTTTGCACCAAAAAATGAACCAGGGTTGGTTGGAGTCAGCAATCCTCTTCCTGAGATAACTTAAGGCCTAAAGCCTTGTGTACACGACAACACTTCATCACAAAACGCAAGACAGGAAAATCTGTGTTTACATCGAAACACTGAGGGACTGAAAACGCTGTAGTAAGCATGCCAGGCCTGTAGATGGTGCTATAACTGCCTTTTCCAGAAGCAGCTTTTGGTAGATCTCCACATAGCGTAGCATGATGTCAGCGTTTTCACTGAAAAGTCCACTCTGGAGGCCGTTTTCAAAAGTTTGAGTTTTCGGTCGGCTAAAACACAGTTTCTGTGTAAACAGGAGGCCAAAGGCATCCCAAAGATTTTTTGTTTGGCAATATCAAAATCAGGATTCTTTGTCAAAACATGTTTTTTCAAACTGAAATTCTTCATTTCAGTCTTTGTTTATAAACTGGATTGGAAAACAGTTACCACTTTTCTCCAGCAGAGGGTGAAATACTTCTCTCTGACTCACGTGACATGCATTTTATGGGAAAATATGGCTCCTGATATAGTCTGCAGACATTATCATCATCATTTCACTTTTTCACATGGTCTGGTGTAAAAAAAAGGAAACTAAAAATTGTAAATATCGAAGAATCAAAATTTAAATGGAATCAGCACCCCAAAAATCGTAATAGATTTGAACCGCGAGAATAGCATATCCTCCCAGCCCCACTTAAAATACACCCACAAGTGTGTGTCCACTGAACTCAAATTATGTCAATTAACCTATCATAAGCTTCTGAAAGCAATGACATCATCACCAAGGGTTTACCAAAATTTAGGCCATGTCCACACGGAAAAACACATATATATTGATACATTTAGGCCTGTCGGCCACACGAAACTGCAGTTTTACATCACTGAAAACAGTGTTTTTACTGAAAACTCCGGCCAAGTTAAGATTTCGGAAAACTTCGGTTTTCCGAAGAGAAACAGAGATTTTTGTTGTCCGACGACGCAGCTAAATGACAGGGGTTCATCCTGATTGGATGGCACGGGTTTCACGTCTGAAAAAACCCCACCAAATGTGGGTTTGACATGCTTAGAGCCACACTTAACAGCAGATTTGCCCACTGCATGTGGGGGAAAGTCTTTTTTTTCTAAAAGAATGAGGGGGGATATTATTTTTTGAAAATGACCTGCCATTGATAGATTAATATACCTCATATACCTCACATACAGCTACAGCCTGTCTGTTCTATTTGCACAATCATGTTTCATTTTTTTCTTTTGCAAATTGCAAAGTTCTTCACATCCATTCAATGCACTATTTTCAATGTTTTAATTATTTATTTCATTTCAACTTATGTGTACTTTTTATTCTTCTTTGTAAATAGTTCTTTATCATTATTTTTATTATAATCTTTATTGTTTTACTACTTAAGCCCTATTTTTTTCTATTTTTGAAATATTTAGTGTGTGTTTATTTTATTTGTGCAGAGAGAGTGTGATTAACAGAGTCATATTCCTTGTACTCTTGAGATACTTGGCGAATAAGGGTGGTCCGGATTTTGATTTTATGTGTGTACAAGGCCTGAATCTACTGATTTAGTAATATATAAATAAATCATTAAATGAAATAAAATAAAATTTATTTAAATTGAATTATTATTATTATTATTATTATTATTATTATTATTATTATTATTATTATTATTATTATTTATAATAATAATAATAATAATAATAATAATAATAATAATAATAATAATAATAATAATAATAAATTATTGAATGAATAAATTGCATTAATAAATACATAAATCTCCTCAATTGTTCTTCTGACATTTAGCAAATGGATATAACTTTGGAAATCCAAACTGACCTCAAACAAGAAAAGTTGAGTCTGTTTTTATGTCAGAGAGAGGAAAAAAACAGATGATGTGTCTTTTTTATACAGTGTGTGTTAAATGTATATGTGTAAAAAGAAGATGCTAACATTTCATCTGTCTGAGGTGGTGTTTGTCATGTGTGATTGACTGGTGCAACAGAGAGTTTTGTTTTGGCGCTGACTTTATTGAAGGTGCAACATTAGTGTCTTGCTGCAGCTTTAACTGCTGAATCCTTTAGACCAAAATATTCCATTCAAGATAAGCTGAGAGCTGACAGTGAGCAGGAAACCATCCCAGTATGAAGCATATGATAAGAGACGGAGAAGGAGAGCTGAAGTATCTTAAGTTGTCAGATGAAATAAAGATTTGCTTTGTTTGAAACTTTTACATGTTCTCTTCACATTTTATTTCACACATGAGCTGGTGTACATTTCAAGCTGGGTTTGCATATGATTCAGAGAGAGGAAAGCCACACTTTGAAAACAAACCTCAGGAATGGATGAAGAATCAAGCTGTTTGTAATGTCAGTTCAATATCTGGGCTGAGTTAATGTTGTAATGTGAGAAGTGAGAAGCGAGAAGCGCTCTGCAGAGAGTCAAGAAGAATCTACATGATCTTTGATATTTAAGATGATTTACCTCAGAGGATAAATACTAAAATATTCATCCAAGGAACTCTGAGTCACCGTAAATGTTTCTACAGCAAATAAAAATGATCATAAGGGATTTAGAGGAATATCAAACCTCGTTAGAATATCAGCACTTTGCTGCGATTTGAAATGTCAGAGTGTGTTTGTTTGAGGGCTGGTTGGGGACAGGAACGATTTAAAGCAGCGAATGCACAAAAAATAAACCCAGCCTCCAGTCAGGCTCTTTTGTCACCTCTGATTCACTGGAGCATGAGGGCGGCTGTGATGACCAGAGGCAGCAGGAGGGAAGATGACACGCGCTGGCTTCCTGAGGTGAGTCTCTCACCATACTGGTCCAGAAGCTGCAGGACGACGCCATTGGTCCAACCGAAGCCCAGCTATGAAAAGAGAAACAGAGTGAAGAGGAGGGATTAGAGTTCAGTGATTAGAAAAAGGAAACTAGAAAAGCAGTGAGAGAGCGCAGACCTCCACCAAGCATATTGTGATTGTCACACAACACTTTCTTCTTACTTTAATGTTATACTCCCTTTCAGCAGACTGTCTACTACAATTTGGTGTTAGTTGCAGGTTTGTACGATAATTTGTTACCTGACAGTGTTGAAAATGATGACGACCCAGTACATATTTCATATTCCAGATCTTAGTATCCTGGGCAGAAACAGAGCGTTTGTGCTAACGGCGAAAAAAAAGTTTATTAGAGGTCTGCATGAGCCAGGTTAACGGGCCAAACGAGCGTTTGCTTTGATGGAGGTGTATCCTAACATTACAGACCCTAACGGCAGGATAACAGCGCCTGTTTGGCTGTTTAAAGGCAAACATTGTGCAATATGTTACAGTTTGAGACTAAACATGCAAAGGCAGTGGACAATCCTTTGGAAAGGTTGGGATTTGTAGCCATACAGCAAATTTAGATTTAGGACACACATTTTTTCAGTGGACAGATGATCAGCAAGGCTCGCTGCCGTCAGTTTTATAACTTCGATTTGCTCTTTGATTTAATTCGTCTGGGTCCTTCCCAAGATGTGTGTGGTGAAATGTTGAAGTTCATACACTGCTTTAAGAGTTATTCATCAAGGTGCTAGGGCATTGTTGCAGCGCTTGTTCTTCAAAGCAGCTTTCATGTTACTGCTTTTATATTGAGGTTTTCTACCGTGTGCTCGGAAACACCACATAAATTTAGTCTGTTCAAGATCACCAAACTTTCCCTTTCTCTTTGTTTACCTGATTGACTCACAGATAACAGATGTTTGTGTATGCCTGTAATAGTGTTTTCCTGTAAAGCTAAGGATTTTAACTTTACACAGCCATACAGGGGCCCTGTATTCTTCTGGACAGTTTTTTTTTAAATGTTCAAAGGTCAAGGTTTTGCTGTTGCTGCACCTTTATTGTGGAACAGGTTGCCATCAGACATCTGCACCACCACTGACTTTGATCTTTTTAAATCTAAACTAAAAACTCACTCTTTTAGAATGGCTTTTGACCCTGACTAAGGCTTTTAGGTTTTGTGCTCTTGTTAGTTAGTTTTATTTTGTTTTATCTCTTCCGAATGGCTCTTCTGCGCCTTGTTGCTGTGTCACACCTCCTGTTTCATTTTTATGTATCTTTTTCTTATATGTATTGCTCTTACAGTATTGTTTTGTGTTGCTTTTATCCAAAGTGTTCTTATTTATTCTCTGAAACTGCTGCAAAGCAATTTGGGGGCCTTTTGGGTTACTGTAAAGGGCTTTAGAAATAAACATTGATTGATTGATAAATAAAATGTTGATTTCTCCAGCTACAAAACCTTTGCTTGATCTTCTCTCAGTTACACCGTTACAGCCCTGCAGGTTTATTGCTGTTTATGAACAGTAGACATGCGCAGTTCGACTTTGTTTGATGAGGTTTTCCAGGAGGTTCCTCTAAATTATGACATAAGCTGCACCTGCATCTTTTTCATGTCGTAATTAATTAACTGGACGATTATTTGAAGTCTTGCATGTAGCTAACGCTGCAGCCAAAGGGCCGTTCCATAACAGAACATTAGGACTGATGGTTCCCTTTGTTTAATGACTGAACGGGCCCAGAATATTGCCAGGATCTGGATCATACTTGTACATCTGTCAGAAATTATGGTGACCTTGTCTTGTGTTGTTTTGCAAAGCAATCCGACCATTTATGGTGGAGTTATATACACATGGCGAAAATAGCCCTGTCTCACAATGATAAAGAATCCTCTAAAAAAGTCCTGGATCCAGACGGTGATCCAGATCACCTCCAAAATTTAATCACTTCTTCCTTATCTCATTTTGAAGATTTCCTGAAAATTTCATCAAGATCAGTTTTTTACTTTTTAAGTTATGTTGTTCACAGACAGACAAACTCTCCCCAAAACATAGCCTCTTTAGCAGAGGTAATAAAAAACCCAAACCTAACAGGGTAGAAAATTACACAAAAACAAGATATAAAGTGACAAAGCAGTGAGGAGGAGTAGGAGTTTCTGTGCTTAAGTATGCAAATGTGTTCAAGTTAAGAAGCAGGAGTGAAGTCAAGAGAATTGACAGTGTTCTGCATGAAATTAGAAAGACGTGTGTGAGTCTAAGCGCATTAGTTTTACACCATCAACACACGCAAGGAAAATACCTGAACTTCATATTCCCCTCCACCGCCGGGTTTGCCGTCCCCGTTCACGTCGTACTGTCAGGAAGAGGAAGTCACACATTCAGAGCGAGCTGCGTTATCACCATGCAACACAAGGTCTGACACCTCACAGGACTCACCTTCTCAAACATGGCGTCGTACTTCTCAAACGCCAGCCAGTTCGTCTTGATCCAACGCTGGGCCAAATCGAATGCGAGTTCTTTGGCGTCTTCTGAGGGCAGCTTGGATAACCCTGGAAACACAAAGATGACTTCGATCATTCGGGAGGCAGTCTTTAAAATGTGAGGATGCTTCAAGCGAAACGTCTGAATGAAAGAATGTGTTTTTAATCTGTGTGTGGGCAGATTGGATCCAAAATGAAAAACAAACCTTACTTTAAGTTGATGCTGAGTGTGTGGGGTGAGGTCACGACTTCTAATTCTTTCATAGTCTCATAATTCAAGAATCAACTCTTGGTTTTAAAGGGCCAGAACTCACTTTATGGAGCTGAATAACCTTGCAGAGAAGCAGTGAGACAGACGTCTGTGGGTGGCAGGATTTAAACTCAAATATGAGGATTTTATGTAACTTCCTGAAGACTTCAGTCGGAGACAGCACATCCACATTCCGACATGTCTGTCAGTGCTGTCACACTCTTTGTTTGACTGACAGGAAGGAGTGAAGTGTTAAAAATCAGAGGTGGCACTCAGAGCAATTTAGGAACAAAGGAAAGCTTCAGACAGGCTTTTCAAATATTTTAAGAGAGGGGAACTTGTGTTTGTTAGACCTCAAGGTTACACATAATGCATTCTGGCCCAACACAGACAGAGCGTTTGTTTGTTTTGTGGAAACTCCACGGGGCACCTTTAGCAGCATGGATGTAAACAGCCTCAAGTTGCAGTTGAAGGTCAGAAGTTTAACCGGCTCTCATGGATAAAAAATTCATGAGGCACAGCCCAAAAAATGAAACAGAAAGAGTGTGCTCTATCAGGAAATAAATCACCAAACATCATCTTCATCAGACCGCCCTGTCAGCAGAAGAGTGTCTCACAACCCACCGTGGATGAGCATGTGCTGCAGAGGAGGCCACGCGTTCGGGTAGTCCCACTGCTGCCCCGACTCCCGCAGAGATGTTGGAACCCCGTTGGGATACTCGAGGGCGCCGCTCGTCTGTGCAGGCATGAAAGAAAGAGCAAAGAGAGGAGCGTGGGGGGTGAAGGGTGTGAGCGCCATCTGCTGGAGCAGAGAGAAGAGCTTCCTCTGTGGGTTCACGGCTGAATTATGAAAATCCCTGCCAGCACTGATTTACAGCAGAACTGTTTAAGGTCCAATTAAATGAAAGTTTTTGTATAATTTTAAAAATGTGTGTTTGAATGTATTGGTGCTAGACTTTAATCTGTAAAGATGGAGGAATGGTGTTTGAGCAGATGTCTGAAATTGATTTTTTTATAGCAGCCAGCTGGAGGAGCATTTGTTTTTGTTGACTGAGTTACTCTGAGGAGGAAATGAAACAGTTAAATAAACTCTGAGGCTGTTTATGTGAAGCAGACATCAAGCTGTTTGTTAAAAATAAACACCACTGAGCAGAGTAACCTTTCCTTTTTATGTTAAATAACAGAGCACTGTCTTTAAATGCTGAGATGCAGGACTCCACATGTAATTTTGTATTTACATGCGACAGGAAGAAGAAGACTAACGTAGGCTGTTGTTTTGTGAAGCTGCTCCCGTCTGGCTCAGTGTGAGCGTCTGCTCTGCCCAGAATAAAACCATGACGTAGCCGCTTTGTGAGAGATCTGAATGGCTGAATCAAACAGAGGTCCCTATCTACACAGACAGACGTCCAACTGTGAAATTAATGCAAAACAAGAGGGTGCCATCTTTTCCATCATTTCCTATAAATCTTTCTCTGTTTTAGGTTTCTGTTTCCTTTTAAAGGAATGATTTAAAAAGCAGATATGTTAACTTCAGTTGATAAAAACACGCAACAGGAGAAGAGACCTGAGGAGCAGGTCAGCTGGACATGGCTTTGGACACGTATTAAAATCTCTTCAAGGTTTATTACCTGTAGATTTAGATAAATGTGGTCATAAAAATGAGGTAAATGCAAACTCTGTGTCCCTGGCACTCCTTTGCAGTAATGTTCTTTTTTGTTTTACTCTTACTGATGTATCAGAGCTGTTAAAGTAACAAATCATTTGTTTTAATGAGATTTCTGGAAAAAAAAAACCCTCTTTGTGTGTTTTTTTTTTTTTTTTTATGCACTGATTTTTGTCTTTTCTGCTCCATTTCAAAACATTAATCTCATCTTGTGTCCTCTGATGTGTTTTTTTTAACTTTCACATTTTCATATTATGACAAAAAATTCATTTTATGACGACAGCATTAAGAGTTTGTGAGTTTCTGCAGAATATACAGCGCTTTAGCTTTTTACGAGTAGCCCAAGCACAGTCCAGATTAGGGCTAAACAATTTCGGAAAATTATCAAATTTTGGTTATTTCGGACCAATAATGTGATTGTAATTTATTTTTATTTTTTAATGTATTTTAAAAAATTTTGTTTATTTTCTATCAGTTTTTCTTTCTTATTTATTTTTATTTTCATTTTTTATTTTTTTATTTATGAATTAATTTATTTTTTTATTTATGTTTATTTTTTCATTTATTTATTTTGTTCTTTTTTTTCTTTTTCTTTTTTTTTTTCTTTGGGGGGGGGGTATATCTTCTGCTTTATTTACTAAACACAAGAAATAAATTTTTCTATACTATGACCAACAAGACAAAGTATTTTATCTACATGTAAACAATTCTTTCCCACACTTTTTAATGGTAAAAAGAAAAAAAAAAGTAACACTGTAAAACTTTACTGACCTCCAGTTGTCAGTGAGAGCAACAAACCACCATCATTCTGTATAAATCTCTTTAGCCCAAAGGTTTTTTGTATTTTTTGCCAGAAAAAATCAGCACATTGACTTTTGCTGGTCTTAAGGAAGAATAAGTACAAGTTAATATATTCCCTCCAGGTCTGTATACATGAAACTTTTTTTAATTGCAGCCTTTGAGATTTTAAAATTGCATTCTATTGCATTGTGATGTCTGTTTAAATTCGATAAACTGTTCAGCCCTAGTCAAGATGTACTTTAGTGAGACATTACCAGACTCTGCTTTTGTTTGTGTGCTTGAGAGAAAACATAAATGTTCACATAATTTAAAACATGATTCATATTAGTGTCAGTTATATTTTTAAGGTGAAAGCTCAGGGCTGAATGAAAATGGACCTCAGGCCACAGTTAGCGCGAACAGTTTGCCTCAGGTTCCCTTTTCCGAGAAAACAAATTACCTTTTTTTTTTTTCAGTGCTTGTTTTATTGATGCCGAGTTGGAGACAAAAAAATTTCATCTACTCACACATAAAAACACCTGTTGGGTCTGCATAGCAGGGTTATTTTCAGGTTTAAGTGGGAGGATGTGTATGTTTTGTCTGTTTTTTTGATGAAAAAAATGTTTGTACCACAGTTATTTGTGATCATTTTAACACCCTGTGTGACCCACCTTCAGATACTGCACAGCTCGCTCTCCCATCTCAGCCTGAGAGTAGCACTGGGCCCAGACAGGTGCCAGGTTCGAGGGGTAGAACTCAAAGTGTTTGGCGTTTGTCACCAGACTGAAGTCAAACCAGGCTCCCCTCTCAGCGTCCCACAGCACAGCCTCTATCGCCTGCAGTCTGCGGGCTGCAGCCTGCTCGTACCGTGCCGCTGACTCACCATCACCTGTCAGCAAACAACACATCACAGTTACGCAACACCAGTTAGGAGCTGAAAGCAGAGCGCCATCCAAACTTAGCACCAAGGTCAAAGGCCGCTCCTGCACTCACCCAGGATCCTGTGAAACGAAGCCAGAGTTTTCTCACTGAGGCACAGCAGAGCGTTGAGGTCAGTCGGCACGATCTGGCTGGTGCGAGTGGAGCCCAGGGAGCCGTTGTTGTGGCCGTCACTGTCTATGTACCAGCGGGACGTAAAGTCCCAGCCAGACTCTGCGCCTGCTTTCAGATCCATCCACAGCTGCTCCTTTCCCTCTGAGGCCAGAAACAAAACGAGAATTCAGAGGAGCCACAACAAATCAGCATCCAGAAATTAGAGACTTATCCATGTGTGTCCTGTTTTTAAATCACATATGGAGCATCTGAATCCTGTTGAACGAAGCTGGAGAGACAAGAAATTCAATATGTCTCCCAAAGAGGAGTAAACATCTTAATTAGCTGCTTTTTCTTTCATATATATTTATGCTTCTTCAAGTTTCACATTTAATCTAAAGTAGGATGCCTCTTCAAATCCCTGGTCAAACAGTTCATGGGTGATGCAAAAGCCAAGCTGTGTTAAACGTTAAATATTCATGAGAACATGCTACCAAAGTACTTTCAGAGCAATTTATTTTGCACAGATGATCCTTGAATCCAGGGGAATTTATTCAAATTTTCTGCTGAGGAGCAATTATGAAGTTTCATTTTCTTTTTCTCTCTCACCAAATCAAATGACCATAGCAGAGTGATTTTTCTAACACGCATAAAGAGGAAAATATTCAGCTACAGTGAATATGAACGCTAATGAGCCATTACCATCAGTGAGTCCTTCGGCTAATTCCAGATCATCTGTGTACGACTCAGGCCTGTGTGCAGCAAATAGAGCAGATTAGATAAATTGAAGGAGCACATTTCAAAACACACACACATATCTGGATTTCTAGATGTAATTTATTGTAGATTTACCTGGGGAGTCCGGCTTGCACGTGATACCGGTTCAGTTTGTGCTCGACTCCGTTCACTCTGACAGCCACAGAGCGGTTCTGCATCCAGAAGTTGTACTCCTGCTCCAGAGTGGGTAAAACTGCTCTACAGGGTGGAAATCAAACTTCTTTACATTATTTAGATCTTTACACTTGAGAGTACGAGTATCTTTTCACTTGCAACACTTGAAACAATTTAAAAGCCTGAAGTGAAATTTAGGAGTCTTGAAGAAAAAACAAAAGGGTGAAGGTTGAAGTAAAGCTTATCTCAGAAAAAAAAACAAAGAAAAAAATCACAAAGTAGGTGAAAACAATAAAAACGTGTCTTTGCGCTGTTGCCGGTCCCATCACGCCCTTCTATCATGCCCATTTCAAGTCCGATGTCAAGGTTTCATCCCTTATTATTGTGTGTGTTTGAAAACAGCATTTTCCCTCCTTCAGTGAGACTGTAAAAAAAATGGATGTCCGCTTGCACGGCTTGAATTGAGGTCTCCACGAAAACTGCTCCCCCTGGTGGCTGGCTGCAGTATAGGTTAAAAAATCCAGCTTTCCAGTCATTCCAGATGGGCTGTGGTCAAACTTTAAAAAATTAATATTCCTCACAGGAATGTTTCTCACGTCCGATTGTTGAGGTGATTTGAAGATATAATTTGGCTGTCTTGTATTCAAGTCCTCTTTTTTTCTGAAAAGTTTTGTTCTGATTAGTTATACGAGGTTAAAAACGAGGCTTGATGTAACGTTTAACGATGATTGACAGCTGCCATTCTCGTGTATTTTTTTTCAGGGATTGTAAATATGTTGGAAGGTAGAGTAAAGAAGTGATTAGACTCTCGAAAGAAAAAAAAAATATTATTTTTATCACCCAGCTCCACTCAGATTCTCCCAGAATCCCTCATCGTCTCTACTGCGCAAACTCTGGCTGCAATTGCTGCCAATGGTTGCACCTGTGACGGGGAAATTTGGGCTTCAAAACCGTTAAATGATAAATAGCAGAGCCACGCTGTCCACTCTATATACAGTCTATGGTTCTGAACTTCTGATCAGTGTGTGACATCATCACCAACTGCTGCACAGTGAGGAGTGAAATTGACAGAAAAATTTACAAACAAGTCCTCATAGATGCCACAATTTTACCCAAATCTGTGTAAAAATATGATACTTTTTGGGAAATTTTGTCAAGAATCCGTCTATGTCATTTGTAAAGGTGTGTGACTTTTACTTTTTTGTCTAGAGGCCCAAATGTGGCAGCTTGCGTAGAGCTTGAGGCTCCGCTCCCATTCATTCTAATGGAGTGAGCTGGGAGGGCTTCTTTCACCAAGTTTGAGAGCTCCTCATTTGAAAAGCGGGTCTGAAATAACAACTTCCATAAGACCTTTTGTAAAGTGGGGACCACTTTGTCATGTCAGCAATTTTTTAAGCTGATAGCAGTTGTGAGTTTGGAGGAGATAATTTTTGTAGAAAGGGCAAAAATGTGGAAAAGTCTTATTTTGAAAGGCAAATTGCCAGCTTCCTGTGTGAGATAGAGCTTTAGTGCCAATGGGTAATTTGTACGTCTCAATGAGACGCACATTTTGACGTTGGTTTGATCTCTTTACAGAATTCCTACTGCCGGTTAGAGCTGTTTTAGTGTTTTTTTTTTAAGTATCTAGGTGGCGCTAGAGAGAAAATTATGGGATGTTGGGGGTCAAGTTTGGTATTTCATAAAAATTTTCAACACGTGTGAAGATTGTGAGTACGTTTAGGGGTCAAATTAGAGCTCAAAGACCAGAACAAGAAGAAGAAATTTAATACCCTTTGTTGTCAATTATGACACCTAAAAATTTGTTTTCACACACTGTTTCAACTTCGTTTATTGTAATGTCATAGTTACGGTCTGTTGCTCTGCTTTAAAACATCAAGCATTTTGTTTTCCTGAAGGAAAGTGATAATTTGTTTCCATCAAACCACACAAAGGGTGTTAGGAAACAGAGACAGAGAAAGACAGAGGCTCTGAGGCTGTGTCTTTGTGCAGGAGGAAGTGTACAGCTGAGGAATGATAATGCACTGACCAGGACATCAGCTCAGACCTAAGCATCACCTGAGGAACGCTCCATCCTTGGTTGCTTGATAGTAGCTCTCCACCATTAGAGTGAGGAATGGAGGCTGACTTCGCCTCTCATAGTAATTCCTCCCGCCGTTTGGAACGAAGCCGTACCTGTGGGAGTGATTGAAAATCATCTTTTATGACAGACCTGAGAGCTTCACGTGCAGAACGAACACGGGCTGTGAAAGATGAAAGCCGCTCCCGGGCTCACCTGTCGATGAGGTAGAGGAAGTTCTGAATCATCCCATAGGCCGTCTGCGTCATCTCTGACAGCAGGAGCCCGTTGATGACCCAGTAGGAGTCCCTGTTGGGCAGAGAGCGGCTCACGTCACTGTCTGCACTCAGCACCTGGGTGGGCGCCCGGCAGAGCCAGGTTCTGGCTGGGATCTCACCTCGGTGTGTGACCTTCTGAGACTTTCACAGCTCTCAGACAGACAGCTGACACACAGACAGGCTTCGTCACTCACTCACCAGTAGTAGAGCTCCCTGAAGCGGCCCCCCGGCACAACAACAGGATGAGGAGTGTAGATCTGCGAGTAGAGCTCCGGTTGGTCTTTAACACTGGAGCGGATCTGGAACAGAAATCATTTCTTACTTTATTTTAGGCCGAGGACTCATGGATATGAGATTTTGGGAACATAATCTGCAACAAGAACTTCAAACAAAAAACATGTTACATTGATAATCAAAAAACAGAAATACATTAATAATCCCAAAAAGGGAATTGCTTTAATTAAATAAAAATCAATTATAATTTTTTTAAGTAATAGTGAAAATTAAATCAAATTCAAATAATAGCATATATAGTAAATTATATATATATTCATTAGAACTGTAGTAGCTAGATTAATCTTTTAGCCTGAAAAAATATCAGAATTCAATCATACATTTTATAGGTTTCTTCAACCTAATTTAATAATTTAATTTCAAAAATGAAAACGTGATCAAATAAAATGTAAATAATAATTTAATTTAAAAAATCAAAAATGAATCAAATTTAATTAATAATTTTATATACTTGTAAATAATATTTACTAATAATATATATATAAATATATATATATATATATATATTTTTATATATATATATATATATATATATATATACATATATACATATATATTATGTATATATATATATATATATATATATATATATATATATATATATATATATATATATATATATATATATATATATATATATATATATATACATATATATGTTTTTAACTACATCAACCTTTTAGACAAAAAATATGACCAGAAAAACATTTAATTGTTTAATTTGAGTAAATAACAAATTTAAATTAACATAATTAGCCATAGTAAATAACAATATATACATCTAAAATTTATATTAAATTAAATATTTATTCATATAAACATTTATTTATATTTTTACAAATATTTTTTACTACATTTACCTTAAATCTAAAAAAAATAATAAAATTAGAAATTAATAATTTAATTTCTACAACAAAAACTTGATCAAATGAAATTTAAATAATAATTTAATTAAAAAAATCAAAAATGAATCAAATTTAATTAATAATTTTATATACTTTGTAAATAATATTTATGATAATATATATATATATATATATATATATATATATATATATATATATATATATATATATATATATATATATATATATATATATATTAACATATATATATATATATATATATATATATATATATATATATATATATATATATATATATATATATATTAACATATATATATATATATATATATATATATATATATATATATATATATTTTTTTTTTTTTAAACTTCATTCACCTTTAATCTAAAAAAATACAAAAAAAAAAACATTTAATTTTACCATTTAAAGGTTTCTTCAGCATAGTTTAAGAAATAAAAAATCTTCTTTCTCCAAATTCTTGGTGTCACAAAATTTTTGACTTATTTTAAAGCTTTTGTATCACTTAAATACATAAAGTTAAGGCAACAGACCAGTTATCAACAACTGTCCTGCTCCTAAAAGTTAAGATTTGTTTGAAAAAGAGCATATTTGAAGCTAAGTGCATCGTGGTTTCAGAAATATTCATCTGAAGTCTTGAACTTGTGTTTACTTTTCCAACTTTTGTCTAAAATTTAGATCTAGTTTTTGTGCTCATTACATGTTTTTTTTTTTTTAATTTCCAAACAGGTTTAGCTCTTTCCAGCACCTTTCTGCCGAGAGATTTCCACAGGCCATGGATCTCTTTAGCCCATGTTCGCAGCTTCTGGTCTGAGATTCGTCCGAGAAACTTTGGGCTGCACACATCCAAAAAAATCACGTCAGCAAAAAACAGATGGGGATTAAAGTGTGAGTCATTTTTATTTATCAGATCTCACTTGTCATGCCAGTCTGGTGGCGTCCACGTCTCAAACTCTGTCCCTGGTTTGTCAAAGTATGTACCCAGAAACTCCTTCAGTTTAGCAGGAGGGACGATCCCGTCTGGGGATTCACGTGAGAGGTTTCCAAATGCTGATAAAACAACATCTGCAGGTAGAAAAAGCACAACAAATACAGGTCAGCTCCACAGTGAGTGACACAGGAGGGGGAATGTAGTTTAGACGCTCTGGACTCACCAGGAGCTTCCTTCAGCTTCATGTCAACAAAGTACTTATCATCATCATAAAGCTTAGCTTCCTGTACCTGATGTAGGATGGGACCATAGCAGTAAACCTCGCTGAAATTAATGAGTAGAGATGAATTATTAATCACAGGGGATTAAAGGCAATTTGGGTAATAGAGCGATCACAGTTCCTGTTACAGAGTCCTGCAGCGCAGCAATAAAACCTGATTATCATCAGAAGCACGGGAGAGGGCAAAGGTCTGCTGACGACTAAACTCACACAAAACGTGAAAAACATCTGTTCGCTTCAGTTTGACGACCAGTTCAACATTAACAAGGTCTTCATCCTGTCGTGAGTGTCAGGAGTTCTGTCATAATTGATTAGAGAGGAGCTCACACTGACGAAGTGACGTCTAAAAGCTGAACCTCAGAAAAGCTTTTAGTTTTTAAATCACTCAACAAAAAGTTAAAGTGATGCACTGAGAAGTGTCCAGATACCATCTTAGATGAATAAGAGTTCAAAATTATTCTCATTTCTGTTGATGCTCAAATAATAAAGAATAAAACAGACCTGCTTTTAGGTATAACCTTTTCAAAATATGAAATAAACACTTTGATAATCTCATTTCTCACCTGTCACATGGCGGTGGAAGAGAACTCTGTACGCATGTGAAAGCAGCGAATGCTAAGAAGAAAAACATCCTGAGCCGAGTGTGAGCGGACAGCAGAGCAGCTGCGAGTCTGGTTTAAGTTGTGGTTCAAGAGTTTCCTCCAGGTCAGAGTTTAATCTAAAACTGAAAGTAAAACCACACAGCAGTGAAACACTGACACCTGGCTTTGGAGGAAGTGTGAAACAGGAAAACGAAGTGGGCACCAAACAAAACTTCAGACACAAACTTTTTAAATTTCAGTGAGCTTTATTTCCAACAAAACTTCCAGTTTTATCCATTCTTACTGTTGACATCCTTTTTTAAACTCAACTCCAGTGTAAAATGAGCCTCACTGAAAAAACCTGCCAATTAAATAACGACCAAATTCTCATCAAATAAAAAGAAAGTAAACTCAGGCTTTGGATTCTTCACTTAAATTTAGAGACGTTTGAAATAAAGTGTACTTCACTTGAACATTTTATCTGAAAGAAAACAAAAATCCAAATTTAAGGGCAACTTTTCAAACTTTTTTTGTACCCATTTCCATAACTTTGGATCCTCAGATCAAATCTTTTTTTTTTTTATTATTTTAAATCGCCCACAGGCTCCTCCCCATGTTGTTTTCTGATGCACACAAGCCACATCCTCCCTGACAGAGCGCAAACAGCAGGACCAGATGATCCATAAAAGTGGTGTTTCATTTGATTTGCTATCGAGAGAAGAGGAGCGTGTGCATCAGGGCAGCAAAACCAGGAATACACCCACCCAATGAGTTTTAAAAAAGACCTTAAAGAATGAGACAATTTGATTTCTGAAACGATCCAATTATTCAGCCGATGTGGAGGAAGATGCTCTCGTCTCAGTCTTTAAGGTTCTCAAGACGTCAGCCACGGGCAGCAACGAGCAGCATCCATTACAGGTGACGATTCACAAGATGTTAAAGGATTGTCGTTTGCTGAGCTGATTACTGCCACCAGGCTGACGCCAAACAGGCAGCTGCCAAGTGCCTGCACAGTCTGATCCCCGTTCACTCAGCCAGTGCTCAGTTTCATTTAGATTTCTTTTTACAAAAACAGCCCTCCCACCCCAAAACCATGAGCCAAAACAGCCAAATCTGATGAGCAAGTATTCCAGGGACAACGATCGAGCTGAGAGAAGAGGGATCAGAGTCCTGAACAATGAGAAACAGAAGGGAAAGCTTTAACTGATCGACATGTTTACACTTTTCTTTAAAAATGAGCATAAATTAGATTTCTCATTGATCAGAACAGCAAAGAGCATCTTACCAGAACAGAGGGAACCTCGTTTGCAAAAAAGGTTTCAGGTCTGCAAACAAGTGCTCTTGAGACCTTCATGCAAAAATGAGGTTTTCAACAGGTAACCCTAACCCACAAAGAAGTAATAAAGGGCAGAGAAATAAGCCATAAACTCAGCAGCCTGAGGCGCTTCACTTCTTTCAAACAAGCAGTGCCACTGATAGTCGTTTTGAATCCTTCGTGCCCATCCCCCTCTGTGCCCGGTCTTCAGTTTCGCACCATCTTACACGTTTCTCATCAGGGCAGCAAGAGCGTTCAGAAAGCAGTGCAGTCAGTGTTATTGCCTGAACTCATCTCTGTGCGTGCGCTAAGTGCAGCCCAACCTGCTCAGGTTGTTTTGGTGAGGCATCTTTTGTTAGCTGGTTTCAGAAAAGCCCAGCTTGCACAGAGAATGAATTCCTGCTACATTTTAGGTCAGATGGTTCACTTTGATGCATTCGGCCGACATTCTTCAAACGGGGGGAAAAGAAATCCACAACTCCCTGCTCGACATTTGTGAAATAATGAAGCTGTGCTTTTAGAGCACAGAGATCAACGTAACAGCTAATACCCCCCCCTGAAAACTAATTCTCTGCCAATTCAGCTGCACTGCAGCGAGTAGTACGACTACATGATATAATATTTTCTCTTCTAACAACACTCGCTTCGACGGGAGATCTCAGAGTGTGTCTCAAGAGTCAGTTTCACAAGTTAAGGCTGGTGACAACAAAGAATTCATTACTCAAATGCACAAGCTTGACAAAGCCATCTGTCTGGACTGAACACTTGTTAACACTGGGAGCAGGAGAAAAAGGGCAACAAGTTAAACTTCTCAGTTTGAGTGCAGCTTTCAAGAATTGCACTTGCCATCAAATCTGGAGGGGCTAAAAGATTATCAGTGATGAACTCGGCCTCCAAAAGAACATTTCATGCACAAAGGTCATTTCAATGTTTTAGATCCTAATAACTTCTGCAATGTCTAAAATTATAAATAAATTCACAGGCCAATATTGCAGATCAAACAAACTGGCAGTTAAAGAAACGGTCTCCAGTGCTAACAAGGGGGAAAAAGCTTTTCAGTTTGTCAGCCAGCCTTTTGAACTTGTTTAAAACAATCTTAAAATGAAGGTATTTACACAAGATGTGAGGTGCACCCCACACGTCGGCTGCACATCAAGAGATTTTAGTATGGCCATCCATAGGAAGGTGAAACACAGGACGTAAAAGAAGAAAAAAAAAAAAGGGTTCCCTACAATAAAGTCCACCAAAACAGGAATCCTTGTGACTCATGGTGTTGAGAGGCTGCTCATTCGTTTTTAGTGTTCTGATGCTGAAGACAGAGGAAAGGGTCTGGGTCTTTTAGAAGCACAGGCTTCTTTACAAGCTTCTTCACTGGACAGTCTGGCTGTCTCTTGGAAAAAATCCAGCATCACTGTCCATGGAAAATCCAAGTTTGTCCTCATTTTTCAGTCAGACCAGACTTTGAGTGCAGCTAAGCCAGCAGAAAGAGAATTCAGACGAGTCTCCCTCCTAATTATCTCCGTTCTTTTCAAACAGATGATCCAACCAAAAGCTGTAATGAAGTCACCTACTCCGCCAGACGTTAAATTAGTGTGACAAATTTTCAATCTGCTGAGAGTGAGTGTGTGTGTGGTATGAGGTGAGTGAGACAACGGTGGATAATGAAGGGTTATTACTTCAGAACGAGTTGAACTGCTTGTTAAGGCACTTGATACAAATGGGTTAAAACTTCCAAAACAAATACTGGATGTGGAGAATGGAGGGACACATGTAGCGGTCTGTCGGTGCTGGCTTTGTGTCATGGGTGGATATGAATAGTCACAATGTGCATCGAAACTTTTTAACTTGGTCCCATGCTTTCCTCCAGGTGCTTATGTCTTCAGGGTGGTGGTGGTGGTGGTGGTGGTGGTGGAGCAGCACAGAGCCCAATAAAAAGGCAAATGAGTTCTTCCAAATACACATCCATCGAAATACGCATTCCTCGTGGTGGCATCCAAAAAAGGAAGACAGACAGAAACTGTACATAAAAAAGGAACTCCAAGACGGCGGGGAGGGGTGGGGGTGAAAAAAGGTACAAAGGGGTGATGGAGGATGGACTGATCTGTGGAGAGAGGAGAAACAAATCAGCACTCCTGAATGTCTCAAAACAACAACATACTGGTGTGGCCTTCATCGTGTACTCACTGGCTCATGGCTTGACTTCTTCACCACTCTCACTGTGGTACTCTGCCACGTAGAGGCTCTTATCGATGATGCCCGGGATGGGCTTGATCTCCGTCCCAAGCTGCTCCTCGATCCCCTTCAGGTTGAAGCGATCATCGTAAGTGATGAGGTTGATGGCTAGACCGAGGTGTCCGAAGCGGCCTGGACGTCAAGGAATCGAGGGTTTGAGTTATGGTTCTATTAAAAATGACTCTTTGATCAACAAAACTTTTAAAAAGGCTCTTACCAGATCTGCCAATGCGATGAAGGTATGTTTCTCCCAGCTTGGGAAAGTCGAAATTGATCACAACATTCACAGCTTGAATGTCAATTCCTCTTGTGAAGAGGTCTAGAAGAAACACAGCAAGCAAGAATGCTAATTGTTTGCAGAGTGAGAGCTTCAAAAACTGGTCCTTTATTATAACCGGCACAATTTCCCACAAACTACATATTAAATATGTACAATACACAGACCTGTTTCTCAGGGTTCCTACAGCTTAAAGTGATACTCCAGGATGGAACAAGTTGGATCCTATCACAAGGTTTAGGGCAGAAATTACCCCTACAGCAGTGTTTTTGTGCAGCAGAAGCCCAGGGCGTACGCACCAAACACCCCCTCCCTGCTCCTCTGCCGGTTTCCTCTGCACTCAGACGGGGCGATATTTTACTTGACCAAAAACACAAATAAACAGACTCACCGAAAAAATCTTGTATCGGTCTGCATTCACACTTTTTTTGGAGAATTTTCAGCGCGTTGCTTTCACACAAAAACTAAATAAGCTAAATAGCTTAATAAGGCTACCTCTGCTGCAGAGCCACAGCTGGCTACGAGGCACTCGCCGCTCAGTGTATCAGTCTGCACGCGGCGTGCCAGATATAAACAAACGCAGGTAGTCTGCCAGGACGAAGAGACACGATGAGAACTAGAGCCTTATTTAGCGGTGTTTTTGTGTGAAAGTAACGCGCTGAAAATTCTCTAAATAAAGCGTGAATGCAGACCGATACCTGATTTTTTTGGTGGGAGTCCGTTTATTTGTGTTTTTGGTCAAGTAAAATATGGCCCCGTCTGAGTGCAGAGGAAACCGGCAGAGGAGCAGGGAGGGGGGGGTTGGTGTGTGCGCTCTGGGCTTCTGCTGCACAAAAACACTGCTGTAGGGGTAATTTCTGCCGTAAACCTTGTGATAGGACCCAACTTGTTCCATCCCAGAGTATCACTTTAAGGCAAGTTAAATTCAAGACTTTTAATGCCATTTGAAATTAAATTTCGGACCAACTTCACAATAAACACAAATGGAAAAAACACCACATCAATTACAGAGGGTTAGGGACAATCGCGACCCAGCTGCAACCACATCAGTTTGTTGATTGCGCTACCATGATTGTGTGATGTCACCATGAGAGTCACCTGATAAATAACTTACAAAAAAGAGTAAGCATTTATTTTGAGATTTAGGACTATTTACAATCATATTAACATGTTTTAACATTTTTTGAGACTTAGAGACTTTTAATTTAAGTCATTTTAAGGGCATTTAAGGCCTTGTTTTTGGAAACATAATTTCAATGCCTTTCAAGACTTTTTGAGGACCTGCGGGAACCTGTTTCTGTCTTGTACATCAAGATTGGTAGTGAAATTGTATTACTCAGAGTTTTGACGAACCTATGATGAAACATTAAGACCAGTAGTGCAATCTGAGGGTATGATGTCCCTCCTTGGGAAACTCAACACTGCTGTGGTCAAATTTTGGCACCAATACCGTGCTTAGGCAGGCCTGCATAATCAAAATGCTTTCAAAGCTTCATAATCAGGTCAGTCATTCCAGTTGCAACACCTGTTTAAAACCCTACACTGCTCTGCTCAGAAATACTGCGTCCATGTAAAACTAGTGTCATTAAACTTCTGTTTTACCGTCACTTGGCCATGTGTAATTTTGTTTATGTGGACACAGATTCGAGGTACAGGTGAAAGCAGCACAAACTGTGCAGCTGTCAGGAGCAGTTTAATAATCAAAGCGATTGTGACAGCCCTATAGATTTGATGATGATGTGTTTAGTGTAAACATTCTTAATCATAATCTAAACTCAGATGTGTAATGTCAGTGTTTTTTCTTCGGCTGAAAGTGAAATTTCAGTTTCAGCTTTTGAGTGACTTGTTTTTAATCTTTCAAATAAAGAAAGTGTTGAAATTTATGGGAGCCCATTTCTGCCAGTAAAAAAAAAAAAAAAAAGGTGAAATTATGCGATAGTCATACTTATAGAATAAGATGTCAAAATTATGAGATTAAAAAGTCAAAATTATGAGATAAAGTCTCAATTATCTCATACTTACTCTCATAATTATGACTTCTATCTCATAATTTCAACTTTTTATTTCATGAGCATGACTTTATTATAGCATAATTTTGACTTTTTATCTCATAATCATGACTATTATTTCATAATTTCGAGTTTTTATCTCAAATATGACAGCTGAAATACATACAACATATTTTCATCTTTTGTTTTTTTTTTCTCTGGCAGAAATGGGCTTCTGTAGAAATTTAACAAATAAGTTTCATAGCAACACCATTCCAACCCGAGCAGCAATCATCACTGACTCTACACTAACAGTTAGCATAACAGCCAACTGGGACAAAGATATTGTTGTCGACAGTGTCACAGCTATGACCAGTTGTTACGAAATAACATCCTAAGTGTTAAAAACAGTGCTTGTAAAATAAGTAGATACACACACACACGGCCCTGACACTTACCAGTGCAGACCAGATTCCTGCAGAGGCCGTTTCTGAAGTCGTGGAACACACGGTTGCGGTGCTCCTGCAGAGCAGAAAACAGAAGGGAGCATTTAAAGGCCACCTTCACTCACGTGTGGACTGGAATCAACAGCAGCATGTGATGTACACCTTGAATTACTGTGCAGTGCAATGTGTTTTACTGGAAAGGAAAAAGCACCATGTGGTGGGGATGTAATTCTAGTGTTGCTGTGTGTAAACCTTACACTTTACCTACAATAAAAACTAAGGATGCTAATGCATCAAACAGATAACTGCACATATAAACACCTGTGTGCACCAGTCCAGAAATAATCCTTTGGTGTGAACAATAGCGCCCATCAAGTATAAAAACACAAGCATTTGTACACGGTGCCATGCCAAAACTAATAACAGCAGCAGCCAGACGTGCATCCATCACCACGTGTTTATTTTGGTCTGAAAGCTCCTATTTCTAAAAGCTGACCTGTCTCATCTTGGCATGAATGTAGAAACATGAATAACCAAGCTGGGAGATCTTCTTGGCAAGGAGCTCCACTCGCTGAGAGGAGTTGCAGAAAATTATGGACTGGTTGATCTGGAGCTGATACAAAGTAGAGAAAAAACAAACAGTAAATTTCAGAGAAATGACTGAATCATGAGGTTTCAGGGATTCATTCACAACCATAATATTTCTTATGTCTGATTAAATCATTATAGCACAGATTATACAGCAGAGCTTGGGACAGCATGTTTGATTTAAGCTTGTGAGACTCAAGTGAGTGCAGAAAGGTAAGAAACACGTACCCTGGAGAACAAGGTGTTGAGGCAATGAACTTTTTGCCTTTCGGTTACATAAGCGTAATACTGAGTCACACCCTTCAGTGTCAGCTCCTCCATCAGGTTGATCTCATAAGGTTTCTGCAAGTGTGAGTTCTGCAGAGGAGAAGACAGGAGTTATTTTACAGGCCGATTTGTTTATCAGTTAAAAAAATAACCTGTTTTAAAATAAGAATTTACCATAAACTTCTGCACACTGAGAGGAAAGGTCGCAGAATACAGCAGAATCTGCCTCTGTTTGGCCATGAAGCCCAATAGCTCCTCCATCATCACCACAAAGTCCTGAGACAGGAGTTTGTCTGCCTGTGGAGCAGAGAGATGAGGCGAGCAGGCACATTAACAGCTGAACGAGAGGAAAACCTACAAATTCAGTGAAAAGAATCCAAAAATGAACTGATGAACTCACTTCATCCAGAACAATCATCTGCACTTGACTGACTTTGGCCACTCCTTTCTTGATGAGGTCTAAAATCCTCCCAGGAGTAGCAATGACCACATGAACTGTGGAAAACAAAAAGTTATTAAAAACCATAAAACACTGGATTTACATCAAGCTTTGGCAGGAGATGCAAAAAAAACTGTCAGACGCAGCAATATTTCCTCAGCCACAGAATTTTTTTGGCCAGTTTTAAAGTTTGACCAACACTTGGGTACTTGTTAGAAAAAAGAAACTGGAACAATGTTTCGGCTTTAGAGGAATTTCCTCATACTTCATGGTTTAATCACGGCCTCGAAGATGAAATCAACAACCATCTCATATTACAGGTTTGTAATGAGGTTATGAAATTATGTAGATTGCTTTTCAGAGACTCAGGAGGCCGATATTTAACCACAGAAGAGACAGACTCTTCATTATTACAGCTAGAACACAAGTTTTTAAGACATCTAGTCAATGTATGAGTAGGGATTCACAGATACCAATCCTGGTATCAGGTGTTGGTGTAACGGTGCCCCCTCAAAGCTGGACCGGTATTAGCGGGAAGGGGCTGATCCATGGTGCCGATCCATGGTGCCGATCCAGGCAACCAGCCCTTTGCCTTTTTTCATCCTCATTTATTTTTTTTATTTTTTTTTACCAGTGCTCTTGGCAATTTCATTTGAAAAGTTACCTCTGATTCACTTTCTTTGTTTTGTTTTTTTTGGCTGCATTACCGGTCTACAAGGTGTAAAAGTTTACAATTCAGCAGAATTTCTGTACATTCTGAAAAGCATTTTTTGTTGGTAAACATTTATATACTTCATAGTTTCAATTAATATTAACTTCAGATATTTCATATACTCATTTTTTGCCTTTTACATTGCCAGTCTCGTCCCATAGTGGGGCATCCAGGAGTTTTACATTGAAATATAACTCCTACTAATGTAAACGCAAAGTTAGCCAAAGTTTACAATGACAGCCGTAGCACCAACAGTACTATTTACCTGTTTCATCTAGTCTCATGATGTCATCACGGAGGTTGGTTCCACCTGTGGTTGCCATTACCTTCACGCCACCCATGTGTTTGCTGACCTGGATACATATTTGGCTTACTTGCAGAGCCAGTTCTCTGGTGGGCACTATGACCAATGCTGGAGAAAAAAGATAAACAGTCATGTGTACAGTTTAAACACAACACAATCACACACATATGCAGCCTGCCTGGTCTCAGTTTGGAAACATTTGATGTACAAGAGGCTGCAACACACTTTTTATCATCCAAAAAGTGAAGTGAATCCAAAAGAAATGATGCAGAGGGAGATACTTTATAAGTGAAATGTTTTACTAAAAGATGACCCTCAAAGAAAGCAGCTGCACCACTGTGTAAACCAAACATTTTAAAGCAAGGCAGACCAGCCCAGCAGTGTCACTTTTCCATAACAGTGGAATACTATTCAGTAAATAAACACTGGAGTGCTTGTTTGAGTGAAAAGGACTTTGAAATTTAAGTCAAGTGACCAGAGGAGGGTGCTGGCCAAGCCCTGGCAAACTGGCCACAGATAGGTCATTCTGGAAACTACAACCATTGAGTGCTGCTGCAGGCTGAGGTCAACCTCACTATGGGAGGGTAGCAGAATGATGAAAACAGATGGTACTGGAAGCAGCTTCACAGCTGCACAGAAGCAGCATGTTGCTGAACACAACAGAAGTATTCATACAGGACGACAGCCAAACGTCTTTCTCTCTGGCAGTCCACCACAACAAGCTGCCCATCATACAGCGATGCCACTTGTTTTCTGGAGTTTTCCAGTTTTCAGCTCTCAACAAACTATCTAGCTTCAGCAATTAGCAGTACGTTGAATTACTGTTGCAATCCTTTCGCTCAAAGTACTAAGCTAAGTCACATGTCAGCTGTCTGACAGTGGAAAACAGGCTTTCTCACCTTGTATGCAGTCCTTCTTCAGGTCGATGCGTTCAAGTAAGGGAATGAGGTAGGCTCCACTCTTTCCCGTGCCATTCTTGGCTCTGGCCAGGATATCCCTCCCTGACAGTGCAATGGGAATACTTTCCTCCTGTGCAGAAGCACAAACATCTGATTTACAAGCAGTACCACTTTGCATATGTCTGGTTGTCAGCAGTCAGTATGACAGATTTGGAGCAGTCTGCTCCTACAGCACATTCAAGCAGATTTCAACATTTGGTCAAATCTGAGTGGCACGAAGAAAGACTGAATTAAAAAAAAGCAGAAAACTTTGTCTCCTAGTGCAAAAGTCAAAGCGGCACTGTGATCATCAAAAAACTGTTTGATCTCAACCTCACACAGCTGGGCTTTGATCTTAATTATGCAAGCCTGTTAATATCATAATGATAATGTTAGTCAGCCGTTGCTTAGCTGGTGTAATGTTGCATATCAGATAATGTCAGTTAACCTCTAATAGGCCTGTCACGATAATCAATAAATCCATTAACTGAACGATAAATAAAAACGTCCTCGGTAAGTTTGCCAGCCTCGATAGACTGACAAGTGCATGCATGTTTGTTTTCCTCCTCTCTTTTGACCAAAGAGGCTGAATGAGAAGATGGCTCACTACGTCTATCGTTCCTAGCATCGGGGTGCATAGGTTCTATAGCTGATGTAGCGGATTTATAGCAGAGTGAGCATCTGTCAAAAATGCGATCTTTGGGGTGAAGACGGGGCTGCTCAGGCGTACACACGGAGAGAGCTGAGGCGAGCGTCCTGAGGGGTAAGGAGGAAACACACGCTAATATGAGTGATGGCACAAAAGATACGGTTCTTAAGCCGCCTGCCACAGTCCCAGTGTGGGGATATTTTGTTAATCAGAATGAACAAAGTGTGAGCTCATGAACACCAACGAGCTGATATGTCGCATTTGTTTGAAAATAGTGGCGACGAAGAAGAAGAAGGGGAGGTGCAGCAGAGCCTTGTTCTTTGACAATCCGCTCTTACTGTGGCTTTTGGTCTGCAAAGTAAATAGATATAAAAGCACCAAATGTTGGGCGCTCAAAGACAGCTACATTGCCGAAGAAATGCAGCCCTTCAATACGGTTGAAAGCCAGAAAAGTTAAAAATGTTTGACAGACAGTACGGAACTGAAGAAGGAACTGTATAAACTCCCTTTTATTTAGGCTATAGTTTTTTATTGTTTTTGTTGGGTTTTTTTGGAGTTCCGTTTTTTCTTTAAAGACAGGGTCCATGTTTTATTGTTTGTTTTGATTAGTATTAATTATTTTCATTGACATGTATTTTTTTCTAAAAGGAGAGTCCATTTCATTTTCATTGTATTTTTTTTCTCTTTCTTGTTTGTTTATTTTATTTAAAAGATCCTGACCTTTTAATTACAGTTAAATACTCTTAAGAAATTAAAGTTTCTTGCTTTTGATATGGTGTACTCACTTTATTATCCCATTTATCATAATTACATCAATGAAAAAAATGAAAAAAAGAAAAAATCAAAATAATATTGACAATAATATTGTTTATTAGCAATAATATTTTGGAAAATTATCATCCAGCAAAATTTGTTATCGTGACAGGCCTAACCTCTAACATCAAATATTTTGAGCACAACACAATGAACACAGCTGATAGAGCCTTCATTGGATTTGTATTCCTGTGATCAGAAAGTCTCTCTTCACTCTTCTTTCCACATGGTGCTTCTGCACTTTTGGACTTATGACCACACAAAGGTCTAACCTTGTCCAACAAGTTCTTGATCCTCAACTTTTGTTTCTTAAATGGACAATAAAATTGACTTTGTGCTATTACTCCAGTGGCATTGCAAAAACCGTTGCCAATTTTGTTGAATTAAATTGAATTGAAAAACTGCAATAATGCCAGCCAAGTTTTCATCCATTGGAATACACTTTTTGTCCTTCTTTCAGACGTAACACGATTAGAGATGCACCGATACTGATCAGTGGTATCTGTTATTGGTGCCCCTCATGGCTTGATCGGTAACGGTGGAAAAACCCATTTTGCTGATCCAGGCAAACAGCTCTATGGCTTTTGTTTTTTTTGTTTGTTTTACCAGCGCTCTTTGCTACTTGATTTGAAATGTCACCTCTGATGCACTTGCTTTGTTTTTTGCTGAATTACCAGTCAAAAGAGTATAAAGGTTTTCATTTGGCAAGAACTTGCGTACATTCTGAAGAACTGTTTTGATGGTAAACATTTAAATATTTTATAGTTTAAATATTAACCTCAGTATGTCCATCTACTCATTTTTTGCCTTATACTCAAAACATTACCAGTCCTATCCTCCAGTAGGGCGTGCAGATTATTGTTTAACAGTGGCATCAGATCAGTGTTGGTCGAAACCAAAGCCCAGGTATTGGTAAAGGAACTAGAAAAGTTGGATCAGTGCATCCCTAAATACAATGTCAACTGTGTTTGCATGTACCTGAATTGGAGATGGCTTTTCCCAGCCCATCTCAAAGATTCCCATGAGCAGCTCCCTCTTTAAGCAATAATCTTCAAACTCATTGCCTTTAGTTGCAGTCACATCCTGTAACCACAAGACACAACTGATTAGAGTTTGTTTTGCGAGGTCCTAACAGATCATGGATTGGTAAACATCTTTTATTGATAATGAAGAGAGGAATTGTTTCAAAAAGCATGTTTTTAACAGCAACTTCAGGAATGAAAGCTCCTTTGAACGAAAGCATGACAACAGGAATGGTACGTATCAAGTTACCTATAATTCATACAACAACACTGGCCCGGGACGTCTGTTTTAATTAGATATTTTCTTTGATTAACTAAAAAGGTGAACACAAGTTTGACAAGGCTTAAGAATGTTTAATCAGCTCCTTTTAAAAACTACACAAGTTGGGAGGGTAGCAAACTTCAGCATTTGCTAAGGGAACACTGACATTGATAACAAAAAATGTTGAGTTTTTAAGATAGCTGGGGAACTAGCTGGGTGTCAGTTCTCAAATTAACTTTCTTAATCTTTTATTCACAATGAATGTCTGTAATTCAATAAAAGAAGAACTATCTTGCACCAACCGAAGTTTTGATCCTCATGTCTTTTGGGGGCAATTTCAAATTTTTCTTCCAGTCATCTCCAGGTCTGTGGGGGATAATGTTCTTGTGATCAATTTCTTTAATCATTTTTCAGCAGTATTTATGAAAAAGTGTGGTTTGAGGTCAAGTCTTCAGTGAAGAATAACTTACTTGATGACAGCGTTTGTCGTCGGAGCAGGCTGAGAGTTACCATTGTTAATTGCTCCTTTCAACTGGTTAAGCTGCTGCTGTTGTGGCTGTTGGGGGCCGCCACCACCGCCTCCTCCTCCTCCTCCACACCCACCACCACCACCTCCACCTGGTGCTCCTGCAGGCTTCACTGAGCCTCTCAGCTGTCCATTCTGGTTTGACAAGCCCAAAATCACTGGGTTCTCTGTCCTGGCAGTACTCATGTTTGCTTAGCTTGACTTCTGTTCAAATAGTAATGAAAGCTTTAACAGTCTCTAGGTGAGGCAAGTCCACTCTCCTAGGACACCTCGAAGCTTGATTGTCCTCTTTTGAGACTTCAAAAGTTCAAATGTTAATTGTTCAAATCTCCAGTCTCAGCAGATTCAACAGCTATATTCTCATTTCTAGGACATCAGGTGTCAAAGTAGCTATTTATCACCCTTTAAATTTAAACTTTTAATTATTATATTCTCATGTTGTTAAGGGCTAAGCATAGATTATTCTAGAAAACCATACTCCAGGAGGGCTTAGCTAGCTATCAAGTATTGGCCGACTGTTTAGCTAGCCATCTTGTGTAGCTGAACTGCGCCGCTGCGTCTATTCTCAGTCTCTCCAAAACCTGAAAACACAAGAGACACATATTAGACAGGCATTGAATTAAATAAAACAACTGAGCGATTTTAAATGGCTGTATTTGAGGGTGGTGACAACTAGCAGGTGTTTAATTAATGAGAAAACTGTACCCGTTCAGTGCTGGCCTAGTGTCGAAGTTAGCCGATCTATAGCGGGAATGTTAGAGATAATGTACTCACCTTTGCCAAAAAATTGAAAAACAAACTACGTTATCTTTGATACTCTGTGGTAGATATTAGTCCAATGGAATGCAATTAATTTCATTCACATCAATCTAGATTAAGGGTATTTAAGCTTTTACTACCAGACTGCCGCATCAAGCTAACTAGCACACGCAGATTTAGCTTGATGCTTATTTTATTCTGTGTACGTAATCATCGATAAAACACTAAATTACACCGATTCGAAACAGGTGGTTCCTACTTAATAATGTATTGCGGACACATTTCCGGGTTTTCTCTAACACACAAACTGACATAAACCGTCAGCTATTATAAACCAACAGTATCGTTAACTAGCCGAGGAGACTGCGTGCTAGCATGAAGGCGAGCTAAAATGAGCTGGATATTTCGATGCGAAATAACATGAAAAGTCAACAGAGTACGAAGCACCACCCCCAGAGAATAACCGTTTACATGTTTGGCTAACAAAAACAGCTATAAGTTGATAACGCGTGGTTGTTTTTACCTTGAATCCCTGCAATGACCGGTTCTTTATCAGTGTTTGTTAGGTGTTCTCAATTTTTAGCTGACTGCGAAAGAGTCATGTCAACCAACCGTCCAAGATGGCTTCCACTCTTATTTGAACCCGCCCCCCTCCGACTTATCAGCTGATTTCATTTCAAATCAACGCTTTAACCTCCAAGTAGAGGTCTTTTTTAGTCATCTGAAAATACTTTCAACTTTTATCTCGACTTATTTCGTATCCTGTTTTTTTTTTTTTTTTTTCCATTTGATTGACAATGATTGAACATGGCTATTTTTTCATGTGAGATTACAACAAACGTTTAAAATACCACAGTAAAATCAAATTTCTCCTTCAAAGGCTTTCACTTTGTTTCTTAACACTGTACTATAACCTGAAATTATAACACTGAAGAACTTAGGCAAGGAATCCAGACCTTACAACTGCATTATCACCAGAGGAATTTTCTGGAACAACATGCATTTCGACCACCTGATATCCTCCTAACTACCAGGAAAAAAAAATATTGTCCAATCACAAAGATTTTAAGATTCCCCAATCTTTGTGAGGTTATTAGATATACTAATAATATACTGAACACATTTTTTTGAAAATAAAAAATAAAAAAAATTCATATTTCAGAGATTATATATATTACAATGCATATTACAATGCTAAAATACAGTAAAAAATAATTCAGAAAATGTTCAAATGTGTTGTTAACAGTCCCGTGTCAAATATGCCACCAAAATTTCAAGCGAAAATTTGCTTATTAAAAAGTTTTATACACTTACTTTTCCTCTTCCCATAAATTGCACTTCCACTGATGGATGCCATTTTCCTTAATGAAAAAGAGAAAGGCACCAAAGCCCCACCCCTTCACAATTGGTATCATTGAAAAGCCCTAAATGTCCTCTGTAGATGGCATGAGGAGTTTATTCAGTAGTGTGAAGTAAGTGGAAGATATTTAGGTTTACAAATGTCCTCCACATAGGACAAATTTGAACTACTGGTAGTCAGGAGGATATAGGGTCTAACATTGGTTCTGGGTTAGATTTATCTTTCAAAATGTCCCTACCTGTTGGGTGGTACTTTCTGGATGTCCAGGAACTAAGACTAAGGCAAGGCCTGTGAGCTGAGCTTTCCTGATATGTGGAGCTCCCACAGTGTTTTTATTTCACCCTCAGTTCACAAAAACATTACACGCATTTGTGAGTCACTTGATTTAATAACTGAGCTTTGGGTTTGATAGTGTGAATATGTCTCTATCAGATCCTGGTGTTACAGTTTATGGGGTGATCCTGTAAACTGGAGACCTTGAGCATGCTTCAAACAGCAGAACAGCCCAGTGTTTCACCAGTCAGCGCTGTTTTGGGCTTTTTGAAAAAGCTATGACAAGCACTTGTCTCCTTTCAAGGGTTTACAAATCCATCTGCAGCTTAATAAAGAACATATTAGCCACATGGACATTAAAGTTCTGGGGAATGTTTAATCAGAAACTAAAAATTCCTTGACCCTCTGGTCAGAATGCAGCTTGAGATAAGTTTTTATCTTGTTATTAAATCTATCAGTACTAATATCTGTCATGAGCTTCAAAATTACAAAGGAATATTCACATACAGATTGACAGTTACAATAATATAACTCAAAAATGTGAAACGGGATGGTATTTTATTTGGCAGAGGACCGACTGCTTACAGCAGGAAATCAATTTAGTGTTTAAGGAAAGATTCACGTTGAATGATTTTTTTATGACTGTTCAAGGCAGCAGAAAAAGATATTTTTTGTCTGTTTAAAAAAGCAAAATAAACAGGATTAGATCAAAAAACCTAAGTACATTTTTTTTTACACCAAAGAAGCCAAAATGGACAACAAAACCAGTTTTAACTCCCTGCATACATTAGATCAGATTTAAAGTTGCTTTGCTTGTCTCTTATTATCATTATCTTTCAGGGTGAAATACTTAATTCATTCTTCATTTGAATCCAGGGACTACGGATTGGGTGTGCCTCCTTAAAGAAGCTGGGATTTCAGGTATGAATAAGCTGGACTTGACTTAACTTGAAATGATCCAAACATTTTTTAAAGCTGACTCACTTGGCATTCAGAAAAATGTGATCTCAAGAGGCATAGTTTTTCTTTTTAAAGACAATTCTGGAGACTTAGAAGCAGAATGACTGTAATGTTAACTGAAGGCCTTTTCTTCCCTGTTTCAGCCTAAAATGTCTGATTTATTATCATGCAATCACAGCAGACCTACCAGCAATGGAGCAGCAGCACAGGTGCAGTCAGGGTCCTAATGACTCTTCCTGAATGAATCAGTCTGAGGAAACAAGCAGCCACAAATAAGAATTTCTCAAGCCCATTTTTTAAAAGATGTTTCAAAAACACAGTACTAATGCAGATTGCAAATTAAACTTTTTTTTTGTCAGATGATGGCTGAAAGATCTATTTGGTAAAAAAGTCTGTGTTTCTTAAATGTTGGATGAATTAACAAAAGTCAAAAGTTCAGCATAACTGGCTCTTCATCAAAAATAAGATGTTATAGGTGCAAGACAGACATGCATGATCGCTCTTGCACGCTTCCTCCATGAGACCTCATTTAGAGCTTGTGTAAGTTTTTACTTGATGTTCTGACACGTCCCCAAAAATGACAAATTTAGTTGAGGTACAAGCAGGAACTACAGCACATTTCAGTAGCTTCAGCAGAGTCAGATACACATCAAGGAGTCTGAGATTTACCCCCATGGCTGTCTCATACACCCTCAAAATTTCTGAGGTAAGAAATAAGGAAAAATATGAATTATTCCTTTTTACTCCTGCATGTCTTGTAATCGTAATGTTTGTGCTTTAAAAAGATATATTGTTGGTATAAATTTAATCTCAAATACTAAAATGTGTTTGATCAGTCGTGTTTTTCTATGAGTAAGTGTGCATAAAGTCAGTTTTATGGTGATTTTGTCTGTGTCTAAATGTCTAAGAGTTGCTGGTTGACATCTTTCAGTAGCTTCAATTTATGTGTAAGAGAAAATGGCAAATACTATTAGTACCTCAGTAAAAAAAAAAAAAAAAAAAAAAAAAAAAAAACCTTAAACGTACCCATGAGACCTTACCTGCTGCTTAGACCATATTTTTTCAAAAAATTTAGCATCACACAAACAGATGGTTTAAATTGCCATTATATAGTATCAACTGCTTCTTCCTGTTTTCTCACTGGGGAATACAAAAAGAGAAAAGTCTGACTTTAAATGTCCTTATTTAACATGTTCGTGAAGTCAGAGAAAAAGAAAGAAATTAGTAATTGCTGCGAGTTATGTATTCTACAAAATTAAGTTTTATCTGTGATTTTATAAGAACATGCATCACTTTGTTTTGTTTTGTTGTTTGTTTTGATGCCAACATTCAGAAAATTGCTGGTTGCCCTTTGCACTCACCAACTTAGGTTATGAAAGCAGTGATTTCTTTAACCGATGCATGCTGATGTTTATTTTCTTAATTGAGGCAAAAGGATTTGTGATGCACGCAAACAGCAAAACTCAGATGTTTGGCACAGTTTTTACCCCAAAAGGAGAAGTGAAAAGTATCTGGTAATCCAGTGTTTCCGATCTCAATTCAAATGTTCCAGCTGCGGAGAACCAGAACCATAACACGGTAGCTGTTTCAAAGCACACTATGTATTGATAGTGTTATCACCAACACAAACCACAATGAGTGTCTGGCCAGATTAATTGAGAACCTTGGTGCGTTGTTTCATAGAGCATAAAGTTATTGGTAAGGTTGAACTGAAATGTCTTCCTCTCTTGGTTTCACAGCTGATGGGCAGTGGGGATTTAGAGAACATGACATCATACTACTATGATCCAAACATGACAGGCTTCACCTGTTACGATGAGGAGGAGGGCCTGCAGAGCACCCGTGAGGTGTTCCAGCACGTGTTCTACAGTTTGATCCTTCTGCTGGGCGTGGTTGGAAACGGCCTGATGATAACAGTCCTCCTGGGTCGTCGGCGCCACCTGCGCATCACTGAGATCTACCTGCTGCACCTGGCCTTGGCTGACCTCATGCTCCTTTTTACATTTCCTTTCAGTATGGTGGAAAGTGTCACCGGCTGGCTGTTTGGGGAGTTCCTCTGCAAGCTGATTGGCCTGATGAAGAATCTTCACATCCTCTGTGGGAGTTTCCTGCTAGCCTGCATTGGCTTTGATCGATATTTGGCTATTGTTCACGCTGTTTCCAGTTTGCAAAACAGACGTCAGAAAACAGTGCACCTCACATGTGTTACTTTATGGGTGGTCTGTTTTGCTTTTACAATGCCTGATTTTGTGTTTCTCACCGTGAAAGAGGACGTGACAAACGCATCTTGGCTCTTGTGTTTGTATCATAACGGTATCCATGCACACAACTGGGTTTTGACCAGTAGAGTCTTAGGTCATGTGTGCTTCTTCCTACCTCTGGCTGCCATGAGCTACTGCTACACAGCAGTTGTTGTTACTTTGTTCAAAAGCCAGAAAAGCCAAGCAAAGCAGGGAGCAATTCGACTGGCTTTAGTCGTCACTTTTGTCTTTTGCGTATGTTGGCTGCCGTATAACATCACCCTGCTGATACAAACTCTGGTGGACCTACAGGTCATTACATATGAAAGCTGTAGATATCGTGTCTTACTGGAGCCTGTCCTGGAAGTGACAAAGAGCCTGGGCTTCTCTCACAGTTGCCTCAATCCCTTTTTGTATGCTTTTATTGGGGTGCGCTTTCGCAATGAGCTAAAACAGTTATTTTATAAGCTGACCTGCAGAACTTGGCGTTACAGTGGACCACGGTTTTCTGATGCAACAACATCCAACAGCACCATCCACTCTTAATAAACTCTTGCACAACACGAGCTGTTATTAAATGTGAGCTGTAACTAAATGCTTTTTTTGTTTTTACTTGCACTGTGGAAAATGTAATTTATCAATAGCTCTCTCAACTTGATACCCATTACATCTCAAAATGTATTATTTTCTCTGACAAAAATATTCTACCATCTGCCAAAAATCTTGTTTTTTCTTGTATTTAAGCTATGCTAATGAAATTTAATAAATGAATCCAAAAGTAGCCGTGTCTCTTTGTCAGTGTCATTCAACAGAAGTAACTGAAAACACAATAAGCCACAGTAAAACCACCATAGAGATCAGAATTATTCTATTTTAGACTTCTGTTAAAACACAGTTATACAGAACAACTGCAAACAATCACAAATTGCATCTTATATACAGCAAGTATATATTATATTTATATATATATAACTCCTTTGCACAACAGTTTGGTAGTTGGAGAAAATAAATCAATGATATTAAAACAAATAGAAATTTGAGGCACTCCTCTCCTGACTGCCGCTCTGTTCAACAACAAATACACACATCTTTGAAATATACATATTATACAGTATTTTAGAAAATGGCTTCAGATTTGTTATTGAACTGTTTTACAGTGCTTTTAAATATTCAACTTTTTTAAATCAGCTGTAATCCAAAATCTTAGGAGTATCACTGAATTATTGTTAGTACAGTTCCTCTTCTCAAACAGGAATAACATGAATGAAAAAACTTGGACACAATGGGAAGGTTACCGACCAAGTGGACATGATTTTGTTTCTCTTTTGTTTTTGTTTTTTTTGTTTTTTTACAGTGCATGAGGGCTGGATCAGAACGGCATGTTTGCCATCCCTCCAGGGCCGTAGCCAATAGGACTGTCCAGAGACATTCCACGCTGTCTGAGAGACTGGGGGCCTGCCATACCAGACTGAGGGTGGGAAGGGCCCATCATGGGACCCTGCGGGGACATCAATGGGCCCTGAGGGCCAAAGGGATCCCCTGGAATTGACATGCCCCGCTGTTTCGCCTGCATCATCATAATGTTCTGCTGTGCCATCAGATTGTGTTGGTGCTGCTGTGGGGACATCATGCCAGGGTAAGGATTTGGGGGATGGTGGAGAAGGCTGCTTGCCATCATGGCCTGCTGTTGCTGGAGCTGTTGGGGCACCATGCCTGTCCTTCCCATCATATGTCCAGGCGGGCACATGGAGCCCATGCCCCCACCAGGTACCATACCTCGAGAACCCCCTTGAGGAATGCCCATGCTTTGGCGTATTCCACCGTGAGAGGGGTGAGGGGCCAGCTGCTGTTCAGCCATCATATTCTGTAGGTTTGCTAAGTGGGGGTTTGACGAGGGGCCACTGCTGTGAGGAGGGCCAGAGGAAGACAGCTGTTTGAGAAGCTGCTGGGGAGTCGGCTGCTGGGATGGGGGTCCCTGATGGGGATTGTGATGAGGTTCACTCTTTGGGAAATACTGCAGAGTGCTACTGGGCTTATCAGAGGGAATGATGCGGGAGAGATCAAACTCTGGAATCCCTGTGTGAGTGGGTCGTATGACTTCACTCAGATCTGGACCGTCCCCCATAGGCAGAGAGGAAAATGAGTCCGAGGGATGAGAGGGGCGTTGGTGAGGGTGACCTTTACTGATCAGGTGTAACTGCTGGGGTGGCAGAATATCCTCATTGGACTGAGAGAAACTCTGTGACATTCCACCAATAGGAGAGTGCATGGGCCCGTGAGGGGGTTGCTGGATACGAGGAAACCCGGTCATCTGGTTCTGAGATATGGGTGAAACATTACACGGTCCAATTCCATCCGGTGCACCGCTCATCATGGCAGAGTTCATGGCTGGCATGCCCATGTGGTTTGGGGATGAAAGCACAGGTCCTGAGGCATCATGGGACAGGTGTTGCTGACCATGGCTTATAATACCCATAGGGCTTTGTGGATCACTGTGGGGGCCAATGGAGCCCTGGGAGACAAGGATCTGGGAGGTCTGGGGGTTAACCATATTCCCTGGTAGTAAAAAAAAAACAGCATTAGTTTTTGGAGGTCTGCACATGCTCTCAAAAAGCTGTAATATGAAAATTTACAGTCACAAAGACCAAGAGACAAAAACTTTTTTGTTCAGTCTGTTCAACCCTGCAAATGACACTTTTAACTTATCTCATCTACCTGTTTCTCTTGGCATACTGCTAAACTGTAATAGATGTTTTCTGCCTATGTCGGCATTTGTCGTTTTCTTACCCCCAATGCTGACACCGGACAGAAGTGGTCGCTCTGGCAGCATCTCATCATCAGATGTGGCGATGGTTTTGATAGCATCATGATAAAGGGGAGTGGAACTAGGCATCGCGTACTTGGACATTTGGGACATGATGAGAGATAAAGGATTCTGAGATGGTGGAGCATCAGGGGAGGAAGTAAATGGCATACTGGGATTCATAGATCCAGGCTGGCTGATGGGGGTAGAATTGGAACTCCGCGGGGGAAGTGATTGGCCTGTGGAAAGAGCAATAAAAACTGATTTATGTCACAGAAATTTAAGTAAGAATGTTGTTATTTTTCTTAATCATCTTGGGTCCTGAGTACCTGTCTCTGCAGAATTACTTCCTCCGTTGCCCACTACTTTCCCACTGATTGGGCCACCTGGACTTGGAAGAGCAGTTTTAGGCGATGCCCAGCCTGGAGAGCCCAAGGCCATTGCTGGGGACTTGAGTCGTCCAGGAGAGGCAGATGGGGAGTGCAGCACAAGGTTGGAAGACCCCATTACCTGGGGAGATTTCATGGAAGTAGAGGAAGGAGTCCCTGCTCCAGAGGCAGGGGGAAGAGGAGGATGATGCCCAGCAGAGGAGATCTGTGAGGGAGACTTAAGTCCTGGAGCAGAGGGAGACGGTAGAAGAGGAGATGGCTCCTGGTTGAGGGATGGAGACTTGAGCTGATGAGAAGGAGGCACTGAAGGAGAGGTGAGGGGATTTACATTGATTGATAGATCAGAGTGGTGCCGAGGACCTAGGTCTGCTCCCCTGAGACCTCCAGGCATTGGCATATGACTCAGCCGTGACATACCTCCCATCTGATTTGGACTTTGCTGGTCAGGTCCAAACATCTCGGGGCCATGCTGCTGAAGGTATGGCCCATCCACCGGTCCTCCAGAGAAAGGACCTTGATTAGGGAACTGGAAGGGGCCATCAGGTCCTGGGATCATTCCCTTATTTACCCCTCTTCCATTCTGTGAAGCCCTGATTCGTGAGATCTCTCCAGGGCTAAACATCTCATTCAGAGGTCCCCCTCCTGGGGGACCCCCTCTGAGCTTCTGAGATAGCATCATCTGTTGTTGTTGCTGAACATTCATCTGTGGGTTCATGTTCATCGCTATATTCCCTCCTAAAGGAGAATCGACCAGGTCTCTCATCTGAGGACCTGCTCCAGGAGAACCCATCATCTCCCGTGAGCCAGGAAAGTCAATAGGATCCCCACGGTTTGAGGGTGGACCTCGGCCCATTCCCAAATTGGGAAAGTCTGGGCCTACTGAGTTATCTATACTTCTTGCTCCAAGGTTGCCCTGTTGTTGCTGTTTAACGAGTCTTTCAAGCTCAAACCTGGGAAGCCCCTGCAACTGACGTTTCTCCATGATGCGACACATTTCCTCACGTGTTAGCAAGTGATCCAGGTCACCTTGCAAGTGTTGAGGAGGTCCACCAGGATAGCAGCCATGAAATGGACCTCCACCTCCCATGCTGTTGGGCATATCATCTATCCAAATCATCCCTGGTCTAGTAGGCCTTTGGGGTCCAAGACCCTCCATTGACAAAACTCCCCCTGTATTACCAGGGAATGCTCCCCCACCAGGAGGTCCTCTGGGCACTTGGCTGATGAACCTTGGTCCACGAGGTCCTTCTTGGTGCATTTCCATCATACGCACATTTCCACCCATTCCTCCCCCCATCATATTTCCAGGACCCCACTGCTGGTCTCCAGGCTTGCTGTGGTAGGGAGGAGGGGGTCCTCTCATCATCATGTGACCCCCATGCATGCCCATCTCGCTCATCATTCTTAAGTGCTGGGGGTGTGTGGGGGGCTGCATTTCCTGCTGCCGTCTCTTCTCCATGTAATATTCCTCCTGGAGTTTCCTCCAGGCCATCTGCTCTGGCGTCAGTCCTTCTGGTCCAAGTAAGGGACCCATGTCGACCCCGGGGGAAGACATTTGGTGATGGGGGTGCTGTGGTAAGTTATGGTGTGGATCCATTTGAGGGCTGTCCAGAGCAGGCCCACCAAGGGACTGTGTCTGAGAAATTATGGATTGAAGAGGTTCTTCGTATTTCTTCATCCCTCCCATTGGAGCCAATGCTGCTGGAAGCATATTTCCACCAATCTTACCAGAGTTATTGGTACCGTTGTCATTGTCTTCAAGCATTCCACCTCTGTCAGTATTGTTGGTATTATTCAGATTGGAGGAGTTATTACTACCATCGTTATTGGAGCTAACAGTGTCTGCGGGGCCTCCACCTGCCCCACTGCGCAGAAGCAGCCTCTCTATGTCTCTGAGAGTCTGTAAAGAGCGCTCCCTGTGCTCCAGCTGCTCTTTGGAAAGACCATCCGAGCTCCCTTGGCCAGTCCTCTGGATTGTTTCACTCTGTAGGTGTGCGGACAGGATGGAGGGGCTCCCAGATGGGGAAACAGTAGCAACTGGATGATTAGTACCCCCTGCACCTTGCCCATCCACAGATCCGGGTAGTGCGCCTGTAGATGTGTTTGCACTCCCTCCCTCTGATTTATGGGCAGCAGTGCTGTTATTGCTGGAAGCTCCACAAGGTCTGGTCTGAGAAGATTCATTATCAGAGTGTCCTGCTGATGATGGTGTCCCTGCAGGGTGCATTTGTCCTCCGACACCTGCAGAGGCTGGCCGTGGAGTCCCACTTTGGGATTTAGGGGTGCCAGTGGGTGGAGAACTGCTGGAGTTAACTTTCTCAGGTAGGTTGGAAAGCTTCCCTGATGAGTGGCTCTGTGACAGATGAGAAAAAGAAAATAATCATTTTATCAAAATGCAACTTCAACAAGGAAAACTAAATCATTATCTCTATTTAGAAAAAATAAACGGTTTGTACTGTTCTGTAATGCTAATTGTAGTATCTTGCATACAGTTAGATATGTTACTAAACGGCTAAGACAACTCATGACACATTTCACTTTTTTCTGTTCCAGACTTTGCATCAGTCAGCACAAGAGGGGGTTTCTGCAACCAAAATAACTAAACAAATTGACTTCCTATGTTTGCATGTGGTCTCAAGGGTTAAAAATAAAACCCTGTGAACTCCTGCATGCTTTGACACATATTCAAAATTTGAATATCCTGCAAGCTGTGGATATCTGACCTGCTCCAGCTTGGTGCGTGGGACATTTTGCTGGTGAAACAGAAGGATGGAATCAGTCTGTCCTTTTATTACGGCCTCTGCAGCACTGTCAAACAAAAAGAGCAAACAAAGATATGCATTTTGTGCCATACTAAATTGTTTCACAGTAAATAAAATATGTAAACATCTTCCCTTCTGATGTCAGAAAGGTTCATCCACATGTCAGGCTTTTGACACCCACCTGTTGGCAAGGCTGGTTGTGAAGACATACACCACTTGCTGTGAAGGCTGAGGCGGCTCTGCCTTTAAACCTGGACCCACGCTGCATCCCATGACAGCAGCCCCAGGTTCAGACATGGGCCCTGCAGACAGACGATCAGAGAGGCCCTGGATGGGACCTGCCAGCCCACACTCTCCTGAGGGAAATAACAAGCATGCTCCCTTAACTTCTTTATAAGACATCCTGATTTTCTGTTGCAGCTCAAATGCTTCCCACATATCAACACTAGATGGAGCCAAAACACATGGAAAGTCAAAACGCAAACAGTGTGGCATTCACAGCCTGGATTCAGGATCTGAAAATATCCATGGATACTTCATTGTTCAGGTCTTTTTTTTCTCAGAGAAGGCCAAGTGAGGCATGATGGGGGATTTGAACAATAAACTCACACAGCTTCCAGTTTTAGACACATTAGTGAGGGTATTTTTGTTTAAGCGGCAGTTAGACTCACGGGGGGCCGCAGTGCGTGGCTTGTCTTCATCTTCTTCTGTGTCAGGTCCAGAGCACCATTCATCTCCACTGTATGGCTGTTTCTTCTCCAGAACACAGCGTCGCTTACTGCGCATGACACCTTCTAGAAAAACACAACACAAACACACACACGTAAGAAAAAGCGCAAAATAATCCTTCAAGTCCATATTTGTAGCAATTTAAAGCTCACGAGGATGTTAAATGTCTAAAAGTATATCAAAAATTAATTCTTAACCACAGTCATGTCATGTAGAGCAGGGGGTCTCAAACTTTTTTAGACCAAGGAGTCCTTTTAGGTGAAATGTTTTTCCAAGGACCCCCTCATTACCATGATATAGATTAGCATACTTTAGTCCAATGAAATAATGTACTGTGCTGTTCTTTGCAATACAGACTTAGGCTACATTTGTATTTTACAAGCAATTCCTTTTGTTAATTATGAGTAAATGTTGGTTACAAAGTGCTATTGTTTTGATGTTAATTTTTGTTGTTGTTGTTTTCATTGTTGTGCACTATGAAGTAATTGACATGTCACAATCATATCAAAAGTAATCTTATGGCACAAAACTAAATTGGACTGAAGTATTAGAAAAATAGCTGATTTTATTGGTGCAAGAGATGCCAGTTTGTTGATATGTTTTTCAGTGATGTAGCACACTTTTACAATCATTTTTAAATTATACCACTAGGGACAAGTACCTTTCACATTTGAAAAGATATGGTACCAATGCCCAGTACCTGGCAATCAGTATCGGAACTCAAAGGTACCAATTTTTGGTACTTTAGTGTGTTTTTATGTGGTAAAAAATGTCAATTTATTTAATAATATATTTTTTTTTTCAATTTAACATATCTATTCTTCAGTATGTAACCTTGTAATGTTGTGTTTATGTCCAGCATGGAAAATCACCGACTCTTCCACTCATTCCCAGTAACAAGGATGCAATTAGGTACCTAAACATGGTACCTTTTAGCCGCGTTTTCACAAAGCAGTCCGGTTCTGTTCAGTACTGTTTGGCACGGTTTGGTACAGTTGAGCCTGATCCCGTTTGCATTTCCACGGCAAAGCTATGCCCTTTCGTGGTAGGCAGCTGTTAAACAAAAGCATGACACCGTAGCAATGCGACACAGTTTACCCCACTAATAAATCCAACGAAGAAGAAAAACGCAACACAGTAAACAAAGAGCATAGATGGAAGACATGCAGCATTTCGTCCTCTCTGTGATTGGCATGTAGCTCTTCGATACAAAGTGCAATCAAGCTTTTGTTTCAGAGAAGTCTGTGTGCCACCAGGAGAAATACAGCTGCCACCGGGGTAAGTGATGATTGCTCGGACCAATCAACGGTCTGCAGTGTTGTAGCTCCACCTTCTGCGGGTGGATCGGTTCAGTCTGGCACCCATACGAAAGGGTCTCAAAAGGTGGGGCGGCTCCTCCCCAATTATTTTGGGATCTGTCCCGGGATAAGTCAGTGGAAATGCCATAAAATGTGCGCCGTACTGAGATGAACCGAACCAGACTGCTTGGTGGAAACGCGGCTATTGATTATACAAGAATCGGTACCTGGTACTTGTGACAGAATTCAGTTGGTACCTATATAAGTACCTGATTTCCAACCCATCCCTATATACCGCGGACCCCTAGGCTATGGTTTACAGACCCCTGGATATTCTGGGACCCTACTTTCAGAATCACTGATGAGGAGCTGTAAATTGTGTCCACCAAAGTACCACCAAATTTTTCCTTTAGCCAAACTTTGGATTTTTCAAAGCCTTTCAAGAAAAACTCGGGTTATAAACCCATTTCTGAATATTTTTCTCAACTGACCTGATCCTGTTGGTATGACCAGAAATTACACTCATGCTGTCTGCCTTCTCATTTTTGTGGTTTTTAGTGAAAAGTTGATACAAAGATCAGTGATGTACTTAGTTGAAGTAGTTCAGAGACTTTCTCATCATTCTAACTGTCTATCTTTTTGCACCATCTTAAATGTAAAACAAATCAGTGGACGCAGGATTTTCAGAAACATCCTGAACTTTCTCATATTACATAATTGTGATTTTTTTGGATGCACACACACACCTTGTCCACCGGTGGGTGCAAACAGCTGCAAGTAGTCTGTGCAGCTGCTACATTTTCATAAAGTAAGAGAAGCAGAACAAACTGGTGATAGCAAAGAAAAACAAGCTGAAAATAGCCCCTGATTATCACCGCATACTTTGGGGATCTCTACAAACAACAAGAGTGGAGTTTTTCAGGTTCATTACTCAACAAGCTACTGACTTTGTGGCATAAAGCCGTCCACTAAACACATCAGAAGATGTTGGGTAACCACAGACAAAAGACTGTGAGTGTACACAGAGGAAGAGGAAAGTCAGAGAAAAGGAGAGCAGAGAGAGGTCTGCTGAAAGAGCTGACCTCTTATCTTCAATGAGTGTGTTTGTTAGCAGTTACCCAATCGCTATAGCGAGTTAAGGAGTTACATCTGCTGCGTGTTCTCTAAAAGGCCTACAGTTTGGTCGCAGAAGCATTCAAAGAAAAGAAGAGGCAGGCTGGTAGTGTGTGCAAAGGTGGAGGGTTAAACAGAGGCAGAAGATTTCCCTTGAAACGATCCACCCTATCTTTCATTCTCTTCCTCTTTCAGCCTCTGTGGTTCTTTGTGTTTGAACCACACCTCTCCCTCTGTGTGACAAGGTGCGCTGTTGTGTGTGTGAACGTGTGTGTGTTTAAATAAGAGATTTCAAGTCACGAACAGGAGGCCCAGATATGTTTCACAAAATCAGAATAATTTCATCTACGGTCAACGCTCATGTGATCACATGAACACTTCAATAAGCAACAGCAAACAGATGCAAATCGAACACTTAGCACTTAACCGCATCAACGAAACCCACTCACACACACACACACACACACACACAAGAACACAAACACGGTCTTCCCACCCACTCACTGTCTCCTGCTTTAATAACAACCTCTTAGTTTTTGCAACCTCATGACCCGTCTCTCTTTCTGAGCTCTACAGAAAGCAAAGATGCTTTTTTTCTGAGACACGTCACTTCAGCGCAGGCACAGCACACTATCAAAAAGCTGGGGGAAATTCTGCCGCTCCACTGAAAGGTCAGGGCATTTCAGAAAGAGAGAAAACAAGTTCTTCTGTCCTCTCGGTCCTTACATCCACTTCCTGCTGTGGAGGAGGTGAGTACACGTAATCTGGTATTTCGAGTTAAGATTTGGCTGATACGAAGGGAAAGGAAGTGAACTTCTGCATACTCAGAACAGAAACACATACCCTGTGTGTGCATGTGTGTGTGTTTCAGATGCTGACACCGTTTCCCCTCTGCATGCATGTCTTACCTCCTTTGGCATCTGTCTCCAGCGCTTGAGGAATGGCATTTCTTGAATCACCAGAGTCGATGGAGACACTCCGCTCCCGCTTCGATTTGGTTTTCAGCATCCCTCCAACACTGCTCACCGATTGGCTGACGGCCTTCAGCCCAGGGTTGCCAGGGGAGATCTGGTTGGTTTTGACTCCATGGCTCCCGGCACCGACGCCCTTTGGACCCAGGTGGCTGGCTGCTCCTTGCTGCTGCTGCTGCTGCTGCTGAGCCTGCTGGTTCACACCGGCGGGTATCTGGGATCTGCTGTCACTGCTGACCTGTTTGCCATGATTGGCCAGTTTATTGTCTGTGTGCATTTGATTGGCTGGTGACAAGTGGAGGTCTGGTTTGGAGAATTTGTGGTGTGTGTATTTCTTTGTCAGTGGGGGTCACATTGCTTCCCTGGAGGCACTGATGGAGAAAAGAAGAATCAGAAAGGAGAATTTTAATATTTTCTGTTTCAGTGACACACATCTGCACACTGGAGAAGAAGTAATCACAGATGTATAAATAAATATCACAGAGAGTCTGTGCTGAGTGGATCACCACAATCTGGTTCCAGTTAAAGCTTTTAAAATAAACTTCTCCGCCTGTTGACTCACCTCATCTCACCCAGACGCTCAACTGACACACTGCCATGCTGCTCTTTAGGACACTTCACTGACCACACATTGGACCTGAGGGAAACCAGCAGAGTAATATCATCAGTGGAGACGGATAGCAATCTTTACAGCCTGTGTTATCTCTCACAGAGTGTGTCCTCAGCCTGTGGGTCAACATCAACTTCATGAGCAAAGACAAAAAACCAGAGGAGATCAAAGAGATTGATCAGGCCGCAGAGACGCAGAGAGAGCTGTTCCTTTAAGAGACCGAGGGCAAAGACTGGGTTCATGCAGGGGGAGGGACCTGCAAACCAGAAGTAGCTGAGCTGAGTGTTAGGTCCCTCCCCTGACCAAACACTTTGAAACCACAAAAACTCCACCACACATTCCACAACACGCTCTGAAGCAATACCTGTCCTCTCCCTCACACACACACACATACACACACAGACTCACTCTGTTCCTCTCTTCCATTTTAAGCTCCAACTGGCAAAAACGAAACACCCGCTCATTAGAGATCTTCGTTTAAGCCAATGCAGACTCAACACTCAACCTCAGGGGTGTGTCACACCTTTTGTTTTTGGTCCAGTGTAAAGAGATGTGGTACACTCAAAAATGTGTGTCAACTTCTGAATTTGAATCAATCTTTTTAATGTGTGAAACATTTTTTTTTTTAGCCACTGAAGAAATACCTATGAGTGATTCTATGATAAGGGAAACATTTCAGGTTTACAAAAAAGTGCTTTTTTGTTTCATATTCTATATGATTACAAATGTTACACCTGGAATGTACTTAATTCATTAGTTGGCAAGCTTAATCTTTAATGTATTCTTAAATATTTAAGTTACAGAAAGAATTTGGAGCATAATTTTGTAATTTTGTCAACCTTGTTATGGACAAAAGTTGTGACTATTTTTTTCCAACATAAACCCATATAATACTGAATTTAGAGTTATTAAACATTTCTATGCAAAACTACGCTCCCTAGAAACGTCCCTCATCATTTATATCACAGATTAGACAAAATTTTAAAGAATTATGGCACAAAAATCACATGTAATATGGTTGACATTTTCTCAATTTTTTGGCCCTTGTGCTAACTGCAGACCTTGGACATGGCATCACCTGACCTCCATCACCTTGTATTTCTGTGAATTTTCTTCACAGTTTGGTTTTTCAAAAACGTTTACAGTAGGAACACCAAAAAATGTTTGTAACACAGTTGACAAACAATTAATGCGTCCCATATACAGACATTTGTTTTGATGAAATATTGATGAGGAGGAGTTAAAATATGCCACACTTTCTTCAAGGTTCCCACCAAAAAGGATGTGACTTCAATTGAATTGAGTCATGTGACACTGGACCAAACCATTGCTGATTTATAGGGTTTTTTTCAATGCGTAACACGGTTGACACCGATTCCTCGGAAACACATAAAATAAATTATTTTATCCATAAAAATTATCAAAATAGTTTCTAAAACATCTTTTTCATGTTCAATGATTATAAAAATAAACACAAACATGTATTTTAGTGTTAATTTTGAAGAGCAAACTTGACACTTGAGAAATCGGACAGCACCAAAACTGAAAATTCCAATACATGATTTACATCTTTAGCTAAATAAATTATGGAACCTGTTAACTTTCTGTATTAGATAAAAGTGAAATTTCACCCAAATGACCCGCTGAAAAATTGGTCATTGCTTGGAAATTAATACATCGTAAAACTGATAAGTGTATCCCATGGACATGAAATGTACCCCTAATCATAGAATCACTCTTGGACCCATCTTGACAGCTAACAGAGCTACCTGTGTCTTCCTCCTCCTTCCTTCCTAGTTTTACCTGTGTTTTGCAGGTTTGTATTTGGTTGAAACTTCACAAAAGTTAATCCTTGGAAGACTGAGGTGAAATTTAAATTGTTTTCTGTCAGATTTCTGAAGTTAATTTCAGTATTTACAAAGTTATAGACAGTTAAAACTAACAGTATTTTCCCACCTCCGGAGCAGGCTATGCTAGGCTGCCTGTCTGCCTCTCAAGGTAAAAAAAAAGGGTTTTGTACCCCCGAGCGTTGTCTGTCAGGCATGTCGCTAGGGTCCTTTAATATTGTTGGAGAAGGCTCCCACACATGTTTTACAGGTTCAAGATGGTATTGTAAAATATTTTGTTGTTGTTGTTATAATTAATTTGTTTGAGACTATTTATTTACTTAAGAATATCTCTGTTGACTCATCTTGACAACCAGCGGAGCTTCCTGTGTCTACAGTTCCACAGTTTCATTTAGCAGATGCTTTTGTCCAAAGCAACATACAACACAAGCAAGAATTTGGACAGAAGGAAAAACTTCTTTTTTAAGGTAGTGTAGAATAACCTAGCCAATGAACCACAACTAATCGCTGCAACAATATACTTCAACCTTCAACAACATTTAGTAATAGTGCTGAAAAATCATTAAGAGCTGAGTCTTGGACCTTCTGACTTATTCTATCCCTGACGGCAAAGAGGAGAAGGCTCAGATTAAGTGCCTATGTGTTCCCTGAACAGAAGAGCCTTCAGACATCTCTTAAAGTAGAAAGGGACTCTGCGGATCGTATAGAGTTAGGTAATTCATTCCACCATTTAGGCACAACAGAGGAGAAGATGTCTGGCTAGAGATTTGGAGCCGCATCGGGCTGGGGGCACCAGGTCTTTCACAAGCAGAGCGTAGCCGGCGAGAAGGAACATAGACCTGGATGGGGATCTCAGGTAGGCAGGAGCCGTTCTTGTCGATGTTTTGTGAGCCAGAAGAAGAGCTTTGAATTTGTCTTCCTCCCAAATGAGTTTTACCTGAGTATCACAGGATTCATTTTGTTATTAAGGTTCTATTCCTGGGACCTGTAACAGAGACCTCAGTGAGGCGGTGGTGTTGAGGTTTGTTGGTGATGTTGGGGAATAAAAACAGCCTCACTGAGAAGAGATCTAGGTCAACATTAAGTTTAGAGAACACTTCCTTGTTCTCAAAGTTTCATTCTGGGTTCAAGTCCATAGCTGCAAGCTGACGCCCTTTTGACACCACCACCTGCCTGTGTCTATAACCCCCGGCGTCTGATTTTAACCTTTACAGCTGTGGTAAGTTACTCTGAGTCAAAGAATTCAACTACAGCACACAAGCGTATTGTTTCCTTGCAGCACGTCCCTCAAAAGCTTCTCTGGCTTTAAAGAGTTCGCCAGTATATGCAGGTTTCAACAGGACCTCTCCACACCTGCTGCTGGTGAACAATAGCTGGTCAAACTGACATCACAGCCTGTTCAGAAACACCGAGCAGAGATATCTGGCAGACGTGATGCAGCTCTCGTGTAAACATTTCCACTGGTTTCCATTTTTGGCCGATGAGCCAATCCCAGCAGAGTAAGTCAGGTCGGGTCAGCTGTCCTGCTCCAACAGAACCATCTGTACCACTCACTCACCTTGACAGGTAATGGTAAACACAATGCTGTAATTAGTCATTAACTCACACAGGCTCAAGTCAGAACAGAGAGGAGCCTTGTTCTCTCGCCGAGGACTTCATCACTCATTAACTCAAACGGGGACAGTCAGACGTCGCTTTGTTGACAAAGTGTGACTCACTACATTTGTGCAACACAAACTGGAGGCAGTCTAATCATACGCTGAGTCGCTGACCTTCTAGTGGACACTTAAGGAAAGATAGGTCAATCTGAAGTGAGCAGCAGGCTGGTGGATATCTGGGACACTCACTGTCGTTTCTGCTGGAGTTGATCTGATCAACAAGGTAGCGTGAGGGGAGGCCTGGAGGAGCAGAGTCCAGTTTGGACTAACTTTGAAGCAGAAACTCTTCTCGGGTCTCACTTGAACATTTTGTAAAGCTGAAGTTAAGCCCCACACTGCCATTATCCCCACTCCTCCTTTCCACGTGTGGGAAGCTTTTATTTATGTAATCAGCCACAAGGACATTACAGAGACTTTTGAACAGCTAACGCCTTTTTCAGACTGGCTAAGAGAGGGGTTTTAGGTTCTGTAAGAGGTAAACAAACCAACATCAGAACATGATAATGAAAGACAAGCTGCCTATGAGTATTATGGGTAGTAGCTCAATTTGATTCTGTCTTAACTGTTGTTTTGTAAGCATGATAAATTTATCTGCCCAGCTACATCCTCCAAACAAAGTTTTCTGTACAAGCAAAGAAAGTTTATTTGTAAAGCTCAGTTTACAGACTTTAAAAACACTTTATTTATAAAACTCTGAGAGCCCAGTTTGTGCAGACAAAGGCTCTCCAAATTAAAAACTCCAAAAGTTTCAATGTAACACAGCATTTTATGTGCTCTTTTTTTTGGGATGCACTATCGGTATTGGTCATTTTCATCATATCAGTATCGGCCGATATTAACTCATTAGCTGCTGGCATTTTCAGAGCATCTTAAAGCTATGGTCTACAGTCTGAAACCCAGTTTGGCTGATGAGACGCATTTGAAAAACGCAGCCTCATTCAACCCCACCATCCGTGTTCTAAGATCCCGCCCCCCAGCTCGTATCGCCCTTCTTTGCCTCCTAACAAAACACCCCGTCCAACAGAGCAAGAAGCCGGCTGGCAGAAAATGTAACAAACAAGACAGTCATCCTCCTTGTAACACACAGTGGTAGCTTTTTCAATTGGACCGGCGCGATCAAAACCATGAATTAGCCAGTGAAGCAGGTCTGGTGTTGCCACTGCCAGCTGATCAGAGCAGAGCCGACTGTGGGCGAGGCTTTACCTTTCTTGGCGTGTCGTCACCAGCTCAGTTTACAATGCTAAAGATGTGTGGCTAACTTATGCTAAAGTCTATTGAAAGAGCAGACCCGTTCCGACCAGCAGCATTCAGTCATTAGCCAGAATAGGCACAGACTAACCAGAGTTATTCAGCTGACATCTCCCACGGTGGTAAACAAGGTCGTTACCTGTTCAACAGAAACTCAGCTGTCTCGGCGTCAGTCTTCAGTCCCAAATCCCTCTGCAGCTTTTTCCACCACTCATACATTTCTCCAATATTCAGACTCTGTTGGCACCTGTATTGCTCATAATTCTTCCTTGCTTCAGCCTTTTCCTTGAAACTTTTTTGTTTTCTTCCCTTCCCTGTGGAGGGTAACAGTAACAGCTTCCTGGTTTCGGTCTTCTCTGGCTCCATGATGCTTCGGTAGCTGAGCAACTAGCTGACGTGAGAGGGGTAGTGGGGAAGGACGAGGTGGGACCATGTGCATGACGGTGTGAAGCGAGGGAGACATGCCATGCGCAGTTCGGATTGGTCAACTAGTATGCAGCTTTGCAGCGGATGGATTTTTTTCGTTCTTTTTGGAATTTATATTGTGTAGATTGGACCATAGGACCATAACAGCCCTATAAACTGTGTTATTAAGATGTCCAAAGCCTCTAAATTGTACACCGTAGCTTTAAACAATCTTTCAAGACCCCAATAATATTGTTTTCTATGACTATGTAAATAACAAAACTACCTAAGAGGAGTTGACTCTCTTCTTGGATGACCCTCTTCCTGTTTTTGATTAAAAAAAAAAAATAAACGTACTTTTTTGATCATGTTCACCCTGGGCGCTCCATCCTTTGATCCTCTCCATGGTCATGTTTTCTCACTGCCCTGCTCTCTCTCTCTGAACCACCTCGACACATCATCTCAGATTGTTTTTTTTTTTAATTTTGTTTTTTTTATTGGTTATATCGGTTATAACAACAATATTAACACCGGATATTGGTATTGGCCAGATTTTTTATATTGGTGCATACCTACATTTTTTGCTTAGCACCAAGAAATCAAACTCTATCCACTTAGATCACGTGTTGTAGATGTAAAAAAAGGGAAAAACCCAACTCTATTCAAAGGTGTTAAAAAGTGATGTAATGCATAATCATCAGCAGGACAGACAGAAGCAACATCTCCATCACCAGCTTTCATATTTTGTTTTTTAAAAAAGGTGTCAAGCAATCAGAGCCACCTCAAGTACCAACAGTAAACCTAATTGGTGTCATCTGCATTCATTACACCCCGACCTCAACGCCCGCACGTAACAAGACATTTAACAGGCAAGCTTTAGAAATGATTAGTGCTTAATTATGGTGACATTTGAATGATGGAATTAAATCAAATCAACCGGGCTGCGATGCAATTAATCTGCAATAAAGTCATGGCTGTAAAATCAGAGTTAATGTCCCCTGAGGGAGGTGTTCTGGGTTTCTCTCCCACTTTCCCAGTCGAGCAGTTTTTGATGCTCGTTTTCAGTCAAGCTTCTGAGTTCACACTATGTGACTGAAACTCTCCATCTGGCCTCAGACTGAAACTTTTCTCACCCTGTAGATCAGGGGTCTGCAACCTGCGGCTCTTTGACTCCTTTGCGGTGGCTCCTTATAGCTTTAAAATAATATTATTGAAATAAAGAATTTTCATTCTTCTTACAGAGGGTATGGATGATTAAAAACATGACACTAAATAAAATCATGCGTAAACATTCTCTTGAAATAAATATTCATCACATCTGACAATAAAGCCTGCCACCGCTCTACTTCACCTCCTACAACATCAACAGCCCACCGACTTTCCATGCACCTGTGGCTAACCTCAAGTTTTACATTATTTAAACAAATGTTTTAAAATTACAATAATTTTTGAAAGTTGTGGGGGTTTTTTTGCCTGAACGTTTGGCAATTTTTTTAATTGCTTAAAAAAATATATTTTTTTAAGTATTTTAAAATTTCAATATTTTTTGATATATCTAATTTCCTAAAATTTAAAAAAGGAATTTTGAATTACTTTTTAAATTATTGCAATTTTGCTTTTTAATTTTTTATTATCAATAACTTTTTGAAAGTTGTGGTTTTTTCCTGAACACTGGCAATTTTTTTAATTGCTTCAAAACATTAAATTTTTGTAAATATTTTAAAATTTCTTTCTTTCTTTTTTTTTTCAAATTTCAGAAATTTAAGAAAGGAATTTTACTTTTAGCAAATATCTTTAACTACAAAAATTTTGTACATTTCAGCAGATTTTTTCAATACCCATTTTTTTTAACTGCAACTATCTAAAATTTCAAATTTGAATTTTATTTTATTTTATTTATTTATTTTCTAATTTCTGCAAATTTATAAAAATACATTAAACCCGGACATCAGTTGTACAAATTAATTGATTAAAAAAACTTCTCGTTTCAATTATTACTGACTAGGTTTTTACTTTGTTTAGAAGTTTATACACTTTATAGTCTTTTTTTGTGAAGATAAAGTAGATTTTGTGTGACTTTAATTCAGGTGAGCTGTGGCAAAAAAATGGCTCCTATGAAAGTAAAGTTTGCAGACCCATGCTGTAGACCTTCTTTCAACAGTTTAACACCTTTTCCAAATCAGGAAAACACAAAGCTCTACAATATTTTTATCTATGCAGAGTGAAGACACTCTTTGGACATGTCTGTCAGCCTTTGAGGGAATAAGCGACAGAGATATGAACAGTTGATGAATCTGGTTTACCCTAATCTCACTTTGTAAACGCACACAATGAAACAGTGTGCTGAAATAAACCTCTGATAAGCTTGTCATGGAGAGGTTGTTGGCTCCTGATGACTAAAACCTGGAGTGTACACAGACTGACTAATCACAGCATCACCTGGACTTAGGAGCAGCCGACAAATTACAGAGAAAAGATGCTTTAGAAAGAACTGCAGCTTCAAAAATACGACTTGAGTAGACTTTGACTTTCTATTTCCTGTCAGATTTACACTGATGTTCCCCGCTCAGCGGCTACCAGGTCAACCTAGTTGTTAGATAAGTGGCTGGATAAAAATAAACACAGAATTCAAAAGAATGTAACCAGATCAGTGCAGGGCTGCCGGTAACACACAGGTTTATTGTCAGAGTTAGTAATGGTTCCTTTATTGCAGATAATAGATTTGGTTGTCACCAGTGATTCATACAGAGACCTCTGCACGCTACTAAAAACCGACTGCTGCTCGACTTCAGCTGCTTAATCACCTTCAAATTAAACTAAATGTGCTATTATTATTTCTCATGGAAGGTCAAAGAATCTAAGATAGAAGTGCCATAGCTTAACAAATGTGCATATCAACACAATCTTCAAGCTGAGCTTTATTAAAACATAGGAAAAGTGACGACATGGAGCAGACGGAGGCTAATCAGAGGTGTAATGGGCTGTCACTGTAAAGATTAACGGGCTGTGTGTAGCTTTAGCTGATGGTGTAGAGATCAAGTTGAGATGGTTGCTGTGTCCATCCTTTGGGAAATAATCTTTTCCTAACACACAGCCTTACACTAAAACCTAGTTCCTTGCTTTCTGCTGAGGCACCAGGTGTTCCATCTACAACCTGTGAATTCTGTCTTTCCCTGAGACACTTCAATACAGACTTGACTCTGAATCAAACACCTTTTTGCATATGTAAGGAACCTTTTCCCCAAAATTTTTACAGTCAAACTTTTTGGGTTTTGTACAATTCCTTCCTGTTATCCCAAGAATGTTAACAAACAAGTCTGTCTGAGGCCAAACAACTTCATACATGAAATGTCCTCTCAGTAGGCTGAGGCTGTCTGACAGGAAATGTGTCTCTAGTTTAAGCTGTATCACTTTAAATATCTGCGTGTACCTCACTTCTTTAAGATTCACACTGTGCCAAAAAAGGATTCACATCAGGCCGTAATTCAAGGCCCATTTTTATTCACATTACATAATACCACCACTTGAGTTCTATCTGTAAAGTGTCAGATATATGACTCAGGCTCCGTTTTCATCCTAACTTTCAATCTACAGTGAGCAACTTCCTGTGTTGATTTTGGTGCCCCCTGTGGACAAACCTCTTATTCCCTCACTGATCCCATCATGTAGGTTTAGTGGCGATAAAATCTCACTTGCCTACTTTCAAAAGCCAAACTTGTCCCTCACTCTGAGTGTCTACTGTCAAAAAGGTGAATAAGGGGCTGTTTACACGACAACGGTTTTAGGATTAAACGCAAAAGCCTTCAGCCTCTTGTTTACGCGAACTTTTTAAAAACCGCCCTGAGAGTGATTTTTGTTGAAACGCTGCAGCCACCATTGCCGTGAGAACAGCAAGCTAGCGTTTTCAGTGGAAACACTGACGTCACGCTTAGCTTTGAGCATACAACACTGAAACAGTACCAGGAATGCTTAATATTGATTTCTTTTTTTGCCAATATGCAGATAGTTAGCCACTTACTTAGTTGATACCAACATTTATTCTGTGCACATTATGTGTACAGTATAAGTAAGCATCTGTATTGGAAGTAGCATATTGTTAGGGATGGGTACCTTTCACATTTGAAATAATATGGTACCAATTCCAGGTACCTGGTAATCCTTTTTTGTACTTTTTTGTAGGGATGCACGATATTGGATTTTTGCCGATATCCGTTATGCCAATATATCGAAACCCCTTTTGGCCGATACCGATACCGATAACCACAAGTTTGTTTGTTTTTTTCACTGTAAAGAAAGCTAAGTCTATCCTGTACTGGCATTTATATGTTACTCTCATTATGACGGTCTTATTTGTTTAAGAAACACACATAAAATAAGACAAAAAACATTTGATTTTACCATAAATAAGAAAGGTATTATTTTTTCAAACTCAAGACATTCAGCATTGAAATACAGAAAAATAATTTCTTTAGATCACATGAACTTTAAATGTACAATGCATTTTTAAACATAACCAAGTTGCATTTGATTATTTTAGAGCGTCTGTAACAACCTGGTGACAGACACAGAGCTCTGCAGTGCAAATAAATGAAGTGCTACATTTTATTTAAGGAGCTTATTTTTTCAGATGGAAAATAATAATAATCCTAACTGAATAGCACCTTATCGGCTGTGCATATCGGCAGAAATTTTCACATCTGCCGATACCGATAAACGTGTTTTTAAGCTTTTGTCAGCCGATACCGATACTGTGCCGATAATATTGTGCATCCCTACTTTTTTGTGTTTAAGAGTTAAAAAATATCAGTTTTTTTAATGATAAAATAAACATATTTTTTCAATTAAACATGTTTATTTTTCAATATATAACCTTGTAATGCTGTGTTCATGTCCAGCATGAAAAATCGCCAACTCTTCCACTCTCTCACAGTCACAAGGATGCATTTCGGTACCTAAACATGGTACCTTTTGATTTTACATAAATCGGTACCCGGTACTTTTGACAGAATTTGGTCGGTACCTATAAAAGTACCTAATTCGGTACCCATCCCAACATATTGTATCATGGTACATACTCTAATTACATTTGTTATGTAATCATTTTTTGTGAAAAATAGGAAAAATATTAACTTGGAACTATATTTCTTTATGACCATTGCTTTTAAACAAAAAAAAAATCTTAAAGATAAATCCTACTTGAAAGCTGGATGGTGCTCTTCCTGAGAAAATCATAACAGTACCCACAACCAGGGCAAATTTGGCCAATTTCATAATTGAAAGTCAGTAAACAGAACCTCCATTCACAGGGAACATAGAAGAAGTGCAACTGTGCAGCAATTACACCCAAATTGAATAAAAAAGTTTACTTTGGAAAATGGTAAATGTGCCCAAATCATAAACTGTATAAACATGGACGAAGCATTCCCAACGTCACCCGTCTGTTCCTGAAACTGTGAAATGAAGCCAATCCAGCCACATTCGCCATGACACCATCTGTGAGTTTTTCTTCGAGCAGCTACAGGGCGCCCAGCGGTCACGTGACCTGAGCTGTGTCTCTGATTGGAAAATCAAATGATCCTAAAAACTTCTAAACCGCAGAGATAGAAAAAAAGGCACTCACCGTACAGTGTGTGCCGATAGTGAAATCAGCGATTTAGACCCAAACTGTTTTTTGAACCAGGCTGTAAATATGTTTTCAATGCCGTAAAACTACGTTTTCATGGCTTGGTGTGTACGTGACTTCTGGTCTTTCTGCAGCCAGCCTCAAGTGGATTCTCAATGAATAGCAACATTTAACACTGCCGCATAGGCTTCATTTTTACTAACCAGATGTTGCCCCTTGGCCTAAATGTGTCAGATACATGTACCTTACAGACTGCTGCTTAAATTCAAGTTTACCTTAAAACAGGAGCCAAATATGGGACTGCTCAATCTGAGCTGTGCAAACAAAATCACAAAAAGTGCAAAAAATGTCTGCAGTTTCAGCTCATTATTTTATCAGTTCATTATCTCAGTGGAATTGGGTGTGTTGGTCGATATCCGATATTTCATTTTTAAGACAATATCGGCCAATACCAATAACATATAGAGCATCCCTAAACAGTACCGTTGTTATGATTGCGCTTGTGCTGCTCAATCTGTTCAATCTGCTGACTGTCCTTCAACAAAATGTGCATCTGTGGTTAGAAGCATTCAAACTTATCATACAGAAGTCATCACTCATGTTGCTGATAATCTTGGTTACTTAAGTTGATCATGAAGAGGCACAAGTCCGTCTCACAACTCCTCACAGCAGATCCAAGTCTTTGATACAGTGGTGGTCAAAATGATGAGAGCTCTTGACATATTTTAAGAGGTTACACTTATTTTTGTTGTATTGACCATTAAAATACCCATAAAACAAACAAAATATCTACAAAGTCATCATTATGCTTGATAAACCACAGGCTGGAGCCATCATAGGGGGATTTAGGTCATTTTACTAAGTAATAGGAGCAATGAAAATGATAGAGAGGCCCCCTCAGGTCTGGATCTCGAGCTCATCCAGCAGATTTGGGTGGGTTTGAACATTCATAGGCTTTGGCTTGAGTTGCAGAAAACATGGGATAACTTTGACGTGTTACTGTAACTGCTGCAAAAGGTGGACAAAACAAAAATTAAAGTTCAAAGTAGATTAAAAAAACAGCAGGGGTGATATTTTTTTTTGCTAAGAGCATCCACCCGGGCAGGTGGCCACCTCTACACGAGATATCAGATTATGTCATTATGGGATATTGCAAATGCAGATATTGAACTGCAGAGACTGTTAAGTCTCTAACTGACAATAAAAGCTTGTGTATGAACAGGTCATACTCATCAGGGAACAGATATTTACTTTGTCAGAGTGTGAAGTAAACAATATTGGATTCCCCGCAATTGAGAAGGGATTGGCATTTCAGGGAAAAATGATATTCGATAGTCAAAGCTTACCGTTTGCAGATTGTTCGAATAGTGCACCTGGACTGGATTGATAAAACTGTTGGGATCTCATTGGTTTTGGAGGGTCCAGTAAGTTCCTTTGCATCCCGTTTGGTGAAGCAGTAAAACACGAGCTGGAGAAAAACTTTAATGTTCTGTGTGTCTTAGACTAACATTAAACAAAGAGGAGTTTATGTTAAAGTACAGCCAACCTTTAAAGAGCAAAGTCTCCATCAGAGACAGGAAATCAATGTGCCGTTGGGATCACACAAGCACATCATTGTCTGATATCTAGCACAGTAATGTACAGACATGCAGCATGTGGCGCAGTGTTTAAAACCTGAGCTAATGTGTGAAGGTATAAAATCTATCCCAGTTTGTTGTTTATGAAGATTTCCAAAATCTACAGCTCTCCAAACAAGCATCAATACTTTTATAACTTTCATAGTTCAAAGAAATGCTCTCACTGTCAAGATCTATACCATTTATTTTGAAGCACTCCCCAAACAAACAAATCACAGCGTCCTCACGAGACGAGAGCGTGCAGAGAAAGTGAAAATATGAGAGCCGTATTAAAATGTTAATGCCCTGATCTATAGTGTTTGGTGTTATTTGCGTTGAGTATATGAGAACACTATCAGCCTTTCATAAAAAAACATGTTAATGTTTGATGAGTTAGTCCTTTTACAGCAGATATCAGCTGGGTATAATGCTTACACAGAAGCCCTCTGTTATCAAATCAACAAATGTGTTTTGGGCATGAAATCTCCATTTCCATTTTCTCGTTTGACATTTTCACGAGTACTTTGGGAAACAAATTCAATTTTAACAGTTGGAGCTTGTCCAGGTGCGTCAACTTGCAGCTCCAAATAAATTAGGGAAATAATTCGATGGGTTTGAATATCCAAATGTGGTTTGAGCTTAGGATAAGGAATGTCTTTGAGGGCAGTGATGAGGAGTACATTTGCACACAAAGAAAGAAAACCCACAAAAAAATCCTTAAACATCAGCGGAAACACTCAGCAGTGTTCTCTGTACAGCCTGGAGGTCGGATTGATTTAAATTTATTTGCCTGAAGCCTTTTTCCTTTAACCGTGGAAAATACTGATTCGCTATGTCATGTTAAATTCTGGATCCACAATCGCTTGTGTAAGAGTATATACGTCTGTGTGCCCACAGTGAGAGGTTGAGCTCATATTTAGTCCCAGTGGGTCACACAGTGCTCTGTATTTTTAGAGCGCGCTGGTATTAATAGACCCGGAGAGCCCTGAGAAGTCAGGGCCGGCAGTGAGAACAAAATAAGACGCCAAGTCCAAAACACAGATGCCACAGTGCTCCTCTGTGGACCGACACCAGTAAACACTGAGGCCAAACTGTTTAACGCAGCTGATGAATGAATAATGTGGATGACGCAGAAGGGCACACAGAGATTCACAGTTGAGACGGTTTCTGCATCAGATGCTTAACGAACTGCATTTTCTCATGGCGCCAGCTGAAGAAGAAGAAGAAAATAAGTTAAATAAGCCGGCCAAGGCCACAGATAACGCAACATGTATGACTGCTAACAAAATAAGAAGAGGGGGAATTCAGAAGTCAGAAGATTGGAATACTTATCACTTTATTTATTACCTCTGTGTAACGATTTCTAAATGAGTTAATGCTCCCCATCACTAACTCAGAGCCATCTTCAATAAAGCAGGATGTTCATTCTGGAAATTAGCTTCTCATAATGTTTTATGACGTTCACGCACGCTATGCTTTACGGTACTGCTACCATGTGATTGACGGTCACTGTTACATGAAGATGGCAAAAATTAATGCTTGGGAATTCTAGTGAATAAATCTCAATCCTAAAATGACTTATGTTTTTTTCTATTTTTTACACTGTTAACATCAATCTTTAGTTAAAATGTTGGGTGTCCGAACTAAAAGTGAGCAGATTTCTGATCGTGAGGTGAACGTGTGTCAGAGTAGGATGACACTTCTCGCTGCTTTGAATGTTTTTTCAAAAAGTCACACAAGAGAGAGATTTTTCATGCTCTTTTAACTCTTTAAAGATGGTATGAGGAGGATCTGTTTTAATTGGACTGCCTCGCCACCTTGTGGCCCGGTGTCTCCGCACACTGCCGTAAATCACTTTTAGCTAGGCGCTTGTTTGTTTTGGAATTAAATGGAGATTCAATTGAAACAAATTTTCTTTGTTCAAAACAACTTTTTACTGGATACAACGGGCTGAGGTAAGGCATTTATCAGTAGTTGCGCTACAGTTTGAAATGTGACGTCAATGTAGTAGCCGTCAATGTAGTAGCCGTCTATATGTAGCGCTATCGGCAGCCCGGTGCTCCAATATACCTGTAGCTAACGTGACAACAAGTAAACACTGTCAGTTTGTAATAGACTCTCAAGTTTGAACAGACCACTGCAGAGTAACTGTTGACTGTGGGTTGGAATGGACATTAGCACAAACAGATTAGCCCATGTGTTAGCCTTTGGCTCAGGCTGTATCACTCTCCCGTTTCGCTTTCTTCTGCTCTTCTGTCCTTTATCTGTCTGACAGTTAGGCTCCTGTGTCAACCATCACTACAAAATTAATCACAGAAATTGTTTTTAGCAGAGAAAAACACAGATGTCTGCCAAACTTCGTCAGCTCGACTCGATCAGGAAGCAAAGAAGTAGAATTTTAAATAACCTGTAACCTGTAATATTGGTGCTGATAATCTCATTTTAAAGTTTGGATTACAATCAGGCATATCTAGAAGGTAGACTTTTGCGAGATCACTTAGAAACTCCTCACAGCCTCTTTCAAAAACCCATTAAAACATGGGCTCTCCCATCTTAAAAGTGCTATCTAAATTACCGTTACTCCTCAACAGTTTGAGCTAACGGAAAACAAACACATGATTCATGGGTGACAAAGAGATTCCCCCAAAAGCAGAAATATCTTGCTCTGTTCTTTGTTCCTGGGTGTTTTCTTGTTCTCAAACTTTTGACTCAAATTCAGGGTTCAAAACTAACAGCTACACTTCATGATTTGTCTGTCTGATTTGGAGAAATTGGTTTACTCAATTACGACAATTTTGTAGCATGGCAACAATGAAGAAGGCTTTAGGAAAGCTGTCCATTCATGAGAACGTGGTCTTGTAGGGGAAGCCTTAAAGAGACAGTACCTCAAATGAATCAGAATGATAATGAAAGAGGGTTTCCACAGAAACCAGTGTGAGATTAGTAAAGAGTTTTTAAAGATGTAATTCATGTCAAGCTAATACTGAGGTATCAAAAGAGCAACATGAAGCCTGAAAATTAGCATAGTACCCCCACTTTAAAGTAGTTAACATACACCCTCATTACAGGTTCATTACAACCTGTCAGTGAAAGGAAAACAACACACCTCTGATGGGTTTTTCCCTTCACCCCTGTAAGTCACACCGTGTGGGCTGTGTAAATGCTGTTCTGAGTTTACACCAAAGGTTTCAAACCCCCAAATTATCACCCTCGCCCTCATTCTCTATCAAGTTAGACAAGCTGAGTGTTTCTGGATGATCCAGCTGCTGTACTTCAGGACAAAGATTCTCAAATGGTGTAATGTCAAGCCTCGCCGCTGACTCTTCATGAATATCACATCCAAAATCTTGCTGAGTAATAACAGCTGATAAAGATGAACGAGAGGGTGTTGGAGTTTGGATAAACTACTGCTTAGTTTTCCTCTACTGAACCAAGCCTTTTGAGTTTTCTAAACATTCGCAAAACTCAAACTATGGGGGATGAAACTTTGGCCACCTGGGAAGCCACCTAAATTCGATATTTGGAGCTCAGCAGCAATAAGGACTTCACTGCATGAGTGTTGGCGCTTAAAGAGACTGATGTAGAATAAACCTGCTGGCAGAGAAAACGGCAGAGTCCTGTTTCTGTCTCCTGTGGTTCAAATCCCACCAACGGGAATAAGAAAAGCATGCATCAAAGCATAATAAGCTATGCTAAAAAAGAATAATTTAAACAAAATACACAGCCACCGCTAAACAAACCGTCCCTCCTGTAGTTTATCGCTCTCAGCTGAAATACATTTTGAATAAAAGTTGAATTTGAGGCGGACACTGAGTGCTTCTGTCAGCTGCTATGAGCTGTGTTTATCCACGATATTCGACTGAAGAAAAATGAACACGGACGATGACAGGCACGCTCTGTTCAGAAGTTTAAGGACGTTAAATCAGCTTCCGAGCCCGTGCCAGCTTTCAGTCATGGAAAACCAACTGAGACCAATAATGTGGAGCTGCTTCCAAGTGACAGCCATCAGTTACATTTCAAGTGATTATTGGTGCCAGCACTCACTACATTACAGCCTTCAGATTCTTTGAAGAATGAAGTTTTAGATGTTAAAAATATTTCTCTCATGGGGATCTTAACAATGTGACCGCTGAAAGGTCACGTAATTGGAAAGCACCAGCCACCCATGTTTGATTTTATAGCAACAGATTCCAGATAATGAAGTGAGAAAGAAGTGATTCTGTCTTTCTGCACAATGGATTTAGATTTCAACTCATAGTTTTAAAGTGATACTCTGGGATGGAACAAGTTGGGTCCTATCACAAGGTTTAGGGCAGAAATTACCCCTACAGCAGTGTTTTTGTGCAGCAGAAGCCCAGAGCGCTTGCACCAAACACCCCCTCCCTGCTCCTCTGCTGGTTTCCTCTGCACTCAGACGGGGCCATTTTTTACTTGACCAAAAAGACAAATAAACGGACTCCCACCGAAAAAAATCTGATATCGGTCTGCATTCATGCTTTATTTAGAACATTTTCAGTGCGTTAAGGGGGCTTCACACCGCCACGCAGCAACGCGCCACCTCCAGTCATTTTTAATGAGGGTTGGGCGGCAGACGGCAGGCGGTTTTGGCTGTGGCGGTAGGACCCAGAAGCGGTTGCCGCCCACGTGCACGCGCACAGATTTTCCCCTGCCACCCGGAGTCCAGCGTGTTGAACTTTCTGGCGGCAACCGCCTGGGAACAGTCAATCACATCGAAGGGTAAAGAAAACTCGGAAATAGCAGGCTTCGCGGGGCAAAACGAGCAATGGAGGAGCTAATACTTCTGGTATCTGAATATCCAGAGCTCTACAATAATAATTAAATCTTTCATATGCACATTATGCAGTAAACAGAAACTATAAGGTACTATTAGGGGGTACGTGTTTTTGAGTTTGCTGAATCACCTCTACGTCACTGCCGCCTGTTACCCCATGCTCATGCCGCGGCGGCAAGAGCCGCTTTGAAAAACGCTCTGCATTTCAGGGGCCTCTGCTGGCAGAGAAGCGGTTTTCAGGGCGGTTACTGCACGGTGGTGTGAAGGGCGCTTTACTTTCAAACAAAAACACAGCCAAATAAGGCTCTAGTTCTCGTCGTGTCTCTTCGTCCTGGCAGACTACCTGCGTTTGTTTACATCTGGCACGCCGCGCGTGCAGACTGATACACTAAGCAGCGAGCGCCTCATACCCAGCTGTGGCTCTGCAGTGGAGATAGCGCTGTTTTACGACATGAAAATGTTCTAAATAAAACATGAATGCAGACCGATACCAGATTTTTTCGGTGAGACCTTTTATTTGTGTTTTTGGTCAAGTAAAATATGGCCCCGTCTGAGTGCATAGGAAACCGGCTGACGAGCAGGGAGAGGGTGTTTGGTGCGAGCGCTCTGGGCTTCTGCTGCACAAAATCACTGCTGTAGGGGTAATTTCTGCCCTAAACCTTGTGATAGGACCCAACTTGTTCCATCCCAGAGTATTGCTTTAAAGTTTAGGACACAACTGGAGCTTTTTCAAGAGTCTGGCATTCAGAAAATATAGACTTGGTCTTTTTAGTCAGAGCCTAACAGACGGGGAAACCCCATTCACAGAGTTTTAACCACACTCAGCCTCACACACGTATCTTTTCTTACTTTTTACAGTTCCTCGAACAACATTTTTACTTTCCTCCACTTTTACTTCAATCACACGCTTGTTCTCTTCTCCCAACATGCACTCTGTTTTTCTGCAGCCTACTGTAGAAGGAATGTGTTACTCTACAAGCATAACAAGAGGTTACTGCAGGTCAGCATTCATGTACGAAACATCTGAGAACAAGAAACACTCAGTTCAGACTGTGTGTGTGCAGAGGAGGCTGGTTTCACATTTTGAGGAACTTAAACTGTTCACACGTCTGAGATCTTCATCTCTGCCCTCTCCGCACTTAACAAATCTAATAGTACTGCAGTGCATTGTGGGACAGAACACAGGTGACAGCCAACAAAAAGCACACTAGGGGGGTTGTGGCAGGTTGCTGTGGCAACAAAACATGTCATGGGGCTGAGTAAATATAGGCTAACCAGTAGGCGATGTGCAGAGTGAGAGACTCAACTCAGGAAAGGCCACCGAGGAAAAAAAGGAAAAGGAGACATTTGTAAAGATCTCAAAGCATCGCCGTCTTTTGATGTAGCAGGCCTCGCTGCACGGCGATGACAAAAGAGATGACCTAAGATGCACCTTTCTTTTCACGCCGAGGAAAAACATCATGAGACGAAGAGGAGCGAACAAAGCAGGAGGAGGAGGAAAAGGGATGTTGGAGCTAAAAACCAACTCCGTGAAGCCAGGACGGTGATATCACATCTGTTTTACGTCCTCCAGAGTGATGGAAATGTGGGCAAATACAAATAATTCATCAGCTTCTCTAAATAAACAGTGAAAAAGACCTCCTCTGAGCTCCAAGTGTTAAAAAGACTGCAGACTCCTCGTCATGCTTTAGCTCCAGCTCTGAGAGGGAAGTACTGGACTCATTTCGTACACAGGGTCAAGGGTTGCATCCTTTTCAACACATTCTGGGAAGAAAGCCAAGTAGAACAAGGAAAAGAGCAAACTGCAGCCTCACTACAGACAGGAGGCATTACGGCACAAAGTGGGCTGATGGACAGGAGCAGTTCAAGTTAGCGCACACCTAGCGGGGTGCTAAACACAAAACGACCAGACACAGAGTCTTAGTTTCCCCACTTGTCAGAAAAAGATCCAAGTCACGTCTGACTGATTTGTTTAGGGCTGCAAAGACGCATCAATAAAATCCATAAAAATCTTTTTTCCATAATCGATGCACTGTGCTGCGTCATTACTGTATTAGTTTCTCTTCAGTTTATTTGTCTTCTTCCTTTTTGTCGGATTATTTAGTGGTTGGCAACTAGCAGAAGGTGCATTTGCGCCACCTACTTGACTGGAGTGTAGATTTCCTGGGCTGCGTCACACATAAACAGATCAGCGTGTCAGAGGGGAAGCCGGGCCGGGAGGTGAGGGAAACAAGTAAACTCGCGAAAAATGGCAGAGCTGGAGAAGCCGTTCGTCCAAGAAATCCCAGAGTTTGGGAGAATTTCACCCTGAGTAAAAGCACACAGTGTTAATTGCAAGATTTGCAAAAATGACCTCGCATGGCACGGCAGTTCGACTGCAGTGATCCAGCTCTTAAGGCGCAAACATGATGGGCTCATCGATGATAAGCCTGGAGCTCAACAGCGGAGTGAGGAGCTACAAAAATCCCACATACACTCCTTTCATATGTTGTGAAATGCATGGTATGTCTTTAGTAGAGCCTGACCGATTAATCGGGCCGATTATGCCCGTCACCGATTAATCAACATCGGCCAAAATGTAGCCAATTATAAAAGTTTTTGCTCCACGGAGATTCTGTTGCTCCTGCTCCTGTGTGTCTGTGTGTTGGGCTGCACGCTGCCCAAATGCCCGCCCCCTCCGCCCACCTTTATCTAATGTAAGACTATAGAACGGCGTTTTAACGTTGTGTTAGTTGCTCATTGTGTGTTTACATTTTTTATTTTTTTTTTATACTTACTGTGTTTAAAGTTTGACTTATTTATTTAGGGTGTTTACAGTTTGACTTCTTTGTTTATTACTGTGTTTACAGCTTGTTCTTACTTATCATTGGTTTACACTACAGTGTTTATGTTGACAGTTTTATAATTAAAGTTCCTTGTTTTAATTTAATAGTGTTCTGTCTCTGTCTCGAATCATATGGGTATTATTATGATTTGTGATTATATACAGTATATATCCTGTGTATATCAATGAATTTATTATATTTATCAGCCGATATATCCAATAGTTGATATATCGGATATCAGTTTTTTTTTGCCCCCAGTATTGGTATCGGCATCGGCCCCAAAAATCCTGTATCGGTCAGGCTCTAGTCTTTAGGATTTGTTTTGTCTTTTTATTAAATCGTCACCCCATTTGAAAACCACAAGGAGTTCATTAAACTAATGTTAGCATTAGCATTAGCTGCTACAGATAGTAGTAGGGCAGAGGGGGTGAACTGTTTGACCTGCAGGTGAAAAGGTTGAGGACACATTTTTATTTATTTGCCTTTTTGGCCCAGTAACTTCTTAATCTAATGACATAATTATATATTTTCTGTTATTTTGACCATACTGTTGATTCTTTAAGTGACGATACATTCATGTCATTTTTTTGCTTTATAAATGTGGCATCTGGTCAGTTTAATTATGTTCAAATATGCTGTTTCTTTGTATATATAATTAAGCAAACAAAAGTTATCAACTAAAATAACAATCCATGTTTGGTTTGGCAAATATTACTATTATGCATTCTCATCCTTTTTTATTCCGATTCATCGATTAATCGTCAATATAACCGAGTACTCCAGTAGTTGCAGCCCTAGTTTTGTTTATTTTCCCATCAGACTTATTAAACCTAAACAGCCAAAACAACAACTGTAGCTGTTTTCTCTCTGGGGAGCATTGGGGGTTGTATGCAGCATCTTCTTCCCAAAACAACTCTGAACTCAACATAAGCAGAGACAAAAATTTTCGCCTAAACAGAGCCTGACCTTAGCTTCAAAAACTCACCCTAACATTAGCCAAATCTGAGAAGAGGAGGGCTACAATCAGAGGCACACATACACACACACGCTCTCATACTCATACACATGGCTCCTACCAGCCGGTCAGAAGTGTGCAAGGAATTTGGTGAAGGTCAAACTGAAAGGTGAGTTATCCTAAACTGGAGCGATGATGCAAGCTGTAAGAAATGTCAGATGAAAAGAGATGAAAGAAAACCAAAGAAAGGAGAAAATTCACCTGGACTGAGGAGACATTTGAACGGTTATAAACACAATGGAAACCTCTGAGACGTCGTTTGAATGTTTGCACATGTCTGGCTCTTGTATGTTTGTTATGTTCAACCTTGTTTTGTCAGTGATCTTTCTAACGTATGCACTGGTACTGTTTACATTGCTGTAACAGCCCTACTGAAAGTTGTAGCATGATCACAGAGGCAAACGCTTAAGAGGATCGAGGTGGTGACAGATGATGCATCCGGATGCAGAGTCCTATTTGGAGCCTGTTTGTTTCTGCATTTGTATGTAATATAATTTGCAGCACAGGCTGCTCAGAGGAAATAACAGTGCACACTGTTTAAGCTACGGAGAGCTCTATGAAAGATAAAACACCAGCGTGCACTCAGAGAGCAGGCTGTAAAACTCAAACAAGCTTCTAACAACTCGTTCAGAGTTGAACATTCAATTACCAGGAAGTAGGATAATGATTTTTGCGTGAATTAAAATGCGTGCATTGATTATCAAACAGCGCTTTGCCCTCAGAGTTCTTCAATAAAATACAAACTGGTGCCAAGCATTCCTTTACAGATCCTGAACGCAATCCACAACTTCACATTTCACCATCAGAGTGTCAGTCTGGGTTTGAAGCTTTAAACACATTTTTAAGTTACATGACAGCTGCGCTGATCAAATTACTCTGTATGTAAGAGGCATCACCAGGAGCTCTAATTCACCGTATCCACATGGCTGCCATTATCCCATGACGTCATACTCATTAGAGGAATCAAATACTGTCATCCAAAGCATCCATTATGCTGCCGTGTGGGTTTTTTGTTTCTTAGTTTAATGAAATGACTGCATAACGCTAACATGCTATTACAGAAACTCAAGAACTTACGAAAGGGGATGAAAAGTAAAGCATTTCACATCTGCTTTAAGATGTCACTCTTCCCATCCTCGACGACTCGATCATTACCAGAAACATTCAAAAGCAGCGCTCAGCTCCAATACATACGAAACACACTTTACTTCTTTAACCCGTGAGTGTTTTTACACGCTTTGATGATTGGTTAGATCTGAGGCCAGTCCTCTGGTTGAGGGGAAAACGTGGGCTCATTGGTCTCTCCCAGCCTGTGATCACACCTACAGCTGGTTTTTATCTAAAAAGCTTTTTGATGTATCTTCCTGTTTGACTCATTTAGTTTAACACAGATGAGTTTCAAGCTTGTAAACAAACATCACACCAACTCACACGTATCTAATTACTGGATTTTGACTCTAACTATAAGAGTGTGGGATGTATTTCTTATAGGGCTGAACAAGTGATCAAACTGAAACTGGTATCCCAATGTAATAGAATGCAAGTTTCTAATGGTAAAGGCTACAATTAAAAAAAAAAAAACAAGTGTCATGTAAACAAACCTGGAGGGAATATGCTGACTGTTGATATTCTGTTTTCTCTGGCAAAAATATTAAACACCTACAAGGTTTGAAGTTTAATCAAACAGTCAATATTCTACTGAGATTGTAATAGTTGAATAAAGATATGTCATTCATATCAGTTCATGCATCAATTCATCTTATTTCCAGTGCTGTCAGGCGGTTAAAAAATTAATCTAATTAATTACAGGATTTGTGATTAATTAGTTTAATTAATCACATTTTAATCTCATATCTGCTTGAGGTCCCCAAATACAAAATTTGATTTCTAGGATATTACCAAATTGTAGTGCATGACTAATCAGATGAATATACAAAGAAGAGAAGATTTGTAATTCCACATTTTTATCAACTGGCAAACGTGAAAATGTCTGTGTTCGCTGCCATTGACGTCTATAGAGGCAGGGTCTGGCGGAGCTCGTCAATCAAAATCCTGCTTGTAAACTACTGTGGCTGAGAGCGGTGTGCTCTTTGGATGAGAGCTCAGCATGGATATGAGGAGAAGATGTGAGATGAAAGAGGCATAGCGAGATGCTGCAAGTCAGAAAAGTTCAGGCAGCTCACGCTCCAACTGAGGATGTATCGCTGTAGTTCAGGGAGAAAGAGTGGCGTGATTGTGAGAAATGACCACGAAGATCGCAGAGAGGATCAAAGGATGAAGAGAGCCCTAGATGAACCCGATCAAAAAATAGTGTGTTTTGTCTGTTTTTTGGATCAAGAACAGGAAGAGAGACATAAAACAAGAGAGTCCACTCTTCTTAGGTAGCTTTGCTGTTTACATAGTCATAGAAAAAAATACTGTTTGGGTCTTCAGACATTGTTCAAGATGCGCTGAAAATGGCTGGCAGCCAATGAGTTAATGGCGTTAATTTTTATAATTGATCAATTTGTGGTGTGATCAATCAATCAAATTAACGCGTTAAAGTGACAGCCCTTCTTATTCCACGATAATATATAGGTCTGGCCTTCAGGAAATAAGTGTTTATATGTTGACAGTATCCTTTGTTGTGTTGGTCATATTATAGAACAGGGGTCACCAACGTAGTGCCCATGGGCACCTGGGCGCCCACAAGAACCACTTCAGGTGCCTGCAAGGCATGTCCAAAAACAGCACATTTCCTTCCAGACATGTTCCCTATGTTCCCTTAATAATAATAATTGTGGAATAATTCATAGACATGTGAGCAGTATCTTCCCATGGTATTACTTCTACTACTACTATTGTTGCTATTAAAAAGTGACCCGTGCAATTTTGTTCAGAAAGTCTGTATTAAATAAGTAGCCCTTCATCCGATCCCATTTCACTTGGGGTAGCCCTCAGTCTCAAAAAGGCAGGTGACCCCTGTTATAGAATGATGAATTGCTTGTGTTTAGTGAATAATGTAAAAGATCCCCTCACTCAAAAAAAAATCACATGCTGAATCGCATTGGTACCAAAAAATTCCCAATTAGACTATTTTTCAAAATCTTTCAGCCCTAATTTCCAAGAGTTCAATTTCTTTTCTCGCCATATGAAAATAATTTTTTATGTAAGCTTTCACTGAGAGGCATGTTACACAAAGCTTCCTAATGCATAACAAAGTGCTGAACATGCATCCTCTCACCCCAGTGAAACTGCGGACAGTATCTGAGGGTAAAACCCTGCGGTTGGTTCAGATTACATCCTCACCTCTTGCAAGCAGCACCACAGTTAGCTTAAAAAAAAACACCAAGACTTACATCTCACTCAGCCTCAACACAGATATCTGGGGCCCACCTGAGTTCTAGGGGCATTTTTCTCACCTGAAGAAATAAACCACTGTTAAAGAGTCAGAACCCACTGCTTTTACTGTGCATCATGTGACTAAATACATTAATGTAATTTGAACAGCAGCAGCAACGTGGACAGAGAAGTTTTGTCTACAAGGACAGTATGCAAAATCATGCAAAAGACGAGCACGCCACAGGGCACAGGAGCACAACAGACACTTGTCGCCAGTGTGCATTAATGTGAAGCATACTGTATGTGTCACAAGTGTCATTAAAATGCTTTCTAAATGCTTTCTAGTCAAGGATCACAAAGGGCCTCTCTCTTTGACACTCAGCCTATAGAGTGCAGCACTTAAGTGTCCTCGTATATTCTTCCTTGTGGAAACGTTCTCAATATCACATTATTCTTTCATAGCTCACCTTTGCTGTGCTCCCTGTAACTCACCCCAAACTTCTCAGATCACCAAAGCAGATAAGAGGCACTTTGTGAGCGGCTCACCAAATCTGTCTCTGCATGCGCAGGAGCGGTGTGTGTGGCCACGCAGCGGCTGCCACGCGCTTATTCATTCAAATTAAGCCTGGACAAAACAAAAGAGGTATGAACTTACAGCACAATGAAGGATATGTTAGCCTCCTTGCTGTAATGAAAAGACAGCTTCACCATCACATGTCCTGTCACTTCTTTCTAAATGTGATCACCAAAATATTAATGTCAGCAAAAGCAAAAAAATATTTTGCTCTTTAAGACCTGACTAACTAGATTAATTGGCTCACACTAGGTTTCCATCATTAACCACCTCAACCTCATTTACAGACACCCCAAAGGATTTCACTTCTACGAAAACAAAAGCACAGAGTACAACAGGTTAACCCAAAGGATCACAGGTGAGCTAAAGAATGTCACTTTTTACAGAAAAGGCGCAAAAAGGAAGAGATGCTTCGGACCTGGAGATATTTCACCTCAAGTGGAAAGCAACACACGGCGTCCTGTGGCTCTGAAAGACAATTCGGATCAAGTTGCAAACTCTGTTAGGTGCTATATATAGCTCACCAGGATATTGTAGATACACAAACAGTAAGAAGCGCCTGTGCACACATACACAGGGAAAGAGATGAGCTGTAGTATCTTCCTCTGTAAACAGGTTTAAGTGCAGCACTATCAAACAATATTCAACAGGCTGAACTAACAAGGAGGGGTAGTCATAACTGGAGTGAACTGAATCAAAACACATACACAGCCATAGAGGGGACATGGATTTTAAGACATAGAAGAAATGATGTGTGTGTAACACTTTTACAATCTGTATCATAATACTGAGCAGTAAAAATGTTATTGTAATAGTAGTACAGACTATTCTGGGAGGTCAACCTGTTATTTTTACTGCTATAGTTTCAATTTGTAAGGCACATCTAGCCACACAGGACGCCTCTCAGCAGACTCAGTTCACAGAATCATAGCGATACAGGAAATGCCTCTTCAGATAAAATATTTTGATATCACATGGAGATATTTTTGCACATTTACTGTGCTGTAGTATTAGTGCAGAGTCAGGTAGTGTTAGGCAGCAGCAGTATGAGCTGCATGTTGCTCTCCACATGCCCACGCTGAGTGTGTGATGAAGTGACAGGTATCAGTCTGTCACCTCCTGAACACGGTTTAGCTGCTTAGCACAAAACCATTCAAACGTCTGACAGATTAGCCTGCTGACGGGCTAATATCAGTAATTACACATCTGGATTGAAATGCTCGTATCCGTAAGCTGTGGTAGGAAAAACGTAGAGTTGAAAAAGCACCGCATTGATGTTGTAAGGAGAATTTAAGGACACATGCCCCTGGTGTGAACCCCAGCAGCACTCCTGAGTGGAAAGACAGCCCGGTCCACGGGCTAACTTAGCATGCTAATTCATGTCTCCGCTAGCTCCACTCTCCTGTAAACTGACGTAGCTCACATCTGCAAGCGACCCAATGCTAGCTAACGGGATTTGAACTTTGTTATTGGCTCGTAAGACTCCATAAAAAAGAGGAGAAACTTATGCGAGTGAAGACATGAAGAAGACAGCTGAGAAATACGCGGACAGCTAGCATGCTCAGGCAGTGTCAGTGTTTTGAAAAGCTGTGTACTGTACCTGGTGTCTGAGATCACAAGAGGCCGATGTCAGGACTGACGGCCAGCCGACATTCCCCGGAGTGGCCGCCGCCACCGTTTGCTCCCTCCGCCGTACCACTGCGCAAGATGGTCCCGATCCCGATGTTTGATAAAAAGAGGAGCTGGTGCAGTTTGACGGGGATTCGGATGGTGATTAGAAACACGGCGTGTCTAGGGTGAAGTTTCGGTTGAAATCAGAGGACGCGTCACCTTGCAGCGGTTCATGACTCCCACTATTCAAGATGTAGAAGGGCAGGACGTTGCATTTCTCTGCGAGTCCATATCACTCCCAGCCGCTGACAATAATTAGTGTGGCCACACGGGCATCCGTATGTCACTGTGCTGATATGTCAGACTGGACTTCTGCTGCCTCTGAGTCTCTTTTTACTCTCTGCATAATTATCTCAGATAAAAATGACAACATTTTGACATGATAACGCTGTCAACGCCCTCAGGATTTTTTTTTTCCTTAATGGACTTAAAATATAAATCTGAGTGCATCAATCAATCACTTTTACATCGAGTAGACAGATAAAATTATGATATGTTGCTTTAATTCAGCAAATCAATTTTCACACATAATCCTATTTGATAGTCACCCTGCAGGAGTAAGCTGCCTCCTTTCACATTTAAATTGAAGTAAATCAGAAATATTTCACAGAAGCTGACCAGTTAAGTTTTTTTTTTTTTTTTTTTTTAAGGAATGCATTATAAAGTTACTCAGAGGCATCCAGTTGTTGCACTGCTGCTCTTTCTCCAGTTGAATACTCCCTCTGGTGGTTGGGTAGCACAGGCTTGGCAACATACCCTCAAGTGAACTTTGCATACAGGCTTTTCTTGCAAATGTACAGACTATTTTTAATTTGGAATGTGAGTTCAAGCACTTGCATCTGAGAGCATGAGTATTTGAATGCACCCTCCAGCTGAGAAACACCTTCTGCTGGTTGTATCTGTATTCATGAGCTGTGTGTGCACAACTCAGGGGAACATGAGGCATTGTTCAGGAGGAGAGCACATGTCGTATGTTTTCCTTGTCCAGATGTTTTCACTGCTGCACAGATTTGCACCAGCAACAGTTGCTTCTTGAATCTCAAGGATGTAGGTCTGTGGACCACCCACAGTGTGGTTTTTCCTTTTTCTGCTTTTTTTGCTGAAAGTATGAAGAACTCTTATTTTTTTATGAGAAAAGCTCTTAAATATTAAGGAAGAACACATGCAGGGCAAGTCCTTAATCCCTGGGGCTGTGAGCTGCAGTGATTTATTCTGAGGGGGAGAGGAATTAAACACAAATGTGCAGTAAATATGTGACGGACTGGAGCTGTGAAATAATCAGAAACAACACAGGTGACTCGCTGCGTCTCACTAACCTGCAGACATGGAGCTGGTTCAGGCAAACATGTCAGGTTTGCAGCAGATAGAGCCGACATCAATCAGCCGGGGGAGCTCCATCACACCTGTTGGCACCAGACATTTTTAATCACCGAGTAATTAGATAGCTTGAGATTTTAATTATGCCATTTGGAAGAGGTGTGAACTCTACATTATTCTGTCGTGATATGCCAGATCAGAGAGAAGCTGGGGCTGAATTTTGAAAGCTTTTTTCCCTCTAATAACTTAATTAAAGAGTGAGAAATGTATACAGTAATTCAAGTGAGGCATCTTTTCTTAAAGTTATGACTGCTTCAAGTGTGGAGACACTAATTTGAAAACAAGAGTATAGTTTTAATGAAAGGAAAGAAGACTCTGGTAGACGTGTTTTTGATTTAGTAATTTCCTGCCAAATAGAGCAGCCTGGGGATATTGGAGAGCCCGCAGACAGAGTATACTGCATTTGTTATTATGATGAAAATGCAAAAAAGATGCTGTGAGTCTTATCCCGCCATTCCCCCCTTGAGATATATTTTATCCAAGTCCATTATTCTCTGCTGGTGTATGGCAAGCAGAGGAATGAGCTCAATTAGGTGAGGAAATGAGAGGAGAGAAGGGAATTAGGACCCCCAGTATTTGGAGAGAAGGAAAATGAAACATTGGAGGAAGGTCAAGAGAACATAAGAAGAGAGCAGTGGAGAATGAGAGAACAGCGAGAGGAGGGAGATGGAGAGGAGAGGAAAGGATGAGAAAGTGAAACTATGTTGTCATGGAAACTGGCATGGATCTGAAGAGCAAAACAAGAATGTAAATTGGTTTACCCTCAGGGAACGTGATGGCACTACGGGGAAGAAATGAGCTGGGAGATATTTTTAAGGGTGGACTTTCTCAAACATTTTGTGCATATAAGAAAAATCAAAGTGCGTTTAAAAACAAGGATGCTAATGAGAAATATAAGTCTTTAAATGTGGAGATGGAGACATCATCCTCGGCTCTTCAGGCTGAATATTTTCTTATAAATGACTAATTAAAAATGTTTCAGTGTGTGAGGTGCAGAGGTCAGTCTGAGTGGGTGAATTTCTAATGTGATAAACAACTTGTGGCTTGGATTCTGCTGCATGGGGACATTTGGTGAAAGAGAAGCATGTTGGCCCTCCTCATGCTTTTTAAGAACTTTACAGATGACTCAGTCCTCTAAGTTTGTTTTTTGTTGTTTTAAAGAGAAACATTTGGGAGACATCTGTGACCCACACACACTCTCCGACACACAGAAAAAGTTTCTTCTCCCTCATCATTATTTCCTCTCACCTGTCTGCTTTTTCACACTGCTAAAGCCTTTACTGGCACTCGACTCACAAACATTTGTCTTTCACTCGACCGCTTGAATCCCGTCATCAGATTTGATGCTAGACTTGGCCAGAGATGATAGGAATGTTGCCAAGAAACAGATGGTTTCCGTGGTGACAACCGCTACCGCTGCCATTGTGTGTAGTGATGCAGGAAGTCAAGTCCCTCACCTACGATACCTACCACCGCTTTGAGAGTGGAATCAGAGTACGACTGAGAACAGTGTGTGCTGAGCAGACAATGTGCTGGTGGCTTTAAGAGTGTGTTTATCAGTGTGTGTGTTCTCTACATCCTCAGGTTGTTTTCCTTAGACTTAAAGCTCCTGTGACAAGAGATTTTAACTGGTAAGGAAACAGATACTGGTGCCTGTGAATGAGCTAACAAAAATCATCCAACATCAGGCTTACAAGAATATATTTCTTTATTTCCTTATCGTCAGACAGGTGTTTAAAGTGTTATTACCTCAACCTGCTGCAGTCTCCCTCAGAAGTGTCATCATCCTGTCTGCTTTGACCAGAAGACCACACTCCTTCCTGTCTGTCAACTTCCCCAGGACCACATCCCAGATGTGAGGCTCTTTGTAAGCCCCCTCGTCCTGGTTCAGAGTCCTGTGGGCATGCGATGGCCTCCCTGATCCAACAGATGACCCCCGTTGACCCCTCTACAGTATGGTACTGATGCAGAAACCTCCTTCGAAATCTGGCAATGCTAGAAAACAACGGAGACTGCAAGCTCTGTGATTAGTCCACTAAACAACAATGTAATTCCCGCATTTATAATATATCAGGACTTAGTGTGACCCAATGGTAAATTGGCCATACATCCAAATCCTCTGATGTCTTCTTTCTCCTTTTCTTCTTTGCAATAATTTCTTTGCGATCATCTGTAACATTTATCAGGAAACTTAGAGAAACAGGTGGTCTGAATTGCATGGGAGTCATACTGCTTACAAGCGTTTAGATCCAGACCAGGGGTCTGCAACCTTTGCTTTTAAAAGAGCCATTGTGTCTCAGCTCACCTTGATTGAAGACACTCTGGAGCCAACAAAACTATCATTACATTATCACATTATTTTCAAAATAAAAACAAAAAAGTGTAAAAAAAAATTCTGTACATGGTTAAAATCTAGTAAACATTTATCAAAGCGAAAAGTTATTTTTGAATTTGTGAAACTATCCATGTGATGTCATGTTTTTTTTAAATAAATTTGTTAAAAAAAAAAAGTACAATTAAAAAAATAAAAAATAAAAAAGTGCAAAATAAAGAGTAAAGTTTACAAAATAAAAAGAAAAAAATGCAAAAATTGTAAAATAAAAAAATAAAAATAAAAATTGCACAATTAAAAAGATATTGCAAAAATTGTGAAATTTCATAAAACAAAAAATAGAAATAAAACTGCAAAAATTTGCAAAAAAAGTAAAATTTTGCTAGCATTGCAGAACATTTTCAAAAATTTTCAATTCTTTTAAATTTAAAAATCTGTTTAAATGTCAATTTTGAAAATTTCAAAAATTTGATTTTTTTTTTATAAAATCGCAAAAATTTCAGAAATTGTTGAAAGAACACTTGAATTTGATATTAATAATATCGGCCAACTCAGCATTTTTCATTGTTTGCTAATGTCTTGGCACACATCAAGCATCTCTATTAACCTGGCACAATGGCAACTAAATGAATCCACCCATATAGAATTAAAATCTAGATTTTCTTCCAGATCTGTCTTTTTGTAGTCTTACTTGAGATTAGGCATGGGAAGTTGGTGGGCTGTTGATGTTGTTTTTATTGATGCTTTTACTTCAATTGAAATAAATAAATAAATAAATAAATAAATTGATTAATTAATAAAGCTACAAGAAGCCACCGCAATGGAGTCAAAGAGCTGCATGAGGCTCCAGAGCCACAGGTTGAAGACCCCTGATCTAGACACACATATGCGCGAGTTGTAGTCAGTTTGTAGCAAAAATTTTCACTGCAAGAATGTGATGGCATTTACATTTGTAATGAAAAATTGTTGACGTGATAAGAGGTATAAAGTTGTCCACAGGGGGAGCCAAATTTGACTTTAGCCAAAAGTTCCTTACTGTGGCTTTGGACACATTTTCCTCATGGATGCATTTGCTCAGATTAATGTTTTACTGTATATTATCTTATTTTATCATACAATTCATGAAATAAAACTTATGAAACAGACATGAAGAGAGAATTAAGACTTGCATAAATTCAAGACTTCACAGATAATAGAGATGTTATTGAACTATATTGAAATAAAGCCACTGCATTTACATACTGTGCAGCTAATCAGATCAACAGCAAGCACACAAAAGGCAGCCATGATGAATCAGTGGATGACTCTGATAAACAGATCAGCCATGTGAAGGCTGTTCTGATTGTTCTGAAGTCTCCCTGTGATTGTGTGGGTTCGTGCTTTAGCTGAAAGAGCCGTAATTGAGGAAAAGAAGTCATTGATGCAGAGTCTCTCACAGGTGGTTTCCCAGATGGGCAAAGTCAGCTACAATCATGTGTTCCCTCCCGCCTTTACTTTAAAATCCTGCAGGTGTTTGATGGAGGACAGCCAGCAGACAAAGTGCTCAGAGTTAGACTGCGAAGCGTTTCATTGAAGAGGAATCTCAGCAGAATCACTGTGACATGTGAGAGCTGCCAGAGCAGAGACAGGAGGAGCATCTTTCACTCAGACTGGAAACGCTCTCCTCAGATCTGGGGATTTAGACGCATTTAATCAACTCAGCTGTGTACACAAGGATTTATTGTTGATTACCAGGCGGAGACAAGCATCTGGGTCCTTGGGGAAGTCAATCCGATCTCCATAGTCTTGTTTGTGTTGTGATCAACGTTGTTGGCACACATTAATACCCATGCGGCCAATTTTCTGCAGGACGTTGGCCAGTGGGTTTTCTTGGCTTGGGTTCATGTAGGAAGACAGTTTAGGTAATATTTAGACGTTTTATTGCGCAGACGGCAGAGCGGTGATTAAATCAGTGAAATATAAACAGATAAAATTCTTTTATGGGACTCTTTTACAAAGAGTTTGCATCATAAAAGCAACAGGGTCAGGCAGAGAAAGCTTTTTTTTTCTGTGAAAATGAAGATTTTTTTGCAGAAATCTTCACCTGCTGTGCAAACCTAGAGAGTATCATGAGCAGTTTGGCACAGGGTTAGGATGAGAGAAGCTTGGCCTTTGACAGGCAGCAGCATCTAATTCAAATCAGACAAAATAAGTTTGATTTAAAGAATGAATGAATTTGTTTTTCAAAGAAATGTCCTTCAAAGCTTTCATGTTGCGTATCAGAGCTACCAGTAGATGGCAGTAGAGTTTCTCTGATGAGTTTTGTCATGGAGCAATTACCCTCCCTCCTCCAGCAGCCTAGCAGAGTACAATCACAGAGCTTCAGGAGAATAAAAAGAAGAGGTGAAGTCCAAAAGTCTCCAGATGTTTCAGGTTTGAGATAAATGTCACTTGGCTGCCATGTTGGCACAGAAATCCTGGTCCAGCGTAAAAATATTTAGTCTTTGTTCGGTTCAGAGATGAATTCTCCTTTCAGAATGAACACAGCTCGTCTACAAAGATGAAAAATGTCTGATAAACTCAGAGTTTGTTGTTCCACTGAAAACAAAAGATGTGTCAAATAAGGTATCTGAATTTACAGCCAGTTGTGAGTGTGTGTGTTTACATTTGTGAGCGTAATGGGGGACGCAGAGCAGGCCCCGCTGCTGCAGTTTAATGGGGCCACATGAGGTGAGGTCCCGCACTATTTGTGAATCGAAGCCTGACCCTAAAGGAGGTTATGGGGACTGGAGGTGTTGCTGTGACCCTCAGTAAAGCTCTGAGCGCCTGCTCCACCCGCTCTGGAGTGTGTGGACGTACACATGGCAGCGTCTCCCTTTGAAACAGCTCGAGCTCTGAGCAGTCTGGATCCTATTAAACCCTTTTGTCTTCCTCCCTTTCTCCCCTCCTAGCTGCGCTGTCTGTTTTTACTTTGTGTTATTCATATTCGCTCCGTTACGACCCTCCTCCCCTCCATCTAAAGCATCCCACAATGCATTTCGCTCAGACTGCTTGGCAGATGTTTTCACGGTGCTGAAGCAAACAGACTCAGAAATATCACAAACCTGGACGTTGAACATAAAGCTGGGAAACAATCCACCAAATTGAAGCATAAACATGTTGACACAAGTTTTCTTTTATTCTGTAAAACTGCGCACTGAGCTGTAAAAGAGACAACCAGCGTTTTCTATTGATCCTGACAGAAATCCTTTCCCCAACCCACATGACAGAGCAGCTGGCTGAGCGCGGCCTCATCTGGATCTGCCATCAGTCGCTTGTTAAATGCAGAGTGCGAGCGGGGAGGGAACATGGCAGCATGCGGTCCCAGCCAATCCATAACCAGACACTAGAGCTGTGTGCACAAAGCTGCAGGTCACAGAGCAGTTTGTTTAGTGAGTGTGTGTGTGTGTGTGTGTGTGTGTGTGTGTGTGTGTGTGTGTGTGGGTGGGTGTATGCTGGAGCAGACCACGATATAGAATCTGTATCCCCCCCTCCTGCTCTCTCTGACTTTGAATCCTGTCTATGTAATTGATCCCAGACTGGACATTTGAGTTGCCAGCAGCGATTCATATCGTTTTTATCTTTTAGACAAGCCCTCTACTGCTTCCAGATGGGGAAGGCACTCCAGGGTTCAAGTTTGTTTTTTGAAAAAAAATGTAATGCTTTAATGTCTCTACCTTACAAAAAAACACGCTGCATGACGAGAAAACTGCAGGAGAGTGACTCGGCCTGTCGCAGATTTGCGACCCTCTGTGAAATTCATAGGCCGTGTGCACGGTCTGTTGTTGTATACGTGGCGCCTGAAGGGACATAGAGTTTTTATTTGTGGCTTTCAAGCGTGTTTTGCAGATAATCATCTTTTGATGCATCAAATAAAAAAGTAAGATGGAAAAAAAAACGCCCAGTGAGATTTAACTTAAGTCATTCTCTGCTTATAATACTCCAAGGGTCCAGGTAATGAGAGGAGGAACAAAAGAAACAGTTACTTGAACAACTTTACAGTCACCTCTCCCACCCAAAGAGCTCTCGTGACCTCGTCCACATAAAGCTCCTTAGAATGAGCAAGTATCCATTTAAGAAGCTTGTAAAGGAGCTGAAGGGAACAGTAAGAGCAGAGAATGAGTCTCCTGCTGGAGGTGGCTTTTACCTCTTAACGGGGAAACATCTGTCAAATGTTACACTGAGGGGTTCGAGATTGTAAGAGGCTGTACGGACGAGTCAGGAGTACATATTGATGTCGAGGTGTCAGTAAAGTTCGTTTTATGTGTATAAAGAACTTTTTACAATGCAAACATGGGTTATTATTATTACAGACAGTCACTTTGAATCACATTGTTGAGTTAAAGTCCATGACACTAAAAGTTAGTCAGAAATAACCCTACGAGCAATATAATAATACCATACAGTCATGGGCTGTTTTCCAAAGCCAAGGTACCTTGCCTTGCCTTGGTCTGATGTGGGCGTAGGGTGGGCGTGGGCAGGCATCCTCATCATCAGTCGCTGCCCAAGTGCTGTTCCAATGTTCATGTCCTCCGGAGGCATATGTCCTCCGTTTGGTTAGCATGTGGCTAATTGACCAAGGATACACATGTGTATCCTTCGCTGCCTTGCCATGGCTATAAATACCCAACATGCAACGTGTGAATCTATGAAAAAGGGAAAAAAATGGAAGGAAAAGACGCACCAGCGGAGGCGCGTGGTAAATTCCAAATTAAATGTAAGTAACAAAATATACCTCTGAAAATAACAACTTATGCCATGTCCAACACTTAACTCTTTTGTGTGTCAATCACGTAACTATAATTACTGACAAGCTGCACCTGCAGAGTGTCAATGATGTGACAATAAAAAAGCAGAAAGTGTAGAAAAGTGGCAAGCTAAGACAATATTTGTAGCCGTCTGAGCTCCTCCCAAAATGTGCCTTTGTAGGCTGTTCCATTAGCATCTCCTTTTGAGCAGAGGCAGGACACTTGCCTTGGATTGGAAGGAAGTGGCTTCGGAGGCACTGCCTTCCAAGGCAAGATACCTGGACTTTGGGAAACAGCCATTGTTTGTGCATCAAATGTTAAAGATGCTGTGAGGAGGATCTGTTTTAGTTGCACTCCCTTGCCACCTTGTGGCCCGGAGTCTCCGCACACTGTGGTAAATTACTTTTAGTAAGGGGTGTGTTTGTTTTGGGATTGAATAGAGATAGTAACGAAACAATTTTTCTTTGTTCATAGACTGTAAAAAAAAATATGGACGCCCGCTTGCTCGGCTCGAAGTGAGGTCTCCACAAAACCTGCTCCCCCTGGTGGCTGGCTGCAGTATAGGTTAAAAAATCCGGCTTTCCAGCCATTCCAGATGGGCTTTAGTCAAATTTGAAAAATAATACTCCTTGTAAAAATGTTTCTCACGTCTGATTGTTGTGGTGATTTGAAGATATTATTTGGCTGTCTTGTAATCAAGTCCTCTTTTTTTTCAGAAGTTTCGTTTTCATTATTTCATTTCATTATACAAGGTTAAAAACGAGGCTTTACGTAACGTTTAACAATGATTGACAGCTGCCGTTCTCGTGTATTTTTTTCAGGGAGAGTAAAATATGTTGGGAGGTAGAGTCAAGAAGTGATTAGACTCTCGAAAGAAAAGAAAAAAATGTTTTTTGTCACCCAGCTCCACTTAGATTCTCCCAGAATCCCTCATCGTCTCTACTGCACAGACTCTGGCTGCACAACTGCTACAAAGGCTGTGCCTGTGACAGGGGTATTTTGGCTTCATAACTGTACAATGATAAATGGCGGAGTCATGCTGTCAACTCTATATACAATCTATGGAAACAATGTGCCGAGGTAAGGTATTTATCAGTACAGTTATGTAGCACTATAGTTTGAAACGTGACATCAAGCTAACTTTGTAGTAGCCAGCTATATGTAGCGCTATCAGCAGTACAATCAACAGCTCCAATGTATGTGTCTGCTAATGTGACAACAAGTAAACATTGTTAGTTTGTAAGTAGTTTAGTAGCTGTTTATATTTAGCGCAGCTGACAGCACGGTGCTCCAAGAGATGTCTAACTTGGGAGGAAAAGATATAGCGATTCAAAATAACCTGTAACCAGTAATATTGGTGCTGATAATCTCATTTTAAAGTGTGGATTACTATCAGGCATATTGAAGAGAGACTTTTGCAAGATCACTTAGAAACTCCTCACTGCCTCTTTAATAAGCCACAGTAAAATATTGGAGAATATGTAACTGTTTTTGTCAGGAACATGTTGAGAAACCCTGCTGACCAAGTCCATAGAGTCAGCACTTTATGAGGAGAGTTTGAGGCTTTGAAGATTATTCTCAGAATTTTGGAGGAGTGAGCTGGTGTCAGGGCTGTTCTTATAAATCTGAGGGAAACAAAAGCTCAAAGAATCCAATACTGGATTGATTTAAAAAGTTGAACATTGGACACTTCTCACCCTCATCCTAGCTCCTGCAGTTAGGTGCTAAATCCCAAATCCTTGGTCAGTGGTGTGTGGATGAGTATTTACGTGTTAAGTATCGGTCCATTTACCAACAATCCCTACATGACACAGGAGAAGCCTCACACAAAAGTATTTAGAAATGATCTTTGTTGGTTTTGTTTCCTGAGCTGTATTTCTCTGAGCTGACAGTGTACAGACTCTGACAACTGTGCAGTGGACAGAGACAGTTGTATTACAGTTGTATCTACAGAAGCTTCACCTCCTTTTACTATTTATAGCTGGACAAACTGGACAGATGCTTCAAAGAAGTCAAATCTTTCAGTGTCTTCAAAAATCGAGACCAGCATATTTGACAAATATAGGGAGTAAAAGATAATCCAAGCCTTTTTTTTTTTCATTTCATTTTATTTCATTTTATTTTATATTGTTTTATTATTTTATTTTATTTTATTTTATTATTTTATTTTACTTAATTTATTTTATGTATTTTATAATTGTATTCAGTTTATTTTATTATTATTATTATTATTATTATTATTATTATTATTATTATTATTATTATTATTATTATTATTAGTTTTATTTATTTCATTTTGTATTATTACAATTGTTGTTGTTTTTTCTTTTATGTTTTTTCTTTGGTTTGGGGAAGTTTCGTTTTTATGTTTGTTGATCATTTTACTTTTATCAGAGTGATAAGTATTTTTTGTTTTGTTGATCAAACAACAAGATTTTTCTTCTTTCTCCTTGTTTTTACTCAACTGAGATTTTTATTCTTATAATTTTTATGACAATATGAATGAAATAAAGGTCAAATATCTAACTAACGGCTTTTTATATTTCTTTTACTTTTACCCCTTGTTTTTAGTTTTTGTTGTTGTTGTTGTTGTTGCTATTTTGGGGTTTTTTATGCATTCAATGCAACAGGAGAGGACAGTAGCTAGAGTAGGAAACAGGGCAAGATTGAGGTGTGACATACAGGAAACAGGTCATAGGCTGCATTCAAAGCTGGGGCACAAGCATAAACCTCATGGAGGTTGGCCATCTGCGCTCCAGCCTTTACTACCTTTCATATTTCTACTTCTACTCATTCTTAAACTTCTGCTTATTCTACTTTTTCAACTACGACTTTGTCTATTTTTACTTTTTCTCCATTTTTTCTATCATTGCACATCTTCCATGTTTTCAGCTTTGTTTCACTACTTTTAACAGTATCTTCAGTTTAAGCCTAAGAAACTCAGTTTCTCTAGTTGTCTCTGAGCTTCCCTTGGTGTGAGTGCGAGTGTGTGGTGGTCCTGTGACAGACTGTTGACATGGTGAAAGTTGAAACTGATCTCATGTATCTCATATCTCTTCATGGATGGATTTTAATCACTTCAGTGGGATAAACACAGAGTGGGATCCTCTGATAAACTTCTTCCTCTTTCTGTGATCTCTCATGTCAGAGTGCCAGGCAGCATCGTCATGTTCACACCCCAGCTCACACAAATTAGTGGTGCGCTCGTAAATTACGCGCAGGATGTATATTTTTCCAGGAGACGAAGGAGTTAAACCATGTTTGACAACTCTATTACAGCAGTGAAAACAAAACAGTAATTTTCCATCATGTTCTGAAGCCGTTTCGAAGCTAATTTTCGGTTTTAGGGAAATGTCTCAACATTTAAATTGTCAACATGCCACAGCGTTGGCTTCTGTTGAGAGAGTCTGATAATTTACTGTCGTACATCTGGTGATAAATTGGATAATAATGCAAAGTGTTCCAGCATAAACACTCTGAACATGAGAACAGGGGTCACGGTGACAGTGAAATATGTCGTCTGACACTAAAGAGGAGAGATGATGTCAGGATCTGCCCAGAGCAATTTAAACATCTGTGTTTGTGCACGTTAAGCTCATTTATACGTTTCAAGCTTAATCCAACAGATAATGGAGTTTGAAAGCGTGCAGTGATTTTACAAACTTTGTTTTGTAAACTTCAAACTTTATCAATGAGTTCAACTCATCACAGAGCAGAGTCAACGTGGTCTGCAAAGGCTTCAGCTCCACTTACTGGATGACAGGGTGCAAACAAATATATCTGCGTTATTGTTTTGGCACATCAAGACAAAATAGAAGAAAGTTTTGTCTAAAATGACAAAACTTACTAAAACACTGTTTGTCAAACCAGCTCATTAAACATTCATGAAGTCAAACCACTGTGTCAGCCTCGCTCTGCTCCTCCTGTGATGATTTCCCCCTGAAATGAATAAAACCACAGAGAGCACTTCCAAAGACGCCCAAAGCGCTGGATTATTTCTTGTTCCTCTTGTCCTCAGCTGCCATGAGAGGCTGAGGAAAACAAAGAGGCCAATGACAGACCACCTGCTCAGAGAGGATTGTGGGTACAAGCTACTGTGCACTAAACAGCTGAGGCAGGAGCAGCGAGTGGAGGTCCCGAGGGGAGGACGGGATGTGGGCTGGTCCAGATGAGGCGGCTGAGTGGAAATGGTCTGCAGAGGTCGTGACTGTTTGTGGCAGATCTGCTCCCCAGATCCTGATGGACAGTGGTCAAGTCTGCGCTCAGTACATAAATACTGCACGCTACATTAGCTGCCAAAGCCTTTCCATATGTTGTTTGCAGAAGGCCTCTATGACTCTTAAACCCCAATCCCCATCTGGTTCTTTCCAGGTCAGTTCGTCCAGGACTTCACACACGTTCCCTGACATGGACCTGCTTTCTGCTTCAGCAGAGGGGAGAATGCCATGTCCTCTGTACTGCTGCGGTTTACATACCCAACCTAGCATGCCGCAAGCTCCACTCACACCAGCACGCTGTGAAAAATGAACACAGTCAGATCCAGTGTTAAAACTGTGTTTCTGACACCATTCAGACTTTGGAAATTTAGCTCAGACTGACAGCTCCTGTTCGATCTGCTTTGAGTTCTCCTCTTACAGCAGTGTCTCTCTGTGTGTGTAAACATCTTGAAACACAGCAGAATCAGCAGATTGTTCACTGCATTCTCAAGAGAATCACACTCCAATCAACTTTTCCATTCAAAGTTTCCTATTCTTGTCAAGAAAAATGAGTGTCAACACTAACTTTATGCAGACGTGTCAAGAAAATAGAAAATTTTGGTATCTGACTGTAGTTGTTATTTCTTAGCTGACTTTTTACATCTACTTTTTACATTTTCAGACAAATATCTACATTTTCTACTCCCTACATTTAAAAAATAACCTTGTTACTCCAATTTTATTTTTGTTTTTGTTTTTATGCCAGCATGACATGACAAAAAAAAAAAAAAAAAAAAAAAAAACAGAAACAAACACCTACTAAATATGGTGGCTCTAATGTGAAAAAAAATTCATTACTTTTACTTTTATAGTTGAAGTAGTTTTGAAACCAGTACTTTTACACTTTTACTTGAATAAAAAACTAAAGTTGATACTTCAACTTCTACAAAAGTCTGTTTAAACCCTACTATCTACTCTTCTACTTGAGTAATGGATGTGAATACTTTTGACATCTCTGACTTTGTAAGATTATGAATCTGATACCATGGATTTTTTTCAACTGATTATTTACTACATTCAGAGACTGAGGCACCAGGCTACAAGCATTAACAAATTTGTTACAGAGACAAGAAGGGGCATTTACGGGGGTTGAACCAGCCTCAGGTGGTCATTGGTGGAACTTGAGTTTTTGGCGCTTTAGCAATTGGTTTTCTGCACCAAGTTTTGAAACTTCATCTGGCAATGATTCTGTAAAGTCCAAGAAAAAAATTCTAACGAAAATATCAGTTGAGATCACAATGCATCACATCATATCAAATTTTATCGTACCATACCAAACCGGATCAAATCCTACAGTGACACAGCATAACCTAATGTAGCGCATCATGTATCGTATTGTACTGTATCTTCATGTATTGTATCATATCAAATAATTTCATCTCATATCATAATGTATCAGATCATATCATATATATCATATACATAGCAACGTAATGTACTTTATTATATCACACTATGTCTCAACATGAGGCATTAGCTGCGTTTCCACCAAGCAGTCCGGGTCGGTTCAGGACGGTTTGGGACAGTAAAGTCTCATCCCGTTTGCGTTTCCACAGCAAACTGTGCCCTCTCGTGGTGGGCGGTGTGTAAGCCGGATGCAGAAAGCCGCAGCTGGTAAACAATAGCGCGACGCCGTAGCAGCTTACCCCGCTAATAAATCCAACAAAGAAGAAAACGTGACACAGTAAACAAAGAGCACGGATGGAAGACATGTAGCATTTCGTCCTCTCTGTGATTTTCATGTAACTCTCTGTTACAAAGTGCAATCACGCTTCGTTTCAGAGAAGTCTGTGAGCCGCCAGGAGAAATGCAGCCGCTGTCAGGGTAAGTGACGATTCTTTTGACCAATCAACCGTCTGCAGTGTGTTGCTCCACCTCCCGAGAGCAGATCGGTTCAGTCTGGCACCCAAACGAAAGGGTCCCAAAAAAGTGAGACGGCTCGTCTCGTTTTTTGGGATCCGTCCCGGGATGAGTCAGTGGAAACGCCGCTAAAAGCGCACCGTACCGTACCGAGATGAACCGACCCAGACTGCTTGGTGGAAACGCGGCTATTGTTCCTTATTTCATGGTACGACATACACATACGGTGTGCAGTAGGGACTATGAGAGACTCTGAGTGGAGCCAGGCAACGAAAATGAGCTGTTTTTCTTTTGAAAGTCTAATCTCTTCTCGATTGTCCCTCCTGGTGTATCTTGGTACTCCTGAAAAAACTATCCAAGAATGGCAGCTGCCAATCATCGTTAAACATGACGTAAAGCCCAGTTTTTAACATATAATAACTAATGAAATGAACAAAATTAAGTATGTGACCACAATGTAGGCAAGTAACAAGAGACATTTCTATGAGGGGTATTTACTTTTAAAAGTTTGACCACAGCCCATCTGAAATGAATGGGGAGACAGAGTTTTTGTCTTTTACTGCAGCTAGCCACAAGGGGGAGCAGTTTTTATGGTGATATCAGTAAGAATTGAGTAAGATGATGTCCATTTTTTTTTTTTTTACAGTATATGTTTACATCATACTCTGTTACATTGTACTGTATGTAAAAGTATTGTATCATATTGTATTGCATCATACCATACCTAACTAACCTGTAGCAGCATCCTATCGTACTGTGACATACCTTAACACAAAGTCACATCTTGTATCATATCACCATGTCATGTATCTCCATGTATTGTATCGTCACATACAGTATTGTTTCACATCAGAGTATCACATTTTATTGTCACTTCTTGACTCTACCTCCCGACATATTTTACAATCCCCAAGAAAATACACGTGAACAGCAGCTGTCAATCATCGTTAAACGTTACGTAAAGCCTCATTTTTAACCTTGTTTAACTAATGAAAACGAAACTTTTCAGAAAAAAGAGGGCTTGAATACAAGTCAGCCAAATGATATCTTCGAATCACCACAGCAACCGGAAGTTAGAAACATTTCTACAAGGAGTATCAATTTTTCAAAGTTTGACCACAGCCCATCTGGAATGACTGGAAAGCCTGATTTTTTAACCTATACTGCAACCAGCCACCAGGGGGAGCAGTTTTAGTGGAGACCTCACTTGGCGCCGAGCAAGCAGACGTCCATTTTTTTTTACAGTTTATGACCATCATATTGTATCATATTCTACTGCAACACAACTTGATTTAAAGTTTTGTAACACGCATCATGTTATCTCCTATTATCACAATACGTGTTGTATCTTATTGTATTTTATGGTACCTGGTACCAAGTTCCCTTAAATTTCTCAAACTGACTCTTATCTTGTCAAACTCTCTGTTTTTTCCTCAAATGTCAGCGAATCACATGAACCCTGACTTTCTCTGCATCTAATTCTTATCTCAGTTTGCCTGTATGTTCAAATTTAAAGTACTACTTCTGCTTTATCTTCTTCCAAGTGCAGTAGACGTAAATGTGCATAATTTACAGCAGGCCTTGACCGCATAGCTCAGCAGCACTTTATCACGGTAACCGTTCTGAGTTTGATACTTTTAACACACAGATACATCTTCTTTTATTTGGTTGTTTGCTGTAACTGCATGATTAATGTCCCATGTCGTCTCGTATGTTGGATTTCAGGTTTTTCCTTCTACTGTAAATCAACTGTCCCCAGGAGAGGATAAAGATTTGTAACTAAGAGTTTAAAGCTGCGGGAGGGGGAGGGGGAACTTTAATTATTTTGTCATGCACAACAAAAACTGAAGCAAAGTATCAGAGAGAAAACAATTTGTGCATGGCCGCAGAGGTTTTCTGTAAATCAGTGTTTTTTGTGCCTGTGGACTCCAGGGGCTCGGTCGGGGAGTGAGGCCCCTTCCTGCTGCTCTTGTCCCAAGGCCAGTCAGCTGTGGCTGTGCTCTGCTCTGTGATTCAGGTAGGGGCCCATCAGGGAGCCCCGTGCAGAGGCCAGCATGGCGAGGTCTGAGGCTGCGAGATGAGTGAGCCAGGAGGGAAATGGAGGTCACGGAGGAGGGCCTCTGTGCTTTACGAGCTCAGCCTTGCTTACCTCCGCTCTGCCTGCCCGGCAGATAAATGATGATAGAGCAGAAAAATACGGTAGGCTGGCTAATATATGTTAGCCTGTCTACCAGAATAGTACAACGGCCTCGCTCCACCTCCTCAATGTGTGGTCTCTGAAACAACTGTCAAGTGAAGAAAAAGCAGGAGGAGGAGGAGGCGGAGAAAACCTCCCAGCTGCAGCCAGCTTGAGAAGTATGAGACTCAGGTCTGAGGACGAAGGGGCACAGAGGACCACTGCTGTTACAAATAAAAGTGTAAGGCCACAAGGCCGCTTCCTGGACAAAACGCAGAGGAAGACATAAAGACAGTGGCTGCACGGCGCTGTGGAAATAAAGGAAAAGAAAAGAGAATCAGACTCTCATTAGATGATAAGTGGAAACACACATCCTCACTGTAAGCCAACACAGACTATTTTTCTCATCCAGGGCCTGAATCATCTGCTGTTAAGCTTTAGTAACACATTCCAGTACAGGTGGTCCGCTGAAATGAGAGGCTGCTTTGCTTTCAACAATGCCAGTGGTAATGACTGATCTAATCATAGGGCACGCTCACGAAACCCACCTGTTTTGCCAGCTTTGCTTTTACATAAAGAGAATTGTTGCCAAGTGCTCGCAGTCAGGGCGGGTGGCACATGGTGGGGTGGCAGTAATGTGTTACACAGATCCCCATATAGCCCCAGCTATCTGGGTCTGATTCTGTTCTCTCATCGGCTGCCAAGAAGAAAAAAGTCTGCAGCTCGGCCCGGGCCGGATCCGCTCGATGGGGCACTGCACCTGAAAGCTTTTACAGAGTCCAGATAAGATGCAACCTCCCCTTTGTCGCCAAATCCCTCTGCAAAGAGCAGTGTCCAAAACATTTTGTTTTTCATCAGCTCACTTTTTCCAGTCGCTTAATTCTCTTCCTCCTAATTTTTTATTTAAAAAAAAAAAAGCTGAAGCGGCCAGGCAGCAAATCAGGCAGGCAGCCAGCAGATGTGGCAGGCGTGCAGAGCGCAGAGAGGATGTGCTTCACCAGCAAAGAATTCGGTCAGTCCCGTACTCCAACAGAACGGGACTTACTGGTCCCATTAATGACAAATGGCGCTCCTCCTCTCCTTTGTCACAGCCCGGACATTAAAGCCGGCTCTGGTGCAGCAGCAGCAGCAGCTGCAGGATGGTGATGTCATGGCGGGTTCAGCGGCCCAGCGGAACAGATACGGGCTTAAAACTGAACAGTGTACAAAATAAATGCATTATAAGAGGATAATGATTTTTCTTATCAAAGGCCTCATAACGTGGAGGAACTTTTCTGAATACTGGATGCAAAAAGAGTTTCTAGAAAGTCTATCTGCTGAAGTCAAGCCTTCAAACCTTGTTTCCACCAAGCGGTCTGGTATGGATCAGTAAAGTTTGGTACGGGTTGGATCGGTAAAGCCTGATCGTGTTTTAGTTTCCACAACCAACCTTGCCCTCCTTGGTAGGCTGTGTATAGGCTGGATGCTACAGTGGCCAGTAGGTGTTGGGCGATTTGCAAAAGCCACAGCGCAACAAAAGAGCAGCCACAACGAAAATGAAGAGGGCTGTTATTCTAATGGACACAGAAAGTTGTGAAAGTAAGTGAATGATTGTTTTCTTTTTTACCTTTAGCTATGATAAATATATAGCTTTAATTACCTACCTCGTTGCTAGGCGCTGCTCAAGTAGCTGCCTGTTGCAGCAGCTCTCTCGTCTTTGTCCGTTTGTTGTCATTTTTTTGTCTCTTTTTCGTCATCTTTGTATTTGGAGTGGATCATCACTTTGTATGGTTCATTGTCGGTCACGGACACCAAACTTTTTGTGGCTTCGGCGATATTTTTTACTACTTTTCTCCTGTGTCTGTCTGGAGATCCTACATGTAACCATGGCTGCATTGTTTACATGCGAAATTAGCTGTTAGCAGCCTGTAGCATGTCAATGCTAACTAGTGTAGGGCTTGATGATTTCCCTCGAGCTGAGGAGGAGGAGGTGAGGACGACGTGCTGGTTCACGGATGTGAGCTGGGAGGTGACGACGTGGACCTGTCCTTCCATCCATCGTTGTTGGGAACGTGGGATCTAGCCCCGGGGGATGGATGAGCTAGCTGTGCTAACCCAGCGGCATCGTGCTGTTCACGGACGTGGCTGACGGAGCTGACATCGGACGCCGGCGCCACATTGGAGGAGCTTCACCTGCTGTGGGCAGACAGGATCCAGGAGACAGAGACTGAACAGACTGCTGGGGAGGCTCAGTCCTGGACCCTGTGGAGGTGGAGACTGGCTGGGCTGGAGAGTGGTGGACGAGTGGTGGACAGGATGTCATCATCTAATTTCTTATGGACCTTTTTGCACTTTCTATACTCTTTCTTACTTTTGTTTTCTTAAATGCTGCGGTGACTCCTGAATTTCCCCTTGGGGATAAATAAAGTATTTTCTATTCTATTCTATTCTAATGCTAATGTTATTGATTCATAAAGCTAAATATAAGATGACGTAATTTTCTAGGGAGAAAGTCCAATGAAGGATTTTACAATATACAGCAAAAAAGAAAATGATTTACTTACTTTTGCAACTTTTCTGTGGCCGTTTGGATCACTAACCTTATTAACTTCTGTTGTGTTTTCACTTTTTGCATTCGTGTTGTGGCTTTTGCAAATTGTCCAACACCCACCGGCCACCACAGGATGCCAATAGTCACATCAGCTCAGTAATGACGGCATTACAGCATGACACAGAGTACCCAGCTAATAAATCCAACGAAGAAGAAAAATGCAACACAGTAAACAAAGAGCAACTGTTTGGTGACACCATTTTCCAAACACAAAAATATAGTTATCTTCTGAAGTTGACTGAAGATTTCAGTATAGCAGGGTTATGTGTTCTTTTTTACCACTGTCACATGGTAAGTGACGACCAATCAACAGACTGCAGAGTTTCTAGCTCCAGATTGGTACACCTCAACAGAAGGAGACCAAAAGGTGGTACGGTACGGGTCAGTAACCTGAGGACCGTTTTGAATGGCCAGTGTGACCACAACTGTGCCGTGCTTGAGCACGATTCACTTCTCTGCTATGGCACGCTTCAGAGAGGTGGGCTTCAACACGGTTTACTTCATGCACGAGCACGAGCACAAGCACGCGGACAATGTGTGTGAGATCAGTGGCATACTGAGACAAAATGAACTGAACCACTTTGTGTAAATGGAGCTTTAGCTACATGCTAACAGTGCAGGTTGTTCCCTTAGTTTTAATGGCAAACAAAAGTTAGTTTAAGAATGCGATCGTACTATTTTAGTCAAATGATTCTTTGGTTCATGAGACTTTTTACAAGATTTCTTATAAACTTTGGCGCCACAATGGTAAAACCTTAAATCTTATCAAGTGTTTTTGTCTTATTTTAAGTTGAAAACGCCTTTTAATAATCATATGAGTCACATTCACCTGACCATTCCAAGCTAAAAAAAAATCAGCCAATGAAACGAGACAAAAAGTTACTTGTAATAAGACATTATTGTAGTTTTACTTTGTCAGATTTTTTTTAACTTCTTACAAGCAATTCAGACCTTATTTTTGTCTTTAAATGAATTGAAACAAGACACTTTTTTGGTTTGCATGCTGCAGTCCAAATCAGAGGGGTTCAAACATCTCGATCTCTGCAGGATGAAACAGTTATATTTTGTCAACTCCTCAGAAAGTTGTTATAATTCTTTTTATCTGTGCAGGGAAAAAGTAATGCAGCAGACCTTTTTACAGCCAAACAGGTGTGAAGCACTCTTCTCCTTAGCTGTCCTTCTTCTCTGGCGCTTGCCTTTGTTGTTCCAAACCTTTTTTTTGTCCCCAGGTCGAGTCTTTCCTCGGTAATGTACTCTCTGGCAGTTGGATCAATAACATCATCATGAAAAGTGTTTACTAGCTTGTCGGCGTGTCTTGGAGACATTTTTGAACTTCATCTGCCAGTCCACTCTGCCCTCAGAAACCATGTTGTTTTATATTGTGTTTTTATTACATCTGTCTGCCTTCCAGCAGCTTCTAAATATAGCCTTCCTCCTCCCCTCCCTCCCTCCCCCCTTCAAAAAGCTGAACACTAAGTCCTTACTAATTAGAGCCTTCTCTTCAGTCTGGGGCTGCCTGCAGTCAGAGCAGCTTTATGGGCAGCTCGGCTCAGCTTCAGCCTCTTCTGCTGCTGCAGCTCGCAGGCCCAAACATCAGGCGAGCTGTGGGAAACAGAGTTTTTACTGGCAGCCACTAATGATGCTCACTGTTTTTCTCCTCCTAAACCGAGTCTGAGCAGAGACTTTTCTTCATGACAACAGAGAAACTTGCAGGAGTGGCCTGCTTCAAGGAGCATTTACAGTGGGGGAAATAAGTATTGAACGCGTCAACTTTTTTCTCATCACATTTATTTCCAAAGATGCAATTCAAACAGCACTTCTACCAGACATTGGTATTAACTCAAATAATCCACACATGAAAAGAAATCACAGCGTTCAGGTCCATGGTGAACCCTTTTCTTTAGTTCTTTCCACAAATGTTCAGTTGGATTGAAGTCAGGTGATTGACTAGGCCATTCTAACAGATTGATTTTCTTTTGTTGAAACCATTTGAGAGTCAACTTTGCCGTGTGCTTTGGATCGTTGTCCTGCTGGAAGGTCCAGCCACGTCTCATCTTCATCATCCTGGTGGATGGCAGCAGATTCATATCAAGAATTTCCCCATACATGGCTCCATTCATTGCTCCGTCAATTAAATGAAGTTTGCCAACACCATGAGATGAGAAACAACCCCATGCCATGATGCTTCCACCTCCAAACTTCACTGTTGGTGTAGTGTTTTTTGGCTGATGAGCAGTGCCATTTCTCCTCCAAACATGGTATGTAGTATGACAGCCCAAAAGTTCAGTTTTGGTCTCATCTGACCAGACAACATTCTCCCAGTATTCTACAGGCTTGTCAAGATTTTGTTTAGCAAACTTTAAACCAGCTTCAACATGCCTTTTCTTGAGGAATGGAGTCTTGCGGGCTGAGCGTCCATAGAGGCCATGGCAGTGGAGTGTATTGCTTATTGTTTTCTCTGTAACAATCATACCTGCTGCCTCCAAGTCTTTCTGGATCACTTTCAGGGTGGTCCTTGGCTCGTTGAGTACTCTTTCTGACTCCCTGGTCAGAAATCTTGCAAGGAGCTCCTGTGCGTGGCCTGTTGATGGTAAGGTGGTGCTTCTTCTACTTGTGAATAATGGCCCCAACGGTGCTGACTGGAATATTCAGGTGCTTTGATATAAGTCTGTAACCAGTTCCATTCTGATGCTGAGCAACAATCAGGTTGTGAATGTCCTCAGAGAGCTTTTTGCCTTTACCCATCATGAGGTGTGCGGTATTTAACTGCTTGGTGAAAAAACAACCTTTTTTATTGGACCATCAATTTGCTCTAGCCCAGCTGATGTTGGTTTGCACTAATTGAAAGTTCAAGTAATAATTACTGACAGATTTCAGGTGGTATGGTGCATTTTTTTGCCAAAGTATACAGCCTTTCTATGGTGTGTTCAATACTTTTTTCCTGTGTTATCGTACTTAATTCCACATAATCATTATTTATGGACTTGAAAGTTGTGATTTCTTTTCATGTTTAGATTATTTGAGTTAATACCAATGTCTGGTAGAAGTTTAGTTTGAATTGCAGCTTTGGAAATACATGTAATGAGAAAAAAGTTGACATGTTCAATACTTATTTTCCCCAACTGTAAGGGTTTTTAGCGTTACAGTTGGGAGAGGCAACACAATGCTTTCCAGTGATTCATCAGAGAAGCGGTTATGAACAGACGACATGAATCAGCTGTGATTTCATTCTGACTGAGGGTAAATAACAACCGGCAGGTGTTTGTGTGGTTTTCATTTCACACTGGGAGTAATGGAATTTCTAAAGAGACCATCTCCATCGAGGTGGTTCAATAATATATGAAGCGCGATGGCATCATCTCGACACCCTACACCTTTCGCTCTGAGGTCTGCCCATTAGCTGGGTCATGAGCGGAGAGCTAGAGACAGGCAGAGCGGAGTGGCGCGACACTGGGAAGGCGTTGATGAATAATTTAAAGTGAATCCAGTGTAGTTTGAAAGTCTTCTCGCTGTCAGTCCTGCAGGCGCGCTCAGTCACTCCGAGTGTGAAGACCCGCATGGACAGGAGAGGAGACAAACCTTTAAAAACCTCCCAAGTTTGGACCATGATTTCTCATTTCTGCTTCCTCCTCTGCTGGCTGACGCTTCCTCTGCAAGGTAAAGGCCGTGCTTTTACAGATACTCTAAGAAGAAGGCATGTCAAGGCGAGTTTCTTTATCACAAGCTGCTGTCTTTATTATATCAAATTGCTAAGCGCAGCCAGAGGCAGGGCTATAAAAAGTGATCCATCAAACAGGCCGAGGGCAGATAAATAGTGTGTTAATTATGTGTTGTTCTTCCCAGAGCTGATGCAGACCATTCCCAACAAGCTGTGAGGTCTTGTAAAAGTATTCAGAAGACACTGACTAATAAACATCTGTCAATACTGAGCGCGTAGAGGCTGTTTGTCGAAAACAACACAAGGTTTTTCTTCCCCCGCGGTAACTCTAACTGACTCCTGATGTCTCGTATTTCAGGTCTGGAGATACTCGATCCTGAGGAAGTGGAGTACATCAGCTACAACGCAACAGTGTCAGTGGGAGGCTCAGTCAGCCTGGACTGTGGTTCGGCTGAGCCCACCATCTTCATCTGGGGCTTCACCAAACCAGGGACTGAGACTAACGTAGCTCTGGCCTGTAACCACGGACAAGTCCCGAAGCTACGGGCTCAGTTCAGCAGCCTGGGTCGTGTCCAGGTTTCTGTAAACACATCAGCGTTGGTCATTGAGGAGGTGCAGAAGGAGGCGGAGGGGATGTACACCTGCCAGGCTCTGTATGATACAGGCGACGGGGCCAGGATCACGTTCTACTCCACTCGACTGGATGTGGAGGATGACTGAAGTTGAATATAAGAAAGCTGTTAGCTGTTCTACCTTAGCTGTCCTGAGTGAAGCCAGAACTTTTAGAGCTCCCTCTGGTGGCTGGCTGCAGTACAGGTCATAAAGTCCATTCCTTCCATTACAACACTGCTTTCTGTCAAAGCAGTTACTTCCCAATCTTGCTGATCATTTTCATCCGTTATTTGAAGTTTAAACGTGATTGAGTCGAGGAGGAACAGAAAGAAGACGTAAAGAACACTGACATAACTTCACCAGCCTGACAGATCTCTGATGTTTCTTTATCTTTGGGTAAAATGTGTGAGATGGTTTGCAGGAGTTGTGTAACACTCCTGTGCATGCCTTGGCTCCACCAGCGTAATATGTCAGTGCCCTTCAGAGCGGTATTTTGGCTTCACTTCTCCCAGTGGGAGGAGATGGAGGAGCGCTGTCAGTTTTAATAAACACAGAATGGTTATGATATGAAGTCATGAAAATAGTTTTTCTGTTATTTTCTCCAAGATTTGAGATTTTTCTTGGGAGATTTTAGTCACCACAACAGGTGAGGAAATGTAGATTTAAAGGAGCAGGATGAAGTATTTTGTTGTTGTGAGTTTGCAAACTTACTCCTGCTGTTTTAAAACGTAGGTAAAAACACACTAGCAGTACTGCTACTGATCCAGGAAAATTTCTCAGTATGCAACAACCAGCCCACCTGACATACTGTTTCCCACAATGCACGGTACTAACGCTGTTTGTCAATGCCGGTGGAAGGTTTTGGTGAATTACTGCCATCTACTGGAATGAGTCAGCATTCCAACTACAATACAACAACACTAGACGGTCCAAGATAGAAGTATAATAATGCGGAAAAAAAACAAGTAAATGTTGTTTCTTCTAGTTAAAAAAGAGGTGTTTACTTCTACTAAGTCACCAAAGCCCATATTAACTACTAATTCATTTTTAAACCATATGTGGATTTTATAGAAGTGTTTTTTCCATCAGCTGTAAAAATAAAAATCCCCTCCAGATTTATTTTTAGTAGACAATATAAATCAAATATGATTATAGATGATTGTGGAAGGTTTTAAAGATGGAGGTGTTCATTTTCTTACATTTCCAATTTGCCCTTTTTGACCCAAACAAGATGGCACTGATCAGAACTTGTAGATTCTGCTACTTTGATTTTGTAACTTTTCCTTTTTGTGATTCTATAACTTAAATCTCTGTCAAATAACTTGAAGCACTTTGTCGCACTAAATAAGGTTTTCCCTTCTGTCTAAATCAGGGGTCTGCAACCTTTACTTTCACAAGAGCCATTTTGCCTCAACTCACCCTGATTAAAGACATTCTAGTGCCACAGAATCTACTTTATCCTCACAATAAAAACTATTAACCGTATAAAATTCTATACATAGTTAAAATCTAGTGAATAATTATCAAAATGACAAGTTATTTTCGATTTTATAAAATTGTACATGTGAAGTCTTGTTCTTTTATTTTTGATAAATTTCCAAAAAAAAAAAAAATCAAAATTGTGAAACTAAAAATTTGAAAAAATAAAAAATAGACCATTTGCAAAAGTTACAAAAATATTTAAAAAAAAAAAAAAAAATTAACTTAGCTAAAATTGCTGAAAATTGCACAGATTTGCAATTACTTTTTGAAATTTTAAAGGTTTGCAAAACTTATTGATTAGCAAAAAAAGAATAAAATTTGAGTTTTGGTAACATATATTCATAATATTGCTCAACTCACCATTTTTTATTGTTTGCAAATGTCCTACCACACATCAAGCATGTATATTAAATTGGGTAAATGAATCCATCCTCACAGAATTAAAATCTGTATTCTCTTTCAGATCTGTCTTGTAAATTTTGTTTTCTTACTTACTAATGGTTAGCCACAGGTGCATGGAAAGTTGGTGGGCTGTTGATGTTGTAGGAGGTGAAGTAGAGCGGTGGCAGGCTTTATTGACAGATATGATGCAGATTTAGTTCAACAAAATGTTAACGCAAGATTAGATATGATGTCATATCTAAAAATTATTTACTTCAATAATTTTTTAAATCAAAGGTACAAGGAGCCACTGCAAATGAGTCAAAGAGCCGCAGGTTACAGACCCTTGGTCTAAATTCTTCCTTGTGTTGTACGTTGCTTTGAACAAAAGCCTCTCCAAAATGAAAATGTAGAATTGTGATTCAAGCACTAAAATGTGTCTCTATAGAGTCCTGGTTCCTCTCTGTACTAAGTGTCCCAGATGCTGTTTTTGTTGCTTATTTCTCCTTCGATGATCAATTACAAGTAAGATTCCCCTCACCTCTTTTGTTTTGTTCCTAAAGCAGAAATCTGAAAGCTTGTCACTGAAAACCTGTGAGTAATTGGAAACATTAGGCCTGAGTGTGGGAATATTCTGTGTCAGCGTGGAGAGCAGGCTCTTTAGCACCAGACTGGACCGTTAGACACACTGAAACACTTTGATCAGTCAAAGACTGAGCTATTGTCTCCTGCCATCTTTGTAGCCATATAAACTTACAGAGCGTGACACCGTGTGGACCTGAGGTTGTGGTTTCGGTTTCAAATACTTCACCGGTTTTTGTGTTGTGTTGATTATTAAAACCATCTGGAGCACGAGTTCATTAGCCCGGGCTATTTCTTGTTTGTTTTTCTTGAAGTAAATATTGTTCATTACTGTTTCTGCTTATCCCTAATGGCCACCTGCTGTGTTGTTTGTCTTTGTTTGAGTGTGGGCTCATTATTTAAACGGGGTGTTTTGTCACTTTCAGCGGAGTGAGAACGCACCGACAACCAGCTCCAGGCTGAGTTTCCATTCTCGATGGTTTCTCGGGAACATTTCGTCTGCTTTGAAGTGACAGACACCTTGACAGAGAATGTGCACACAAACCAAATGTTCTCTTTAACAATTCATGCAGTGGAAGAAAACAGAAAGCTTATTAAGTGTTTTTGTTTTATTTCCAAAAGAAAATGCCTTTTTAAACTTTTCATGAGCCACATTCACTTGACCAGTCCGGAAAAATGTCTTGTTTCGACTTATTGTAAGAGGCAAATGAGGTCCATTGGCAGATTTTTTTACTTGTTGCAAGCAATTTAGACCTCTTTTTTTTCTCTAAAAGGGCTGTGAGGAGTTGGAAAGGGATCTTGAAAAAGTCTCCCTTCTAGATGTATGCCTGATCATAATTCACTCTTTAAAATTAGATTATCAGTGCCAATATTGCTTGTCAAAAATTATTTTGAATTGCTACTGCTTAGCTTCCTGATCGGGTCAGCCAGGGCCAGTTTGATTTCCGGCGGGTCAAAGTCTCTGTGTTTTTCTCTGTTGAAAACAATTTCTGTGACTAATTATGTAGTGATGGTGGACACTGGAGCCTAACTGTCAGACAGAAAAAGGACAAAGGAGCAGAAGAAAGATAAACAGGAGAGTGATACAGCCCAAGCTAAAGGCAAATTAGCCCTTAGCTTGGGCTGTATCACTCTATAACACAGGGGCTGAACTGTTTATGATAATGTCCATCCCAACCCACAGTCAGCAGTTATTCTGCAGTGGTCTGTTCAAACTTGAGAGTCTATCAATAAAATGAAGAGTGAGGTTACGTTAGCTCTGCTTGGTAGATGACTGGCAGGACATAGCTAACCAGGATTTACTAACATTACACATAACAGACATGTCTTAGAGCACTGGGCTGCCAACTGTGCTAAATACACTGCAAAAAATGAAGTCTCATCAAGTGTTTTTGTCTTATTTTAAGTAAAAACTGTCTTATCATACTTGATATGAGCCACATTCAACTATCAGTCCAGCAAAGCGTCTTGTTTCAATTTATTTAACCCTTTCAGGCTCAAATTAAGTTTTTGAACCAGCAAAAATCAGATATTTGGGGGGAAATATCATTTGGGGTAGTTATACACAATTCTGACTTTTTTTTGAGAGAGACCTTCACATGCAATAAAGCTACCCCTAGGATAAAACCCAGAGCAGATAAAATCTACATGAATCTACAAGTCTACCTACATGAAATTGATGCCTTGAAAATCTGTTTTGGTGAAACCAAGGAGGCAGCCATGTTGGAAGTGACACAGCTCTGCCAATTGGTGGGATAGTGGGAAACTATTTGTTGCTAATGCACAACTAAGTTCTGCAGTGGTACTTCTGAGAAAAAGGCTCATAAAATGTGGATGTGGAGTAATTAGCTAGCTATTAGCTGTTGCAAATCTGCAACGTTTGCCTTGAGAGGGTTTAAGACAAAAATGAGGTCTTGATTGCTTGTAAAAAAAAAATCTGCCAATGGGACAAGAGAAATTTTTAGTACAAGTTACTTTTCTCTTGTTTCAGTGGCAGATTTTTTTTACTTGTTACAAGCAATTCAGATCTTATTCTTGTCTTCAAATAACTTGAAACAAGACATTTTTCAGAACTAGTCAGGTAAATGTGGCTCATATTGAGTCTAAAAAGACATTTTCTACTGACAATAAGACAAAAACACTTGATATGATTTCAGTTGTGTTTTTTTTTTTTTTTGCAGTGTATAGACGGCTACTAAACTAAATTGACTGTGTTTACTTGTCACGTTAGCCTACAGATAGGTTGGAGCAAAGTGCTGCCGATAGCACTACATATAGCCAGCTGCTTCAACATTTGCTTGATGTCACATTTCACACCATAGCGCTACGTAACTGCACTGATAAGTCCCTTATCTTGAAGTGTTGTATCCAGTGAAAAGTCATCTTGAACAAAGAAAATTTGTTTTCGATCCAATCTCCAACACCCGCCTCGCTAAAAGTAACTTACAACAGTGTGGGAGACTCCAGGCCACAAGGTGGCGAGGCAGTATAATTAAAACAGATCCTCCTCATAGCATCTTTAAATAACTTAACACAAGACATTTTTCTGAACTAACCAGTTGAATGTGACTCATATCAAATATAACAAGACTTTTTTTACTGAAAATAAGACAAAAACACTTGTTAAGGTTTCAGTTTTTTGCAGTGCATAGAACAAAAATGAACACTTCACTGGTTTGTTTTCTGAAAGTGTGGCTCTGACTTTCCTCTGACTCATGTAGAGAGCATTGTTTTTCTCCTGAAAGTCAGCTCTTGTCAACAGGTTGGACTTTGTTTTGCTCATTATTGATCCAGAGCACGACGATCAGACGTACTCTGCTTAGTCTGGTGACAGAAAAAAAAACACGAAGCAGCTGTGAGTAAAATGAGCCAATGCTGGTTTTGTCCAACTGGTACAAATATTGTGGCTGGATGTTGTGTGTGACATCCTCATGCACCAAGAAGCAGATAAAGTGTCCGAACATAAGGATTATTATTATCTCATCCCACGTGAGCTGGTCTTCTTGAAGACCCAGAGGAATGTCGTTGGAGTTCATCCAACCACAACATGCTTCACTTGTGGTTTGTGACATCTCAAGGATGAAACCGCCAGGGGCTGAATCAAGCGAGTTAACACACACTGCCCGATTCATAAGAATTGCATTCATTCAGAGCGTGCTGGAGAGGAGACAGAGGAAGAATGGTGGGCGGAGGGGAGAGGGACCGGCGTTAACAGGTCGGCTCTGCAGCAAGGGGGCAGAAATTCCAGGGCGGACAATGAGCTTTCTTGTTCCCATGGGCTCCTTAATGAAGGGGTGTAGCTGCGTGGGTAGAGGGTGCAGGGCAGGGCCGAGGCAGAGTGCCGACTGATAGACGTGGGAGATGGAGAAGCAGCTCATTTAGAGACAACCCTGCCCTTATCTTCTCCTCATCAGCTCAGCCTGCATCTGTCAGCATCCCCTCTCCCTCCTCTGGCCATTTCTCTTTCGTTTCCAGCTTCATTTCCTTCCCATTGTTTGCTCCTTTTTGCAGAGAGGGGACTTTAATGGACTCTAAGATCAGCTTCTGCTTAGAAATAAAACAAAAGACTCGAGAAACTGAGAAAGCTCCAAGGTTCACTTTTTGTTCTGCAGCTGAAGCAAAACTCTAAGGCCTAAAATCTGCAGCAGGCAGCTCCTGGGAAAAGTGAAGCTAAGTGAACTGAACGAAGGCTGCCAGTCTCAATCCACGCTAAAAATACCAGCCGGAAGAGGCAGAGCCACGCCTGAGCAGCAGGCGAGCAAATCCGGGTGCCAGGAATATCCCGAGTAGCATCAGTGGGAGGAGAGATGCCAGGCGAGCCGGGGCCTGAGGACTGGCAGCCGGCTCTGGCACAAACACGAGCAGACAGGCACCGAGCATAGAAAGCCTGCACCACAGTCATCCTCAGTGAAGCACAGCCAGCCCTGTCATCTGCCCGCCTGCAATCCCATCAACTCCAATCAGCCAGCGTAGCACAGAGATTATTTTAAAACCTACTGAAGGCTCTGAAAAAGGCTTTAGCTGAAACCTGAGGACTGTATCTCACTGCTTTTATGAATGAGTTATCTGCTGCTTCCTCACACATCAGGAGCATCTCTCTCTCTCTCTCTCTCTCTCTCACACACACACACACACACGGCTCACTTCCACTTCCACTTGTGCCACAGTGAAGTCCAATTTGTCCTCAGCCCAGCTGGCCGTTCAGCTCACGGTTCCCAGAAATCCTGGATGGTAATGTCATTAAACAGAGACAGATGGCCGTTTTAACAACTCTCACAGTTTGTGTAACTTTAAGAGTTAGTTCACCCAAATTACAGAATAAAGTTCGCCTCCTAACGTCCCGTGAAGCAGAATCTGCAGATGGATTCAGGTGCATGTGTTGAACGTTTGGTTTCAGAGAAGTGAACTCTGAGTTCTCCCTAGACTTCCATGTCCACTACTTTCAACACATTTTTTGTGGATAAAACTGAAACTATTTTTTTACAGAAGAGGATTAGGGCCACTGAAAAAAACACTTTTATACTACGATTGTTTATGAGAAAAAAAGTCTGAATTCTTAGATAAAAGTCAGGGTTCTGACTTTTTTCTCAAAATACTGAGATTAAAGTCAAAATTCTTAGATATGTATCAAGTTCTAAATATAAAGCCAGAATTTTGAGCTAAAAGTCAGAAATCTCACATTTTTTTCTCAGAAATTCTGATTCTAATCTCAAAATTTGACTTTTGTCTAAGAAAATAGTAATTACAAAGAAATTCTGGAGGTTGGTTTCTTTAGCGTCCCTCAACCTTTTTCTCAGAATTCTGACTCTAATCTTAAAATTTAATGTGTTTCTAAGTGGCAGAAGTGTTAGTTATCACAAAAAATCAGGAGTTTGTTCCCTAATCCTCTTCCATCAAATTTTTGATTTTTCACCAGATAAATGTTTTTGAATTCAGAATACTGATATTGATGTTAGAATCCTGAGTTCTGAGAAACAAAAGCCAGAATTCTGAGATGTGGAAAAAAAAAGAGATTTATGTCAAAATTTCTGAGACTGAAGTCACAATTCTGACTTTTTCTCAGTATTCTCACTTTTTTTCCTCAGAATTCTGACTCTAATCCCCAAATTTGACTTTTTTCTTAAAAAAGTGGCAATAACAAAAATATCTGGAGTTTGGTTTTTTTGTTCAGTCCCTAATCCTCTTGTGTTAAATCTTTGATTCTTCATCTGATAAATGTTTTTAATGTCAGAACTCTGAATTCTGTGGAAAAGCCATAATTCTGAGATAAGGAAAAAAAAAACTGTGATTTAAGTCAGAATTCTGATATTAAACTCAAAATTCCAAGATTAAAGACAGAAAAAAAGTCAGAAGTCTGAGACACAAACAAAAAAAAAGGCTGAACTCTTTGTCAGATAATGAATTAAAAGCAGAATTCTAAGATTTAGGCCAAAATCCTCAGAATTCTGACTCCAATCTTATTATTTTGACTTTTTCTAAGAAAAAGCAGTAATGGCAAAAAAATCTATTGGTTTTTTATTTCAGTGTCCCGTAATCCTCTTCCTTAAATTTTCTTATTTTTCATTTGAGAAATGATTTCAAAGTCATTATCTGATATTAAAATCCAAATTATGAATTCTGTCAAAAAACGCCAGATTTCGAAGATAAGGGGAAAAAAACTGAGATTTAAGTCAAAATTTCTGAGATTCAAGTCACAATTCAAAGATTAATGTCAGAAAAAAAGCCAGAAGTCTGAGATAAAGAAAAGTCTGAGATCTTTGTCAGATAATAGATTAAAAGTTAGAATTTTGACTTATTCTCAGTTCTCATCTGCTGTAATCTTACGATTTTAACTTTTTTCTAAGAAAAAACAGTAAAAACAAAAAAATCTCGAGGTTGTTTTTTCAGTGTTCCTAATCCTCTTCCGTAATTTTTTTGATTTTTCATCTGATAAACAATTTTAAAGTCAGAATTCTTCGATTGAAATCAGAAATCTGAATTCTGAGAAAACATTTAGAATTCTGAGATAAAGAAAAAGTTGAAAAAAGTCAGAATTCTGAGTTACAAGTCAGATTTCTCACATTTTTTCTCAGAGTGCTGACTTTCATGTCAAAATTTTGACATTTTTCTAAAAACATATATTAATATCAAAAAAAAAGGTGGTTGTTTTTTTCTTTCATTGGCCCTCATCCTGTTATCTCTTTTTTTTTATCTGATAAAGTTTTTAAAGTCAGAATTCTGAGATCATATTCAGAACTCTGAGGAAAACAACCAGAATTCTGAAATCAAGAAAAAAAGTCAGAATTCCAAGACTGAAGTCAGAATCCTGAGATTTAAGTCATAATTCTCACTTTTTTGTCAGAATTTTGACTTTAATTTCAGAATTCTAACTCTAATCTCAAAATTTGACTTTTTTTCTCAGAAAAAAATTGCAAACAAAAAAATGAGGAGGTTGTCCTTTTCAGTGGCCCTGATTTCATTCTGTTAAATCTTGGATTTTTCATCTGATAAAGGAATGACCCTCTAATGGAGCATTTGCTGCAATCTGACTCAAATGATTTTACCCCTGCTTTAAATTTGTCCATTGAATCAGAGTTTTAAGCATTAAACAAACTTTTTATGTGGGTCAAACCAAGGTTAGAAAGCCTGATGAAGTCCTTACATGAAGAAAACTGTGTTTTAACGTAACTTCTCCTCTCGTCTAACAGATTGGGGCCACTGGGTCAGCGGAGCTCCCAAAGCAACCGTGCGTTTTACTAAAGCGATGAGCTATCAAGTATTCAGTGAAGCAAAGAGCAGCAGCCTTAATCTGAACAGAGAAGGGAGTGTTCACCCCGTTCAGGGGTCACTGCAGTGGAACAGCCCATCGCAGACCGCATCAAAGACCTGCCAGAAATATCGATGGGTTTGGACCCGCGCCGGGAAATTCACTGTGGCAATCACTCACAGGGCGCCGCGCTCAAAGAAGGGAGGAAGGACATCCAAAATAGTTTGTTGTTTACTCTTCCATATCTTCTCTTTATATTATTACAAAACTTTACACGGACAATTGCTAATCTCCACACTGGTGTGGAGCACAGAGGGACAAAACAACCAAAAATAAAAAGTTTTTCTCATCCAAAAGGCATAAATAATATAAAAGACAAACTTTTTCCTTTAAAACAGATACATTCATATGAAATAATATTTTACTACTACAAAAAATAAATAAGTCATCTAAAGAGTTTTTGATCTTTCTGAGAGTCTTTCCTCCAGGGTTCAGTCTCTGAGCACTCTGAGTGTCTCTCCGTCTGGCTTTGCTCTCGTTTCTCCTCAGTCCGTCCACGCTTTGTGTCCGTGTCACCGTAACATGCAGTGTCCATATCTCCACGCCGTGTCTCGCCAGGTCTCTGCTCCCCTCCACGCTGCAGGAGGGAGTGTGTGCGTTGGTGTGTGGGCTGCGCTCAGACCTCCTGTGGGCCGGGCTGGATCAGCTCCCCGGCCAGGCTGCTGCTGGAGATCCACCCAGGCTTTTCGTCACAGTCCAAGTCTGGCAGGCCCAGACTCTCCCAGCACACCACAGGCCCCTCTGTGTCCACGCACTCCAGCTCCTCCTCAGCTAAACACACACACACACGGAAAGAGAGAGAGGAGACTCTGGTTTATGCTTCGTATTAAAGAGGACAGGAACAGATTGTGGAGAGGCCCACAGTGTAATTTGTGGTGATGCTGCATAGTTTGTCTGAATACAACACGATGATTGGTAATGATACAAAAACTTACAAACATGAAGAAGAACTGACAGAGCTGGATTTCACAACAGTGTTTAACCGTGAGGGGTGAAAATGTTTTCACTTACTGCTCAGGACTTTGATTTTTAAGCTCTTATGTCCTAAAACAACAACAAACGATGTTTTAAACCAGCTAACATGGTCCTAAAATGTTAGATTTAAAATATCACCGCGACATTAATGACTCTAAAAGCCAGACTTCGTGTACCCTAACTGTAGAGCGGGAACCATATTTCCTTCAATCACTCTGGACTTTTTCATCCTTGAAGCTAGGCTAAGCTAAGCTTCCTCTAGAGCTACATATCTTAAGGCTACAAAAAGCAATCAGAGGGATGAAACTTCTAGATTCAAAGACTAATTTCTGCCCTTATTTGAGTTGAAATGTACTAACCGTGAATAATACTGTCACTATTTCTTGTGTCTCTTTGTGTTCATGTGTAGTTGCACTCCTCTTTCAAATCCTTAAACAGATATCAGTAGCCACCTTGGCCTTCTTAACGCTTACCGTGGGAACGTGACGCGCGAAAATCAGACGCACGAGAAAAGGCGTGAGGCTTTTACGCTTCCTTAACACCCCGTGTGGCGTTCGTTGGCGTCCATTCCCAAACTGCAGGGGGCGGTGTATCACAAACATACGTCTACCAGAATACTAAACCAGAGTCGAAGAAGTTTGCCTTTGTTTACAACACATTAACATTTCTGTCCTGGAGATTTTTCCAGGTTTTTTTCAACTGATTCCTCTTTTCTGCTGAGAGTGGCCGCAATTTCACGCCATGAATTATTTACCACTCGGTTATCACAGCGCACTTTGACCAGTGGGAGATCATGTTTTTCTGCCATCTTGTCCACACATCTCCATCTGGCAGGTAAGAAATTTTCAAGTGTGCACGGCACAGAAATTCTCCGCAGGAAAAGGACCACGTAAGGGGGCGTAGGTGCAAAAATGACATCATTTGTTCGCACGAGGCTGCGCGGAACCTAGCAGATGCATCAAGCATAAATCAGCCTTGTTAAAGTTGTAAAGTTTTTTTAATTTACTTACATGTTTTGGCTGTTTTTTTATGTTTTTCTTTCTCTTTTTCCTGTCGTTCATCTATGTAATGTAATAATTGGTCAATAATGTAATAAAAGTGGTGAGCCCAAAACGTAATAACTCTTGGGTCAATTTTTATGTTTTGGGTTTTATAAGTTTTCTTTTTTGTTACATTTCAGGTTGTTAGTTACTTTCTACATTTATTTGTCATATCTTTTATTGATACTTTCTACTGATTTGGTTTCTTTCAAAAGGGCAACATCTGGTTTAGAAAAATGAAGCTTATGCAGGAGTGCTAAAAGTTGCTGTTCATCACGAATCCACTTGAGGCTGACTGCAGAAAGACCACATACACACCAAGCCCAAAAACAGACTTTTAAAGCGTTAAAACACCTTTCTCTTTTTTCAAAAAACAGCCTGGGTCTGAAACACTAATTTGGCTATTGGCACACGCTTTAAAGAGGGTGAATTTTTATTCTAATTCAGTGGTTTAGAAGAAATTAGGATCATAAGTTTGTCCAATCAGAGACACAGCTCAGGTCACGTGACTGAGGAGCGCCCTATAGCTGTTAGACAGGAAGCTCAAAGTCCTCATCAATGATCAGCTTCATTATTCTGCATCAGGAACAGACAGGTGACGTAGCAGAGACTACGTCCGTATTTTTTACAGTCTATGTTTCTCTTTTTTCTCCACAAAGAGGTGAATATGTTGTTTATGAGTTTGTTTTCTCCCCTTGTAATGAGATAATTCACCTCAAGAAGTTTATCTTGATAAATAAATGAATGAATTTCCAGATAAGTCCAGCTTTCGACGTGATTTACACTTTAGTAATAAGAAATTATTGAAACATATCTATCAATAGACATGTTTTAAAATAAATACTGAAATAAAATGCACAAACACAGCTTTGAGGGACTTTTCTCAGCTTAATTTTGTGAATTGAACTGTGTAAAATAATAGATCATCTAATAATCTTCTGTGACTTATTAAAGAGGCATAAATTGGAAAATAAAAACCAAACACTCAGAAATATTTGTGGGTGTTTCAAACGTCTCACCAGTGTTGTCTGCAGGACAGTTTTCATTGTTCCCGACCAGACAGCAGGAATGCTGCGAAGGCGAGGACTCCCTCTGCTCGTCTGGCTGGTACTCTGCGTCGGCCCCCTGGTCCCCACAGTGGATCTGACTGTCCGGGCCGTGGCACTGGGACGAAACCTGGCCCAGAGGAACCATCTCCAGCCCGTCCTGCTGGCACGGCGCCACGCGGTGCATTAAAGGGAGAGTGCCGCTGGAGAACGTGCCGTTGGCCTTGTTGTAACATCTGCTCAGAGACACACAGAGGAGGAAGAGGAAGGAGAGGACACATTAAAGTTGAGGTTTAGTTTTCTGGTGTCTCCGCTGACACTGATGGACTCTCAGCAGTCTGTTCTGCTTCTTCCTCTTTGCAGATGTTTGTGGCTTCTCCTCCAGACACAGAAACAGACACAGAAACCCTTGTGTTAATACTCCTGACAATGTGCAAAACAATGACAGCTCCAACACAACCCGAGCCCTCTGGCCCAGCTGTGAAATCACTCTGAGAGTTAACCCAGAGATTAAAGATCTGGTCTGACTGCCTCTGAATAACTGTGACACTTTGTGGTTTCGCTCTTCGCTGAAGCTCCAGACAGTTACACGCTGCGAGCTTCACCACGTTTTTCCTGAACTCAGCTTCGCCTCAATCGGTTCATGATTGGATCACGACCACACCCCCTCTTTTCCCAGCAGCCGGAGGTAAATAAACACAGGGCTCATTAGGTCTGCTGGCTGGGTGCACACTGGGTAAACTGTGATGGTGGGGACCCTTAAGTACATAAACAGGACTCGTGAGGAAAGAAGTGAGCGTGCGCTTTGCTCAGCTGAAAATCAGATCTCTTCAGCTCATCGTTTTTTTTACAAAAAGTTTGACCCAAAGTTTTTCACTTTCACTTTTTAATCTCCTTCTTGTCTTACCGGTTATTGTTGCAGAGGTTTTGACAGCTCATACAATCAGACGACTCTGTTTGAGGAAGAGCAGTGTACATGCCTCCGCCCTGACAGGAAGAGAGAAAATCAGCGTTTAGCCAACACAAACTGAAATCCAACCTGCTGATCCACAAACACCACACTAAGACATTAATCCTGGCACATCATGAGCTTAAAGCAGGCGTCTCTGGTGTCTGCAGCGCAGCACTCACGTTGTGGTGGTGGTGAGGGTGCGAGTGCTCACACTCCCGGGTGCTGTGGGGCAGGGTGCCATCGTGGCTGTGTGGGTGGCCGGGAGAAAATAGACTGCCTGAGCCGTTGAGCAGCGCCAAGCCGTTGGGGAGTTTGTGGTGGAGGTGATGGCACCCCTGGGGTAACATGGGGCCGCTGTGTCCGTAGCCCCCGTGGACGCCACCATTGATGCGGCTGGAGCTGGTCAGCGTGGTGTACTCCAGGACATGGCCGTTCATCTCCGCTTGCTGGTAGAGGTAGGGAGGGTCGTACTCTGCAGAGCGGAGACAGGAAGGAGGGTCTTATGTAAGAATTAAATCATTACAGTAAAATAATTTCCACGATTAACCTTCAAATAGCTTCCTTACTGAGCCAAAGACATCCAGAGCTCAGGATAAATCAACAACACACTGTAAAAAACTGAAATCTTATCAAGTGTTTTATGTTTTGTTTCAGTAGAAAATGTCTTTTTAGACTTAATATGGGCCACATTCACCTGACTAGTCCAGAAAAATGCCTTGTTTCAAGTGATTTATAGACATAAATGAGGTCTAAATTGCTTGTAACAAGTAAAAAAAAATCTTTCAATGGTACAAGAGAAAAGTTACATATATTAAAACATTATTCTAGTTTTAGGAAAGTTTTTTTCAAGACAAAAACACTTGAAAATATTTTAGTGTTTTGCAGTGCATGAAACTAGTTTGGCATCCGGTGGACGTTTAATTAAAAAGCGAGCAAAGAAACACTCATTCAGCACGGTGTTTTTGTTCTTTAACCCTGTAAGCCCCGCCCATTTTTGGGTCTCTGCTGGAAAAATGATATATACCCATATTAAAAAGAGTATATCTCTGCATCTACAAAGTCTACACTGCCAAAAGTTGAAATCTTATCAAATGTTTTTGTCTTATTTCAGTGAAAAAGTCTTTTTAGACTTAATATGAGCCACCTTCACTTGAAAAGTCCAGAAAAATGTCTGATTTCAAGTTATTCAAAGACAAAAATGGGGTCTGAATTGCTTGTAACAAGTAAAAAAATCTGCCAATGGAACAAGAGAAATGTGCTTGTCAAGATGAGAAAAATGTTTTAACACAAGTACATTTTTCTTACCCCGTTGGCAGATTCTTGACTTGTTACAAGCAATTCAGACTTCTTTTTTGTCTTTACATAACTTGAAACAAGAATTTTTTCTGGACTGGTAAAGCAGGCCAATCGTCACAGACACGTTCAGCTAAGAGTCACCAGTTAGCATGGTCACTCTTTGCTCCAAAACACTGGTCACTCTGCAATGGTCAGAACTCGATAGAAGTTGACTCCATGGTGTAGTATCATTTCTGACAAATTAGCACAGAACAACCAGACATTTTTATGCTGCTTACTAGGGCTGCAACAACAAAACAATAAAATTGGTAAAAATCGATTAGTCAAAGCGTTAACAAGGTTTTCAGTAATTGATGCTCTGTGCTGCACCATTACTGTTTTAGTTTGTCTTCAGTTTATTTGTCTTCTTCCTTTATGTTGGGTTATTTAGGGGTTGGCAACTAGCTAAAGTGCATTACCGCCACCTACTGGACTGGAGTGTAGATTAACTGGGCCGTGGGGCTGTATGCGTCGAATGTAAACAGATCAGCGTGGCGGAGGAGAAGCCGAGTCGGCAGGTGAGGGAAACAAGTAAACAGGCAAATAATGGCAGAGCCGGAGAAGCCTTTCGTCCAAAAATTTCCTGAGTTTGGGAATATTTCATACTGAGTTAAAGCACACAGCGTGTTAATTGACATAAATGACCTCGCCTGGCACGGCAGTTCGACTGCAATGATCCAGCACTAAGACACAAACATGTTGGGCTCATCGATGACGAGCCGGGAGCTCAACAGCTAGGTGAGGAGCTACAAAATCTCACATACACTCCTTTGATATGTTGCGAAATTCATGGTTTGTCTTTTAGGACTCGCTTAGTCTTTTTATTAAATTGTCACCCCATTTGAAAACCACAAGGAGTTCGCTAAACTAACGTTAGCATTAGCATTAGCTGCTACAAATAGTGGTAGGGCAGAGGGGGTGAACTGTTTGACCTGCAGGTGAAAAGATTGAGGACACATTTTTATTTATTTGCCTTTTTTGGCCCAAACTGTTGATTCTTTAAGTGACATTACATTCATATCACTTTTTCTACTTTATAAATGTAGCATCTGATCAGCTTTAACTATGTCCAAATATTTTGTTTCTTTGTATATACCTTTAAGCAAACAATAGTCATCAACTAAAACAACACATTTGGTTTTGTGACTTTTAATATTATGCATTCTCATTCTTTTTTTTCCAATTCATCGATAAATCGTAAATATAATCCTCAGAGTAATCGATTACTAAAATAATCGTTAGTTGCAGCCCTAGTGCTTACTGTTTGAATTTAGCTTTTAAAGAACGCTAACTCGTCCGAATGAATGGAGCTAAATGTTGATTATGTCACCAAAATGTGTGCACACGTCTTTTCCATTTCTTTTACATCAGTTCTGCTAAATGCTGCTAAATTCTACACACTGCACCTTTAAGACGACATAAAACACTCCTCTTTGAGAAGTTTGGCCAAACTCTGATTATATCGTCAAACTAGTTTGGAAAACACTCTCTGTATTGTTTCACTATTAGTATTAAATATCAGCTCAATTCTGTTATTTCCCTTCGATGTAATGGAACTCCAATAAATCCACCACACATAAACCAGCACCTGTGACTCAGCACAAACCTGGGGCCAAAATCTTTAAGCTGCAAAGTCCAAATATTTACAGATCCAACAGGAGCGGTTAAGAGTCCATCCAACAATGGCAAACACTTTTAAAGGGACCGAGGGATCCACATTTGGTCTAAGAAGAGCTGGAGCACTCTGTGAATGCTGTCGTCTAACGTGTTTCTGTAAACTCACTCAGCATGTTGTTCTGCTGCCGATTCTTCCACAGACACATGGCGATGAAAGCCAGCAGGATGAGCACCATCACGATCAAAACGCAGCCCACGATCACGTACAGCAGGGCTCCCGGGGAGCTGGGTGGCTCCTGTGGGTGGGGGCCTGGAGGTGTGATGGGGTGCTGGCTGGGTGACCCCGGGGACTGTCGCGCTGCAGTGGAGAAGGAAGGAGAGGACGTGAGTGTTTTTATCCCTAAACTGTGAAAGAGGAACCATTGTTGTTGGTCTCATAAAGCTGGGAGCGTTTATGAAGCATAATTACGGCCATCATACCCGTTATTAGAGCTACAGCCGCTGCAGGAACATGCCCGGACTCCTGATGAAACAGCGGTTTGCTCGACTGTGTGTGACTCATTTCTGGTGCGGTGCCGTTTGTGTTTCTTACCTCTGGTCTCGCAGATCATGACGTTGCTGTATTCGCTTTCTCCCCCGTCGTTAAAGCACTGCATCTTGATGTCGTAGGAGGTCTCAGGCTGGAGGTGTCCAATCATGTGCCAGTGTTTTACACCTGAGGAAGGAGAAGAAGGAGGGAGAGCTGTTGTTGACTCATGCTGTGTAAACTCAAACTCATTCCCTCCATCCTTTTTTCTTCTTCTCTTCATGTTTCACGTTTTCACCAAGGTCATGTTCTTTCATGCTCCCTCTTTCATCCTCCCCCACTTCCACCCCACCTCCACCCTTCTCTTTTACTCTGTCAGTCCCATGAGGGCCCAGACAGTTGCTTTACTCTAGACCAGCTCCATATATGGCAGCTTCATGTTTGTCCTGGCTCACCTCCAACACTCACACTCACACACACTCTCACACACACACCGCTGCAGCTCCACCACACACAATCACACCACTATGTGCTCTGAAATCACAGATGAGACGACAATCTCCGACATGGAAATGCTACATTTCTAACAAATGAGGCTGAAACAAGCTGCTGTTGTTTGATATAAAGTGTAATAAATCAGCGCACATGTGCTACCTCCTCCGCCCTGAGGTAGATCTGAACTTGTTCAAGTCACAACAATGAAAGAAAGCAGTTGGAGAGTTTAAATCTATGCTGTAAGAAAGAGCAGGAAAGCTTCCATGAGTTGTGTTAACTTAGAAGTTTCAGAAAGATAAGATTAAATAAGAGAAAAAGCCAGCAGTTTTTAGTCTTCTGTTTTGTAGAGAGGGTATTTTGTGATCTTTTTATTAATACATTTCTTTGAAATAAGACGAAAAGGGATCATTCTCAAAATATGTCATGTTTTAGATTTTATAGCTAACACAGAGGAAATGTAAGAAAAACTTGGCAAAAATTTGGTGATTTGGGGCCAAAAATCATCAGCATCCCTGAAATCATTTGCTCTTCGCAGGGATGTCCCAATCCTGATCTCTAGTATTGGATCAGGGCTGATCCAGTAATTTTTTTATTGATAATCGGCATTTTAGCCAACCTTCTCATTGAACATTCATGTTAGGGGGGCACAGATGGACTAGTGGTCTGGGTCACACCATATGAGGTTCTTGCTAAGTCATTGGCAGCCCTCAGTGACATGGCTTTTTATATATTTTGACAATAAGCATGTTATTGTAATTTTGGTTTGATTGATGTTAGGGGTGAGTATTGGCAAGAACCTCACAATATACATCACGATACTTGGGTCACGATACGATAATATCACGATACTGTGATATTCTTGACAGTTAACTGTTTGACTGAAACAACTTTTCTTTCTTTATTGCGTTTAAAATAATGAAAGCCAGACACAGTGTTTCATACAAACACTTACCTTGATAACATGAAGTGAGTCAATATTGCAAAAAAAATGATTGGTTGAAAGTCGTGGTGATTTCGTGAAACTGATAAATGTGACTTGGTGAAACCAATGTTACTCCTATAAAATCTAATTTTGCACAAAACATGACTATAATTATTATGTTATCAGTCTTCCTCACTGTGAAAATTAAACTTTAAATTATTTTAAACTAACTGACCCCAGAATAGAGAGAAAACATTGATGTTTACAGCATCAAAACCCACATCATTAAGTTAAGGAAGAAAATATTTTGAATATACTTTGGGATTATATTCATTATACAAAAATATTAATGCCTAGAGCTGAAATATTGATATTTTATCACAGGTCAAAGTATTGCGGTATATTGCCACATCTTATCATTGTCCTATCCTCTTAAAACAAAGCATTAAAAGCTCTTAAAAATTTAACTTGGAGACAAAAAAGACCATTCATGTTAGCCACCATTGAGGTCTCAGTATCACTGGATGTAAAAATTCAAGGCTAAAAAATCAGACTTGTGTCAGGGGTGAAAAATGCTGATCCACACATCCTTTTACTATGAGTTTTTACTTTTTCTCTAAAGAAAATGATCCCACAGTTATGGCTGTGACTTTAAGGCATCAATTAGATTAATAATTACACCGCAAGTTAGCACGTGGTAACTCTGCCAGCGATTTTCAGAGCATCTGGAACTATCTTTCAAGGCCTAAATGATATTGTTTTCTCTGACTATGTAAACACCAAACTACCTAAGAAGCGTGGATCCTCTTCCTCTATGTCTCTTCCTGTTTTTGATCCAAAAACAGACAAAACAAACGTTTTAGAGCAAGCTCATTTTGGACGCTCCATACTCTGTCATCTTATCTCACGATGCCTCCGCTCTTTCTCTCTGAACTACCTCGACACATCCTCAGTTGGAGTGTTACCTTCCTGAACTTTTCTGACTTGCAGCGTCTTGCTATGTCTCTATCATCTCACATCTTCTCCTCATATCCATGCTGAGCTCTCATCCAAAGAGTGCATCGCTCTCACCCACAGTGGTTTACGAGCAGGATTTTGACATTTAGGATTTATCTGATCAGTCATTCACTACAGTTTTATAATGTACTAGAATTCAAATTCTGCTTTTGGGGACCTTATGCGATTAAAATGCAATTAATTAAAAATCCTGTAATTAATTTGTTGTTTTTTTTGATCACCTGACAGCAGTACTTACAATTTTTTGAAACCTATATGCTGAAAACAAGTGGATGTTTGGGCTTTTTATGCATTTTTTTATGCACCCAGCCTCACTGACAGCCATGTGTCCCTGATGGTGAGGACTTTGTAGAAACTTAAGTGTCCTCTTGTTAAAGAGCTGGGCGGGGTGAAAGGCCGTCCCTCCTTCCCTTCCTGTACCAGGCTCCACTGTTAGCATTCCTCCCAGCAACCTGAGCCCTCTCCTCTGCCGCGGCTCACATTACCGCTCTGGCAACCATTTATTAAAAACAGATTTCAGAAAGCCCTGCTGCCCGGGGACGGCACTCCTCATAAATCAAGGAGCACACATGCCCCTCTTCACTACAGCCCACTGTGGACTCTCAGGATCCACGACCCTCAGTGATAACAGGCACAAACATTTTACTCCCACTCACCTTCAACCACGTCTCGTTTGTAGTCGCTGTCGTTGTCGCTGTCTGTGGGCCGGTAGTAAATATAGAAACCCTGGATCGGAGTGTTGTTGTTACTCGAGGGGTTGTACTGCATCAGGACGGAAAAAAAGATTACGTTAGAGTCCTGCAATCTAGAGAGCAATTATTATACAAAGAGAGGAAATTTTCCAACAACTAATGGCCGGGCTTGTTATCAGCAGATGTACGGGGCTCAGGGAGCGGGCTGTGATTGCACTGTCTGTCTGAAGCTGAAGGAATAATGAGAGTGTCTGAGGTTAAGTAAATGTGGGGAACTATCTGCAGCCCAAACTGCTGCGAGGAGGACAAACAGCTTTGAAGAAAGCAGAATCAAACCGCAGACGGACAGAGCCGCTTAATCTCAGAGCTGTAATCAGCCGGCGACTCGATTCAGGGTCTGATTGAGCCTCAGAGAGCAGCGCGTACACAGGTGAGCAGGAGGGAGAAGACACGACATGACCAAAGTTATTCTGCCTTTAAGCTTTCATTTGTCCCTTTGATAGCTGCAGCCTCGACATTTAAGACCTGGAAAAGATTCAGACTCAGAAACGAGGACTCAAAGGTTTTTGATTTCAAGACCATCTAAGGCCAAAGTCTTGAACTTGAAACACTCCAGAACAAAAATACATACTTTAACAGCTGTAAGCCAGCCAGAAGTAATCAATCCTCTCTCTTGGATGTGAAACTGGATTTACACCCAGCGTGAATATCTTTTTAATCTCTCTGAACACAGAAACAGTGACGGCAAATACAGTAACTCAAAGATCAAACAGAGCAACATTCAGAGGAAACAAACAGATAATTTTGATCAAAGAAAATAAAAAAAGATGTATAAAGTTTGTCCTCACAGTACTCACAGTCCAGCGCAGCATGATCTGAGTGTCGCTGATGGCGTCTGTGGACGAGATGTGAGGGCCGACCACGGGGCGGTCTGCGATGCGCGGGCTGGCCTGAGGGACCTGGTACAGCTTGGAGGGGATGCTGTGAGGACTCTCACCGTACATGTTTATGGCCACGACGCGGAACTTGTAGGTGGAACCTGAGAGGGAAACACAAAGACAGAGGAAAATTTGTAAAGAATCTGACGCTTTGATACTTCTGTTTATTCAGGTTAAGATTGTTTTGTTGAAATTTTATTCAGTTCACACTTTTTAAAGTTATATTTTCAGGCTTTTATGCCTTTATTTGGAGAGGACGGGATGGTGGATTGAGCAGGAAACAGGATGAGAGTGACAGGAAAGGTGCTGCAGGTTGGATTTGAAGCCAACCTCCACATTTTGCACTAAAGAAAAAAAGCTACAAAATCTCTAAAAATCTGACTGCCACATAATAATAATTGCATGTTTTTCATCCCATTATGTTTATTAAATTTCCATAGTTTATACGCTAAATAGAATTTAGCATACATTGGTAATGACCCAATAGTCAAAAAGTATGCATAATGACAAAACAAAACCAAACAAACAGCTCAGGTGTGTCTGGTTGTACACAAAGATTCAAGCCAATATTTCCGATGTTTACAACAGGTCACAATCACTCAAAAAGTTCCTTTTACAATAATATCAGAGAGATCAGGTCCAGTATAGTCCAAATAAGGCCGCCAGACTTTGCAAATCTGATCTGTTTTTGCATGTAATATGCTTATAAGATATTCAAGGAGAACTTTAGTGAAATATTTTTAATAGCATGGTTTTAATCCTTTCGTGGTTGTTTCTATGGAAGCCCATTTCTGCCAGTACAAAAAAAGACAAAGAAAGTTGAAATTATGATATAATAAAGTCGTAAATATAAATTTAAAAGTCAAAATTCTATGATAAAAACTGAACACATTCCAAAAGTAATGTAATGTGTTTAATCCTAATGACACCAGGTTAAGAGACATGTCGATTATTTACACTAATTATTTATCTACTCGGTGGAAAAAATTACTTTCATTAGGGGTTCATATTGTTCACGTCTGGCTAAGTGAAGTGATGCAGCAGGAGCACAAAAGTCTCATATTTTGCTACTTTTAATCTCATAATTTTGACTTTTTATATCATCATAATGACTTTTTATCTCATAATTATGACTTAATTATCCCATAATTTTCACTTTTTAACCCGTGTATTTGACTTTTTATCTTAAAGTCTTCTCTTTTTATCTTATTATAACTTTTAAGCTCTAAATTTTGATTTTATTTTCTCATAATTTTTTCCCTTTTTAACTCATGTATTTGACTTTTTATCTAATTATTTTGACTTTTTAATCATACAACTTTTAATTTCATAATTTTCACTTTTTATCTCATTTTAACTTTTGATCCAATAATTTTTACTTTTTATCTCATTTCAACTTTTGATCCAATAATTTTCACTTTTTATCTCATTATTTTAACTTATCTCATAATATTTACTTTTTATGTAATAATTTGCTCTTAATATCTTATAATTTTCAACTTTTTGTCTCAACATTTTGACTTTTTAATCTCACAGTTTTGACTTAATTATCTCATAACTTTAGCTTATTATGTCACTATTTTGACTTTTTATCTCATAAGTATCACTTTTAATGTCATTATTTTCACTTTTTATCTCATAATTGTGGCTTTTCATCTCATAATTTGATTTTTTTTATCTCATAATTTTTGCCTTTTTAAAAAAAACATTACTGGCAGAAATGGGCTTCCATACATATCTGTATAGAAAATCAGACTTTGAAGTGAAAAATCAGCTGGTTGGACAAACAGTAAGATATGAATTTAAGAGAAACACAGAGACAGAGTTTACCTAACCCTCATAGATCTGTATTTTTCTCCCTGTTAGAGCAAGAATCAAGATCATCTTATCTGTCAGGCATCGCGTCATGCTTCACTGGACCATAGAGGAAACTTTTAAACAGCTTGAAATCTCACCTGGCTCCAGATTGCGAACTTCCACCGACAGTTTCAGAGGTGAGATGTTGTCCGCTGCTACGACCCACTCAGCGCTGCGTCCACGTCTGTACTCAACACGGAAAGCTGTGATTGGAGACCCGCCGTTGGCTCTGGGGATCCAGGTGACGTACACTGAGCTCTCAGTGGCCATGGAGATGGTTGGTCGATCAGGGGCCTCGGGCACTGAGGAGGAAAGAAAAGCTGGAGTCACACAAACATGACCTGAGAATCTGGGGAAAACTTCGAGAGGGAGCTGGCAAAGTTCATCACTGCATCCAACTCATGTAAGGATGGAAAGTTCACAGAGAAAGAAAAAAAGAGAAGAGTGCACATCAGAGTGAAGCGGCATGCCGTGAGTAATGTGTACTTACTGCCTGGGCTCTTAGCCACAGAGTTAGAGAGGGCAGCAGAGAGTAACACAGAGAAAAAGAGGGTTAGTGAAAAGACCAATGTGGTTTCAGAAAGTTGGCCTGCTTGTTATGGGAGTAAAACATGCACACACACGCACACACACTCACACACATCTGACCCTGAAGCTGTGTGCAATCTCACAGATTTCTGCTTACAGCGTCTCTCATCCAAAGCGTCATTACAGGGTGTCAGCAATCGTCTGTCCGCCTGCTCTCCAAGGCAGAGAGAGGCAAAGCAGACCACATCAAAACATGACGCTCTGAGATCTATTCAGCACAGCGCGGTCATGAACTCCACAATAAATATCTCCACGACAGAGAGCAGCTTTATCTCCACAGAAACATCCCATAATCTGCGTCTGCACACAGTCCAGCAGCTGCTGCAGACTCAGAGCGACTGCGCCTGCCCTTACCTCGGTCGTGTATGACCACACCAAAGTGTGTGTTGGGGGTTTTGTCCTCCGGGGCTTTGGGTACCATGGAGATGACAGGCGGCTTGGATGGATTCTTGTTTGAGGTGGTGCTCTTCTCTGAGGGAGGAGGAGGAAAAGCAGAGAGTGAGTAAAAACAAGGTCTGAGAGGTCTGCGGGGCTATCAGCCCCAGCAAACACACATGGAACAGCTCCGGATGCTGGCGCTGGAATCTAAAATTTCCTCCTGGCTTCCGGAGCTGTTTCGGGTTTTATCAGGGAGGGTTTCGGGTTTCCAGTTGACAACACTGAGGAACACACACTTGTGTTGTTGGATGAGTGTGTGATGTGGAAATGCATCCAATTTAACACCTCTGAAAGGAACAGATTCAAAGAATCTAATGATGATTACATTAAATTGATACTTTTCTCCCCTTTAGAGGAAACAAATATTCCTTTGTTGGACTTTTTTGAAACAGAAACACAAGAATCACTCCAGCTTTGTCCTTTTTTTTACTATGGATAATGTCGTGTGTTTTTGTTAAAGCTAAAACTGACGCAGATCTTTAAAGCCAAGGCTCCATCTTATCTGGTTGCTAAACTTTAAAATTTCTCTAAGTCTAAGTCAAATCTTCTGAAAATGCACTAAGTGTTGAAGCAAAAATCAAGAATATAAAGCAAAACAAAGTGGGCTTGAGCATTCTGCAGAATCATTTCTGCAGAAATAAAAAGTGAAGATTTACAGCAAGTGCAACAGGTTTTATAGGGATCAAAAAAGGCGTTTTTTAACATGTAGATGACCTTCAAGACAACTCTCCTTTCTCTAACAATTTTTTAGTGGCAGCATGTAAAGATATCTTTTTGTTTTCTGTAATTTACCTGTTTATGCCCAGATTTTTTCAGAGTTGTAAAGCATATAATTCTATCAGCTAAGCCCCTGTGTATCATTTTATGTAATTATTTCTATTCTATTTTATTTTTTTTTCCATTTTGTACTTTGTTTTGAGGACAATAGCATTTTTATGACTGGCAATGATTGCCGCTGGTGGTCGCACAGCTTGTCACTAGGTCAGCCAATAATGGTAGGTGTGGTTATTGGCTAAGGTAAGTACTTGTGTGTCAAGAAAATTGCACCTTATAAGTGAATTATGATCAATCCTGCAAGCAGTGTTCTCCTTTAGCTAGCAACTAGCTGTGTGCCCACCGCTAACTTTTGCCACTCATAGAAATAAGCCCATGAACAAAAAATATTTGTCCCAGGTACAATTTTTAGGGGGGAGAGTTACTCTAGACTGTTACTCGAGACTTAATTGATTGATTAATAAAATATGTTTGGGGGGAAAGTCATAAATTTATGAAAACTGCATCTTTCCAGGACCATTTGCATCTGCCATGTCTTCTGCCAGAAGGAGCAGGAAACAGATGATTTCATGTGACAGGAACCACTTGGAAACATTTTTTCATAAACCGAAACATTTGTCCAAGTTGTCTTCTAACATAAAAGTGGAAATCACTTTGGCAACAGTTGTTACCGGTGGGGCAAAACCCCTATGTCTCTGTTCAATCGACCTGAGATGCACACATAAAGGACAGGACTAAGTGTGGGTCTCACTGCTACAGGAGCAGGCCTCACTTCTGACTCTGCTGCAGGTGGTTCAAGGCCGTTAGTACCAGGAACTCCACTGTTCCACGACACATGAAGTGCTCTACTGAGGGCACAGAGGAGTCCAGAGGCCTTTACAGTCACACAGATTTCTTAGACTTCTGCAGACAAACTGGAAATACAGGCCAGGACATCCTCTTTACCCCTAGTCTGTTTATTTTAGGAGACCCCACTACTTAAAAAGAGTTAACCTCACCACCTGCAAGCTGCTCTTTCTCTATAAACTACCACGCTACATCCTCAATTGGAGCGTGAGCTGCCTGAGCTTTTCTGACTTGCAGTGTCTCACTATGTCCCTGTCATCTCACATCTCACATCTTCTCCTCATATCCATACTGAGCTCTCATCCAAAAAGCACACCGCTCTCACCCACAGTAGTTTACGAGCAGGATTTTGATCATCAAGCCAGATCCCGCCTCTATAGACGTCAATGGCAGCGAACACAGACATTTTAATATTGGATGTGGATTTACAAATCTTCTCTTCTTCGTGTATTAATTTGATTAGTCATGCAGTACAATTTTGTAATGTCCTAGATTTCAAATTCTGTTTTTGGGGACCTTAAGCAGATATGAGATTAAAATGTGATTAATCAGATTAATTAATTACAAATCCTGTAATTAATTAGATTTATTTTTTTTAATTATCTGACACCACTTTTTGTTTTGTTTTGTTTTTAATTGGTTTTGTTTTGTTTCTGTTGTGTGTAGGTTGGTATCTGTGAATGTTTGTTACTGTTCAAGTCTAATGGTTTCGTTAATCAAAATCAATAAACTATAAGACTTCTGCAGACAAGCAACTGTCGGACCATTTCTAATCAAATATATGCAAATAATATATGTGAGTAGCATGCAATGAATACATGAAGTTACAAGAAACATTATATTTGTGTAATAAGTACCTTCAACATGAGAAAATCTAACATCAACAAAATTTCCTTCATCAGTATCTCTTTGTGACACAATTATAGGCTTCTTTTCAGTCATCAAAACCACATCTAGAGCAGGAAGTTGATCCAGAAATAACAACAGTACACTCAGCCAAAGTTTTCAACATGCATCGTATGCAGGACACATGTTTCAGATATCGCTGAGCTCTCATATGAATCTATACGAAGCGAAAATAAGTGAAATATTTCTGACACAGTTGGTGCACACGGACAGGAGAGGCTGCTTTTGGACTGGTTGGTGTTTTCTAAAAGAACCAGCGCTGGGATATAATCATATCTGTGGCTTCGGGCAGTATTTGACATATTTCTGACCAGAAAGTATTTTCCACCCCACTGTGGTTCAGCAGTTTCACAATGTGTACTTTAAACATTTGCAGTTGCTTTTATTTTTATTTGTCCCAAAAACACAAAAAGTCTGACACAGATCGCAGTCACCTTCATCTTTATCTGCTCAAATCTCACTCATCCATCTTCAAAACTGTGTTTCCTCTTCTGTAACACACATTTATCAGCCCCCAAAGAGCTGCATACATTTTCTGACATTCCTATCTCAAAAATTCAAAGTGGTTTCCATATTTTTCAGCTTTCACGAGGCTCCTATCGATGTATGTCTCTTTTTTGACAAATCTCTTCCTGGATGTCTGTTGAACGTCAGCAGAGTCCAGATGCTCTTTAACTCAGACAAGCTGACACCGAAACCTGACATTTAGTGTTGATGTTTTGGGCAGCTGAGAAGTTTCCTTATTGTAGCTAGCTTGGAAAATACTCTCAGCAGGAAACAGTAAACAGACAAATACCAAATTTATCCTCGGTGTGCTTCAGTTAAAAGCTGTTTTTACGTAAAGAAGGAAAGTTGGACTTACCTTTTCCAGTGCGGAAGGTGAGCATGGCCGGCTGTCCCTCTCCAGCTGAGCTTCGAGCCACCATCAGCACCTCGTAGAGACTGGAGGACTCCAGCTCTGACAGCCGGAGCGTCTTCTCACTGCCAGGGACACGAACTGTGTGCCAGTTCCCCACCACTGTTCCCATTTCATCCACCTGACACACACACACACACACAAACACATGACTAAAGATGACAGAATCATGTGTAGCTCCTTCTCTCGGAGCCTGAATAACAACAGCTTCAGAAACAAGCCCTGAGAGATTTCTGTCACAGTTTCCAACTCCAGCAAACCGAGCCTGGCTGCCAACGAGGTTTTAACTAGTATCGCTGCAGTTTTATAGAGAGAAAGCTTGTAACTGAAGCAAACACATGAAACTGACTGGATTTCCATCAGTACCAGGGCTGGATCTACTTTCTGCACCTAATGAGTAAAATACACCAACCCTTTCTCAGGTGACTTAAAGGAAAAAGCGTTGAAGAGGGAGAAAAAATTGTTGTTTTGTTGTAACACAGTATTTGGATTTTTTGTTAAGCAATATTCAATTGTGATTTCTTTTGTTTGAGTCCTTCATTTCAGTCTTTTTTATAAGCTTCTTTAAAGATGCTGTGAGGAGGATCTGTTTTGATTGCACTCCCTCGCCACCTTGTGGCTTGGAGTCTCCGCACACTGTCGTCAATTACTTTTAGCGAGGCGTGATTTTGTTTTGGAATTAAATGGAGATCGGATCAAAAAAAAATTCTTTGTTCAAGACAAGTTTTTACTGGATAGTAAACAGTTAGGCAGGGCTACAGTTTGAGACGTGACATCAAGCTGGCTTTATGTAGCGCTATCGGAAGCCCGGTGCTCCAACGTATCTGGAGGCTAACATTAATACAAGTAAACACTGTCCATCTGTAAGAAGATTAGTAACTGTTTATATTCCCCGACATCCTGGAGCTCCAAGACATGTCCGTAATGTGTAACGTTAAGCCGCATTTCCACCAAGCAGTCGGGTTCAGTACAGTTTGGCATGGTTTAGTACGGTTGGTACGGTACGGCGTGTAAGCTGGATGCTGGAAGCTGCAGTTGTTATACAATAGTGTTACACCGTAGCAGCCCGAAACAGTTTACCCCGCTAATAAATCCAACAAAGAAGAAAAACGTGACACAGTAAACAAACAGCATAGATGGAAGACATGCAGCATTTCGTCCTCTCTGTGATTGGCATGTAGCTCTTTGATACAAAGAACAATCAAGCTTTGTTTCAGAGAAGTCTGTGTGCCACCAGGAGAAATGCAGCCGTTGTCGATGGGAAAGTGACGATTCTTTTGACCAATCAACGGTCTGCAGTGTTGTAGCTCCACCTTCTGATCGGTTCAGTCTGGCACCCACACGAAAGGGTCCCAAAAAAGAAGGCCGGCTGGTCCCGGCTTTTGGGGATCTGTCCCCGGATAAGTCAGTGGAAACACCACAAAATGCGTGCCGTACTGAGACGAACCGAACCGGTCTGCTTGGTGGAAACGCAGCTTTATAGCGCCAACTACAAGCCTGGCATGCTTACTACAGCGTTTTCAGTCCCTCAGCTGAGGGAGTTTATTTCACTTCGTCTTAAAGTATTCGCATGAAACATCTAAATGGGGCTAAAAATGACGTCTGAATTGCTTGTAACAAGTAAAAAAAATCTCCCAATGGAACAAGAAAATTTGCTAGAAAATCTGCTTGAAACTGGAACTATGTCTTAAAACAAGTATTTTTTATCTTGTTCCATTGACAGATTTTTTTTAACCTCGTTTTTTTCTTTAAATAACTTCAAACAAGACATTTTTCTGAACTACTCAGGTGAGTGTGGCTCATATTAAGTCTAGAAAGACTTTTTCTACTGAAAATAAGACAAAAACACTTGATGAGATTTCAGTTTTTTGTGCAGGTGACTCTCGGTTGTCTTTTCCTCTCACCTTACGATATTTGACAAAGTAAGCGTTGATAGGGCTCCCTCCATCCCTCCCCGCCTTCCACTCCAGGTCGTACACGTCAGGTTTGTGAGTCTGAGGCGGGCTGATGATGATCGGTGCCTCCGGGGTAGGACGGTCGCTGCTGCGTTCAGACGGCAGATTGAGCGTATCGCCTTCATCCTCTGTGAGGAAGCTCTCGTGGCCTTCGTCGCTCTGCATGGGGTGAACCGTTGGCAGAGCCGGGGAGGTCAGCTGCAGATCTGTTCGTCAGGGAAAACAAAGGTTGGGAAAATCACTTACTGTGTTTAAAAAACTTTTTCCAGCTCTCACCAGAAACAAAAGCTTTACAGTTTGTAATTTGAGTTTCAACAAGTGCGTTTTTGCCTCAAAGTGAATTAGTCCTTGCTGGTTCAATGATCGATTACATGTGTTGGTTGCAAAATAAAGAGCCTCTGCATGTTGAAATCTGAATATCAAGAATCTGGGTCTGCGTTTTGGACATCTGCACACTCCAATAAAAGCTGAAGCAATGGCAACAATGATTCTCAGTCAGCGTCTTCCAGAGGTGGCCCAACATGTCAACAGGGACAAGCAGTGCTGGAAAGTTTTACTTTTGGAACAAGCCTTTTTAATCTACATAAAATAACAAGAAAAATCTGGCCCTCTGCTGCACTACATAATCATGCTTTGTTTGTTTTTTTCATTAAATCTGAGCCGCAGCCAACACAGTCCACCTGGGCAAATCCTGCAGGCCGCGAGCCTTATTACGGCTGACACCAGCTTGGCAGAGCCGCGGCGGAATTTTTCACAGACATTTGGAGGACACTGAGCTCAGCCCACGAGAGGAGGGACCGCTCGACAGTGAGCCACACCACCGAGGTCAAAGAGCGCCGTGATTCAATATTAAAACCTACAGTTAAGGAGGTTAAAGCAGTGAGGTTTGCCACAGGAGGCCTCTGCAGGCTCCTGAGTCCAGGTTCGTGCTATTTTGTGTGCAGCACCGGTTCCCTTAAACAAACAGACCCAGAGCTGGTAACACTAGACCTGATCCTGGGACTGCAGCCAGCTGCCGCACATTCCACACGCCAACCATTAAAATACCGGAGCGAATCAGAGCCCGGCCATACATCCCGTCCTACACGCTCTCCTTCTGCCCTAACCACAGCCGGAGCTCCTCCTCCTCCTCACTGACACAAGAGGAGGCAATTAAGGCCACGGCGCCCTCGCCATCCTGATGGAGGGGAGTGATATTTCTTGAGTAAGCACGGCTCCACCTGGACGGAGATCCACTGCCAGGTCCTTCCCAGAAAAAGGTCAGTCCATTAGAGAGGCACACCTGGGAGGGAACGTGAAGGTGAGTCATGAAGGATTAGGAGCCGAGTCCAGAGCCCGGGTTGGCTCTGAGCTTGGCTTGGTGGAGGAGAGGTTAATGTATTTCTTATTTCCTTGACTGAGTGCCAGGATGTCAAAACAGCTTATCCTGCAGCAGGGAGGTGCTGGAGCTGCAGTTGATTTATGTTTATTAACAACTTGGCTTCAGGTTGCTTTGTTTTTTAATAAATCATCTTGTTTTGTTCCAAAGAGAAAAAGCTCAAGGCGATGTATGTTTTAGTGATGAATTTTCTGTCACTCTGATCGTTAAAGAATCATTCCAGCTCTGTGCATGTGGCAAGGTTGCTGCTTTCATAATCCAGGAGCAGGCCGAGCTCACTGTGTGTTGATGGGAATGACAGAGAGGACACGCAGCCAATCAGCTGACAGAATAAGGACACTGCGGTACATCCCATTTAAAGGATGAGAACAGGGGGTTGTCATGGTGACGGGAACAACGATACCAAACAGAAAAGATAATTCAGATTACTCCCTGTGATGGATTACAACAGCACACATCAACAACAGTGTTTACTCTGAATGCAAAGGGCATGTGATAAGCGCCGACCAAACACGAACCCACCTCGGAGTGTTTACCTCCGTGGGCAGATTCTGCTTATCAGCTCCAAACTCTGTTTCCACGTATCACCCGAGTCTGCAGGCAAAGTATTAAACGTGATTATTCTTCCTGAGAGAAGGGAACAAATGTTTCGCAGTGAACTCGTCTGATCCCCCGTGATTTGTACTCCCAGTGTACCTCGTGTATCGGTATTAATCATCCTGCAGATAGCGCGGCGGGCTGAGGAATGGGGCCGTGGCGTGGAGCGGCTCAGGAAGCAAAAAAGGGGAGGTTTGAGGGGGGAGGAGTGATGGAGGAGGAGGTGGAGGGCTGTGATGTGTTAATAAATAAAAGGCAGTTGTGTATGATGTTGACAGCTGGGTGGTCTGGTCCTCGTCATAACCCTTCACGGCTACTCCTTACATTCCAGTGTCCGGGGGCTTATCCCCGACGGCGTGCACAAAGCTCACTCTCACGCTCAGGCTCAGTTCAAGGCTCAGGAGGAGGGCGGCCTTGGCTAAGCCTCTCCTACCAGCCCTCAGAAAAACACACACATTCACACTGTAGAGGCGAGGACTCCCTGCAGATACTGTATGTACAGGCACACAGTGATCCAGCCTAGTAGGATGCCTTAACCCTTTACAACACCTGCGAGATCTTCCAGAAGGTTTAGGATCATGAAGCGTCTCTTTTGTGTCTGCAAACCCGGCAGTGTCAGCACTTTTATTATCAGGATAGTCATGACCTCAAATCCTTGCAACGCTGGTTTTCTCCTGCTTTTGGGGTTCTGAAAGGGAAATCTGGGAGAGTAAGGCTCACAATTTCACTGCTGAAATGAGATAGACCACATTTGAAGATCTGCATCCTTTTAGCCTTTTAGCTGGACTGAAGTTAGTATTTTGATGTTTCAAAGCTGTTTAAGAAAATGCGACCTGTTGCTCTTTGAATACTTTTTTTTGACATTTTGTATAGATTAACTCTGGGGTTCCCAAACTTTCCAGTCCCTGACCTTTAAAACAGTGTTGCTAAAGACTGGTGACCCCCTGCTGTGAGAGTATACCAAGAAGTCAATCCAAGAAGCAGACAAACACAAACAAGAAATAAAATTTAACCCCTTTGGAAGGCATCGCATGTCAATGCTAACTGGTGCAAGGCCAGATGTTTCCCACAAGGTAAGGAGAAGGTGGTGAGGATATCGACCTGTCCTTCTATCCATCGTTATGGGAACATAAGATCTATCTCCAACAAGACTGACGAGCTAGCTGTGCTAACCCAGTAACAGAGGGAATACCAGAAGGCAGAGTAGCATCATGCTATTAACAGACATGGCTAACAGAGCTAACACTGGACACCAACGCCACAGTGGAAGAACTCTTTACACTTTCTTACCTTTTTAACTTGTTTTGGTGCTGTGACTCCTGAATTTCCCCACCGGGATAAAAAAAGTATTTTCTAGTCTAGTCTAGTCTATTCTATTCAGTATGCAACCCTGCTTTGTGGAACCACTGGACTACCTCACTAAACCGATGGAAAATAAATTGCAACACACTAAAAAGTCGTCTGGAGTCGTCCTGTCCAAAAACATGGCTTACATTTCATTATTTATTGCCGTTAATAAGCAACCAGTTTAAAGATTTTAGAAACCAACCTGACTGCAGCGTGAGCGCCCCCTGTGACTGTGCTGAGCCGATGCCGTTGTCCAGCAGACACTGAAACACACCCTGATCCTGTGCCGTCACCTCTGCGACAACAAGAGACGATCCAGAGATCTGGAAGCGATGCGATTGGACGATGGGCTCAGCGTTGAACAGCCAGGTGACGTTTGGAGAGGGGTTTCCTTTAAACAGGCAGGTGAACTGAGCCGAGGAGCCCGGAGAGACGAGCTGGTCTGAGAGGCCCTCTACAATCGACGGTGGCTCTGTGGACGAGAAAGAATCCGTTTAAGACATCTGGAGGATGAAACATCCTTTAAAGGAGCAGTCAGTGTCTTTTATCTTACCAAGAACATTCACAGTATAGTTGGCGCTGCTCACAGTCCCCTCCTCTGTCTCTACAGCGCAGGTGTAGCTTCCTTCATCACTCCTCTTCGCCATCACAAACACCAGGTTGTTGTGTTGCTGTCGGTGGGAAGGCCCTGGCGTGATTTCTTTACCGTTTTTAAACCATTTGGCTGCCGGAGTGGGAGACCCGGACACGACACACTCTAACGTCAGTGGCTGAGCCTGCTGTACCGACACATTCACAGGAGCGGTGGGGTAAACTATCCGCACAGGGGGCGGAGAGTCTGAATCTGAAGAAAGGAACCAAGTTAGAAAAATATCACACAGACACAGCCATGTTTTAAAAATGAGATGAGCTTTAGACTTACTTTTCACTGATATCTTAGTACCATGAGACTGCATGACAGTTTCTCCAGTAACAGGGTTGAAAGCTCCACATTTGTACATGCCCTGGTGCTGGGCTGTAACAGAGACGATCTGGAGGTTTCCAGAAGGAAGAACTAAATAATCATCTAAGGAGAGAAGTAAAAAAAGTGGAGTTAAACTAGTGTAAAAGAAATTGATGACTTCCTAGATCATAAAACACAAGATTTTAATTAAGATTTTGAGATTTTGATTGTCAACAGAGGAATCATCCATCAGTTACACAGGGGAACACATTTTTTGTTGAGTTAGGTCTGACAGCTGTTTTTAACTTATTTGTGGGTGCAGAATCCAAAACTGATCCAAGTTTTTCTCTATCACGTCAAGTTTTTTAACTATAGGATCCTATTTTCTTAAAAATATGAAAAATACTTTACTCAACCAGGCATGACTACAATGTTTGTTGAACAATTTTATGTTTTTACAAAGGATATGTCTACTGGAGGAGCTACAGGAGCAGACATGAACTGGAACAAAGGAAATAATACTGGAAGTAGCCATCAGAAGATGGGTACACTGTGCTCATAAAGGGATGGACATGGTCAGCAACAATACTCAGGTAGGCTGTGGACTTTAAACCATGCTCAGTTGGTACTAAGGGGCCCAAAGTGAGCCAAGAAAATATCCCCCACACCATTACACCAGCAGCAGCAGCCTGAACCGTTGATACAAGGCAGGATGGATCCATGCTTTCATGTTGTTGAGGCCAAATTCTGACCCTACCATCTGAATGTGGAGCAGAAATCCAGTCTCATCAGACCAGGCAACGTTTTTCCAATCTTCTATTGTCCAGTTTTGGTGTTGCTGTGTGAATTGTAGCCTCAGTTTCCTGTTCTTAGCTGACAGGAGGGTCACCCGGTGTGGTCTTCTGCTGCTGTAGCCCATCTGCCTCAAGGTTGGACGTGTTGTGTGTTCAGAGATGCTCTTCTGCAGACCTCGGTTGTAACCAGTGGTTATTTGAGTTACTGTTGCCTTTCTATCAGCTCCAACCAGTCTGTCCATTCTCCTCTGACCTCTGGCATCAACAAGGCATTTTGTCCCACAGAACTGCTGCTCACTGGATATTTTCTCTTTTTGGGACCATTCTCTGTAAACCCTAGAGATGGTTGTTGGTTAAAATTCCAGTAGATCAGCAGTTTCTGAAATACTCAGACCAACAATCATACCACGTTCAAAGTCCCTTAAATCACCTTTCTTCCCCATTCTGATGCTCGCTTTGAGCTGCAGCAAACTGCCATGTGATTGGCTCATTATAAATTTGCGTTAACAAGCAGTTGGACAGCTGTGCCTAATAAAGTGGCTGGTGAGTGTATGTATTCTTTGACAATGCTGTGTTCATGTCCAGCATGGAAATCGTCTACTCTTGACTTCCCTCACAGTCACAAGGATGTGTTAGGTACCTAGACATGACACCATTTGATTTTACATGAACTTTTACTCAACGGAATATGGGCGGTACCTATAAAAGTGCCTAAGCTAAGCTAATCAGAGGAATTTTTGCTCATCTGGAGGGTGAGCTGTGGAGAAAAAACTTGACGTGCTAGAAAAAAAATTTGGAATCAGCGTGACAATTTTAGTTTTAATCAGCATAAAAATCTAGCTCAACATACGTTTCTTTTTTTTAAATTGTTCCCCAGTGTTATTGTCATTTTTTGCCGAATCTTGTCAAAAACAAATAAATAAAACTTCTTCACATTGATTCAAAAGCATGCTGTGTTATGATTTTTAACACTTGCTGCTTCAGTCTGTTATACTGAGAAGTACTAACGTCGTAATACTCATGAATCATCTTCAGATTTCTGGTTTCTGTCCCTTTATTTTTCTGACACAAACCTGTGGACGCGTCTATCCGCTCCCCTCGTACTCTCAGTCTGGGCAGCGCTGCAGGGACACTGTGCGGTAGAGGACACTCGATGAGAACAGTGCTGCCCTCCTGCACCGCTGACGTCCGCCGCCGTCCCTCTTCATATTCTGATATTTCTGCAGCGACAGAGGAAAAGGCGACTTATTCATTTGAATCTTCCTCTGCAGAAAATATTTGACATTTCATCATGTGCAGAGCGTCTCGGTCATGAATGAAGGCAAACAGAGCTACTTGAGTCGAGCTGTTTGTGTTGGATCACTGAGTTTGTTTATTGTTGCTGTAAGTGATTCTATTCATGCCTGATACGGCTCCAGATCAGGGTCGAGCCCTCAGTGCAGTGTCCAACAGCAAGCAGCATCCCAGCGGGATCATAACAAACTGCACAGGAAGGCTCACGGCTCATTAAGGATACCGGTCAAGAGGCATTTGGACGGGTGCCCGAGTAAAACCTCCTACTGCTTCCTTCCCGTCGACCACTCAGCAGCAAGCAGCCGAGGACAGGCATTCTTTCAAAGTGTTCAACACTCACAAAATGGCCTTCCTCTTTTCAAGGCAGCTTCCTCTCTTTATTTACCACAAAGCTTTGAAGTGAGCTCGAGTATGCTCAGAGGGGTAATACTCTGCATCCGTACCTGCTATAGCCACACGCGCGTGGCGGCTGGCGATGGCCGGCCCCTGGTCCAGGCGCGCCACACACTGATACGCTCCAGCATGGCTGGGCCTCAAGGAGGAGATGGTGAGGGAGCCCTGGTTCAGCTCCACACTGGGAAGAGAGTCCTGGTCCAGGGGAAGACCTCTGAAACGCCAGGAAATGAGCGCTGAAGAAGGACTGGCTGAGCAGCGCAGACGGACGACGGAGCCTTGACTTTGAACCACGGAGGACGGTTCAGAGAGGAATGACGGGTACTGAGCTGCAGAGGAGAGAGGAGCAGAAACACAGGGTCAGCGTTTGGAGTCAGACTTGTTGAAGATGCTACAAGAAAAGAATCAGACAGCCTTTATCTTATTTCTCTCTCTGTAGTCAGACTCTTTAAATCTTCTTATCCCAGCTTCCAGGACCTTTTTGTTTAGCAAATAAAAAATATTTATCATAAATCCTGTAGTCTTTGTTTCATCCTGATGAGGTTTGACCTCTTAAGACCCTGTCTCTACATATTCAGACATTACATTTCTGCCTCTCAGACCCATGATACTTCATTTTTTAAAACTTTGACCTATTAGCCACATTTAGGGACACTGTCCACATCATTTTTTGGTGATATCACAACATTAAACCCACTTTTTTTGAAAAATAACAACATATTTAAGTAAAATAACAATATTAACAAACAATAAATAGAAAACTCATACAAATAACCAAACTTTCTATAGAAGCTTGGGTCTTAAGAGGTTGAAGGCCGATTGCACCTATCGTACCGTCTGCTCATCAATGATTCAAGCGCATGAAACAACAAACCCTACTTTTCATTGAAGTTTAAATAAGAAAAAACACAAAATCTAAAAAATAAAAACTCACAATTTGATGCATTTATAGCATTTTTTAAGCAATCTGGCATTGATTATTGATAATTATTGATAATAAGATAAAAAAAAAGAGCCTTTCAATCTTCTTAAACCAGGTTCTGGGTTGCTTTGCTTCTTTGTTGTTTCTTAAGGAAGTATGACTTTCTGTTTTGCTAGTTCTGGATATGGTACGGCAACATCTGGGTAAAAAAAATGAAAAAATGAAGCCAATGAGGAAGTGTTTAAAGTTGCCGTTCATTGAGGATCTGTAAAAGGCTGGCTGCAGAAAGACGTAAAACCCATAAACTGTAATGTGAGGCTCAAAGTGAGGCTCCCCCTGGTGGCTGGCTGCAGTATAGGTAAAAATAATCCATCTCCCCATTCATTCCAGATGGGCTGTGGTCAAACTTGAAGATATTATTGGGCTGCCTTGTATTCAAGTCCTCTATTTTCTGAAAAGTTTCATTTTCATTAGTTATTAGAGGTTAAAAATGAGGCTTTGCATCACGTTTAATGATGATTGACAGCTAATGTTCTTGTGTATATTTTTGGGGATTGTAAAATATGTCAGGGGGTAGAGCCAAGAAGAGATTAGACTCTTGAAAGAAAAAAATAATTACTATATTTGGTCACCTGGCTACACTCAGATTCTCTCTGAGTCCCTCATAGCCTCTACTGCGCAGACTCTGGCTGCCAATGGCGGCGCCTGTGACGGGGGTATTTTGGCTTCAAAACTGTACAATGGTAAAAGGTGAAGCCATGCTGTCCACTCTATAAACAGTCTATGGTAAAACCATGCACACATGCAGCCAAAAAAACAGACTTTTACAGATTTAAAACACTATTTCTAGCCTGGTTCAAGAAAAGCTTGGGTATGAAACGGTAACTTCTCTATTGGTACAAACTGTTCGGAGAGTGACTTTTATTTTGATCTCAGCAGTTTAAAAGAGATAAGGATCATCTGATTGTCCAATCAGAGTCACAGCTCATCCCAGGTGACTGGAAGGCACCCTATCTTGACACAGACTAAACTAGCTGAGAGACTAAACTGGCTGTTTCAAACTAATGGTGCAAAAATTAAAGCATCAAATGCACAAATTCATACATTCAGAGTAGCTTTTTTTAACAAAGCGACATTAGCCTTTAGTCATAATAATCAATCTCTTAAAATCAGGGTTTCAGGCTGTTTATAAGGCCCCGTCATTAAACAGCTAATCTGTGTTGTTTGATTCATGCCTTTGTTGATGTCAAAGTATTAGTTTGTGATTTCCCACTGTTCAGTTTATGATCTGGAGAACAACTCACATGAGCAGCTGATGAGCAGGGCCTGGCTGAGACACAGCACAGTGGACAGGAGGACCCTTAGGCCACTGTCCATGGTGCACTTTGACCCCTGCCAGCAGCCGTGTTGCCCCACACGCAAACCCCCGTCTGATCGGCGAACCTGCAACACACAGAGGAGAGAAAACATGTCAAACCAGAGCTCTGCGTGGAAACATGACGACATGAGTGAGAGCAAACCAACATGTGAGGCTGAGGCAGGATTCCAGAGGTGAGAAAAAAATCTGTCAGGCTCCAAATGAATCCTCTAATCTTCACGACACATCCTCTTTACACACTCCTTGATCTCCACCTCTCACCCACTCCACTGTCTCCACGGAGGCTGGAATGTCCAGGCACCCCACCCCTCCCCTGCTCCACTCTCCCACTGAGATCTCCTGCTAATGGAGTGGCCGTGGAGAGACTGTCCCCTCACTCTTAATATCACTCTCTTGTCACACTGTGTTGCGTCCTCATAGGTTCACTGTAGCCTGAAGTGCAGGCCCAGACACACTGGAGGGCACGTAATTAGGAGCATTCCTCTATCCTTTTCAACCCGACCCCTCCGACTGCGGCACCTCCTCCTCCTTTCTCTGAGAGTAATCCGGCCGGCTTTGATCCCAGGTTCCTGGTTGGTAACCGGGGTTTGAGCCTGTGGCCGGGGGGACAATGGCCGTCCAGCTGTGATATTCACACAGGCGATTCGGGGGCTCGCAGACGTGAGCGGAAGGGCCAAGCGGGGCTGAGGGGTGGGTCAAATTAAAAGGATGATGTCTGGGTGGGATCGGTGAAGCCGAACAGGTTTCTAACGCTGAACATTGTTTCATCTCGACACTGAAGCAGGTCAATCTGTTTAGCCTCCGTGTGGGTTATTTTAGCACGGATTATCCCTTTATCTCACGACTCTACTTTCCACCAAATCTCATTTTTATTTCTTCATCTCTGCCCCTTTTTTTTTTCTTTGAGAGAGCATCCTGAGAAGAGGAGAAGGAGGAGGAGACGGAGAGAAGAGGCAGGAAATAATAAACTCTCTCAGCTCCTGGCCCACGCCCCTTTCTCACCCTGAGGTCAAAGGTCAAGGAAGAGCAGAGGGAGAGGGTGAACCAGCGGGTGTCTGGTGGCCCTGGACCAGCCCCCTGAGGTCAGCCCTGGCCCTCAGTCTTTCCCCTGCCAGCTCTCACACTCACACACACACTCTCACACACACGCAGGGTTACAGCACCAGAAACTAGGGATGAACCGATCCAACTTTTCTGGTCCTGATACTGATACCGATACCTGGGCTTCAGGTATCAACCGATACTGTTCTGATACCAGTAATTGGTAAAAACCAATTGTAATATTTGTTGGTAACACTGTACTTCAGAGACTTGCATGTTTCATCACACTGAGGTAATAATTAGAAAAATTTTCTTCTTTTTTCTTTGAAATTAGCACATCACTTCTTTAAAATCATGTTCAAATTTATTGTCACAAGTCACAATTGGTAGGTTACTATTTTTTTCTAGTTTCTTTGAAGTTTACTCCAAATTGCAAGGTAAGAAGGTAACGATCAGCAACTATTTTTAAAGTATCCCAAAGTTTCTGCTATTTCCAGAGAAGCAGGTGATAAATAGCTGCTAAGTCATTGTTTCCTCTGATAATTACCTTTAAAATGTTCAGTGAATAGTTCAATTTCCCAATAAGCAGTTGATAGTTAGCTATTTGTTATTTAATTTCGCCAAGTTCTTTAGTTCCCAGTTTGTTGATATGCATAACTGAGATCACATGTAAAATGATAAACCTTTATGATCAGGCCTATAATGTTTTACATGAATCAACTGAAGGCTTCAGATTTGATATTCACCAATGCACTGTGAGTACAGGTGCACTGCAAAACAGAATCTGGCCAGAAGTTATGTGCTAATTTTCACCAAATTCTCAGGAAATTTCAGGGGGAATTTCAAAGAAATAAGAAAACCTGCTGATACGGATTTGGGCCGATGACAATTTTTATGTTTTATAACTGACAGCATATAGCTTCAATAGAGGTATAAAAGATCAGTTTCAAATGTAAGGATGGGCTGACCACCAATACCCCAAAATCAAGGAAATAGGCACCAAGGCAGGTATCGATTGGCCAGCCAATAGATCGATGCATGTCTCTTCTAATTATTATCTAAGTGCGATGAAATTTGCGGACCTCTAAAGTAAAGTGTTAGCTATTTTTTACCCTGCAGACTAGTAATTTAGCAAAAAACATACAAGTGCATCAGAGGTTACTTTCCAAATCAAGTATCCAAGAGCGCAGGTAAAAAAGAAAAGGGAGAAAGCTAGGGATGGGTATCGAGTTAGGTACTTTAATAGAACAGAATAGAGTAGAATAGAATAGAATAGAACTTTATTTGTAATTGCAACAAGTGCAACGAAATTGCAAAAGCCCTTCAGTCAGTGCAAAACAGTTAAAAGTGCAAAAAATAAGCTGCCATGCACTGCAAAAACTGAAATCTTATCAAGTGTTTTTGTCTTATTTTCAGTAGAAAATTCCTCTTTAGACTCAATAAAGTTATTTAAGGACAAAAATGAGGTCTGAATTGCTCGTAACCAGTAAAAAAAAATCTGCCAATGGAACAAGAGAAAAGTTACTTGTATTAAGACATTATTCTAGTCTCAAGGAAATTTTCAAGCAATTTTTTCTTGCTCCATTGGCAGATTTTTTTACTGGTTACACGCGAATCAAACCTCATTTTTGTACTCTGATAACTTGAAACAAGACATTTTTCTGGATTGATAAGTTGAAAGTGGCTCATATCAAGTATCATAAGACAATTTTTACTTAAAAAAAGACAAAAACACTTGATAAGATTTCAGTTTTTTGCAGTGTGTTCAGATGCATTGATGGCATGGAGGTAATTGTTATATTGTAAGTTTTTGACGACAATGAGGTATTGATTTTAGCCTTTGTTCAGGACCCTTACTGCTGTTGGGTAGAAACTGTCTCTGAACCGGTTTGTCCTTGTAGTGATTGACCTTTACCGCCTGCCTGACGGTGACAGATTAAACATATGAGAAATATGTGTAAACATTATAGGTACCGACCAAATTCTGTCAAAAGTACAGAGTACCAATTCTCGTGAAATCAAAAGGTACCATGTTTAGGTACCTAATTGCATCCTTGTGACTGTGAGGGAGTGAAAGAGTAGGTGATTTTCCATGCTGGACATGAACACATCATTGCAAGTTTGAACAATAAATATGTTGAACTGAAAAAAAAATACTTTTTGTTATTTAACAAACTGATATATTTTACCACATTAATTAAAAAAAAGTACCAAAAATTGGTACCGTAGAGTACCGGTATTGATTGCCAGGTACTGGGAATTGGTGCCGTATTGTTTCAAATGTGAAAGGTAGCCATCCCTAGAGAAAGCTGGTTTCCTGTATTGGCACCATGGATCAAAGAAACTGATCCAGCTTTGAGGGGAACCGATCCACTGACACCCGATACCATCCTTACCAGAAACATGATAATAAAAACAAAACCTCTGCTTTCCCAATACTTCAGATCTCAAACTTATAATTTGTTGGTCAGGGTGAACTCTCTACATTATGCGTGTGCACGTTTTGCATTTCAGGCTCCACTTTAAGTGTGAGCCTGCTTATTCAGGCACATCAAACCCACATCTTGCAAGCTAGCATTTCTCCATCCCACGAGTTGCAACAGGCCCCCGCACACTGCCCCCATGTCATCAGTGGAAACTATCTTTCTCTTTCTGCCGGAATAATGATATATAATTACAATCACAACAGCGGCTCTGTATAAATGTGCAAAGCTGAGCGCGGCTAAACTGGCACATGGAGACTTCCTCTGCTTGTATCCACCTTTCTTTTCTGCTTTCTTAATCTCACCTGCGACTTCCTCACAGTGGGCGTAACAGTCGGGCACTGCAGCCCGGACTCGCTGCTCTTGCATAAACACACACACACACATGGCTTCCTATCTCAGCCATCAATCTGCCGCAACAAGGAAACACAGGGGCATCATTCCTGCTTCTTATCTGTTTGGCTTTCCTCTGACATCCGCCACCATGAAGCCGCCTCAGTGGAGACAGACACCGTGAGGATATCTTGTATCCCCCATCACGTTACGCCGAGACGTCCCGATGCTGGCAGCACTGGGCAGACAAAAGCTGGACCAATGAGGTCTGATGGCTCCCCTTCTTAAAACTCCAGACTTTACGGCTCAAAGTATGTTCCAGATTTCCCCCCTCCTATCCCAAATCCGATCTTATGTTACTCTCTGTTTTTGCACTTACGTTGTAGATGCATGGCCGCTCTTAAAGCGGGACGGCTGGCTATAAATTGAAGAGACATCCTGCGTAAAAAACAGACGTTGCCGTTGAAAGCTGATATACAGACACGGGGACAGTTTATGAAAATAAATGAGCTTAGTGTCAGTGAGTTCAAGTGGAAAAGTTCCTGTCTTTTGGGTGTGGGGGGATGACCTGTGAGTGTTTGGGAAATTTTTGAGTGACACCTGGATTAAGCGTGTAGAGGCGAGGAAAACCAGTCTTTGACAGAGTGTCCCTACTTTGTTTTTCAGTTTGGATGTTTGGATTTTATCCGTCAGGTTTCCTTCCAGAAGGATCCAGATTTACGGGGTTCAAGCAGCGCTCGTTTTTATCCATCTTGGGAGTGATACATAACTCAAACACAGGCTTCGTAGGACAAGAGGGATCCCCGGTGATGACACAAGAGAAAATAAACACACTGACAGGCCGCCCTCAGGGAAGGGAAAGGGGTTTGTGTTTTGAGGGGGGTTAGCACCTGCGCTTCTTTTTGGCCTCCTCTCTGCAGGAACTACTTAAAGCCCCATCTGCCCGCATGTGGGGCTGGCCCATATCCCTGTCATATTGGGTAAACAGGGACAAAAGCAACGCGGCAGAGCATCAAAGACCTGGAGGGCAGAGGAAGAACAGGTCACAACTGGTGCTGCTGACTGAGGTAGAGGAGGAGTAAGAAGAAGGGGGGGTCCTCTTTTCTTCACAGCTGAATAAAAGCCTGAAAGCCAGCAGCAGGCACCATGAAGCAGCTCCAGACCCTGATTCGATATCATGAGCTCCAGAGTGGTACAAATCCAATAAATCAGAGAGGTTTATCTTCAAAAAAAAGAGAGTGTAGCAAACGCCTGGGACTGACGGAGCTCACGCTGAGAGATAAAGACGTTAAGAAGTGTGATGGAGTCGTTTCTGGTATGATGGTCTAATCTGACCTGTGCGCTGAAGCTGATTCACATGCTATACCCCGGACCTGTCTGCACTCGCCCACATCTCACGGACAGAGGATCTGCAGCGCGCACATTCCTCAGAGGGAAAGAAAAGGGAGAGCGGCGGACACACAGAAAGACACAGAAACACACACTCACACTTACACACACTCTGGAGATGGGAGATAAATCCAAAACAAGACGATGAGAAGCGATGGGGGAAAAGCGACGCAGAGAAAACTGAAAGAAGAGCTTTCTGGGAGAGGAGTAAAAGGAGATGGGGGTAAAAAGAGGTGAAACATTCACAGGGAGGTGAAAAGTTGCCAAGCTGAGACTCATTTCTCCTCCCTCTTTATTTGGCTGGGAGATAAAGACATACAGATAATGGCTGAGCGTGCATACACCACTGCCAAAACTGACTGATGATTCAGCCTAACTACATTCAGCTCGACCCAGAAAACTTGGGAAGAGTCTCCCGAGACGAGAGACTCTAGGGGACCATTATGGGCTTCTTCTATTGGTCTTGGTGAGCCCACTGAGGCAGCCCGGGGCCACAGAGGAAACTAATGAGTGGAAACACTGGGCCTCTGGTATGGCCTAACTCTGTCTGATTAAAGACTGAGAAGTTATTAAAAGTGGGACAGACTTAGGGAGAAGGGAGGGAGCTAAAGAAAGACAGACATGATTAGGAATCAAATAAGGGAATTAGGAGAGGAAAGAAGTGGAGTTTCACAAAGGGAGAGAAGGACGGGATCACATTGAAGGGTTTCGATCGATGACACAAACGACTCCCCACGTTTGAAGCGACTCGCTGCAGAAAATTAATGTGCGTCTCCTCAATAAATCATCCAAAGTGAGTGTGACTGCAAGACGAATGAGGAACATTTACAAGGACAATGCTACTCTCACACACACTGCAAAAAAGCTGCAATCTTATCAAGTGTTTTTGTCTTATTTTAAGCAAAAAGTGTCATATTATACTTGATATGAGCCACATTCCCCTTATCAGTCCAGAAAAGTGTCTTGTTTCAAGTTGTTTAAAGACAAAAATGAGGTCTGAGTTGCTTGTAACAAGTAAAAAAATGCCTCCCAATGGAACAAGAAAAATTTGCTTGAAACTAGAACAATGTCCTCATACAAGTAAATTTTCTCTTGTTCCAAGTCTAAAAAAAACATTTTCTACAAAAAGAAAAAAGACAAAAACACTTGATAAGATTTCTGTCTCCCCAATGCGAAAAAATGAAATCTTATCAAGGGTTTTTGTCTTATTTTAGGTAAAAACTGTCTTTTTACACTAGATATGAGCCACATTCAACTTATCAGTCAAGAAAAATGTCTTGTTTAAAGTTGTTTAAAGGCAAAAATGAGACAAAAAATCTTAATACAAGTAACTTTTCTCTTGTTTTATGGCAGATTTTTTTTATGTGTTACCCTGGAGAAAACTCAAATCATATCAAGTGTTTTTGTCTTGTATTCAGTACAAAATGTCTTTTTAGACTTTAAACAAGCTAAATTTACCTGACTATTCCAAAAAAATGTTATGTTTCAAGTTGTTTGAAGACAAAAATGAGGTCTGAACTGCTTCACCAAAACCTTACCAAAAGCTGCAATCTTATCAAGTTTTTTGTCTTATTCTAAGTAAAAAAATGTCTTATTATATTTGAGTATATCAGTCCAGAAATAATGTCTCAGTTCAAGTTATTTAAAGACAAAATGAGGTCTGAATTCCTTGTAACAAGTAAAAAAATACCTCCCAATGGAACACCAAAAGTTTGCTGAAACTAGAAAAATGTCTTTATACAAGTAACTTTTCTTTTGTTTCATGGCAGATTTTTTTTTTAATTGTTACGCTGTGAAAAACGGAAATCTTGTCAAATCAAGTGTTTTTGTCTTATTTTCAGTAGAAAATGGCTTTTAAGACTTTAAACAAGCTAAATTCACCTGACCAGTCCAGAAAAATGTCTTATTTCAAGTTATTTAAATCCAATCCAATCCATTTTTATTTGTATAGCACATTTTACCAACACAAGGTCTCCAAAGTGCTGCACAGAGTAATTTAAAGACAAAAATGAGGTCTGATTTCTTAAAACAATTAAAAGAAATCTGCCAATGGGACAAGAGAAAAGTTACTTGTACTAAAACATTTTTCCAGATTTAAGCAAATTTTCTGGTAAATTTTCCTTGTTCCATCATCAGATTTTCAAGCAATTTAGACCTCATTTTTGTCTTCAAACAACTTGAAACAAGACATTTTTCTTGGCCAGTTAGGTGAAATTAGCTTGTTTTAAGGGGCTGTTTACGTAACAACGGTTTTAAGGTGAAATGCTCTCGTTTTGCTGGTTTCAGCCTCGCATTTACACAGAAACAGCGTTTCAGCCAACTTAAAACGCAAACTTTTGAAAACGGCCTCCAGGGTGGGAGTTTTTTTAAACGCTGCCAACACTGTTGCCGTGTGAACGGTAAGCCAGCGTTTTCAGTGGAAGCCCACACGTCACACTCCGCTTTGCGCGCCCACATACAACAGGACAACAGTACCGATGTTATGATCGTCGTGAACTACCGTGTTGTGCTTGTGCTAAATCAGCTGACTGTCTTTTAACAAAATGAGCATCTGTTGCTCCACTTTTGCACTTAGCACTAGCCAACACACCAGATGACCGGCTCAACTCTACTTCGGTGGAGATCTCCCAAAAGCTGCTTCTAGACAAAACAGTTATAGCACCACCTACAGGCCTGACATGCTTACTACAGTGTTTTCATTTAACATTTTCAGATGAAACGTTGTCATGTAATCGGGGCCTCAGTCTAAAAGGCATTTTCTACTGAAAGTAAGACAAAAACACCTGGTAAGATTTCAATTTTTTCCAGTGTAGAGGCAACTCAGACCTCATTTTCATCTTTAAATAACTTGAAACTAGACATTTTTCTGGACTGACCAGGTGAATGTGGCTCAAATTAAGTCTAAAAGGGCATTTTTACTTAAAATAAGACAAAAACACTACATAAGATTTCAGTTTTTTGTCTGTGTGTCAGCAGGAGGACTGAGCAATCCAGGAGGTGCAGGGTTGACGGCAAGGCCAGGCGGGTCCCAGAACCCAGTGCCGCCGCAGCCCTGGCGACACGGCCGCGCTGTGGGATCAGACGAGAAGAGGAATGAAAGGAGAGGCCCCCGGGGATCAGACAGTCACATCCCACAAAGCCCTGTTTACCAAGGACACACATCACCCCCCTCCCTTCACCTCCTCCCCCCCCCAATATCTCCCTTCACCAAAGCTCGACCCTCCCTAAGTGCCAGGGCCGGGACCTGGGAGACAGCGCTAATTCTGCCCCCGGGCTGGTTGGCGGAGGACACAAACGGAGCAGTGAGGGGGGAGAGAAAAGAGGGAGGTAAAAGATTGAGACAGAGGGAGAGTGGGGACTGAATGGTACAGTACGTAAGACCCATCTTAATTGGAGATTGTTCTGCAATGTCTTGTTTTCCTGGGAATCTGCGGAGGGGAGGGACAGGAGGGTGGGGAGGTACGGCTGTTTCCCAAGCTCCTGAACAGCGGGATTAACCGCGGGGGCGAAACTCAATAGCGGCCTCGGACACTGGAAACAGATCCCCGGGTATCGCCACCATACAAGGCCACCTCGAGACCTTTTGCAAAGCGCATGTAACTAACAACCCTTCCCTTTTGTCGGGGCTCTCTGGGCCCTTCCGGCTGATTTCACAGGCCTTTCAGCCCACAGGGGAACGTCTGCTCAGACGTTAAAGGTAATTCTGATGGAAAGGAGGAATGCACAAGAGGGCCGTCTTGCCCTCGGGGTGTGTTATAACACTGATCTCCAACATGTGCCAAGAGTCTGATTCAACACGCCAGCCGAGAGGGGAGCTGGGATTGTGCAGCCGTGGCACTGAGGAAGAGGAGGCTGTGGATTCACATTCCTAAACATCAGCGTTCATTAGAGAGATGATGGGAAAGCAGGTTGATGGAGTGGAGGACAGAAAACGTTTTTCCAAAATCGATGCACTGTGCTGTGCCATTATTGTATTAATTCGTCTTAAGTTTATTTGTCTTCTTCCTTTTTGTTGGATTATTTAGTGGTTGGCAACTAGCTGAAGGTGCATTACCGCCATCTACTGGACAGGAGTGTAGATGACCTGGGCTGCGGGGCTGTATGCATCACATGCATAGACAGTAAAAAAAAAATTGACGTCATCTTGCTCGGCTCAAAAACTGCTCCCCCTGGTGGCTGGCTGCAGCATAAGTCAAAAAATCTGGCTCCCCAGTCATTCCAGATGGACTGTGGTCAAACTTTAAAAAATTAATACACTTGGTAGAAATGTTTCACACGTCTGATTGTTGTGGTGATTTGAAGATATCATTTGGCTGCCTTGTATTCAAGTCCTCTTTTTTCTGGAAGTGTTGTTTTTATTAGTTATAATAGGTTAAAAGCGAGGTTTTATGTCACGTTTAACGATGATTGACACCCGCCATTCTTGTGTTATTATTTTTGGGGACCGTAAAATATTCTCCCAGAATCCCTCACAGTCTCTACTGCGCAGACTCTGGCTGCACAACTGCTACCAATGGCCGCGCCTGTGACGGGGGAATTTTGACTTCAAAACCGTACAATGGTAAGTGACGGAGCCATGCTGTCCACTCTATATACAGTCTATGGTCACATGTAAACAGAAGTTAACACGCGAATAATAAAAGAGCCGGAGACGATGTTCATCCAAAAAAGTCCCCAAAGTTTGGGAGAATTTCGCGCTGAGTAAAAACGACCTTGCATGGCACGGCAGTGCAATGATCCAGCACTTAAAACACAAACATGTGGGGCTCATCGATGACGAGCTGGGAGCTCAACAGCAAGGTGAGGAGCTACAAAATCCCACATACACTCCTTTAATATGTTGTTAAATGCATGGCTTGTCTTTAAGGACTTGTTTAGTCTTTTTATTAAATCGTCACCCCGTTTGAAAACCAAGAGGAGTTCGCTAAACTAACGTTAGCATTAGCGTTAGCTGCTACAGATAGTGGTAGGGCAGAGGGGGTGAACTGTTTGACCTGCAGGTGAAAAGACTGAGGACACATTTTTATTTATTTGCCTTTTTGTCCCAAACTGTTGATTCTTTAAGGGACATAACAACGCATGTTTGGTTTCGCAAATCTTACGATTATGCTTTCTCATCCTTTTCTTTTACCGATTCATCGATTAATCTTAAATATAATCGTCAGAGTAATCGATTACTAAAATAGCCGTTAGTTGCAGCCCTAGAAAACATTAGGTTTGCCACATATCTTGAGGGAGTCCAGCTCTCCTATCAGTGGTTTTAAAAGCTGCTGTGTGGGCTGTGAACTCTGGGCACGCAGTGATCTGATCCAGCTGTCCCCTCCCCTTCTTCTCCCCGCGCTGCAGTCTCCCATCCCTCCCCAGCTCTCCTGGATTCCATCACCGCCTGCGTCTCTACAGCAACAAGCAGAAAGACGCAGACAACAGTTTCTGTTCAGTCTCTCTCTGATAGGTCGCTGGCTGCCGACCAAAAGCCCTCTCAAACTGAAACATATATTCACTAATGTAATTTCAAACATGCAGAGAGAAAACAAGACACGGCGTCCAAGTAGAGGTACGTCAGTTCTGCATCACTTCGAGTCTGCTGGAGTTAAACTCAACCGTGTACCATTAGCTGCTTCGACCTTGCCTTTGTTTGTCATTGGAGAGGCGTGAGAGACAGAGAACACAGAGTATTTTCATTTCTCATAATGATAAATTGACCTATAATGGAGCGATGGCGCTGCATTACCAGGGGGCTGGATTTACAAGACAGAAAGCTTTGCTTCCACAGCCAGCGAGCCGAACAAAAACAAACAGACGTAAAACGGTTAAAATATAATTAGTCTTCTTCACCAATTCCTCAAATCTCTTGAAGAAACCCAAACAAACAACCGGGCTCCCTTGTACGAACAAGTTTGAGGACCCAAAGATAAATACACACTCCTAAACAGAGTGTGTAAAAGCTTTATTTAGTTTGTCTAAATGTTTATCCGTCTCGCCTTGTAACACTCCACGCTTGTTGTGCGGCGATCAAGTGATCACAAAACAAACTCGGTGGTGATGTATCAACACACAGAACATCTGAGTTTCCACTTCTGGCTCGTGGTCAAGTCTTCAAAACCTCTCCGGCGTATTTCGGGTTCAGGCTGCAGAGTGAGAAAAGCACACATGACGTAGTGCTCGGATGGCGCCAAGAAAAACACGACCTCATGACAACAGCGAAAACATACAGAAAGCGTGGCGCATGCTAGCTGCTAACTGCAATCTTTGTTTAGGTTTGCTACTGTTAAAAGCAGCACAGGAGGATGACAGTGATTTATTTCAGGTGAACAACGTCAGAGCAGGAGGAGAAGAAAGTCAGAGCTCCGTTTTGTTTGCTCAGACTCACTTTGCTGCTATATCTTTTGGAAATGAAGGGTTTCTCTGCTTCCTAAGGGTCTACATCTTGGAGTAAGGTAGGCCCAAAATGGCACCCACAACCACAGGCCCAGCAGCAGCCTCACACTCTGATCTGGGAGAAAAACAGCCCTTCAAACAAGTAGCCTGTTTGTCAGCCGGAGGGGAGTGCCAGCCACTAGTTTTGCCTTAATATAGTCTTGCTGATCGTTGTGCAGGCTTTTCAACAGCACACACACACTCTGGTTCACAGAAAACCCATGTCAGATGTGACTTATTGGTTCAACATTTGAAATAGAAAGCTGCGGTTGCTCACAGCTTCTTGACGAGAAAAAAAACTGGAACTCTAGGGGCCTGCGCTGAGGCGACGCACTAAGCCAGGCATATTTAGTAGGGTCAGTTTCAGGAAGGGAAAAAGAAATGAATCTTGCAAACAGGAAGACGCTGAGGATGCAGAAAGAAAAAAAAATCCCCTCGAATGTTCTGAAATACTTTGCTGTGAGAGCTGTCAGCAAGGGTTCGGTTCAGAAGTTCACTCCCTGAAATCTTCCCCTGGGCTGAGGAATCATTAGAAAACTACACCAGACAGGCCGTGGAACAATGGGTCTCATCGTGTGTTCGCTTGACAACTATGAGAAGAAATGTTGTTTTTGGCGAGAGGCGAGTATTGTGTAAAATGCCACGTCGAGCCTTCCCCGAGGAACTGCGTGTTCTCTCTCATACATGTGGAGCTCTGCATCATGTTAAAGGAACATACGAAACGCAGGCCTTCACAGGGTAATGAGCTCGCTGTTAAATGCATCATACCAAACTTTAAAAAGGAACCTGCAGTTTGCTCCAACGCTTCATGACCAACAAAGTATTTTGCAGAAAATATTCAATCCAGACCTTCAGTTATACTCGAGATTTAACGGTACCTTCAACTCACGATCCAATACAGTCTTCAAATTATGACTGAAACAGTTTTCTTTAACTATGTTAGTCTAATAAACTGGTCTGTGCGTCATCGCGCTCAAAATCACTTCCTACCGTTATCATGTCTCTCTTTCCATCTACCTGACAGTGACAAACAATATCCGACGAGCTAAAACAAAAGTAGATACGCCCTCTGCTGTTTAAAAAAAGCATTACGATTCATTTTTCATCTTAGCTGATTTGAATTTTCATACATTTGTGTTGATTTTTAACTGTCTTGCAATGCATCTTTACATCCCTAATTTCTACAGCTCTACAGTTTTATTTAGCAGACGCTTTTGTCCAAAGTGACGTTATTTGCTGCTGAAATTAAGTGCAAGAAATTTGTTTTTGTTTTTTTTTTTTTGTTTTGTTTTGTTTGTTTTTTTTCCCATGTAAAATAATGTGTCCATAACTAACCATGATTCATCGCTGCAACAACATAGTTCAACCTTCTAGAGGTGTGAAAAAAATATTGATACGGCAATATACCATGATACTTTGAGCTCTGATACAAAATCGATATTTGAACTCTTAATATCGATGTTGCCGAGTTGGAAGTAAAATACGACTTCCGCACTTCCACTGCAGTAGATGGCGCCAAAGAGCTACTAACCTTTATGTTAAGAGTGGGAGAAAAAAAATCGATATACAGTATGTTTTGTTTTTGTTTGGCAGTATCAAAATCAGGATTCTTCATCATTTCAGTCTTTGTTTTTAAAATGGTTTGGAAAAAAGTTACCACTTTTCTCCAGCAGAGGGCAAAATGTTTCTCTCTGACTCATGTGATGTGCATTCTATGGAAAAATATGGCTCCTGATATAGTCTGCAGACATTTTCATCATCATCATCATCATTTAACTTTTTTACATGGTCTGGAGTTAAAAATTCAAACTATGAATCACATTTAAATTGAATCGACACCCGATAAATCAAAATGGGATCAAATCGCAAGGATAGCATTTCATCCCAGTACTACTATATGTTGCCCATTGATTGTATAATAAACATCATTTCAAAATGTATTTAAAATACTTCATTTCTAAACTTGATAATGTGGACTTTTTGTTGAACTGAGCTAGTCAGTATGCAATAGACATCAATGTTTTCCTTGGTCCTTTTAATTTTGAGTAACATTTTGATTTACATTTACATCATCTCTTTTCTATTCTTCGTTAACTGTTGCGTCAAGAGGTTCTTGCAAATGCTCACCCCTTCAACCTTCAACAACATTCAATGTTTAGTAGAGCTGGTATGAAATGGTCCTCTGGCGATTCTATTCTATTGCGATTTTTAGGGCGCCGATTCGATTTCAATTGTGATTCTGCAATATTTACGATTTTTAGTTTGCTTTTTTATCACCAAATCATGTGAAAAAGTTAAATGATGATGTCTACAGACTATATCATGAGCTATAATTTCCCCATAAAATGCACATCATGTGAGTCAAAGTGAAACATTTCGCCCTCTGCAGGAGAAAAATGGTAACTTTTTTCCAATCCAGTTTATAATCAAAGACTGAAATAAAGAATCTAAAAATAACTGACAAAGAATCCAAATTTTGATATTGCCAAACCAAAAAACCTAATATATTGTATAAGGATTTTTCCCCACCCCTTATGTTCAGTGTTAAGTATTCTCTAAGATCTGGGTCTGAGACCCTCTGACTCATTCTCCCCCTGAGGACAAAGAGGAGAAGGGTCAGATTAAGGGTCCAAGTGTTCCCTGAACAGATGAGTCTTTAGACATCCCTCAAAGTAGAAAGGGACTCTGGATCGTATAGTTTGGTAATTCTGAAGAACATCACTCTTTCCTCTAGTTAAAGTGTAGTAGTCTCTAAAAAACCCTCGCTGCTCTGAAGCATCTGCTCTTTGACTATTTTCATGATCTGTACCCGCCTTGTGATCAAGTGTTTTCCTCGCGGCGCCGTGTGTGGTATCGGTTTACATTCCCTTATCATATTGAGGAGGCAGACATATATATTTAGATGAAGCCTGTATTTCCATTACATTAGCAGAAAACAAACCCTCTCCGGAGAAGAAGCAGACCCCCTGGTCCTGCGTATCTCCTGCCTGCACACTTTGGTCTCGCTGCATTTCAGTGGCTGGCTGCACATCTGTTTCTGCTGCTCCAAAAACTGTTTGTTTGTCTTAACAATTACGCCCTGATGTTTCTCATTTCATTTCTTAAATCTCTTGAAAGTCATTATCCAGTTTCAGGTCCTTCAAGGTTCTGAATTTTTCGAAACTCAATCCGACCATCTGTTGAAAGCTGCTGTACACATCGGGCTACGCTGGGCTCACCTCTGACATTTCAGAGGAGTTGTAGCGGAGGAAGCATGCAGCCTATCTGTAACCTGCTGGAGTAACATGCTTGCATAGTAAAGCGAGTCAGCGCCGGGATGTGTGGATCATCTGTCAGAGGGGGGGTTATGGGAGAAACGGGGAGGGAGGGGGTCCCACTGGGAAACACAGAGGTTGTGTAGTTAAAATAATGACAGTGTGAGCTCAGAGCAGATAAGAAGTGCTACTAATGACAGCTCCGTGTAAACACAAGTGACACCTTCAGCTACTGGCTTCATGGCTGCGTCGGCTTGGCTTCAATTTATCCAGTTTCACTCACAGCTCTCCCCTTGAATAAATCTAGGGAGGGGAGCCGAGGCTGGAAAGTAAAAGTTTTTTGTGTTGGCGCTGCTGCAGCTGCAGGGCGCTCTCACCAACCCAGCAGTCACAAGAGCTCAAACTCTGTCTCTGACCTGCACATCTTTCCCATCCACCCCCTGCTCATGGCTGCTGGGTGTTGTCAATCAGCACCCCCCTCCGGGCTCCCTGAACATGGGGGCTCTTTGGCATGCTGCCCAAACCTCCCTTCTGTCCATCTAATGAGGCCTGAGCTCCGGGTCTGTCCTTGACGAATGGAAGCTGAAGCTCGAGGAGTTAAGGGCAGAGTAAAAACGCTGCAGTATGACTCAATCCCTGAGCAATGGGAGAAAGAGGAGTGCTGTGTGTCAGGAGCTGGAAACGAGACGGGTTTTAGTTTAGGAAGAGATGCTCTGAGGGTCAAACATCCACCGAACGGCGGTCACTAAATTCTACTTTGTTAAACTAAGAAGCTGAGATGGATTAGTGCGCAGAGATTTAGGAAAGCACTAAGACTTCATTGAGCTGTCAAAATATTGTGATTGTAGCGACAAATAAGGTGACGGCTGAAATTTATTTTCTGTTTTTTACTATTTCATCTGCAAAAGGTGAATTTTATGAAGTAATAAAGAAAAGATTTCTAAATTACAAATACATTAACATCAAACTTAGTTTTTTAATTTCACTTCTTTTTACTTTGAGGCCATCAAAACAGTCCTATCCCAGCTGAATGCAGCTCCAATCCTTTAAATTCTTCAAGAACATAAACATAAGGCTAAAAAGACAATGATTTGTAATTGTTTTAGATTTTCTTTTTTACAGATTTCGGTTTGTTTGTTGAGAAAACTGTTAAAAATAGTGATTTAAAATGCCATTTTTGCAATGAAAATTTTCTGTCAAGCAATTCAAAACCAGATTTTCTCAATAACAATGATGCTCACATAAAAAATGAGCATTTTTACAATTAATGACACAAATCTAAACTTACGTATTATACCTTTTTGCTAATCTGCACATCTAGAAGTTACTTGCATGAACTTTAAGCTGTGGATGGGTACCAAATTAGGTACTTTTATAGGTCCTGATTCACATAAAATCAAATGGTGCCATGTTTAGGTAGGGAATGGAAGAGTAGACGAATTTCCATGCAGGACATGAACACAGCATTGCAATGTTATAAACTGAGAAATAAATATGTTAAATTGAAAAACTTTGAGATTTTATAACAAATTGATATTTATTACCACATTAACACACAAAAGAACCACAAATTGGTACCGATACCGACTGCCAGGTACCAGGTATCAGTACTGTATCGTTTCAGGAGTAAAAAGGTACCCATCCCTACTCGAAGCTCACTTGTTCGTTGGCAGACACAGTTTTAACACCTGACGTTCAGGCTTTCACATCACACAAGTGTTCCCTCAGCTGCTACCATTCAGCAATCACTGTTCAGAGCTGGAGCGAACGTGGTTGTGTGATTATAACACAGCATCAGAGAAATCAAGGGAGCCATTATAAGAGCAGGGCTGGTATCATTACACATGCTTACATTCAAATTGCCCACTTAACATAGTTCTCCTACAGCAACATGTGTTTATCATTAGCCTGCTGCACACTAATGGCTCAAACATTATTCCTGCTCGCTTAATGGCAAAGCTGTGCTTTGTTCGGGTCTGTCTGATAAGAGGCCAGCCACTAATGGTTTATTAATTTCCTTACGAGACCCAAAAAGAGGCTGTGAGAAGAAACTGAATGACTCTGAGGGTCTGTCGTTGTCTGATCCAATCACACGGGCAGCCACACGTAAACAGGCTAAAAATACTCCACAGGTCCTTTCTGCTAATGGAGCTGGGATTTTTTTGTGTGAAGTGTTTTTTTAAAAAGTGCGTTTTACAATCAAAGAGGGAATGAAGCATCTAAAAGAGGAAGTTAAGTCAAATAAATGAGTGTTCAACTTTGATTTGTGATCAGGTTGAGTCTCAGTACCTGAGGGAGGATCCCTGCCGTCAGCGTCCCCGCGACGACACAAAGAGCAAATCTCTCTCCCCTCGTGTCAAAAGCTCACCCGATATTAAAGAGCACTGAAAGGATCTGAAAGGCATCGGAAGTGTCTTCTTGTCCCCCACCGACACAACAATGCACGAGCGACTGTTTGAACTTGAAAGTGTTTTATCTGGGAGCAGCCATGTGTGTCCCACTGACTGGATGTCATGCATTGGAGAGGGATCCAGGACTTTGTTCTTGATAACTTTAAAGTGTTCAGTTTTGTGAGGGTTACCCCTATGTAACAAAAGTCTCTGAGGGGATCTGATGATAGGGGTGAAGAGCAGACAGAGGAAATGACTTGTCTCTGCAGCGGCGGCGGCGTTATTACCACCGCTTTCACCCTGTCAGGTTTTCAGATGGCGCTCCAATAAAGTTAAAACTTGACATTTCTGACATTTTCATCCAACTTTAAACACTGCAGCAGCATGCAACAAAATAAAACTCACGGAAATTAGCATAAAAAAAATAAGATTTTTGTTCACATAAGCCTCAGACTCAAAGAAAAGTAAGTTTTGAGTTGTCATCCTCAAAGTTCCTGAAGTGCAGCGGTGCAGATCACAACACAGAAAGACTTGAGGGAGATAAGCTCAGGCACACACTTGCACACTCCTGAGCTGATAGTGAACACTTTTATTGACAAATCTAACATGTTTTCTAGTTACTTCTCTTATTTCACACAGATGTGTTCATCTTGTCAGTAAAAGTCAACCTTTCAGACACTTTTGCAGTGTTTGTGCACTTGCCAAATTTAAGAGCTCACATGGATTTACCAAACCAACATTTATGACACCCTCAGGGGGTTTATCTAAAACAATAAAGGCCCTCTGTCTTTGGAAAGAGAGGGGCGAAAACACACGTTTTCAAATATTAGTTTAGGCTACCGTGTTTCTGCACAGTGGTGTCTGTGGCAGAAAGTTGGCCCCCATAATAAAAACTTGCAGCACAAAGTTGTGTTTCACCATCCTTAGTTCATTTTTCCTCTTTTTATGACTCCGACATGAGTGTGTCAAAGGAGGGCCATATTTGCCATTTCTAAAACTGTCCTTTCATCTTCCAAAGCAGAAAAAAAGGAGCCCGCAGGCCAACTGTTTGCAACCGGGAAGTTCAGGAGAAGTGTCTCTGCCTTCCAGAGATGTTGACTAAACAAATATTTATCCCTTTATTTGTGTCTCATTCAGCGAGAAGACAACAGAGCTGAGCTGTGGCACAGTGCGCAGAGATGACAGATAAATGTTGGATGACAACAATGATAATCTGAATGCTGTTTGGAGAATTTGATCCATTACAAAACAAATATTGCTTTCTGTTGTGGGTGGATTTTTTTTGTGTAAGCTCATATTTTATAAGTACGATCAAACAAAGAATGAGTCAAAGTTTGAACTAAGAGGGCTCACTCTGCAGCTTTTTAGAAATCCACTAAAAAGCAAAAACAAACAGAGTGAGGAGGTAAAAAGTGATGATAAGGAGGAGTTATACAGGAATATATTTGTAGATAGAGCATGCATGAGAAGTTTTAGTAGTGTAAAAAGTTAATTCATGGATTTAGACTCTCTCTGTTCATCTCAGTGCACGGGCGCCCCCGTACAGCAGCCTGCACACAGCCGGAGCGCAGAGCTCCTCTGCTAGCTAAAGTTAAAGAAACTCTTTTTGTTCACAAAACCCGGTAACAAAAACATTTCCACGGATTTGTACGTCATTTTTCTTTTGATATCCCCACAACTGGCCTGGTTCTCTAACCGAAGCCTCCCCAGCCCCGCTCCCAGCCAGCGAAGCCAGCCAGCCAGCCAGCCGGGCCGGGGCTCCCCTCTGCCTCCCCTCCGTCCCTCCTTACCTCTCTCACAGGAGGGCAAAAGCTGCGAGCCGTCGGGTGAATCACCAGCAAAACGCATTCTTCTGCAGGCAAATCCGTACGGGGCCCTCCATTAGACCCGGGCTCAAAGTGCAAGACGACAGGAGGAACATGAACACAGCCGGAGGTGAAGGGGGAGAAACTGAGATTTCAGACCCGAGCAAGCAGCGCAGGCTTCGGCTCCAAGGTGCGACAACTCCCCCTGGTCTGAGCTCGAGTGGAGGTGCCGGAGAGTTTTCTCCTCGGAAGTTTTCAGTCCGCGTGTTTGTTTGAAAGCGTTACGTCCCGGCTCGGTGTGCTCACACACACTCTCTCTCTCAGTGTGTGTGTGTGTGTGTAACCCGTTATTGTAACTCCTCCGTCTCTGAACGCTGCCTCCTCAACACACGCATCTTTGAAGCCAGTGTCGAATTGCTCAGCAAATCATGGCAGCGGCGAAGCTGGTCGTCAAACCAGGAATGTCCCAGCCCCACAGCTCAATACGGCTCCTGGAGAGGGGAGGGAGAGGAGGGAGAAAGAGGGGAGGAGGAGGAGGAGGAGGAGAAGGGGGGTGTTACCCTTATAGACTGTGCATTAACAAGTTTTACAATCTAACGAGAGAAGAAAAACTTCCTACTTCTTCATCTGCGCATGCTCACCTCAGAGGCATCTCAAGTACAGGTAAACACACCTGAGTACTCCTTCACTTTAAGACACATTTGATGACACTTTTCCTTCACAGAGAGGAATTTAAAGAGTGTTTATTAAGCCACAAATAAACAAAGTGCTCGTTTTCTTTCCGTTTGCTTTTTAAAAGCCTGTAATTAACTTTAATTACCAACAAATAAATCAAACACTCTCTTATTTGGTAATCAGGGTGAACAACTTAAAAAGAGAAAGTGCATCAGGGAATACAAAGTATGAAATAATTATGATGAAATGAATGGATTGGATTTTTAAAAAAAAAATTAAATGAGGTTTTATTTCTAGTCTAGAATAAATAGACCACACACACAAAAACTACTTCACATCCAAAAAACTCTTTTTTATATAAAACATGTGTCAGGTTTAAGAAGTTTAAAGGTATAAATTGGGTTTTAAATTCGCTTTTACTTCATTTTTTTTCTGCTACTCTGTGAAAACTATGATAAGATTTTTTTTTTTTAAGTGCTTCTCTGCAAGACTAGCAGTAACATTTCTCCTCCCTGAGCCTTGTGGATGAAACCTGCTCTCACTGGCTCCATTGAACAGAATAAAGTTATGTGGGAGGGGGTGTTTGAACAGCTAATAACCATGGGTCACTCCTGGCATCAGACCTGTTGCTTGGACAGGCCGCGTGTTGGTTGGCTGCAGCGACTTCCTCATCATCACAGAGAGGAGGGGCCGAGGCAGCGTACAGTCATCTGTTGTGCGTATGGCTGTGAGTAAACAGCCTCATCATCTCTGAGGCAGTAATTATGTGCTCTAGCTGAAGCTGGGCGGTGGTGGCGGCAGAAGGCCCACCCTGCTCCAGACAGCAGGTGCAGCTCGGCATCTGACAGCTGACTGCGATGGAAGGTGTGATCCAATCCTCCCGAGGCCGAGCGGACTCAGAGCCGGCCTTCAGGCAGCCAGGGCCAAAACTAACAAACCAGTGAACCTCTGACATGGGAGGAGAGGGAAAACAACATGGAGGAGGTGGTGAGGACGAGGCTGATGAAGGACGGATGCCTCAGCGCTGGAGACAGAGATGATGACTGTTTCCTCTAGTATTCCTTTCATCGCGAAGAGCTCATTCTCTCCGTCAAGTCTCATTTAATAGAAATATTTGAATTAGCGCCTGAGCCTTTTTCCCCTTAGTGATTAGTATTGTACTTTTTGCGCCTTTAACCCCAAAATTTCGTGCCTCTCACTTAAAGTGATACTCCAGGATGGAACAAGTTGGGTCCTATCACAAGGTTTAGGTCAGAAATTACCCCTACAGCAGTGATTTTGTGCAGCAGAAGCCCAGGGCTCACGCACCAAACACCCCCTCCCTGCTCCTCTGCCGGTTTCCTCTGCACTCAGACGGGGCCATTTTTTACTTGACCAAAAACACAAATAAACGGACTCCCACCGAAAAAATCTGATATGGGTCTGCATTCACGCTTTATTTAGGGAATTTTCAGCACGTTACTCTCACACAGAAACACCGCTAAATAAGGCTCTAGTTCTCATTGTGTCGTAAAACGGCGCTACCTCCGCTGCCACAGCTGGCTACGAGGCGCTCGCCGCTTAGTGTATCAGTCCAGATATTAACAAACGCAGGTAGTCACAGGATGAGAACTAGAGCCTTATTTAGCGGTGTTTTTGTGTGAGAGTAACGCGCTGAAAATTCTCTTAATAAAGCGTGAATGCAGACCGATATCAGATTTTTTCGGTGTGAGTCCGTTTATTTGTGTTTTTGGTCAAGTAAAATATGTCCCCGTCTGAGTGCAGAGGAAACCGGCAGAGGAGCAGGGAGGGGGTGTTTGGTGCGAGCGCTCTGGGCTTCTGCTGCACAAAAACACTGCTGTAGGGGTAATTTCTGCCCTAAACCTTGTGATAGGACCCAACTTGTTCCATCCTGAAGTATCACTTTAAGATAAACACAAACGCACCTAACAATGGCGAAACATTTATGAATCCAGTCTTTGCACAAAAATGTATGCTCCATAGCGCCCCCGGTGGCTAAAAACTGAAGCCCCTCGGGTTACTTTGAGCTAGAGGCCTGAAATTTTTGGCAATAATTATCATGCCCACACCTACAAAAAAGTCTCTTACGACCATGGTGAATTCCCAAAGGGAAGTTTGACGGGTACACAAGTGAGGGCCTGCTTATCGCTGCTTGCAGCTTTAATTACTTTAAGTACTTTGAGTACTCTTATGAATAGGGACGCTCAATATTTTCTGCACATTATTGTATCGGCTGATATTGCCTTAATATAAAATATCAGATATTGACCAACACACCAAATCCAACCATATAATGGGCTAAAGCTGCAGATATTTTTTTTTTCACTTTTTATGATTTTGTTTGCACAGTTCAGATTGAGTAGTCCCATATTTGGCTTTTGTTTAATGTTAAACTTGACTTTAAGCAGCAGTCTGTTACTTTCAGCACATTTACCATTTACCAAAGTAAACATTTGATTCAGTTTGGATTTATTTGCTGTACAGTTGCCCTTCTCATATGTTTCCTGTGAACAGAGGTTATGTTTACTAACCGTCAATTATGAAATTGGCCAAATTTGACCTGGTTGTGGGTATTATTATGATTTTCTCAGGAAGAGAGAGCATCATCAAGCTTTCAAGTAGGATTTATCTTTTTTAATTTTTTGTTTGAAAGCAATTGTCATAAATAAATCTACAGTTTCAAGTAGGGATGCACCATGTGCCGGTATCAATATCAGTATCGGCCAATATTTACTTATAAGCTGCTGGCATTTTCAGAGCATCTTGAACAATCTTTCAAGACCCAAATAATATTGTTTTCTATGACAATGTAAACACCAAAACTTATCAAGAAGAGTGGACTCTCATCTTTTGTGTCCCATTTCCTGTTTTTGATCCAAAAAACAGATGAAACATACTTTTTTGATCACATTCATCATGGGCGCGCCATCTTTTGATCCTTTCCATGGTCGTCTTTTACTCACGATTGCGCCGCTCTTTCTCTCTGAACTACCTCGACACATCATCTCAGATTGTTTTATACCAAAATCAATATCGGTAAATATCGGTAAATATTGGTAAATATTGGTAAATATCGTTTATCTGTCATAACAACAATATTTATATCGGTATCGGCCAGAATTTTCATATCAGTGCAGCCCTAGTTTCAAGTATATATTTTTCCTACTTTGCACAAGAAATTAATATTACTTAACAAATATGATAAAAGTATGCACCATAGTACAATATGCTACTTCCAATACAGAAGACAGCTGATTATCTCTGCAATTATGTGCACAGAAAAAATATCGGCATCTGTATTGGTATTGATATCGGCTAAATTATAAACACCAATGTGCATTTCTTCTTACTGGAACATCACCTAACAGAAGGACTTCATCAAAAGCTGTGCAACCTCCTCCTCCTGACATCAGCCGTCCTTTCAGTGTTTCTAGTTACAGCTGTTTGGTTTTGCTTTTTATGTTATGTACAGTCTCAGAAAACAGTTACACCACAGATTTGATGGATTATTTTCATGGAGTAAGCCTTTATTAATGATTCTAGGACTGCAGGCCTGATAGTGGAGCAGGATACTGCCCAAACAAGGTTTCTCACAGCCTGGAAACTCAAAACTTATCTCAGATTATTTGTTATTTCAGTTCAAAAAAGTGAAAATAAATCACGTAGTTGCCAGCGTTATCCATTATCTGTGACAGAAAAGATGATTTTTTTTCATCTCGGTGATGGCCATTTGTGTCTCAGGGTCAGGAGCTGGTTGGAGATGGAGACAGAGGCTCCGGGTTCAGAGGGGGGTGAACGGGGTGATTGGACACAGTCGCATGTGAAAGGCCAGAGAGCGGCGAGTCCACAGGGAGCAGGGTCCACACACAAAGGGCCAGGGGCCGGGGGGGCCGGGTGGGGGCTGGAGGAGCGGCCGAGGAGGAGAGGCCACGCTGGGAACCAAAGCTGACAGCACAGACACTTCTCATCCACTGAGGGCTGGGCTGTCTCTGGCCCCCTGGGGTCCACACTCACTTATCTGCGCGGAGCTGCCAGCGCTGCACTGTTGAGCCGCAGCAGCTTCAGCGAGGCACTTATCGAGAGCGGAGGCAGGAAAAACACAAAGCAGCGGTGACCTCTGGCCCACATCGGACCAATGCCGCTTGTTTCTGTACATCACAACATCGATACATGACAACATGCTTAGCCAACAGAGGATTATTCGAGCTCAGACCAACAACCAGAAGTTACACTTTACTATCATTAAACTTTCCTCATGTTACACCCTGATTGTGTTTACACTGCAAAAACTGAAATCTTATGAAGTGTTTTTGTCTTATTTTAAGCAAAAATTGTCTTATTACACTTGATATGAGCAACATTCACCTGACCAATCCAAAAAAAATGTCTTGTTTATTGTTATTTAAAGACAAAAATTAAAGCACTCAGACCTTCACCAAGCATAGTGTAATAGTCACGCAACACTTAAGTCCTACTTTAATGTTATACTTCCTTTCAGCAGACTGTCTGCTACAATTTGGTGTTAGCTGCAGGTTTGTATGATAATTTGTTAACTGGCAGTGTTGAAAATGATGATGACCCAGTACATATTTCATATTCAGGATCTTAGTATCCAGAATATTTCCAGGATCTGGATCCTACTTTTACATCTGTCAGAATTTATGGTGACCTTGTCTTGTATTTTTTTGCGAAACAATCCAACCCTTTATCGTAGAGCTAAGCCCTGTTTCCACCAAGCAGTCCAGTTCAGATCAGTACGGTTTGGAACCAGTTGGCTCGGTTAAGCTTGGTTTATTTGCATTCCCACAGCCAACCGTGCCCCCTCGTGGTAGGCGGTGTATAAGCCGGATGCTGACCGCCACATCAGTAACATAAAACAGTGACGCCATAGCAGTGTGACACAGCGTACCCCGCTAATAAATCCAAAGAAGAAGAAAAATGCAACACAGGAAACCAAGAGCAACGATGGAAGACATGCAGCATTTCGCCCTCTTTGTGATTGGCTTGTTGCTCTTTGATACAAAGTGCAATCAAGCTTTGTTTCAGAGAAGACTGTGTGCCGCTGTCACACGGAAAGCGACGATTCTTTCGACAAATCAACAATCGGATCGGTTTGGTCTGGCAGGCAGGTGACAGAAAGTGGGACAGCTCACCTCGGTTGTTTGGGGGCCTGTCTCGGTAAATTACGTGCCATGCTTAGACAAACTCATCTGAACTGCTTTGGAAACGAGGCTTTTTATACATATGGTGAAAACGGCCCTATCTCACAATGATAAAGAATCCTTAAAAAAAGTCCTGGATCCAGACAGTGATCCGGATCACATCCAAAATGTAATCACTTCTTCTTTATCCCATTTTGAAGATTTCCTGAAAATTTCATCAAGATCTGTTACTTTTTGAGTCAAATTGTTCACAGACAAACAAAAAAACTCTCCCAAAAACAGAACCTCCTTGGCGGAGGTAACTTTTCTATTGTTCCATAGGCGTTTTTTTACTTGTTACAAGCAACTCAGACCTCATTTTTCTCTTTAAATAACTTGAAACAGGACATTTTTCTTGACTGGTCAGGTGAATGTGGCTCATATTAAGTCTAAAAAGACATTTTCTACTGAAAACAATACAAAAACACTTGATAAGATGTCAGTTTTTTGCAGTGTGCATGCACAGAGAAAGCAGGACATTGGCTAACCAGGGCTTTGTTTTCCAGATTTGCAGCCTGGGATTGTTTGGAGTTGGTACCTTTGGCTTGCCGTCCTTTGCTCTGAGGATAATACGCCTCTGACCACTGTCAACAAAGTGTTTATGACCTGCAAAGCAGCTCCGGGTTGTGTTGACTCTGTCAGCAGGGGCCTGAGGGACGCCTGACTCTCAGTGCTATTAAAAGGCACTTCAGATAACAGCAGGACCATCCCTCTGTGTGAGCCACTGAGGGTTTGTGGATTCACAGAATACCAGAGCTTGATTGTTCGGCGTCAGACGGGAAAGAAATTGGCTGAACGAAGATGTTAAGGGGAAAAGTCTGGGTTCAAGTGTCTGAATCAGGCACTTTGTTTTTGTAATGTGCTCATGCATGGAAAGGGACTTTTTTTTAAAGAAGGACATTTATTTTCTTATTTTTATAAGTTTTTATAAGACAAGGAAAACTCTGTCCACGCTAAGAAATATATACGAGAGTGAGAAAAATCACAATATTTTACAACTCAGAGTAAATGGATTTCCCCTTGGAGGACTGTATATCTTCTGCTTGGACAGGTGTGTGCAGTGAGTGTGTGTGTGTCTATCTGAGGCCTGTGTGTGTGTGTTCATGTAAGTGTAAAAGGAAGGCAGAATGAGAAATTCGAAGGCACCTCTCTCCATCTGGTTTCTGCATCACTGTGGTGGGATCACATTATCCATCGAGGCCTCTCTGGGAATTTCATCAGTCTGTAACATCTCACTTATTCACACGTCTCCCTGGACTTCACCATGTAGAGAGATCCCGAGCGTCCCTCCTGAATGTGCAGGGACCCTGTGCATCCTCGGACTGTCTTTAGGCTTCTCCTGTGTCATATCCTGTCTCTGTGAGAACTACACGGGGCATAAAACTGTCTAAACTGAGGTTTTAAGGCTGCTGCTGTTAAGCCCAAGTTTTCAAGAGCTCAAAAATAGGTATACATTGACTAGAGCAAGGTATATCTACAGAGGTATTACTAAATGAATGAAGTAGAATAAAGTCAAATGAATGAAAATACAGCATGTTAAAAAGAGGCAAAGAGTATTTCAGGATGGTTAACGAAAAAATAAAAGTGCTGCATTGATTTGGTGTCTGAATGTTGGCTAAGATGACTGAATTGCAGAGGCGGAAAAACACCAAGAAAAAAATAGGAGGGGTCTCCAGGAGAATCCATGACAGTGCAACTGTTTGGAACAATAGCAGTCCTGTTAAGGGGCTGTGTCGGACCAAAAATGACTTTGCATTTTAAGTCAGCTAAAATGCAGTTTCCGTGTAAAAGTGTGGCTTAAATGCAATAATACTTTGGCGTTCAAAAGGCCCCTCAGAGTGGAATCATCCAGAAGCTGAGTTAAAGCAAAGGCCAAGACTGTGACTAATTTTTATGCATTTGGTATGAAAAAAGGGTGAATAGCATAAAAACAGTTTTTGTTTATTAAGTTTTTCCCTTTTTTTTTTTTACATTTTTGATCAAAGAATCAAATCAAATCAGATTTTGGTGTTATTCCTACTATCTTTTCTTTTTGTGTGTAGCGTAACGTGGTTGGCCTTTGTTGAAACAGCTTAAAGTAAAATAGTCAGCACAAATGTGCAAATTCAAAATTGCAGTTTGCATGTTGTTTATGAATAAAAACTATTTTTGTTTCATTTGACTTCCAAGGCTAGGAAAGAATACAGACCCTTGTGTCACTTTTTGCAACCAACAACAGCACAGTTGGCGTGTCTGCATCTTACCTCTGACTTTCTGACTCAGTGGCATAAAAGAAAAACCACAAAAACACCAAAGGAAGCTCTTGTAATGGAAGTTGTTTTGCATGCATTCCTATGCAGATCGCTCTTGTTGTTACGTCACCACGGGAGGAAAACCAAATCACCTCGTAGTGTCTGTGTTTGACCAGTAGGGGGCTACAGAAACAATGGAGATGCTTTTTCACTTTTACATACCCGGTGTTGCTAAGTTTTAGTTATTAAAAAAAAAGTTTTTCCCTCCTGCCCATTTTTGGTCATAGAGTGAGGGATGTAGAAAAACTTTTCTCTGTTTTTGTTATTTAAAGCAGATGCAAAAAGACAAAGTAGCTGTTCCCCAAGTTGTTCCTGAGCAATGTTCAGGACGTCCATAAACTTTCCGTTTTCCATACAGTCTTCATAACGCCATGAAAACTTATCTGCTACCCCGAGCTCCTGCTCTATATCACTTCCACCCAGTTCCGTTTTCAAATGGATCCCTAAATCGTCCGGACGTGTTGTTCCGGTCTCATCCCCAACAAGCGAGCTGGCCCTGACGTGAAGCTGTCATGATAAAGCATGGGGGAGGAGGTTGTAGTGGGTATCATGGGAGTAGGGGAGCAGGAAGAGGCTGACGTGAAATATCATTCCTGTTTAACACTGATGTTTCCTCTGGTCCCACAGGCTCATGGTGACCTTGTGATTTATGACGCAGCGCTGGAGGAGCAGATCAGAATACAGCTGCCCCCTCACTGCACACAAACATGTGTATACCAGACTCATGCAGAGCCTTAACCCGAGTCCTGAGAGTCATGGTCTGCATTCAAATCAGAGCAGCTTTGGACTGAATGTTTTCCAGCTGCTGAAGCTGAAATAAAACAACTGAATTTGCATATTTTCCTCTTTTGTATCTGTGTCTGTAAATCCGGGGATTATGTGCGTAAAAATGTGCCGCTTGTTGCAGCTAACTGGCTTTTGCAGCTCGTTCTGAATGGCATGAAGTGATGTAGAAAATGAGCTAGATGAAGAGGATTAGGACCCGGGACTGCCAGTGCTTATCATCTCCCGTAGCACTGGAGTGTATCCATGGAAACAGGAAGTGAGAGGCAAGCTTCCAAGATGGCCACCAGCTTGTGAATGGGTGCATTCCTCAGCGGCAGGGTGTCTGCTGGGAGGGAGGAGGGGCCAGGGAGTGTGTTTACTCCGAAAAGGGACTATATAAATAGTAACTGCTGCTGTTTTAAGGACTTCCTGTCACTAGGTATTCCATAAAACAGTAGTTAAATAAACAATCAGTTTCCCATTGGGGCTGCCTTGTCTATACTGAAGTGAGGCTGCTGCGGGTTCAACCCAGGACCCCGGCTTGTGTATTTAAAAGCCCCAGACTGGAGTCATGGAGCTGTTACAGGTCACCACACTCTCTTTCACTCGCACCCCGTCTGGTCATATAACCTCCACACACACTCACAGAGGCTGAATTCCACATTCAGCATGTTTTTCCTCTGCCAACTAACTTCTCTGCAGAGTTTTCACTGAGCTGGCTTTGTTGTATTGTTGTGCAGGCTGCGCATGTGGTGCTCCTCTTCTTTACAGACTCGGGTCACTTGATGATCTGGGTGAGACATTGTTCCTACTGCGAGTTGGAGAAATATAGCGTTGGAAAACTATGAGGGCATTTTGACACTGATACAGTGTGAAGGTGGAGATGATTTTACTGCAAATCAAAGAAATCCAAAATTAATATTTGTAATATTTTGTATTTTTTATCATTGAAATTAAATAATTCTGTTGTTGTTCTTTAAGATAAGGTTGACTTTTTTTTTATTTTGTCAGAAAATACTTTCACTTGTCAGTAATCATTCAAAGTGCTTTGTCTTGAGGGTATCATGTGTTGCCCTTTTCCTCTTGTTTGTACCTGTATTTGGTAGATTTATCTTCTGTCTCTTTGTCCAGAGTTTGTTTCCTTCTTTGTGATCCACGTGTTGTGTTGTTTTCTTTTTTCCGGGTTTATTTTGTAGTTCTTACTCCCCCTGTGTCTAGTTTAGTTTTCCCCTGTCCTTCTGGTTTGATTCCACTCACTAGTTTCACCCATGTCTTGTTGTCCAAACCTGTGTATACAGTCTCTGGCTGTTTGTTAATTTGCTTACTGCCCTAACTAGGCATAGTATGCTTACTTAACATACTAAGCTTAGTACGAATACTACTCTTACTACCCATACTGCGCTCACAAAACATGCAACACAAGCTATGTATACTAAACATACTACATTAAGTACGCATACCATGCATACTACTCTTACTAGATTACTCCCCATACTACACATTAATTGTTTAATATGCACACTATACTTCTATGCATACTACGCATAGTATGTATACTATGTATATGAAACATAGACTTCTATGCTCACTACACATATTACCCATACTACCCATTCTACACTAGGCATACTATGCTTATCTCACATACTGCGCTAACAAAATGTACAACGTACTGTATAATGTGCCTATTATTATGCGTACTATGCATACAATGCTTACCAGACTACTGCACATACTACAAATACGGTGCTTCTACACCTAATATACATACGACGCATAAATTGCGTACTAAATTAAATATGCATACTATATTTCTGTGCATCCTATGCTTACCACACATTCTATGTATACCACTATACCACTTCATATGACACATGGACTATTATGCTTACTACACATATTACCCATACTACCCATTGTAATGCTTACTACAAATACTATGCTTACTCAACAAAGTACACATACTAATCATGTGATACATACTTCACATACTATGCTCATTAGGCTTACTAGGCCTATTATAAATACTAACCATACTAACTATAGGATACATACTTCACATACAACTATGCGCAGTATGCTTACTATGCTTACTACACTTACCATGCATACTACACATACTGTACTACTTTGCATACTACACATACAAGAAATACTACCAATACTATGCATTCTATACTTCTAACAGCTGCTACCCATTCTAACGCTTAGGCTACTACACATATTATGCATACGACAAACACTGTGCATACTAGTATAGTGCTGTGCTTAGTGGGAACAGTAGGTTGGCCCGATGCATACTTGGAAATTCTAGGGGTTTATTTTCTCATGTTTTTGTTTGTTTGTTTTCCGAGTGTTTCAAGTGTTTGTTTGTTTGTTTGTCTTTTGTTTTTTTTAAGTGTTGGAATTTTCCAAATACATATTATTAGTCTCTTCCACACTTGTGCCCTCCCTGTCAGTTTTGTAGCAGCAAACCAAGAGCGAGGACATTCAAACTCTTGACACAATAAAACAAGATAAATCCACAAAAACAAGTGAACATCATTTTCCTGAATGTAACGTTTTATTGTTGAGTTATGGTCCTTGTCACTAAGCAAATGTTAATTGCTAAATTACAGAGCCAAATGACTGTAACTTCAGAAAATACACATTTAATGTGTTTACATTTTAAGCTTCTGTATTACTACATGAATGGTAAACTTGTGAACCTGTCATTTAAGGTTGTTCTGTGAAAAGGAGACCTGTTTTTATATAACTAAAACAAACTGTAAGGCAGAAAATAATATATTAGATCCTTTATGGTTGAATCTCTTAAATATGAAACATTCTTACATCAAGGGGTTAATAATAAAAGAAAGGAGAGGAGACAAACTTTGTGTCAAATCTGTGGATGTGCTCAGGTTTTTGGAATGCAACAGATATCTGAGGTCAGGGACAAGGACAGTGTTTACACACACACACACACAGACACACAGACACACACACACACACACACACACACACACACACACACACACACACACACACAACCCAATGGATATAGATGTCAAAAGGAAAATGTACAAACATCTACCAGCTGGCATTGACAAGAAGGACACCATCCGTCATTGGGTTTTAGACAAGGCCGTGAAGCTGTCAGCAGACATTCCTGAACGCAGCTTTTGCACAGCACGTTTGTCGACCTCAAGAAGAGCGCATGCCCAGAATGTTTGGATGTTTAAACTTATCTATTTGTGGCCTCTGGAGGTTATTGGTATTCCCACAGGTGCTGAAAGAATCCACAAACAGAGCCCTGTGGTATCAGCCGGGTTAAAGTGCTCCGGTGTGATCCTCTGCAGGACGTTTCATCGTCCCATCACACTTGTTTGTTTTCAAGGATTCGAGGTGGTTGCAGAGATTAGAGTTTGTCAGAGAGATTTCAAACCGAGGACAGGATGTCAGGGTGTGATAGAGCGTCTGCTGCCCTCATCTTTTTTTTTTCCCCCAGACAGCGCCCTCATTGAGGAGAAGTATCACTTTAGTCATGCATCGCACTGGTCAAACACACCATCCAAAGAGATATCATGTATCTGTCTTCCGGTTTTCAGATGGGAAACCTTGCAGCCCCCCAAAGCGGTCCAGGCTAGCAATCACTGCACAGTATCAGCAGATAATCACCATGGAGCTGCAGCAGCGAGAGTAAACAAAGACAGCGTGTGTGTGTTTGTGTGTGCTGATGTTCTGTTTACGCCTCCCTCCAGTATCCCATGTCCACGTGTTTGTTTTCAGATCTAACAGCGTGGATAAATGTTTTGTCTGTGTAACCACACAGCTACCGTGACGGCTATCTAATCAGTGACAAGACACCAGGGATTTGAGGGGTTCAATCACACCCCAGAGGAGCAACTCTCCCGGAACAGGATGGGCTGCTGGGAAATCTTGGGCAGATGTGAGCTGAAGACACTGATGTCTTCATAACAATCTTTTTTTTTTCTCCTCTCCTGTAAGTCATGCTATCTCACCCAGCTCTGCCTGGAGAGACAAGCTAGATCCGTGAACAATCCGCTCCATCCCGCAGGCCGCGCTCCTGTCTCTGCACCATAAATCGCAGCTCTCGGGGGACAGCTGGAAAGACAAGTGGGAGTCCGATAGAGCTGTCTGAAAAGGCCCCTGTTTCAAATTAGGCTTGCAGGACAAAAGTCCCCGCAACTCCGGGGTTAATTTCATCCCTCCTTCCTGTTCCCTAATTCATCCTGCAGAGCTGACGGACACTGAGAGGTGAGGCTGTGTGTGTATGAGCCGATGAAGCCGGTGTCACTGTGCCTGTGGTCTCCTGATCAGGGCCCTGAAAGGCAGTTTACAGCCCTGTTAAAGGCAAATATAAAGCCCTCTCTAAAGAGGCATATATTTCATGGCCTGTGTGCTCCCACAGTTAATGTCCCAGCTCAGCGTGAGCTCACTGGACTTCCTGTCCCGTTCTGCCTCTTTGCCCTGATGGACTGAGGTCGCCGCAGAGCAGAGGTGTATACTCAGAGAGAAATGGAGTGCAGTGAAACGGAGAAACGAGATGTGACGAGTCCACGCATGAAAAAAGTTTGGGCTTACAACTGAAATGAAGCATTGAATATGGTTCCCGAAGCTGCAGACCACGACTGTCTGCAGCGTCACTGTAATTGATTTTGATGCTGCAAATTTTAAACAACGTCATCATTTATTTCATGTCCTACAGAATGTAAGAGGCCAAAAACTAACTTTGTAAACAAGTTAAATTTAATTTTCTCTAAATCTTTCTGTAATCCAAACAAACGAGATTGAGATCCAAACCTAAACAAATCAATATTCCTCAAACCCACAAGCAGAGATTGACTTCAAAGATCCAAGTCTTAATTCTTCTTTATTTATGAGCACTGGGGCTTAATACAGTAAATGAAAGGTCTGTACAAACATTTCAATCCTCCCGTTGGATAATTACTTACCTTGATTACTTATCTTTCAGCTGGCAACAAGTTATTTAACCTCAACTGGTGCAATGATGAATTACCATTGTACGGTTGTGAAGCCAAAATTCCCCCGTCACAGGCGCAGCCGTTGAAGCAGTTGTGCAGCCAGAGTCTGTACAGTAGAGACTGTGAGGGATTCTGGGAGAATCTGAGTGGAGCCAGGTGACCAAACCAATAATATTTTTTTTCTTTCAAGAGTCTAATCACTTCTTGACTCTACCTCCTGACATATTTTTCAGTCCCCGAAAAAATACACAAGAAGGGCAGCTGTCAATCATCGTTAAACGTGAGGTGAAACCAAATTTTTAACCTCTTATAACTAATGAAAACAAAACTTTTCAGAAAAAAAGAGGACTTGAATACAAAACAGCCAAATAGTATCTTCAAATCACCACAACAATCAGACATGAGAAACATTTCTACAAGTATTATTTTTTTAAAGTTTGACCACAGCCCATCTGGACTGACTGGGGAGATGGATTTTTTGACCTATACTGCAGCCAGCCACCAGGGGGAGCAGTTTTTTTTCTGGTGACCTCACTTCAAGCCGAGCAAGATGGCGTCCATTTTTTTTACAGTCTATGGAGAAAACATCTAAGGAGATTGCAGAAACTACTGAAACTGGGTTAAGAACCATCCAACGCATTATTAAAAACTGGAAGGATAGTGGTGACCCCTCATCTTCCAGGGAGAAATGTGGAAAAAAATCCTGAATGATCGTGATCAGCGATCACTTAAAGGTTTGGTGAAAACAAGTTAAATAAAAACAACAGTAGAACTCCGGGTTTTGTTTGATAGTGAAAGTAAAGGATGATTTATGCTTGACCCATGTGGACAAATGATGTCATTTTTACCCCTTGTGCGGTCCCTTTCACGTAGAAAACTTCCGTGCCGTGCATACTGGAAAATTTCTAACCTGCCTGACGGAAACGCGTGGTCAAGATGGCGGAAGAAGGGGATCTCCTAGTGATCTAAGTGCAGAAATACAGGCTTCTGTATGACTCTTCAAATAGAGATCACCGTGGTAACAGAATGGTAAATGTCACGTTGTAAACAAAGCCAAACTTCTTTGACTTTTGTTTTGTACTCTGGTAGACGTACGTTTATGATACACCGCCCCCTGCAGTTTAGACGGACACCAACAGACTCCAAGCGGGGATCTTGTGCATCTGATTTCTGCACGTCACGTTGGCTTCTGACGCATAACACAGCCTTTAGAGCATTTCCACACACACAATGCAAAGGGAACTCAATGGATTGGGACTGAACAGGTGTGTCACCTTAAGAAAACCACTAATCAGCGAGGCTAACCGGAAAACAAGGCTTCAGTCTGCTAGGGAGCACAAAGATTGGACTTTTGATTAATGTAAGAAAGTCATGTGGTCTGATGATTCCAGATTGACCCTGTTCCAGAGTGATGGGCCATCAGGGTAAGAAGAGAGGCAGATGAAGTGATCACCCATCATGCCTAGCGCCTACTGTCCAAGCCTGTGGGGGCAGTGCTATGATCTGGGGTTACTTCAGTTGGTCAGGTCTAGGTTCAGCAACAGTCTGTGTTCAAAGAGGAGGTCAGCTGACTTCCTGAATATACTGAATGACCAGGTCCTGGTTCAGGGAGCATGAGACATCATTTTCACACATGGATTGGCCCCCACAGAGTCCAGATCTTAACCCCAGTGAGAATCTTTGGGATGTGCTGGAGAAGGCTTTGCACAGTGGTCAGACTCTACCATCATCAATGAAGATCTTGGTGAAAAATGAACGCAACATAGGATGGAAATTAATCTTGTGACATTGCAGAAGCTTATCCAAACAATGCCACAGTGAATGCATGCCTTAATCGAAGTTAAAGGCGGTCCAATGAAATATTAGTGTGTGTGTGAAATTTCTCGTTAAATGAGCAGCAGAAACAAATCGCCTGAATTAGAGACGGAGCAGGTGAAACCAGCGGTCTGGATTAATGGCACAGCAGGGAACTCACTCTCACCTCTCTGATGCTTTAATGATTGAGGTTTGTGGGGATCAGTGGAGCTCCAGCTGAGGCGTGTTTGATGATAAAATAAGTAGTACCTTATTCCAGCCTCCTGACTGCTTTGATTATAACCAGTCTCACCCCAGGTGCTCATGGGTAGAGTCAGTACAGCTGAGGAGCGAGGTTAACATGACTGTGAGCGTTCGGTTTACGATCAGACTAATCAGTGTCAAAACGATCGTCATGTGACACATCACAGTCTGTATCTTTATCGATCCTTGTCTCACAGATGGGATTCTTGCCTAAATGTTTGTTTGTTTCAGAGAGAACTTTTTCCACTTTATCTGAAACAGGACAACAATCAAACTTTATAAACTCAGTTTGTGGTTTAGCATCCAGAAGTTGAGCAGATTATCTGTTAAGTTAGGACAAAAGGACAGAACTTGCTTCTCCTTACTAAACTTTGTTGATCGGTGAAGTGTCACCAAAGGGACTTTTTGGTCTACGTGCTGTAAATGGATTCATGTTCTCCCAGGAAAATCAGACTCAACCAGACACAGAGAAATCTCATTTAGAAATAGAAATCACCACTTCTGGTGCTGATAATCTTATTTTAAATCATGGATTATGAACAGGCAAATTGAAAATAGTGAAACTGTTTCAAGATCAGAATTAAAGGCAGAATGGGGCTGTGTCACACTTAGTCTCTCTTCCATATCGACCCCATCTTTTGACTCCACACTGCAAAAAAACTGAAATCTTATCAAGTGTTTTTGTCGTAATGTCTTTATTGACTTAATATGAGCCACATTCCCCTGACCAGTCCAGAAAAATGTCATGTTTTAAGTTATTTTAAGATAAAAATGAGGTCTGAATTGCTTTTACAAGTTTGAAAATCTGCCAGTGGAACAAGAGAAAAGTTACTTATATTAAGACATTATTCTAGTTTCAAGAAAATTTTCTTGTTCCATTTGCATATTTTTTCTACTTGTTACAAGCAATTGAGACCTCATTTTGATATTTAAATAACTTAAAACAAGACATTTTTCTGGACTGACCAGTTGAATGTGGCTCATATCAAGTATAATAAAACATTTTTGCTCAAAATAAGACAAACGCACTTGATAAGATTTCAGTTTAGGTAAGAATAATGGTTCATAAAATAAAGAACAAAAAAAATCCTAGCTACACTGAAGGAACAACAGAGAAAGGTCAAATAAAAACCACATTAACAAGAAACAAGGTGGCAACTTAGACCGTGTACACGGTCAGAAAAATGAATGCCAGAAAAACCTGCCAGTGAGTACAGCTTAAAGCATGCTAAACCCATATTTGGCAGTGTTTCTCCATGTCATCCAATCAGAATGAGCCCCCGTTATTCAGCTGTGAAGTTTAAGAACCAAAAACTCTGTTTCTCGGCGTCTACCATGAACCATGAAACTGGAGTTTTCCAAAGTCTTCACTTTGGCCAGAGTTTTCAGATAACATCGTTTTCAGTGACGTCAAACTACTGTTTCGTGTGGACAACAGGCCCAAACATAAAGCAATGTGTGCGGTTTCCCAAATACCCAGCGTATGGACGTGGCCTAAAACTTTTAAAGCAATCACAAACTTTTGAAAACAGCCTTCAGTGTGGGATTTTTCTGAAACGCCGCCACCACTGTTGCCGAAACAGGAATTAAACAGCAAGTCAGCGTTTTCAGTGGAAACGCTGACATCACACTCCACTTCGCGCAACCACATCTAAGAGTCCATCAGTACCATTGTTACACTTGTCGCGGACTATCATGTTGTGCTTGTGCTGCTCAATCTGCTGAATCTGCTGACTGTCTTTCAACAACTACTACTTCAGTGGAGATCTACCAAAAGTGGCTTGTGGACAATACAGTTATAGCGCCAACTACAGGCCTGGCATGCTTACTACAGCATTATTTCTTCAGATACTTAACCCAAATATCCAAATTGTCCCTTAAAGATTGCTCTTTATGTTCTGATCAGTTTTTGATTTCCATGTCTTGTGAAGATATTCCTCATGTGTGTGTTTCCTGTTTTATTTTGTAGCTCTGTTTTAGTTTTACTCCCCGCCCTTGTGTTTCCTTCCTGATTGATTGCAATAATTAGTTTCACCTGTGTTAATTTGACCTCTGTCTATTTTGTGTCTCTTCACTGCTTTGTCATGTTTGGATCTCTTCCCCTGCGGCTCTGAAAGTGTTTTGGGATTTTTGTTTTATAAATATTTTTAGTTTATCTGTAGTCGGGTCCTCCTCTTTGTCTGTTTGCTGCCAGCAGGACAAACTGACCTCGACAGAAAGAAACACAACGACTACAAGACTCAGGTGACACTGATAAATCTTATCAAAACACAAAGACGGGAGGTGAACACAAAATGAAACAGGAAACACACACAGCACATGAGAGAGAAAACCAAGATTAATCCACAAAAGACGGAGATTTGACTGCAACAAATCCATCCAATGAAAACATGAAAACAAACTTGTGTATTCAGTTTCTCCGCAGCCTGCTCTGCACAATATGAACTTTTAATAACTGCACCAACCCTGCTTTCTGATTACGCTGTGGTTACACACATATATTTACTCTAATGAGAGACTCTCCCGCTACTGTACGGTCTGTTTGTAATCAGAGAGCTGTCAGGCCAGGAGATAATGAGATAAATGCTGCTCTTCTGGACCCACAGTGCAATCATTCCTCTGCACACAACATTGATTGTGCTGCTTGTTTGTTTAGAGAAATGATTTTGGAAAGCTGTTTATGCTTTTTGGACTCGGAGGTCAGCGGGTAATGAATGAGTTTTCCTTTTAGGGTGAAGAATCCGTTAACAGTCCCAGCAACAGAAACTCCATCTGATACACATTACTGCTCAGATGTGTGTGTTTCAAAGTGTCCCTGAGTTTTTGGAGGTTTTGAGATTGCACATTAATGGAGGTAATCTCCTCTGTTTTAATCTGGCTCATGGATGTTGGGTCCAGGTCCCGTCACCTCTGACCCCTTCTGTAATCCGGTCTCTCCCTTCAGCTCATTAAGCCCGGGGAGTTCACACCTCCAGCCATGTTGGGCCCAGCTGCGTCCCCCTGCTGCCCGGGCCAGCCCGGGGTGTCAGGAAAGGCTGCCGGCTTCACAGGCGTGCACCAGGCCCGGGCCTCTGATCTCCGCTGAAACGCTATAAATCACCGAGTGGAGGTGATGGGCCTAAGTGCTCATTAAAGAAGGCAGTAATAAACGTGCAGAGAATGAAAGGTCCTCTCTACCTGTCAGCCTGCGCCGCTTAATGAGACGAGCCTGTTGCACTTGACTAATGACTGATGATTAGGAAAAGGGTGGATGGAGTGTTAACAAACGTTTAACTGCAGAGCAGCAGCCATAAAGGTTTCACGGCGAGCCATAGGCCCCATAGTGCTTCCTTTCACCGTGGAACATGCTCATTCTGATGTTTTCATAACTGTAAGTCAGACGTTAACTCAAAAGATTTCAACATCACGACAGATTCACGGCTGAAGTCTGTCGAGTTCTGAATTAAACCACAGAGGCTCTGGAGTTTGCTTTGTTAGGTTGACACATCCCAACGTACCCGTCAACAACCATAAAAATGAAAGTTCTTTGATTCATTAAACAAGAAGTTTAGGATGACAGAAAAACTTAAGGACTTAAAGAATTCTGTTTTACAGGTTTAAAGCTGTCAAAAAGTCTTTTAGACACTTGCCAACATCTACTCAAATTGTAGTAATGTTTCCTAAAGTGTGCCTTACATTTTAAAAAGATTGGAAGTAGATATGGTTTGTTCTTTTAGCTTTGAATGTTTACTCATTGATTCAGTCCACCAAAATCATTTTGAAGTCAGAATGTTGCTTCTTGTGTCAAATATTGACAAATCAATATAATTGAAATGTGATTAATTATGATTGTAAAGTCTCTAATTTAAGTCCCACCTTTAGTTATTCCAGGAAAAGCTCACCTGGAGAAACAGTGAAACTGGGGTTAGATGCAGTTCTCTTGGGCCCTGTTTCCACGACAACGTTTCCTCTGAAAATGCTGAAACACAGTGAAAAAAAACTGCGTTTACACGGAAATGCCGAGGGACTGAAAACGCTGTAGTAAGCATGCCAGGCCTCTAGTTGGGGCTATAACTGTCTTGTCCAGAAGCCGCTTTTGGGAGATTTCAACTGAAGTAGAATTGGGCCAATCATCTGGTGTATTGGGGAATACTAAGAGCAGAAGTGGAGCAACAGATGCTCATTTTGTATGAAGACAGTCAGCAGATTCAGCAGATTGGGCAGCACAACACGGTAGTTCGCAACGGTCGTAACAGCCGTAATGTTGGACTGTTGTATGTGCTTACACGGAGCGTAGTGTGATGTCAGCGTTTCTACTGAAACGCCGACTTACTGTTTACACGGCAACGGTGTCAGAAAAATCCCACTCTGGAGGCTGTTTTCAAAAGTTTGCGTTTTAGGCCGGATGAAACACTGTTTCCGTGTAATCACAAGGCTAAAACGCAACAAACCTTTTGCAATTCACCCTAAATCCATTGTCATGTAAACGGCCCCTTGGTTTCTTTCTTGTGAGCATTGTAACTTGGATTACGTGTCTCTATTGTTGTAAAAAATGATCCTCAAGCTTTGTGTTTTAAGTAACCCTGAACTGTTTAATCCATTGGTCGGAAAGTTTAATGACTTTGTTGCTGTGTTTTATGTTTTGTTTTGTTAAGTGTTTTCTGAGTAAAAAACATTATTATTATTATTATTATTATTATTATTATTATTATTATTATTATTATCATTATTATAATGATAATTATAATTATAATTATTATTATTAATGTTTTTTACTCAGAATTTTTATTACTCAGATTATTTTTCTAATAATAAAATAATTATAATTATCATTACTTATTATTATTATTATTATTATTATTATTATTATTATTATTATTATTATTATTATTATTATTATTATCATAATTATTATCATTAATACATAACTAACTAAATAAAAATAATTTATTTATATGGTAATCTTACAAAACAAATGTTTGCAAAGTGCTTTGATGGATAAAATTGTAATAAAAAATAGATAAAACAAATTTAAATAACTAAAAAAAACTCCTCTAGAGGCTGCACAATGATCCAGTAGTTAGTATAAGAGAAGGTTTCTGGTTCAATCAAACTAGCTGGAAAACAGCCTCACTGTATGGAGTTTGCATGTTCTCCCTTTGTATCCATCTATCTCTGTGTGTCCAGCTTCTTCCAACAGCCCAAAAACATGTTCATCAGGTCAACTGGCCTCTTTTAATTGAATGTAGGTTTGAGTGTTTATATGTGTGAGCCCTGTGATAGGCTGGTGGCCTGGTGTACCTACCTAAATTTCTTTTTCATGCTTCGACTACTTCAACGTTATTCACAGCTTTCTGTTTCTTCTTGAGAAAGAGAAAGTACTTAAACAGCTGATATATGAGGACAGTAATTTGTGTTAACAGCCTTATCAGGAGCAGAGAGCAGGCCCTGGGAGAGAGCTGTTGTAACACTCTCAGAGTCCACAAACAATCAAACAAACATGTGGTCACTGACCTGGACGGACCAGCTGTAGGAAAGCTAAAATCAGGCTTTGGGAAGTAACTTTCTTCAGCGTGTAATCAACCTGCGAAGTGGAACCCACAAAGACCACCTTCGCCATGGACACAGCAAAACCAGGGTCAGTCTTCCTTTGTAAGCCAAACACACACAAAAACTCAGGACTGTTTTGGAACCTGACGTCATTCCCTGGTTGAATCAGCAAGATTTAATATATCAAACAAATCAAAGATCAAACTGAACTCTGCAGGGGATTTGAGCTCATACTGAGATATTAGGGTGAAAAAAAAGTGAAGTTTGGTTATGATGTTTGGAAATCAAGTTAAATTCAGTTAACGTTGTTGTTGCAGGTCCAGCCTCAGACAAAGACATCAATATCCTCAGAAAAGCTCCACATCAAGTCACATCAGCATCCAGCCTCCAGCCGTTCCCTTGTTTTGTGAAAACATTATCGAAGTCAGAGAGCTGTTTTCTATCTCGAAAATGAAATGCAACGATGGAGAGGAAAGGGGGAGGGAGGGAAAGAGGAGTGCAGGCCTGGCTGGATTAGGAGCGGGCCTGTTTTTCCTCTCCATGTCAATGCACTCCTGCAGCAGGATGGATAGATAGTGACGGCCTGCCAGTTGGTTTTCATTACGTCCTTTGCACTTCAGACCTACGAAAAAAAAAAACCAGCATCCCTCCCTTCCTCCTGCCCCCCTCGACTGAGCACACTTTTCCCTCTGAAGGAAAGGTACAAAATTGTTTCTGAAAGTGAAAAAAAAATGGCCAGAGGCAACTTTTTCCAATGTATTTTTCTAATATCCTCTTCAGACTTGAAGTCTCCCCCTGCATGCCTTTTTTCTTTTAAGTAAAACCCTGTCATCTACCTTGTGGGGGCTTCACTGGAATGCTGCTTCAATATAAGATCTGTACCTTTGCATTCTCTGTGTTGCATGCCTATGTGTGTCCAAAGGGGTCTCCACACGGGGGGAAGAGGAAGGCAGGAGGAGGAGGAGGAGGGGAGGAGAAGCAGAGAGGGATATGGGAACAAGGTGGAACTGTGCTTTGTTTGTTGCCCGCTGCACATACCAAGGCAAAATTGAACAGCAATAAAATAAGGCACAGATGTGCATTACTGGCTCAGACTTCAATTGTCCGCGACCCGGGTGGAGGCCCGGTCACATTGTATTAAAGGTGGATGGTCTGACTCTGGTTCCCCCTCCCCTCCTGAAGGCCTGTTATCTCTCCAACATGCTGTGCTGCCTGGATGCCAGCATCGCGCTCCGATAACCACAACCAGAACATCTCCCCTCATAGGTTTCCTCGCCCCGTTCGGCTCGAGTCACGCCATGCCTCACCTACGGGAGCGCTGAACTTCAAAGAGAGCAGAGTGAACGCGCATCCGAGCCGCAGCAGGCTGATTCTGAGCGGATAAGACAACTCCTGTCTGTTCTCGGGGAAGCGTTGCCCTTTGACCTCCTGGCTTTAATGTCGACAAACTGCACTCTTCATTATTTCAATCAATCAGGAATTCCTTCCCGCGTGCGCCTTCTTCTTCTGCTTGAAGTCGCTCAGCATTAGCCGCTCGTCTCTGCCTGGAATCAAAAAAACATGGAGGGAACACGGAGACGTTTGATCCCAGGAAGTTAAGCAGCAAATATGCCATGCAGAGAAATAACACAAAACAAACTTCACATCTTAAACACATAGGCTCCAGCTCCAGGGGCCTCTGGGATGTGGCTGTATGGTTCTGATGAACACACCTACTGTAGTCACGAGCAAATCCTGCCAAACTCTGCTGCTGCTCTTCATTTTTGATGGCGGTCGTCCAGGTTTTTTAGCTTGCGCCGCCTCATTGTCAATAAAAGCTTTGCCATCAGCTTTACATCTGTTTTATTTCTGCAGGAGACAACGCTGCGCTTTAAATTGACCCATAAATCTCATGAGATGCTCGTCGAAACTGTCTCTTGGCCTTCCAATTTGTTTTCTGCATGCAGCACACACACATCCACACACACACTTCTACTCATGGGCGGTTGCCAGAACTGTAAACGTAAACCCAGAAACTAAATCTGTTCTTTTATTAAAAATCAGGAACAGAAATAAAAAGTGTCTTGTAGAGATTTATTAGTCATGGCCTGATTTAACCTATGATTCGAGTTTGTGCTGGATTTGTTCCAGCTCAATATGTCTAAGGATGAGTTATTGGAGTTTTCTTTCTTTATTGTCAGCGCTGCATTTCTTCTTTATTCTGATTTCTTTGTTTGTTTTTGTTGTGCATAAAAACACATGTCAGGAAGAGAAAGGGAAAAGGCAGGAGACGGTCCAAATGGCCGCTCACTCCGCAGCTCTCGCCAAGCCGAGGAGGGACAGTATGGGAACTGTTTTCAGCTCCAGAGCCTGCAGATTTTTCCAGATAGCATATCTGGCTCTCTGACTCCACCAGAAAGGGTTTGTATTGGACCCAGATCCTTCAGCAAGCATCAGTCTGTTGATGCAAAGCAGAGCAATTACAATTCCTGACCAAATTGCAGAGCCTTTTGCTTTTTTTTTTTTTTTTTTTTTTTCCAGCTGAGGCTTCAGGAGGTTTGACTCTGCGCGTGCACGCTGCGCCGCTATCTGCTGCAGAGGAGCTAAAGATAAGGATAAAGAGCTGCAGAGACGGGAAACAGGATCAGTTGAAAGACACACAGACGAGTAATCCTCCTGATCAGGCTAATTAGTCCACTCAGAGGGGGCTGGATGGGATATTAGGCTGGAGGTATCTCTTCCTTTTATCTTCAGCTGTTAGATCTGTTAGTGGAAAAAATGAGAGCAAACCTGAAGCAGACTGACGGTGCTGCCAAGACTTCACAACCAAATAAGGGACAAAATATTTAGTTTGGAGCTCAGCGCCATGTCAGTGTGGGTATGATGTATGAAGAGTGAAAACAGAAGAAAAGAGCATTTGATCTGTTTTAATAAAGACAAATTATTACATAAGTTCCCTCTCCTTTTCCCAAAAAGGTAACTGACAAATTATACCACAGACCTCAATCTGAGAAAAACTTGAGATATTTTTTAACAGGAAGGAAATAAAACCATTAATTTATCAGTTGTACTGATATCTCTCAAGCTGCCTCATCACTGCTTTCACCTTTTTCTGTTGGGCCTTCTTGTGGATCTTTGTAGCAGCACGTTATGTTAAGTGATGATCTCCTCTTTACCCTCGTCAAAACACTGCAGATTGGCTCAGCCCAACTTCTTTGTTGCTAGTTGCCAGTTTTTCAATATTTGTTCAATCCATATTCAATGTGCACCATAAGCTGCTGGTAAACATCCAAAAACATTATCAAAGGCGCTGTGAGGACTGTACAGAAAAGATAATATTTTTCTGGGTTAAAGACTCCATTTCCCATGAGCACTTGCACTAATTGTCATAAAGACGTGACTCATGCCAAGCATAGACTGTATAACACATGGACTTAGTCTCCCCGACGTTACCCGTGCGTTTCTGAAACAAAAAAATGAAGCAGATCAGCTATCACAGCCATATTGGTAGTGGCATGGGCTTCCTGTTCTGCTATAGGGCGCCTGTCGGTCACATGACTCTGAGCTCTGCCTCTGATTGGGCGAGCTTGAGATCTTAATACTCTGAACGGACGAGTGAGAAAAAAATTCACCCTCTGTACAGTGGGTGCTGATAGTAAAATTAGCGACTCAGACAGGAGACGTTTTTTGAACCAGGCTGTAAATAGGTTAATTTCGGCTTTGAAAACATTTTTTTTGGCTTGGTGTGAATGTGACTTCATGTACATCTGGAGCCAGCCTCAAGAGGACACTTGAGAAACAGCAGATTTTAGCACCTCGGCATTGTCTCATATTCTTAGACCGGAGGTTCTCGCTTGGTGCCAAGGCATGCATTTGTTTTGGAGAGCGGAATAGAGGTCTTTTATGGGTCCTTGCTTTTTTAGTTGTTTTCAGTTAATTTATTTTTTTGTAGGGGCAAATAAAGTGTAATATGTCCCAAAGCTCTTTTTAATTTTTTACACTAGGTGATTTGTAAATAATATTTTTTGAGGGAAGGGTAGGAAAAAAAAACAATAACTTTTCTTATTTCTGCTACCTGTTCATTCATGTCGATAAGTTCTATTTTTTTGTACTAAATGTCTTGTTTTTTTGACAGAATGAAATAAATAAAGTCAAATCAAATCAAATCAAGATTTCCTTTAAACTCTACTTTTCTTTGTTTAGGGCAACTTTTCCCAGGATGCAAAGCAACAAGGTAATGTATTGATTTTTAAGTGTGTAAAGCTAATTTTTGAAACACAACAAGGAAACTTTGTAATCTCAGTTTGTAGCATTGCTTAGTGTCCAGAAGGTGAGCAGGATATCTGTTCTGGGGCCGTTTATTCAAAAATTCTTCAGGATGAGACTCAAAAGTACCTCTCATTTACATAAAGACAGCGTTTAATGGCTGTAGTATGCTTTGAGGCGCACATGATCCGCGTGAGAAAACACATGAGGCTTTTATGCTTTTTAACACCCTTCGCAGCATTTGTTTGTGTCTATTCACAAACTGCAGGGGGCGATGTATCACAAACGTACGTCTACTAGAGTACATAACAAGAGTCAAAGAAGTTTGGCTTTGCTCACAACACAACTTATCTGTCCTGGAGATTTTTTTTTTCCGGGCTCTTTTAAACGATTTCTCTTCTTCGCCGGTTAGCATGGTGATCTCTGTGCTAACTGCTCAGTGTGACGTTGAAATGACGTTTATTTAACGTAATTTGTAAAATCCAAATCAGGTCTCCTGAAGGTGCAGAATGAACGTTTTTTTTACATCTTTTTCGGACGTTGTATGGAGGTCGGATTAACATCTAAAAAATTGTTTGGATCCATTTTGAACGTCTCATTGACGTCTTGATTTGGTCTGCAAATGACGTCCAAATGCTGAACGTCATTACAACGTCCAAAAAAGTCAGATTTTGAAGTCAAAATTTATACCTATTTTGCATGTTGCTCTGACGTCAAGATATGGTCTTTGACGGACCGACCCAATACTGTCGTGATCTGCATGTCTTTCCGATGTCTTATGTTTGGAGGGAAGAGTCATACAGATGCTTGTATTTCTGAAATTTAACCACTAGGAGATCCTGTTCTTCCGCCATCCTGTCTGGGCGTCTTTGTCCGGCAGGTTAGAAATTTTTGGGGATGCGAAAATGACGTTATTTGTCTGCATAAAGCCATGACACCCAGCAGACACGTCTAGTGTAAATCAGCCATCAGCCAGCCTAAAACAGAAACTTTTGAGAACGACCCCTAGAATCAAGTTTTTCTGGAGTGGAGTGGAGTTTGTCACCATTGTCGTGTATGAGCAAGCCAGATTTTTCACCGGAAACATTGACATCAGGCTCCACTTTGTACATGCACATTACACTTCCATTGCAGCAACTTAAATTGCCACTATCAAACCGGACAACAACAGTAACAATGGCAGACCAATGTGTTATGTTTGTGCTGCTGAATCCAGCAAAAAAAGTCTAGTTTTAGTCCAAATTATGTCAGATCATCTAACCAGTAGACCAAAAAGAGCTGTGACCCCATGACAAGATGTCAAGTTTGTCAATAGCGCCTCAAAGTGGATTCACACACGGTCAGTTCACACCCATAAAGACGCTCTAAAGCAAACATGTTCTCGAGGGAAGCGTTCGTGTTCATCCTGGATGTAAGGACGCTGAAGTGAGCGGCGCTGAGAGTGCGTCTGTCTTTGAGAGTCACCCAAGCGAGTGTTGTTTGTTGTAAGCCCGTGGGCCTCAGCTTCAGCAGGTTGTGTGTGTGAGAGCTGCTGGTGCTGTGAGACCGTCCCGCGGTGTGAGAGCGAGGATCTGGAATCATCCGAACCCCCTGCTGCAGCTCCAACATCTGCTGGCCCGCCGGAACCAATCAGAGGCAAGAGCTGGGAGCTGTGACGAATCGGCCTGCTCGGTGATCTTTTCAGGGGATCCTGGTGGAGGGGTTGGAACAAAAGCCAACCCCCACCATCCCCAAACTCTCCCGCTGCATCCACCCTCTCCATCCTCCTCACAGCCCTCTGGCTTTGATATTTTAGACCCCTGCATGGAGGAATAGCCTCCCCTGTTCATACCCCCACACACACCCCACCTCCACGCCAATAATCCCATGGATCATGACAGAAAAATGACGCTGCTTTAAGACTCCTGAGTAATGTTGACGTACATCTATATGCTCTTTGAAAGGATGTTTGTCTCCCTGCTCTCATTACCTTTCTCTGGATGTTCCCATGCTGCTCCTCGTCTGCAGCCTCAGCAGTCACACTGTCTATCTGGTTACTCATCTCTTATCTTGACATTCTCACTCTAAGCTGAGATAAACTCAGAAAGCCTGAGGATGATCAGGCGTCAAGGAGGCAGACAGCCGCAGCTCGAGCCGCTTTCCAATGAGCGATAATCAGACCACAGAAATGTAGCTCACGCTCAATAAATCAGAGTTGTTTTGGAGATCATCGTTACTTTTTATTCATGAAAACAGACTGTGGGACTCAAGCAGACGTCTCCGTAAGAAAAGTCCAGACAGTGGATCCTTCGGCCAGCTCCTCTCAGCAGGCTGATGACATGGCTCTCTCTGAACATCTGAGGAGTTGGCAGACAGGCAAAGGAGGGATTGGGTTCACTGAGTGAAGTGCAGAAGGTAATTATGGGATGGAGTAATGGAGAGACAGACGGAAGAGACAGGGGGCACATGAAAATATGTGGCAGAGGGCCCGTTGACACAAAGGGTGCCCGCACAGAGATGACATGAGCTCCATCCAGATGATACGCCGTGACCAGCTTGAGTTTCTGCGTGCTGAAATATGTCCCAACGTTCCCCTCCTGAGGATCATATGATCCCGTTGTTTCTCAGGACGACTTCAAACAATCAGAAGTTAAGCTGACGCTGCCAAACGCTACCACATCAGAGCACATAAATCATGTTCAGAGGATATCCGATACCTCAGTCTCTCTTCTTCTGAGGGTTTCTCTCCTGGTGATGCTCGGGCAGCACCTGTGAAGTGCCAGTCTCAGTGTGAGGTAGACCGTTCTAGGGCTATAACAACAAATCGATAAAACTGATAAAAATTGACACAAAAGCGTCAACAACATAGACTGTATGTAGAGTGGACAGCGTGGCTCCGCCATTTACCATTGTACGGTTTTGAAGCCGCGTCATAGGCGCAGCCATTGTAGCAGTTATGCAACCAGACATATTTTACAATCCGCGAAAAAAATACACGAGAACAGCAGCTGTCAAGCATCGTTAATCGTGACGTAAACCCTTGTTTTTAACCTCGTATAACTAATAAAAACGAAACTTTCTAGAAAAATGAAGACCTGATTACAAGGCAACCAAATAATATCTTCAAATCACCACAACAATCAGACGTGAGAAACATTTCTACCAGGTGTATTAATTTTTTAAAGTTTGACCACAGCCCATCTAGAATGACTGGAGAGCTGGATTTTTTTACCTATACTGCAGCCAGCCACCAGGGGGAGAAGTTTTTGTGGTGACCTCACTTCTCGCTGAGCAAGATGAAGTCCATTTTTTTTACAGTCTATGGTCGACAATGTTTTTCCATAACCGATACACTGTGCTGCGTCATTACTGTATTAGTTTGTCTTCAGTTTATTTGTCTTCTTCCTTTTCACAGATTTTTTAGCGGTTGGCAACTAGCTGAAGGTGCATTACCGCCATCTACTGGACTGGAGTGTAGACAAGCAAACACGCAAATAATGGCAGAGCCAGAGAAACTGTTCATCAAAAAAATCAAAGAGTTTTAGAGTATTTCACGCTGAGTAAAAGCACAGAGCATTTTAATTGCAACGTTCACAAAAATGACTTGCAATGATCCGGCACTTAAAACGCAAACATGTTGGACTCATCGATGACGAGCCGGGGAGCTCAACAGCAAGGTAAGGAGCTACAAAATCCCATGTACACTTCCTTTATAAGTTGTAAAATGCATGGTTTGTCTTTTAAGACTTGTTTAGTCTTTTTGTTATATCATCACCCTGTTTGAAAACCACAAGAAGTTCATTAAACCAACGTTAGCATTAGTGTTAGCTGCTACAGATAGTAATAGGGCAGAGGGATGTACTGTTTGACCTGCAGGTGAAAAGATTGAGGACACATTTTTATTTATTTGCCTTTTTGGCCCAAACTGTTGATTCTTTAAGTGACATTACATTCATATCATTTGTTATACTTTATAAATGTAGCATCTGGTCAGTTTAATTATGTTCAAATATGTTGTTTCTTTGTATATATCATTAAGCAAACAATAGTCACCAACTAAAACTCATTGATTAATCGTAAATATAATTGTTAGATTAATGGATAACTAAAGTAATAGTTAGTTGCAGCCCTTGGCGACTCTTAGGATTTTAAGAAAACCTGACTCTTACTGATGAAGGTGTAAGGATGAGGAGTAAAAAGACGCAGGATTTCTGGTTTACTGTGCTCGGTTTGATCCCTGAAAGCATCTCCAGTGATGGGGCGTCCATCAAAAGAAGCTGCAGCCCGTATGGCTCCAGTTTCAGAGCAGATGTGCCCCGGGTATCGGGATCACCTGGGGTAGTCTTGGCCTCCTGGTAGGACCAGCTGCCCTCCAGAAACAGGTGCCTAATGGCTATAAAATCAGGTTCGCCCAGTTCATCTTTACCACTTGAATTTGCGCATTAGCCGGTCCTCTCCCTTTCATCTCTCAGGCTGTCACTTCTTATTTATCTAATTGGTGTTTCTGGTGAAGAGGCACTGACCTGCTGCCCTTCACCCCTCTCACCAGCCTCCCTCCCTCCTCCTCCTCGGGACCTGGCCCTGGCCTTCTCACCAGCCTTCAGACCTCATGTCTCCAGCTCCATACATGCACTTTACTTTTATGCACCTCTGCACATTGAACTCTGCCTCACCCCTGATGGTGGTGAGCCTCTGACAGATCAGATGTGGCTGACCGTCTTACCCCTGAGGGACCAAAGAGGGCCACGGATCTGACCTCCAGCTCGGGTTAAGAATAGAAATTCAGCTACGATACGATAAAAACTGAGCAGTTCTGTTAGTGGACCTGCAGATGCTAAGCCCCGCAGTTGTTCACGCTGCTTCAGGAAGAGTTTTATTATGTTATCATGGCAGAACTAACATGTTCCTCTGTCTCAGCACTCAGGAGGCAAACAGCAGAATTAACACACAGCACACAGTCCGCGCTGTGAGGGATCCGGCCCGGTATGTGTGTTTGATTTGCCAGCCCACTCCCAAATGACGTCGGACATGGCTGCTGTAAAAGTTGAGCTAGGATTAGCCCCATCAGTGAACTCTGTACATTACTCACATTTTGTTCTCAGCTCAGTCTTTAGGTGGAGGCATTTTGTACCTGTTATTCAGAAGCAGGTCACCATTTTCAAACATTTCAGCAATAAAATTTAAAAAAAATGTCTATTTGGGCCCTGCAAACAAAAAACAAAGGAGGGTGTTGTAATGTTAATCTCTTTTGAAGGCCCTTTGCAAAGTTTTTAAACTGACTTGGAAACAGTTTCACTCATCTTAATGCCTGTTTATGACCTACAAACTGAATTTTAACAAAAAAAAAGCAGTGTCAGTATTTGTTGTTGCCTATGAAAAGTAATTCATCGAGCAGGAGGAATATTTCCTTTAGATACTGGAGCAGAATTAGCCAAACTACATCTTCTGTGGAAGTTTTGTTTAAGACAGATAAACTTGAGATGCTATGAGGAGGATCTGTTTGACTCAGACTGCCTCGCCACCTTCTGGCCCAGAGACTCAAGAACACTGGGGTAAATATGTGATTTTTAACCAAGCATGTGTTTGTTTTTGAGCTAATTTGCTTTGTTCAAGTCAACTTTTTTACCGGATACAACGCAACAAGGTAAGGTGCTTATCAGTAGTTATGTAGCGCTGTTGTTTGAAACATGACAAAAAGCAAACGTAAGTTTGTACTGTACGTCAGTAGCCTGCTAGATGTAGCGCTAAAAGCTACGACGTATCTGTTAGCTAACATTCCAACAAGCAAGCTGTCGGCTCGTACAGTTGTTAAGTAGCCGTCCATATGTAGCTCTAACAACCCGGTGCTCTAAGACATGTCCATAATGTGTAACATTAGAGTTCATTTATCAAGGAAATGTTCCAGCTACACTCAGTAAAACTGTGCATGTGTGTGCTAGTCACTTCACGGCCGACTGCTTTTCCAGCTTTGGACAGTACAACAGAGGGCTAGAGAACAGACTGGTCCTGAATCCAGGTGCATTACCAACCATCCTCCAACAAACCTGGGACCCTGGAAATGTGAGTATTATAAATGCTGTGTGCTGTGGAGCAGATGGAAGAGCTTTTCCTCTGTGTTAGCTCCAGGATGCTAACTTTAGCTGCGGTTAGCCTGTTGTTTAAGCCTGTAATGTTACGGTAAACAAGCTTCACTGTTTTCTAAACATTGTGCACTTGGAGCTCGTGGCGCCGCTCCCAGTGACGTGGAAGAGCGGGGCGGTATCAGCGGTGGCTCATTTACATATGAAGGTCACGCCCACTAAATCAGACCGTTCTAAACAGAGGGGCTATGAGAGCCTGGAAACAATGCTGCTGTGCTTCATTTATTAGCTATCTTGACCAAAACATGTGACTACCATTTCATAAAGACATCAATGATCCATATTAAACTGCAGAAAAGGAGCAGAATATGGGACCTTTAAGACAGCAACAGTCTTCATCCAGGAAAGCACTACAGACTTCATCTAAAGAAGTCACCAGAATCAACACATCATGATAACTCCTCATGGAGCCTTTAACAAAAGAAGCTCAATACATGATTCTGATTTTTCATAAATCTATGAGCTGTTTAAATTTATGCTGCATGTTGCAAACATAAGAAATAAAATCAGGCTTAATTTAGTCTTGTTAGCATGGCTTCCTGTTAGCTTTACACAAATCACCATTTATAAAACTACACGTCACATCACGTACGGTCGTGTGTGGGCTTGTTACCTGGGCCATGATTTTGCAGCACTCCTGTGTTTGTATTTTCAAAATAAAAGCCTACCATATTTTGTACATTGATCAAAAAAAAAAATTTCTTCGCATTTTCTTTAAGGGACTTTTTGCATTTATTTAAAGGGCTACCTGGGTTGTGGTTGGGCGTCAGACAGAGGACCAACCAGCGCCTTGAGTGGAATCTTGGTGACCTTGTGGCCCTGGTTTTGAGGCTGTATCACCCAACATTTTATTAATTTAAGCACAGGTTAGGTTCAAATCTGAAGGGTTAAGAACTTCTCCAAGAAACATCATGTGCAATAAAAGAAAACTATCTTAGATCAGAAAACGTGAACTCCAGAATGAGTTCATAATTTACGACTGAAGCTGCACATCCTCTGCTTTTACCTGCCCGAGGCCAGAGCTCTGGATTCATTCAGTAAAGATAAGAAGAGGACATGTGTTTTCAGTTGTTCCTTTGGGTTTTACAGTGAAAGGTTTGGGTTGGGACTGCTTTGTGTCCAAATCATGCAGTAATATATGACGCTGAGGTCACGGATGGGACGAAGCCAGGGTTCACTTTTTCTACGCCGAGCGCTCTGCGACTGAACTGTAACAGTTAAACGCCGGGTGTTACTGATGATCTACCGTGTTCGCAGGAAGACGTTTGAATGAATTAAGATCGGCTGAGTTATTAAGACCAGAGCGCGGACAGGATGTGAAGAAGACTGACAGGAAGCAGGCCCCGCTTTCTGCAGCCGCTCTGAGAGGGAGTTTTGAAATTGAATTGCAAAAGAGACACGAGCGAGAGGGGGAGGAGCCGCGCCGACGGCCTGAGAAACGAACACTGGCTCTGTGAAAGAGTTTCAGTCAGGAAGGCACAGTGGCTGGTGGGTAATTTATAGCACAGAAAGGCTTGTAGGGTGAAAAACATTATTTTAGCGGCCCCCACGTACTAATAGAAGCCAGATGTGGAGGGATTAACAAAGACCATTCCCCCCTTCTCCTTCTCCTTCACTCACTCCCCCTTTTTTTCCTCCCCCCTGTAGCTGGAGTCCCTACTGTCTCATTTTCTTCCACTCTCCCTTTCATACTCAATCCCAGGCTTTTTTGCACCACTCCTGCATATTTTTCCTTGAGAGTGTGAGATGCACTGGGAATACGAGAGCGCTCAACACTCTGGTTTTTAAAGCGTCACTGAGCTTTTCCAAACAGATCCTCCAGAGCAAAAAAAACGGGAGCCTCGTGGTCGCTGATGTCACTTCACTCCAGGGGCTGGATGGGGTTGCCATGCTTCACAACAAAACAGCCTGGCATCACTTTACCCAGCGCTATCAGAGCGTAATTTGCTTTCCAAAGCCACCGGGGAAGGTATGATTAAACAGGAGAGATGCTGCTGTAATGCGGCGCCAGGATCTTCAAACGCTCCTCGTCGTTTTGGCGCTGGTGGCAGCATCACAAAAGCCAAAGCGCCGTTACCTGGTTGGGCTTTGAAAGCACACCGAGCCACCGCTCAGCAGACAAGCTGAAACCCATACTGAGTCTTTACGCCAGAAGACGGTTAGATGAGAAAGTAGGACAGATGTTTCAAGTCGGTTTGAGCGCATTAATCACTAAAATGTGTTGAGCGAAGGAGCTGCCAATGAAAAGGTCCTGCGTTCCTTCCAGCTGAAGGGTATCGCTTCCAAAGTCAACACATTATGTAAATTGAATAAGATTATTTTCTCTCTTCCCTCAACACTTACATCATCACCTGGGAATAAAAGCTGGATGTTGCAACACGCGCTGCAGCCTCAGAAGACCTCTGGTGCTGGGGGTGAAGGGCGCCAAGTGAGGGCAGGTGCTTCTGGGAAACTTCTGCAGGGAAGCTCGCTTTGACCTACTTCAACAACCATCTCTTTTTTTTTAACGCACCGTTCTCTCATCCGCTGAAACAGATCCACGGTGCGAGTTTGTTTAACAGTATCTGTGTTTGTAACTCTGTTTACACACATTTCCAGCTTTCTGTAGCTGTGTTGGTGTGTTCTGTCTGCACTTGTTTGTGTTTGAGTGTGTGTTTCAGAGTGTGTGTGTGTGAAAGCAGCAGGGGCAGGAGCTCGGAGAATGACAGCGTGTCTGTGGCGGGCAGAAACTCGAACCCTCTGATCTCGCTCTCGGAGACTCCTGCCTCCCAGCTGTCACTGTGCCTCTGGCATCCTACTCGGCCTCTTGCCCCCCGCCCGCTCCCCTTTGAAGACGGCTACCCAGGAAATTGAAAGCTGTTTTCAAAGAAAGACAAGAGAGGAGAGAGGAGAAGAGCACAGACACTTTGGGGGGAAAAAAGGAGTGTGTGAAAAGAGTGTGATGGAGAGGTTTTGGGTTAAAAGGGTTAGAGATGTTCTGGAGTTTGGAGTGAATCTGTCTTTACTGTCTGCACCACGGTTACTGATAAATCTCTCATTTCATCAGAGTGATGCTGAGTAGGCAGAGAGTGTCGCCCTTGTCAATCCTGCTCCTCATCCAAAATCGGTAGAAACCCTAAGTACGATGAAAAGTTAACTGGGACGGTTATTACTTTTGCTTTCAGGCACTGTGAGGACTATCCAGAGAAGCTAGTGTTTTTTTCTTGATTGGAGACTCCATTTCCCACAAGCACTTGCACCAGCTGCCATAAAGATGACACTTTTGCCAAGGCGCAGATCTTCTTTTTAACACTACTTTTCTTTGCTCAGGTCACCTTTTTCCAAGATGCAAGGCAACAAGGTGACAACAATCAAGCTTTGTAAACTCAGTTTGACATTATATTTCTTTTTTAAATGAAACCTTTATTTAACCAGGTTTGTCCCATTGAGATTAAAAAACCTTTTCTTTTTTACCAGTAGCAAAAACAGTTTGGATTTAAAAACATTTAAGGACACCAGCTCCTTGAGCTTTAAGTCATTCTGCAACTGTTGAGTGTTCCTCACAACCCGTTATGTGTCTGTAATGTGTAACGTTAGTGAATCCTGGTTAGCTATGTCCTGCCAGTCATCTACCAATCAGAGCTAACGTAACCTCACTCTTCATTTTATTGATAGACTCTCAAGTTTGAACAGACCACTGCAGAATAACTGCTGACCGTGGGTTGGGTTATCGCAAATAGTTTAGCTCTTATGTTAGCCTTTAGCTCATGCTCTATCACTCTCCTGTTTAGTTTTGCCAGTCGAACTGTAGTGTCCAACATCACTAAAAAAATGAATACAAGTGTAGCCCTGATTAAAATGATACAGGTTACAGTGCCTAAAATCAATCTTCAAAGTTAAATAAGTATTAAAATTTCATAAATTAAGATGTTCATAGAAGTTCATTGTGATTTAAATATGAATAAATATGGCTATTTAAAGTGTTCCTAATATTTACAGTTTAAAAAACATCACTATTTACAGTTAAAAAGATAAATATTCATAAAGGTCCTTTTTTACGTTTAAAAAGCCTCTGTGCTTCAGGAGTAAAAAAAAACATGTTCTTGTGTGAAACCTAACCTGTTGCCATGTTTTCTGTCAATCAGTCTAATTCCCATATCTTGTTTGGTTAATGTCATACTCACGAGCCAATCAGAATGGATTCCCTGTGTAAGGGGCGGGACTAGGGCATGTACAGTGTGTGTGTGTGTGTGATGCTGTGTTAACTGACGAAGCAGAGAGAGACTATCAGGAGAGCCGAGGAGGAAGCCTAGTCGCGTCGGGAGCATTATAAGTTAATTCTGTGGAGGTCGACTGCTCGTTGGTCTTTTGTAAACTTTGTGTGAACGACTTAAAGGTAAATATGATGTTTGTGTGTGCTATATCTAACAGTTGTAGTGTAAAACGGACTTTGAAAAGTGATTAGCGCCATGCTAGTTTGTGGAAGCTTACAGAGCTAATGCTAGTTCAACCCGATATAGTGTGTGGCACTGTGGCTCAGCTTAGTTATATTTTAAGGAGACGGACGTTGGAGGAAGGAGTTGGAGTTTTACACGGACGGCCCTGCTGTTTTTTTTCCTTCCTTGAAGACATCTCCATTTGAGTGCCATTCCCGCCTGTGTGTGTGATCAGATTGCCTGCGAAAAGCCACGCCATTGCCATTTCCAGTCCCCGCCATCGTATGCCCCTTTCCTCTACTAACATACCAGGGAGCCGTGAGTACTGAACCAATGCACGTGCTTTTATTTTATGCTCCACTGTGAGTGAAGCCATTTTACGTTTTTAGGCCTCAACGAGCGATCGATCATTTAATAAGTGTGACATTCAGTGGCGTTTTCTCCCGGAGGCCAAGGGAAGCCATGCTTCCTCTCTTTTTTTAGACTGTAGCAGTGATTTAATGAAAATACTCCTTTTTAACAGTTTCGATACTTCTTCTGTGTTTTGTCACCGTCATCTCTTCCTTATTCCTCTCCTCTAGTTATTGAGCATTTTACAATGTGCAAAACAGCGCCCTCGTAAATGTTCTGTGGCTAATGAGTGGTGAAAATACCATACTGCACGCTGAGAAAAAAACAAGAATGATTAACCAATCAGATGAGGCCGTGGTCATGACACTGCTCATCTGTGATTGACCAAGACAAGGGAAGCCACCCCGTCTTTGGCCTCAAAACAATCAAATCACAGTATCGTCATCATCGAGCCACTGAATGAAATCAGGGAGGTTAGCACATTAGCAGTGTGCAGGAAGCGGCTGGTTGTGTGTTTAAGTGGGCGGTTGAATGAATTAATAAGATGTTTAAGCTAAGTCAAGAGGACAATGAACGTGTGTGGATGAGTGACTGAGGGTGGGAGAGCTAAAGGGCGTGTGTCGGTGTTCAAAGTAAGTAAAACGAGCGCTCTCTGGGCGCTCTAACAGGTCGTTCCGTTACATGAAATAGCGATACAAACTGCAGCATAGCCTTTTATGTACCCCACTCCCTAAAAAAAATACAGATAAGAGGCTTTCGTCTCACTTGGCTTCCTCAAAAAAAATCTCCACGCCACGCCACTGGTGACATTAAGGTGTGTGTGGGCCCACATTTATTTTATGGTGTTGAACTATAAGTGTAAAGACTGTTAAAAGTGTGTTTTCAAAACCCGAGGTATTAAGAGACGGTTGTGGACAATTTAAATCAAATTCAATAATTTTTTTTCTTGCCACATTTGTTTTGTGTTGTGAAAAGACTGAAAGTGAGTATTTCATTTCATTTATATAAAAGTTCCAATTTGCTTATCAAAATAAAACCTAATAAGGTTTATTGAATTTAAAGTATTGTTGTGGTTGGTCATCTTTGTCAGTGAATATTATTTGAGTAATATAAAATTAGTTGTATTGATATTTACAACGAGCCCAGGCCCAGTCTAATCGTATTGACCACTCTAGATTCTTACCTAACTACATGGGACCTGGGTTACACAAGAAATTGTCATAAGCGGAGAGAAAGGACAGATCTCTCTTTTCACTACTAAACTTTATCAGCTTGTGTGGACTCGTAACAAGAGTCTGGTTCTGTCTGAGGTTTCTGCCCGTTAAAGGGACGTTTTTTTCTTGCGGTTGTAACTTGCTAAATGCAGCAGAGCTCTGTGTTCATGGTGGGTTAAGATAAGATAAGCATACCAGACTCGTATTTTTCATATGAATATTACACACATTATCTATTTTTTCAAACCTACTGTTTTTCAATGCCAGCAAAATTATTTTGCTGAGTGAAATTGCTGCTTTTATTTTGTCAGACCGAGGTCAATCTTTCCAAAGTTTTGCTTGCGATGAGTACACATCTGACCAATCAAAACTCTTGTTGTTTACACATCACATACGGTATTTTCCGCACTACAAGGCGCTTCGGAATATAGGGCGCACCTTCAATGAATGGCCTATTTGAAAACAGTTTTCATATATAGGGCGCACCGCATTATAAGGCGCATAGAATAAGCTATAGTAGTGGCTGGGGTTGCGTTATGCATCCACTAGATGGAGCTGTGCTAAAGGGAATGTCAACAAAACAGTCAATAAGTCAGTCAAACTCAGGCTACATCCACACGGAGCTGCACATTTTCCTATCCAAGTATTTTCTGTGCCGTTTTCAAAAAAAGCGCGCTGTGCAAAAGCCGTTTCCAGAGATCAGTTCAAATGCCAGACCTTTGGGGGCGCTATATTGCTCTAACAATAAATAAGAGAAGAAGCCCAGGCCAGCTTGTGAGCTAATGTTAGCACTTAGCAGAATTCCTCTTTACAGGTTCTTACTGCTTACCGCTGTTACTCCGACGACGCCCCCTGACTACAGTAGCCATGATTAATCAATATAGATCCATATATAAGGCACATCGGATTATAAGGCGCACTGTTGGCTTTTGAGAAAGCTGAAGGCTTCTAGGTGCGCCTTATAGTGCGGGAAATATGTAATCAATATCGATCCATATATAAGGCACATCAGATCATAAGGCGCACTGTCGACTTTTGAGAAAACTGAAGGCTTTTAGGTGCGCCTTGTGGTGCGGAAAATACGGTACCTAAACATTCAACAGTGATTGTGTGTGTGTCCCAGCATCTGGTTTATTACGACAAAAGGCATAAAGACTACAAAGACTATCATAAAGACATCGATTGGAGATTGGATATGACCCCTCAAAATTTCTCACATTGTTGTGCCATATATTGGTGTGCAAAGACTTTTACAGTGTATGATTTAGCCAACTTGTAATCTATTTTCTAAACTGTTAAGTTGTACAAAAATCCCACCCTGACCCATCAACCCACTGCACAGTGTGCCGATAAAGATATGAGATAAACAGACTAAAGTTATTATTTGTAATTAGGGTTTAAACGTGTTTTTGTTGGTGTGCGTTTGGTTTCCGGTGTCAGCCTCAAGTGGACACTAAGTGAACTTCAGCTTTTAGCACTCCCACATCTGCTTCATTTCAGGAGGTTGCAACTAGACAACTAGCTACTTTAACTTTTTTTTTTTTTTTTTTCTCTTTTACTATACTTACTTCTTGGTCTTTATCTCAAAAAAGGGAAATCGATGCAGAATTTTCAAAGACAAACCACTGTTACCTCCTGATCACACTGCTTTGAGTAATATATATGATCGGGTTGTGTTAAGTGTTGCTTATGCTTTTGAGATTCATAACCATTGTCAAGGGGTTTTGACCAATCAGGATTGAGTATTCAACACGGCACAGTAGTAAGTAAGAAATCTGGATACGAGCACACTTTAGACAAAAATTGCAGTTCCAAGCACCAAATTATAAAAAAGCGAGACCAGAAAAGGAAAGCAGCTTTGTTTGGTGACAGACAGAAACCAGCAGCTCTTATCGTTCCGGCTCACTGCTGCAGGAGTCCTTGTGGTGTGTGGCCACATGTCCTCAGTGTTGCTACAACAGATGAATCTGGGCCCTCTGACCTGACATCCTGCTCCCTCCGAAGCCTTCAGGACTCCCAGTGAGGAAACCTTTCTTACAGTACGGAGCTGACTTCAAACTCTCCCTCCTGTCGTCTCAGAGACAATACAGGAGTGTGCCAGAGCGCAGGGGTTCCAGGAGTTCTGCTGAGGTTTACACTGGAATAACATTTTGATGATCCATGTCTCAGAGGACAGGAGCCAGGCACAGGGCAGATGGTTGTGTGGTTTGGCCCGACGGCGGACAGCTCTTAAGACAGGCAAACAAAGATTGATGGACAGGTGGGCGTCACACGGTGCGGAGCGGCCAGACTGGCAGTCAGATGGAAAGCAGCAGCAGAGGATTCAGAGTGGCATCTTGGCACAAAGCGTCAGAGCGATGCTTGAGTCTGCAGCCAACAATAATGTCTGCCTCATTAGATCTGGACCACGAGACTGACCAGTTGTTCCTGAGGGGAGGGGGGAGTTTGTGGAGCGCTGCTGGTCGGGACCGTAAAGTTTATAAACGCAACAGATGGGTTAACACACTGTTAAATAACGAGAGCAGAGATTTGGTTTCTCTTTTTTTTGCTCAGTGTGGTTTTTATTTTTACTTCGGCAACTTTTATGTTTGGTGTTTGGACACATTTAACTTTTAGTCCCACAAGAGGCAGATGTTGTGTCTTTTGTCGCCCCCTCCGCACCCTGAACGCCTGCTCTGGAGCCGTGTAACCTGGATGGAGTGGGCAGATATCCAGTGAGAGCTGCTTAATGCTTCATGGCACCACTTTCTGCCAGAAAGTCCCTGAAGACAAACTTCTCCTGTTACCGTTTTCAGCACAGTGCTCTCAGCAGAAGCAAGAAACAGAGGAGGATGTGGACGGAGAACGTGAATAGAAGAGAAAATCTTGGACGAGCTTTTACGTGGTTGGCAAAAAAAAATATGTGAACTAAATCAAAACCGATCTTATGTAATGGGATGAAACTAGATTTAGACATTAGGAATCACAGTCAGAAGTTGAACTTTGTTTAATACCAACAGAGGAGGTTGCATTGTGTCTGTTTTTTAGTTTCTCTTGTATTTGTGTATTTACACAAATATTTGACTGTTGTAAACAATCATAGAATCAACAGATGTGCAAATGTTTTTAGTAAATCAGAATCAAATACTGAGAGTAGACAAACTGGTTCAGAGAAAAACTAACCAGGGAAAATAGTTGTTTCCTCTCACTTGCAGTGCCCACCTTCTCACCCAATGTTCAGTTATTGGCCGAAAAGCTACATCCTACATAGGTTGATTGTATAGAGCCTGTTTCCATCAAACGGTCGGGTTTGGATCAGTACAGTTTGGTACAGGTCGGATCGGTAAAGCCTGATCCTGTCTGCATCTCCACAGCCAGCCGTGCCTTTCTTGGTAAAGGTAGCATCTAAAGGCTGATTTATGCTTGACGTGTCCACGGGGTTCGCCCTGCCTCGTACGGAAAAATGACGTCATTTTTGCGCCTTTGCCCCCTCGCAAATTTCTGCACCACGCACACTCAAAAATTTCTAGCCTGCTGGACAGAGATGCGCGGACAAGAAGTGGTTGAAGCACAGAAATATGGGCATCTGAGACTTCACACAGAGATCACCGTGATAACCCAGTGGTAAATAATTCATGGCATGAAATTGCGGCTACTCCCGGTGGAGAAGAGGAGGAATTGGTTAAAAGAACCTGGAAAAATCTCAGTAACAGAAATGTAAATGTGTTGTAAATAAAGCTAGACTTCTTCTTCTTTAGTACTCTGACATACGTTTGTGATACAACGCCCCCTGTGGATCTCATGCGTCTCATTTCCGCGCGTCACATTCATGCAGAAAGCATAACACAACCTTAAGCCTGATGCAATTAGTTGTGTCCACTACATAGTGGAGTGACAGCATAGCAGCGTGACACAGTTTACCCCGCTAATAAATCCAACAAAGAAGGAAATGCAACACAGAAGACAAAGAGCAATTGGAAGAGATCAAGCAAATTGCCTTCTTTGTGATTAGCACATAACTTTAAGTTAGAAAGAACAATCAAACTTTGTTTCAGAGAAAGACTGTGAGCAGTGAGGAGAAGTACAGTAGCCACTGTCGCACGGGAAGTGACGATTCTTTCCACCAATCAGCAGATTGCAGTGTTTCTAGCTCCTCCTTCTGGGGTCAGATCTTTATGTCTGGGACGGCAACAGAAGGGTCCCAAAAAGTGGGATGGTTAGGTTGGTAATTTGGGGACCTGTCTTGGTTTTAGACAAAAGAAACGCCACAAAATGTGTGTTGTACTGTGACGAACTGCTTGGTGGAAATGGGTCTTTAGACAGCGATGACACATAGAAGCTATGAGGACAACACAGAAGCACAGGACAAACATGCAAACTCCAAACAGACATGCTCCTCATTTCAGCCCTCATTTATCAAACCCATGTATGACTGAAAAATAGTAGTAACCTCCATAGAATGTATAAAACATGGGAGTAGTCTTCCTGGCTTCGGCTCAAAGGCACTGTGATGACTGTACAGAAAAGATAATGTATTTCTGGGGGGAAAAAGACTCCATTTCCCATGAGCACTTGCACCAGCTGTCATAAAGACGTGACTCATGCCAAGCATAGACTGTATAAAATATGGACGTAGTCTACCCGACGTCACTCGTCTGTTTCTGAAACGGAAAATGAAGCAGATTGGCTATAGCGGCCATATTGGTAGTGGCAAGGGCTTTGCGTACAGCTATAAGGCACCTGTTGGTCACGTCAGCTGAGCTGTGCCTCTGATTGGGTGAGCTCCTGATCTTACTATCCACTGAACGGCCAAGTTCTGAAAAATTTCACCCCCAGATCAGTATTTATTAACGTGACGTGAGTGGCGGGTATGTTCATATCCAACAGCAGCCCTGAGTCTGTGTACGCTGGTTTCAGGAATTACAATGCAGCTGTCATTTCCCTTTATCAGCTACTACACATTTTAAACAGCCATCTTTTCATGTTTTTGGACCTGAATGTAAAAAAAAAAAACATTTATATTGGACACTCTAATAGTTAGACATCACATCCAGTCCCTTTTCAAGTTAACCTCTGCTGTTTATCTGTTTCAAATGCTGCACAGATCAGGCGCATATCTGGGACCAAATGGCAACTTGGGACAGGCGTTTTAATGTCTTTCTCACAAAAATCATCAACTACAATATACATCAAGTTAAAATGTTTTGAAAAGCATAAAATGATATAACTCTTCATGGAATGACCAAATAAAAACAATTAAATTCATTTAAAAATTTAGATTTTCACTTCTTAGTGTTGAATGCTCAGTCGGATGTAGTTTGCGGGAGTTTGAAAACTTTTTCAACTTTAAAAAAGTTTGATATTTTCTTTACTTCAGCTTTAAACGTGACATGTTTGTTTCTCTCAGTCCCTGATGTGTCCACTCCATGATTTTATTAGGTCTGCCTGGATTTCTCTCAGAAATGTTACACACTCCACTCGTGAGTCGACGGGAACAGCCCCGCACCGCAGCGCTCCTCTTCTACAGTTACACTGCAGCGCCAGCTGGACCAAAATATTTGCAGGAGTAAACCATTACATGGCTAAATATGAGTCAGGGAAAACATGAAACCATGTAATTATGGTCTAATACAGCCTGAGGGGCTGAGGAGTTAATTCAGCCGACTTTAAACGTTCACAGGTCTCCTCCTCTCACTCCATTCACACAACAGACGTCCACGGCGCCTGTGAATGGGATCAGCTTTTTTCACTCCCCACGCTCAGACAGATCAGTATTTCTAGTAACAGTAGCAGCGTGAGTCAGAAAATGAAACCCCTGCTGTGTGATTTTCCAGTGTTCGATGTGAGATATTACATGATATCCATGATTCTGCTCTCAGATTAAACTCACAGTCCGACTGAAACTCGGCACCTTCGCCTCCCACAGGAGGTCAGGAGTTCACGTCTGACTCTTTCTGCTTCCTGATACTTTTTCGCCTTTAAGACGCCTCTGAAGACTCTGAATTCAAGGAACACACACATTCATACAAACATAATCATAACTAACAATGACTTCCTGAGCTGTGTTTACTGGCACCACAAGAGGACAGGTGTGAACACATTCAGGTTCAAACCACAGCAGCAAACAGACGCATGGATCAAACACATCCAGACGCACTAAAATTTACAGAAACATGCTGACAAAGGCATCAAAAGCATTTTTTTAGAGCCTCAGACTTTTAAAAACTAGTGTTGAGATATTTATCTGGGTTTAGAGACAAGAAAAAAAGATGCAGACAAAGGAAATGATGTATCGACACTTACTGGAAGGAAGAAATTCACATCCATGCAGAGGTTTCATGACATGAGGTAAAAACAAACTGAAGAAGTAAGAAAACTCAGAGACTAGATACACAGAGGGTTGATTAGCACATGTGTGTGACAAAGACACACAGGTGAAACTAATGAATGTAATCAGAGGAGGTAGTGAAACTAAATTAGACACTCAAGGAGCAAGAACTACAAAATAAAACAGGAAACACAAACTGAAACACAGAATACAACACAAGACATAGAATAAAATAGAATAGAATAGAATAGAATAGAATAGAATAGAATAGAATAGCAGTCTGTTCAGTCTCTGTCTCCTGGATCCTGTCTGCTCACAGCAGGTGAAGCTCTTCCAATGTGGCGTTGATGTCCAGTGTTAGCTCTATTAGCCATGTCTGTGAATAGCATGATGCTACTCTGCCTTCTGGTATTCCCTCTGTTGCTGGGTTAGCATGGCTAGCTCGTCCATCTTATTGGAGATAGATCTTATGTTTCCTATAACGATGGATGGAAGGACAGGTTCATGTCGTCACTTCTTAGCTCAAACCTGAGAACCAGCACGTCGTCCTTACCTCCTTCTCCTCACCTTGTTGGGAACATCAGGCCTTGCACCAGTTAGCATTGACATCATTGACATGCTACAGGCTGCTAACAGCTGATCTCGTATGTAGACAATGCAGCCATGGTTACATGTAGGATCTCCAGACAAACACAGGAGCAAAAATAATAAAAATATCAATGAAGACAAAACCAGTATAGTGTTTAAAGACATTAACCACTAACAAACAAAAAAAGAAACTTAAGACCTACCTTTTCAATCTGGCTTTTAGCTGATTGTATTTATTATTATACTATGTTATATTCTAACTTATTTTAACCCCCTTTTTTTTGTTTTATTTCTACATTTTAGTTCAGTTTTTTGTTTAATGCTTTTTCCTTTTATTACCCTGTTTTAGCTGATTTTATTATGCACCTGATGTTACACTTTGTCATTATACTATATAATTTATCCTACTTTTATTTTATATTTTTATATCATTTTATATATTTATGTACATGTATACCTTTCTTACCCTCTATTATTTCAAGTATTTTTAATTTTATTATGTTTTTTTAATCAATTATCATTTTAGTTTTAGCTTCTGTGTTTCCTCATTTTTATTCATGATAGAATTTCTTTAGTCCTCTAATTCTGTTTCCTGTCAGAATTTCCTTTTTCTGTCTTTGTGTTTTTGGGTAAGTGAGTGAATAACGGGGGTTTTATAGTTTCATTTTATGCAATTATGTAATTTTCTGCTTTTTATTCCATTTCTTATTTTATTTTATTTTATTTTTTCCAATGTAAAGCACTTTGTATTACAAAGTCTTTTATGAAAAGTGTTATACAAATAAAGTTTGACTGATTGATTGAACAATACTAAAAAGCACAATAAGACACACAGGAAAAAAAACACAAAATTAATAAAGGTAATCAAAGAGATTAAAACAGGAAAAAAAAACAGAGCATATCACAAACATGTCCAGACACGCTTGATGCTGCTGCAGATTTTCAGTCACAGCTCTATTAAGGTTCTTTTCATCAGTTGTATTGGAAAACAAGGTAAAAGTTTGTGTTTTTGATTTATTTAGCATTGTATTAGAGTATGCGACTGAAAATTTGCATCAACAACAAGTATGATGGGACATGTGCATCACTTTTAAGTGTCCTCTGGAAACATTTCCAATTTGTTGCGGTGTATTTGCATTTTCTAAATGCTGTCATGTTGTCAAATTGATGCAGGTGTTTTCTTAATTTGCTTGAGTTTTTTCTTTTTGCACATGTTTTCTTAAGTTGGAGTGAATTGTAGATAGAATTTGATTGTGATTGCACCAAGAAAAACAAATCGATGACCCTCTACTCAACTCAAACCGTGAGTTACTTTGTCTAAGGGCGCAACCAACTTGCAAAAAGATGAAAAAAATGATAAAGATTGATAGTTTGAAATGATGGTTTAATAAAAGATGCAGAAAGGTTTCCACACCCTCATATAGGGACATTAATTTATCATAATAATCTATCAGATTATCAGCAAAGACTCTGAAATAACAGCAAGAAGAAACACATATCTGTCTTTTCCTGATAGTTTCACACTCTGAGTCTCCTCCAAACTCCGATCAACAGCAATAAGTTTTGTGACCTGCATCCCCAGGTGTGGAGGTCAAAGGTCAGAGCTTTATGGAGGAGCGGGTGGGGGTCGGGACCTGCACTCCGAGGAATTTGGGTGTCACCATGGCAATCACAATGGAGCGGTGAGAATGACAGGTAGCCCCTGGGGGCTGTAAATAACAGATATGCTCTCATACTTATGGGACGAGGTGGAGGGGGGGGCTAAAAGCCTGGTGCAGCTCAAAACAGGAAATGAGTGTAAGAGGGACGGATGGGGAAAACAAAAACAGACAAATGGGAAAAGATAATTGCATTTTAGGAGCGGAGGAATGCCACCAGCTGAAGGGCAGGATCTCATATCCCGCTCATAAAACCGAACAAAAGCAAAGAATAAATACATCAGTTTATAGACTCTACAGCTGCAGCAGCACTGTCTGAAACACACTCAGATGAGTCTGCATCATAATAAATAACACAGGCCACTTTAAAAGACAGGTGTGTGATTTTATCCTCAGCTATAAAACATGAAAGAAATGACGGTAAAAACATGTCATGAGGAGAAATAATGACAGATACAGAAAAAAAGGGCAAAAGATGATACACGAAAAGGATCTTTACAGAGGAAAGGAAATGAAAAAAAGTCACACAGAGGAAATACAGATGAAAACATCAGACTGAAGCACTTGAAATCTGGACACAAAAACAAGCTGCAGGCGGATTTCGCTTCTTGGGAACGGAGCTGGAGTTTATTTATTAAATTGTCCGGGAGAACTGGAGGCACTTTGAGGAGACGCGAGCTTGAGACGAAGCCAGCGTCATCTCAAACACTTTGCTTGTCTGGCTCGTCAAGACGTGGAATGAAGAAGCAAGCTGTGTTTTAACGTGTTGGAGAGGCACAAGCAGAGACAAGGCCAGCAACACTTTGCTCGCCGGAGACCCTGACGTGTATAACGCAACTCCAGAAAATTCCTCTAAGCCAACACACATGCAGGAGCGATGCCAAGGAGAAGCAGGGGGTAAGAAAGGAGGGAGGAGGAGGGAGGTGGTCAACGTTAAAACACATGGACGTATGAGTCATGGGGCAGCAGTCATACACGGGCTGTTGTTCGCTGTGAGACATAACTTCATCTGAAATCATTTCCTCGACCAGGTAATGACAGCGAAAGCTTCGGAAGAATTTCGCATAAGCGGGATGATGGAAAGCTGAAAAGATTACGACTGAAGGGACATAATTGTGGAAAACAGAACCACATGAATGGACGTTACAGAGAGCAGCACAGGCCGCCTTTGTATCTGATAAATTTGTTGCTGTATTTTAGGATTTGCAAACCGATTCAGTCGTCCAATCTGAACTTTTTAGCTAAGCCTCGAGACAATGGCTCCATACAGCCGCTGTATTGATGAGTACAATCCAAAACAGAGCTGGAAACTGGATACAGCCGCTCTTTCTGCGCCCTGTCAGGTGATCCAAGAGAAGAAGAGGGAGCTCAGGTGTATACAAAATAAAGAGATGGGGAAAGAAACAGCCCATCTCTCAGGGAGGGGAGGGGAGAGGAAGGAGGGGAAGGAGGTGGGGAGACCTTCACCCACCCCAAGGGTAGGTCACAGTCCCTGACCTCTGACCTCTCTGTGAAAGAAGGGAATTTAGGGGAGGGATAGAGGAACATGTCTGAGCAGAGCGAGGAGCAGAGGAGGCGAAGGAACAAAGGCTCGACACAGAACAGATCTGTGTTAAAGCTGCAGAACGGGTGAATCTGCTCTGATTAAAAAATCATGCACTTTAATAGAAGTGCTCACAAAATCTGCAGCTTCTTCTCCGTCTCATCGTGCAATCAGCCGGCTCGTCGTCTCGTGCATATCTGAGTAATGCCGGTCAGATCTCGCTCAGCGCTGTCCGGCCTTGGAGCCACTTCAGAGGTTTGTTCATCTCTGTTGTTCTTCACTTTTCTTCTTTAATCTGCATTAAAGGGCTCCAACGACCCCTGACCCCTCGTGCATCTGTCTCTGGAGGCATGTGCCTTCCAGATGTGGACATACCTGACCTCAGAGTGTCAGTTCAGAGAGGGATCAGTAGATGGCAGCACACAGAAATAACCTGCATACAGCAAACTGCAGCTTTCTTGTGAAATCTATGAGAGTCTATTCTTTAAAAATTTTAAAAGAAGCTTAAAAGTAGGTAAAATCACGGATTATTCCTTTAAAATCATGTAAATAATCACAGTGACTTCACCCCCTGAAAAAAAACCCAGTGAGAATAAGTGACTTGTTACTTCTCCTCTTTACAGTTCCTCCTCTATACATCACCGCCGTCCCGCTCCAGATGTTCAGCGTCTATAAAAACCTTGTTGAGAAAAAGTGGGGTGAAGTTGTTTTTGTGTGTGTATGTGTGTTTGAGAGTGTGTGTCCTCTCCGACGCCTGGCAGACACCCAGCGAGCAGCTGTTCAAGAAAATATTACATTCATTATGTTTTTCTTTTAACGTGCTAAAGTAAATCTGCTCCACATGGGAAACGAGGGACGGTATTTAACGATTACCCCAGCGGACGTTGGGAAAGGAGTGACGAAAGGGTTGATGGAAAAGGAGACTCAGCGGAGGGGAAGTTTACCTACAAAACTTAAGGGTTGCTGTCTGGATTTTTGTGCATGTTTATGAATAAAAAGTGAATCCAAGAGGAATGTGCATGAGGATGCATATATAAATAATCAGGGTGGCGTAAGCTGAGATGATAAATATTCACTTAGTGCAAAAACAGCGACCACAGGGAAATGAGTGAACTTTAAAGCTCCTGTAAGGAGTTTTTACAGGATAAAAAAGCAGACTGATATTAACTGTGATGCCTCTTCATGACCTTAAAAAGCAACCAGGACCATCCTCAACAAGCTGACAATCCTGATACTGTCATCCTTTATCCTTTTGTTTCCGTTGTGAAGGGGTGTAGGTGTCAGAAAAGATGACAGAAAGCTGTAGGACACTTTGTTTTGGTGGATCTTTTTACTTTGACATGTTTTGTCTACACTTCCTGCAGTCTTCTTCAGAAAAGTCTCTTGATGTTGATTATTGGTCTGTCAACGGATTTGTCTGGCAGTTTTAGGACAGCAACCAAGGTTTCTGACAACAAGTAGGCCCCCATCACCGTGGTTTACCATCCTCTGGGCCCACTTTCTGATCTTTAATGTAGAAACCTGCCAGCTGTAATTTCATAATAATAATATTAATATTATTATTCTAATTATAATGATAACAATACAATTTAAAATTTAAGAAAAAATTACTATTATAATAAAAAATCAAAAGATACAAAATAGAAAATATACTTTTTTAATATGAAAAAAAGTAAAACAAAGTAAAACAGGTTAAAAAAAATATCATTTAAAAAGGGGGCCTGAAATGTAAACAGTTGTTTACATTGTTGTTGTTTAAGGATGTAGTAAAAGTGCTAAGCCAGAAATGTTAAAAAAAAAAAAAGTAATTATCATTATTGATAAATATGATAAATGATTATAAAACTAATAAAACCCAAAATTTAATAACCAGTATTTTGGTGAAACAAAATATTATTTTAAGTTGTTATTCATCCCAAATGTAAAATAAAAATGGATTGTAATATAGCTGTTACATATATATATATATATATATATATATATATATATATATATATATATATATATATATATATATATATATATATATATATATATATATATATATATATATATATATATATATATAATTCATTATTATTATTATTTTTATTATTATTATTATTATTATTATCATTATTACTATTACTATTATTATTACTATTACTATTATTATTATTATACAAAATAAGAAATAATATAAAAATACTTTTTTAATTGAAAGAAAAAACCTTAAGGTAATTAAAAAAAGGTTTAAAAAAAATGAAAAAAAGCCCAAATTGCTGAAAAAAAAGAAAAAAAAGGAATAAATAATATTTGAAAAAAGTATTACCTAATAATGGAAAATCAGTCAACCCAAAATGTAATAACTGACCCACAATCTCAAAAGTTTTTACATTTTTGGGAAAAAGTTACTTTTTTTTTTTTACTAAAAAAAAAAAGTTAATTCTGGGCTTAGCACTGTTATTACATTCGGGGATTTGTTACTTTATGAGTTGTTGCAATTTCGTCTCTAACTCACCTTAAAAACATTGTCTGTAAATCTTAGACCCATATATGGTGTCATTCATCCTGAATGTCAAAAATGTGTATCATAAAAAAATCACTATAGTAACACAAACTTTTCCGTCCGTCCACGTATATTTCAGCACGGTCTGATATGGTCTGAAATTACCTACACGTCACATTAGGTCTGAAGGTATATTTGCATAAATGTTGCATCAGGTTTAAATGAGATGAAATATTAGACCAGTAATCAAACTGTGGCAACCTAAAACATTTGAGAGAAAATTTTTAAAAAGACAGATGAAAACACCAAAGACTTTTACAGCATCACTGCTCTCATTTCTATGTACTAAGATTTTCTGAAAAGAAGACATTCCTCCAACTTTGAAAGCAAAACCTCAAATAAAACTCATGAAGCTTCCTTAGACTGTACTGGATTTGCCCTGCAGGACCTTAGAGTCAGCTCTCCAAGATGAGTGACTTGAACTTTCTCTAAACCTGACTCAGACCTGCTTCAAAAAGCAGCCGAGCTCTCTGCTGACCACATCAACAGGATCCTGGTTAACCTCCTAAAAATATGAGGCCTAAATAAAGGCTCCAGCTCTCTTCTGTGCTCTCTTTCCTCCACAACCTCGTCATCGTTTTCTCTTACAGTTGAGGAATTTCAACCCGTCCTGCTCCGTAAATTCTCCATATATGTTCGACTTTTTCCCTCCCCTTCACTCCTCCCCACAACATCACCTCTCGTCACTCTTCATTAGAGAAGCGGGCACACATTTTCTCAGTCTCCAAAGCTTTCAGCGCTACAACACACTCTTCCCCTGTCCGATTAAGCACACTAACAAGCTTAGCCGGTGTGTGAAAGCCAGATTTACCACCGTTCCTCTATGCTGGTAATTATTGGCAGAGCTCACTGTAACAATTCTGGTTATAAAACCGCTTACTGCTCTGTCACGGTCCACCTCCCCACTGACCTCCCAACCTCCATCCCTCCTTCACACCCTCTTTCTTTCCTCCTAGCCGTCTGTCGTGATCGCCTGCTCCTTCTCTTCCAGTTTAACTCTGGCTCCAGGATTCTCGGCGGAGCCAAAGAGCTAAGAGAGCGTCAGAGAGAGCCCTCTCTTCATGGAGGGGGGAAAATGCTGAGAACAAGTCAGAGTGAGAAAGGAGGCCATTGTAGGGGGCTGGCCTGGGGACAAGTCACCCATTCAGATGCGGCCAGCCGTGTACAATGGCTAAACTAACATCATTGACATTTGGAGTTGCCCAAGCTTTAGAGTGAGAGGAAAGGGGAGGAGTGGGGGGGTTGCCGTCAGGGGCAGAGAGGCTGGCGAGAGGAGCCGTGTTGGAAAAGGCCCTTCAGAGGCACCAGCCATTGATCAAAAATTCATGTCAGCAGCCGGGATCAGACCAGCGTGCCCTCTGTTCACTTTCATGTGCAGCAGAAACAAGGGTGGGGGGGCCCTGGAGGATGGCGTGGAGGAGGGGAGGACATCTGAGATAGCCACCTACTCTAAACCCTGTCCCCGTGGACCAGGAGGGCCACCCAGAGCCACCGTCAGCGTGACAGAGAGCAGGCTGAAGCTGGATCAAAGCGTGCAGATAGCCGGCTTGTTACGCAGCGCTGTGATTGATGATAAAGTGAGCAGCCAAGTGGTCTTCATGGCAGTGACTAATGAGTCATCCAAGTGCTCCTGACTGATATGGATGTGGCCTGGTATCACTGACAGAGGAGCAGCAGAAGGAGACTTTCTGTGGTGAAAATTCTTCAGCACGAGTCCTGCTCTCTGGAGATAAACTCCACGTCCTGTGGAGCTGATAAAACCACGAGAGAGGATCCATACCTGTACCAATCTTAAAAATGGTGATTGCATTGGTTTGCATGTGAGAATTTCACATTTTCTCAAGCAAAGAAAGTTTCTAAACCATCTCCAGATCATCGAGCACAGACAGTTAAATCCTCATATTACTATCTCCTGTTACATCTCAACTGGTTTACGACTTGTCCTCCTGCATGAGACTTCTTCTAACAGCAAAAAAACAAAACACAAGAAAGTTTTTATACCTTGTTTCAAGATAAATTAAGACCAAAAGGGTAACTGAATTGTTTAAGAGTGAAAAGAATTCTGCCAATAGGCTGCAAAAATTGCTTGAAATAAGAAAAATGTTTTATAACTCATATCAAGGTGGATCTGCAGGATTTCAGAAACTGAATCAGGCAGGTCCATCTGCTCTGCAAGGTTAAAGGTTTTCATCGAAGAAAAAATATTCAGGTTTTTACCCTTTACAAGAAATTCAACCATCATCTTTTTCTTTTGACCCTCTCAAACCCTGGGGGACCTTGAGGTTGATGTGCAACAAAAGGCTTAAAACAAAGTACTTTTTATTTTCTAAGCCAGTGACAAATACCAATACTGACACCTCTAAGCACATTTTACAAGTGTTCCCTTCATTACTGTACAAGAATGATTCAAATAGACCCTGTTAGAATTAAATAAATAAATAAAACCATAAAATTATCAGTCCGTGGAGCAAGATAATTTTACTTGACACAGTCCTGAAATAATTGGGCCTTGAGAATTAATCCCAGATGTTGGGGAAAAAAGAAAAAGGCTTATTTTTTGAGTAAATACCTCAAAATAAACTTCCTGAAGCCAAAAACTGAGTGAAATATTCTGTATATAAGTTAAAAAAATAGTCTTATTTCATTCTTCATTTTAGCCAAGGAACAAGAAAAACATGTCTTACTTTGGTTAAAAATGAGTGAATATTGATGTTTTTTCTGCTCCAAATAAAATGTGTTTGTTCCCAAAACATGAAGTGCTTGTAATAATGTTGCCATAAAAATGGGCCTGAGGATGTGTAAGTGTATCAGGAGTTGTGGTTTGGTTTGTTTAGTGTCTGCTCTACTTTGTTTGTACAAGTCTGAGCCATTCAGTTGGTTATAATCTGTTTTTAACCAATGTATTATGTGTTAAAGATGCTATGAGGAGGATCTGTTTTGATTGCACTCCCTCGCCACCTTGTGGCCCGGAGTCTCCACACACAGTGGTAAATTACTTTTAGCTAGGCGTGTGTTTGTTTTGGAGTTAAATGGAGATCAGATTGAAACAAATTTTCCTGTTCAAGACAAATTTTTACTGGATACAATGCGCTGAGGTAAGGTATTTATCAGGAGAGTTACGTAGCGCTACGGTTTAGCAGCCGGCTATATGTTAGCCTGTTGCTCTGATGTATCTGTAGGCTAACATGACAACAAGTAAACACTGTCAGTTTGTAAGTAGTTTAGTCGCTGTTTATATTTAGCGCAGCTGGCAGCCCGGTGCTCTAAGACATGTCTGTAACGTGTAACATCAGTAAATCCTGGTTAGCTATGTCCTGCCAGTCATCTACCAATCAGAGCTAACGTAACCTCACTCTTCATTTTATTGATAGACTCTCAAGTTTGAACAGACCACTGCAGAATAACTGCTGCATGTGGGTTGGAATGAACAGCCCAAGCTAAAGGCTAATTAGCCTTTAGCACAGGCGGTATCTCTCTCCTGTTTAGCTTTCTCCTGCTCTTCTGTCCTCTTTCTGTCTGACAGTTAGGCTCCAGTATCCACCATCACTACAAAATTAATCATAGACATCATTTTTTGCAAAGAAAAACACAGATCTCTGTGTTTTATCTCTTTTCACTGCTAAACTTTGTTGGCGGCTTGGTGTTGTCATAGAGACCTAGACGTGCCGTAAATCGATCCAGTCCTGGTTAGCTAAGAAGTACCGATATAAAATAACCTGTAACCAGTAATATTGGCGCTGATAATCTCATTTTAAAGTGTGGATCATGATCAGGTATATATCTAGAAGGAAGACTTTTTCAAGATCACTTTCAAACTCCTCACTCCCCCCTTTAATCTGAAATCAAACACCTTGAGGGTGCTACTAAACAAGTTTTATTTTGAAGAGACTCTTAATGAAAGAACCAATTTAGCTTATTTTATTTTATTTTATTTTTTTACTCAATTTCAATTTAAAAAAATCCCTGAATAATTGACACAAAAAAGAGACATGCTGAATTTACGAGTGTATCATCAACTAAAATATTAAAAACAAGTAAACAAACTTTAAACTGTCTCCAACATGTCTGAATTTAAAACTTGGTACTGGTTGAAAACTTGTCTGTGTACTTCATTCTTTCTTTTCATATTTGCCACATTTATGTTGTAGTCATGTCTTTCATCTCTTTTCAGGTCACTTTACTTCCTGTCCTCATTGTTTCCACCTGTGCCACATTACCTCTGTATAAAAGTCTGTCTCCCTTCGTCTTGTGCCAGACTGATGTGTCTCATCTGCCAGTTTTAAGCTAAGACCCATGTGTCCTGTTTCTACCGAGTATCTCTTTCACTGTCTTTTAAAAATCCAGTAGATACTGTGAGTTTTTGCAGATTATAAAGTTTCATGAAGTTTCTTCTACAGCTCTCTTAAACTTCAAGTTAATTTTTCACTTTTTGAGACTCAGCGCTATCATCATCATCATGCTTGGCCTCCTCCCATCAGCCTGTGTAATGCTAACTGGACTCTGCAGCACATTCCTTGAGGATCACCTGTAGGAAGCAGGCGACAGGTGATGGCCTGAGCACACAATGATCAGAGAAAGATCTGGCAGTACTCTGGAGGAGGAAGAATGTTGAATCGTTGGCTGGAAGGTCGGACTCCATGAGCCAAATGTTAATCAGGGCGTCCAGAGAGCCAAGAATCTGATGCCGTTCTTCTTGGCTCGCAGTTATCTGGTCAAACAACTGGGACGCAGGGTGCAGTGGTTTGCAGCTGGCAGTGTCTCACTTTCTGGAGCGCGCTCAGCCCAGGGTGCTCCTGGGAAAGGCCACATCAACACTCGCCTGCTCGATGACGTCCATGGGCTGAGGGGAAGCTTGTGAAGGCACCCACTTTGTTTGAACAAGGCTGCGTGTGCGGCTGAAGGAGTAAACAAGGCCAGACCACCTAGCATGTGCCTGCCAGGCACGAGTCACCGGCGTTACCAAATCCATGCGTGGAGCAGGCCGTGGCACTGTCACATCATCGTAAAGTCCTCCCTCCTGTTCTGTTTCCACCCGCCCTCTCAGCGGTGATTCAGCTCAGTCGCTTGAATGCAATAACAGCTGCTAAAAGCAACAAACTGAGAACCTGATATATACTCTGAAGCGCTGACCCCTGCTCATGAATCAGGCTGTGGACAGGAGGCACTTCAGCGTCGGTCATGAGCCGAGCGCAGTGCCCCACACATCCCCTCGCCCAGCCTCACAGCTATTTCTGGGTCCACGCATCAAAAGGACTCTGGATGTCTTTCTCTGAGATTGTTTTCAGCTTGATTTAAAGCAGATGATGCTGTGTGGTTTTGTTTCATGATGCTGTGTTTATTTTCAAGTGATTATGCATTTGTCGAGGATTTATCGCCACAGCTTTCAGAGTGTCTTGACGCACAGACGGAGGCTTTAAGATCCTGAAATTGGACGGCGTGAAGCTGCTGTCATGCTGCCATAGCTGTGTGTTTGGACAACAAATGAGGCGTCCACCCATATTACCCTCAAGATGAATAGACATACCCATGCTGTGTGTGTGTACAGACATTAACACGTACTGCAAACCCCACAACCAGCCAGCGGTTCCTTCGTCATGCATTCCCAGGGTGCATCGCTCTCTGACAGCTGTGGGGGCCTGTTAACACCCTGATCACCGATGTGATTATGACTCTCTTAAGATACTGCACCACACGCAGCTTCTGTTGGACAAAGACCGGCCTGTCCCCGCTGCCCGGGAGATCCTGACACAACCCCAGCTGGAACGGACGTGAAGTTTATCTGGGACACTCTCCAGCTCACCTTCTGTGTCCAGGGAGGCGATCGGTACCAGGAGCTGTTGGCGAACAGAGGCGGAGCTACAATTGATACTCACACTGTACACAACATGCCACGTAGGGCCACCCCCTGAGCAAAGGCCACCCAAAAGACCCCTGGACACAGATTCATGCTGTTGGATGTTTTTTCAATTTGTTGATGTTTTCAAAAATCAGCAATCCGTGTGTGTCCCCTGATTTCAATGTGCAATTTCAATTTCATATCAGGAAGTCCACATGCTTTGTGGGAAATGGGTAAAACATCCCTGTCCTTCAAAACCAAGGGACGTCCTGCCAACACCTCCATGCATCTGGCATTGACATTTCTGCAGCAGTGATTAAACCAGGATTTGATAGGAAACATGCAGAAGCAGCCACAGTCACGGAAGTACATCAGCATCTCTTGTGGCTTATATCACCTGAGACCTGGATCGAGTAAATCTGCCACTTACGGTGGAATTCTCCGTCCACTTTCCGCACAGGAAGTTCACTGATAGCAGATCGACACTAACAGCATGATGTCAGTGAGTGCAGGTTTGTACAACATCCAAGGAACAATTTAAGTCCTTGGCACAGGTTTGAGTGTCCTGACCTGCCTGCATTCTTTCTACATTACAAAAGCTTTAACTGTATATGTGATGGACATCCTGTGTGCAGAGGATGCATTGAGTGGCTAAGCACAAGCCTTTTTATGGGCAATGGTATTTTATATTGTGAGAGGCTCAAACATATCATTTCAAAAGCAGGAGCCAAAATGTGAAAGATGCATTCATGTATGAGTTAAGAAATGTAGATGTGTTTTTTGTGTTATTTTGACAGTTATTAACAGCAGTGGAAAGTTGGCTCTGCTGAGTCTTGAAGTTTCTGAGGGAAGTTAAAAAGAGACTTTGAAAATTGTCTCACTTTTATTTATTGGCCTGCTCTCAATCCACAATCAAATTGAGATTATCTGCACCAAAATCTGCAATTTGTACATTTTATTTCCTGATAATTTTGATCCATTTATGGCTCAAAATCTGAAAAATCTGTTTGTGATAATGTCCATTCCAACCCACAGTCAGCAGTTATTCTGCAGTGGTCTGTTCAAACTTTAGAGTCTATCAATAAAATGAAGAGCGAGGTTACGTTAGCTCTGCTTGGCGAGGTTGGAGTTGGTAGATGAGCACTGGTAGGACAGAACCAGGATTCACTCAGACAAGGGGCAACATCCGATTTGTCATAGACGACCAATTTAGAGTGACCATTTAACCAGATGAGCATGTTTTTGGATTGTGGGAGGAAGCCGGAGTACCTACAGAGAACCCACGCATGCATGGGGAGAACATGCAAACTCCACACAGAAAGGCCCAAAGCTGGGGATCGATCCGGTGACTTTCTTGCTGTGAGGCTGCAGCGCTAACCGTTGCGCCATCGTGCAGCCCCCTGGTTTTGTTTTCAGTGATATTTTTACTATTTTTGCTCCTGTGTTTGTCTGGAGATCCTACATGTAACCATTGTCGCATTGTTTACATGTGAAATCAGCTATTAGCAGCCTGTAGCATGTCGATGCTAACTGGTGCAAGGCCTGATGTTTCCCCACACGGTGAGGAGAAGGAGGTGAGGACGACGTGCTGGTTCTCAGGTGTGAGCTAAGAAGTGATGACATGGACCTGTCCTTCCATCCATCGTTATTGGGAACGTAAGATCCCCACCGGCCAAGCTGGGAATCAAACCAGTGACCTTCTTATGCTAATGCTGATGTGAATAAAAAAGACGTAAGTACTATGAAGGATATCACAAGGTGTCACCCCTACAACCCTTTATTTATCAAAGATGAAGTGAATCATGAACTTTCTTTTACAACTTTTCTGTGTCCGTTTGGATAAGTAACCTCTTTTAACTTCTGTTGTGGCCGTACTTCCATTGTGTTGTAGCTTTTGCAAATCATCTGACACACATCAGCCACCGTAGAAGTGCTAAAGTTGCTGTTCATCGAGAATCCACTTGTGGCTGGTTGAAGAAAGACCAGTAGTCACGTACACACCCAGAAAAATAGGATGGCTGCATATTACCTGCGATATGATGGACCCCCCACGTAACCAGACTGCAATGGGATGGATCCAGTGGTAGCTGACGCATTGACTTGAATGGAAAACTATCTGATCTGTTGCCGTGATCGAACGGAGATATACTGCAGACACATTTGGTGTATTTCAGCCGACAACGTCAAGAAGAAGTGGCATCTGTCTCATATTGAACAGAAACTACAGAAAGTTAAGTTCTCTAAACCCCAATCTCACCTTTGACCTTGAGTTATTGTTGACAGCACTCACATCTCTGCTGTTCAGACGCATAAAACTGATCAGAGAGACAGAGAGTCGCCTGAAGCAATCAGAAGGATCAGACATTTCTCTATATCCGCCTCTCTTGTCTCTCCATCTCAGCTCACAAAGATCGTCCATCCTGAACCGCTCTGGCCCAGCCTTGGCTGCTCTGAAAACATAATTCAATTGTCTTTTTATCCACAGGCGATGAATAACCTCTGAATAGTAAATCAGCGCAGTGGCGTCTCATCTCTGGACTGGAGCGCGGCTCTGATGGGTCCATGGGGGCTCTGATGGAGAGAGACCAAGCAGGCGTATTTCCATCCCCTGCTGGTGCAAATCAAAACAGGAGCCCTTCTGAAAGGCTCAGCATGTGCTCAAGTCATCTGAAGCTCTGGGAGAAAATACATCCCTGATTCCTATCAGGGTACTGACAGAGGAACTGAAATGTCTACGAGTGTCGAGAACGATCCTTCAATCTGTGACTGATGCAAAGTTTGATTAAACCAAGCAGAGAAACAGGGAAACAGAGAAGTTTGAGAAATAAAGTGTGTTACAAAGAGATCTATCTTTCCATGAATGCATGAAAAACATTGATGCATTGAAAGCAAATGAAGAAAAGACCTCCACATCCATTGATGTGGTTAAAAAAAAGGTGGCATGTAAACTTCCTGTTAAGGTAGAGTGCCATGCAACCGGATGATAAGATTAAGTGTGTACATAGGCGTCCTTTTCGAGACATGATCACAGCTCTTTCAACCACCTCCACACCGCTGTTGTGTGGTATAGGAGAGATATAACACATTGAATGGATTGAAAATAAATCTCTTGTGAAGAGGCTTGGTATATTTGTTTGTGTGTTTAGTTATGAAAGTTGTTATTCTGCTAGAAACACTTAAGTTTTATGAATGTATGCTCACCTCATGTGCAATTTCCAATGTACATTAGCATCAAGCTGTTGCCAAGTGCTCTGTATTGTTTTTGGTAAATTAAGAGCTATATTACATGTTGAATGGGTTAAAAATGAATCTCTTGTGCGAGAGTGTTACACTTGTTTGTGTGGTCAGTGATGAAAGTTGAAATTTTGCTTGAAAACCAAAGTTTTATGGCTGTATGCTAACTGCTAGCATAAATCTTGTAGGAGAGATATGTACCAGTGGGCTTTCAGGAAAATCTCTTGTAGCCCTGTTTTAACCTTATGCTTTTATAAAAGTACAAACACATGAAGTGGGAGGTATTTACACATGGTTAAACCTACTTTAAAGATGCTCGCCACCTATTGGCCTGGAGTGCCCGCACACTGTCGTAATTTACTTTTAGCGAGGTATGTGTTTGTTTTGGAATTAAATGGAGATCAGATTGAAACAAATTTTTTTGTTCAAGACAACTTTTTACTGGATACTGTTGAGGTAAGGTATTCATCACTACAGTTACGTAGCGCTACGGTTTGAAACGTGACATCAGGCAAATGTTGTAGCAGCTGGCTATATGTTAGCCTCGAGCTCCGACATATCTGTAGAGTAACGTGACAGCAAGTAAACACTGTCAGTTTGTAAGTAGTTTAGAAGCTGTGTTCTAAGACATGTCTGTAACGTGTAACATCAGTAAATCCTGGTTAGCTATGTCCTGTCAGTCATCGACCAATCAGAGCTAACGTAACCTCACTCTTCATTTTATTGATAGACTCTCAAGTTTGAACTGACCACTGCAGAATAACTGCTGACTGTGGGTTGGAATGAACATTAGCACAAACAGCTTAGTCCCTGTGTTATAGAGTGATACAGCCTAAGCTAAAGGCTAATTAGCCTCTCCAGTTTAGCTTTCTTCTGCTCTTCTATCCTTTTTCTGTCTGACAGTTAGGCTCCAATGTCCACCATCACTACAAAATTAATCACAGAAATAGTTTTTATCTCTTCTCACAACTAAACTTCATCAGCCTGCGTGGTGTTGTCATAGAGACCTAGACGTGTGTGGGTTATGACCAGGCTTATTTGCAGAAGGGATACTTTTTCAAGATCACTTTCAAACTCCTCACAGCCCCTTTGAAGTATGATTGACTTGAAGCTCTTAACTACTGCCACTGCTTCTTTTGGTAACCAGAGTTTCCTAAAAAATCTTCCTCATTTGAAAAAAAAAATTCAGTTTCATTAAGTCGAGCATGTGAGCGCTAACATCATCAAACAGAGCTGACCTTCTCTATATGCAAATGAGTGTTTGCATGTGTGTATTCATACATGTGTGTGTATAATGAAGGGGTGTACGCAGGCAGCAGATGTTGGTGTTTTGTCAGAATAATTTGGTGGGAATTTTCATGAGCTGTATAAGGCCACAGCTGGGTTACAGGTGGGAGGGGGGGGTGGATGGATGGTTGGATGCTTGTGGGGAGGGTTAAGTAAGAGCGGAACCCCCGGACCCCTGGAGGACGAAACCTCGTCTGGAGCCAAAAACATCCAGAGAGTTGGACGTACAGACAGCAGGAGGAGGGATTTGGATGAGCACGGCAATTATCCAAATTATCATGTTCCTCATCGTACACATCATGTGTTTCCTGTGCGGGGAGTGACAGCACAGGTCTGGCTCCGCTCGTTGGCGGCTGACTCTCTGTTTTTCCAATATCTTCAATTTCCAGCATAAACGCACCCGCTGACCGCATTTATTACGTGCCTAGATAACTTTTCTATTTTTTTGAAGCATTCGACTTAAAGAAAACGAAGCAACAAAAGCAAAAAGACATTTTAAAAAGAGAGTGGCAATTACCTCAGCTCTTGGCAGGGGCTCTAATTAAAACCAAACTTGTTTCCTTCAGTGAACAAACATGACAGGCGCTGAGCAGAGGAGCTTTTTTTCCACTCCTGCCAAAATATTAAGTGAGTGCAGGTGCTCCAGGAATGTCTACAAGGGTGGGGGCACGGCAACGCTGACCTTTTTCTCTTGCTCCTTTGTGTATGCGGGACTCCATATGTGTGTTTATTTATGTATTTGTGCAAGTGTTTCCTCAAACCCTGACTGCTTTCATGCATGCTTTGGTTGCACGGCAGACGAGCACACCCAGCAGTTTGTCTTAGCACCCCTCTGTATCGTCGCTGTGGTGGAAAACTGGAGCAAAAGCAAATGATTGTTATGTTATTCAGGAGAGGCTGGGGGCTGCCCTAAGCAGGACCAGATGCAAGGGTCCTGGTGGCTCCTGGGCCTGATTGAGGGAGACTCGGTAGCCCCAGCGGAGCCTCTGACAGGATTCACAGAGGCTTGGCAGACGGGACAATTTCCTCTCTGCACCCCTCACAGCACAATGAATAAAACAGCACCTGATCACTGCCCCGACAGAGGAATCTTTGGGAAGGTTATACCTCTGAGAAAGCAATAAAGGGACATATGAGGAGCACTTTAAAGCTTTTGTTTTACTCGAAAAGAAAGGAGGAATCTTGTCGTTTTGCTGACCTCTCCGCCAAAGTGCCAAATCAGCTACGAAATGCCCCCCTGAGGGATTTTTCTGTCACATGTGATTGGCTTTGAGTCCGTCCGTTTTTGAGACAGGCTCTCTAATCACTACACAACCCCGCCGCCCTAATAATGGTTCATAACTCATTATTAATGTCCATTCAAAGCAATAACTCACTCTCATTAGTGAGGTTGCACATTAAAACGGTTCCGTTCCTGGATCTGTGCGGTCACTGACGCGTGTCTTCCAGCCGTCAGCGGTGCAGGGGATGGAGGCTGGATGAAACGCAGGCCTCGGATGCAGGTGGGGTCGGATATTTTGGCAACTTCCTGAAGGTCAGACATGCCCCACGGAAGGGGTGATTGGTAGAAAGGGACACCTGGTCTGGATTGACACCTCGAAGTCAGGCAACCAGGTGAGCTGCCTCAGGCCAGATGCAGAGTGAGAGATGTTTGGAGGTTTTGAGCTGAAAAAAATAAAGGGGCAGACTAGCATTTTAATACTGAACACGAAGCACATGCACAAGTTTCTTTTAGTGTTATTCATTTTATGAACAAATCATTCAATACTCCAGACAAGGGGTCTGCAACCTTTACTTTCATAGGAGTCATTTTGCCTCAGCTCAGCTGGATTTAAGTCATTCAGGAGCCACAAAATATATTTATCTTGACAATAAAGTCTGTAAGTTTATAAAAAGCTTTATTTGGAAAAATCTAGTTGTTATCTGTCTAAAGAATTTGCTCAACTTTTGTTTGTTTAATTTTTATTAATTATTTTATTTATCTTAGTTTTTGATGTTTTTTTTTATTTTTAATAAATTTGCTTAAAAAGAAAAACAATATAAAAAAAGCAAAAATTAAAAAAAAAATGAATTAGGTAAATTTACAAAAAAAATAAAAAAATAAATTCAATTTCAAAAATTTGAGGTCATATTTAATTTGTTTTTGTTTTGTTTTTTTATTTTTCGTTTTTTTGAAAAATTTGCAAAAATGTAAAAAAAAAATTAAATTCAAGTCATTTTTTTTTAAAAAGGTCATCCAATTTCTAAATTTGCAAATATATATATATATATATATATATATATATATATATATATATATATATATATATATATATATATATATATATATATATATATATATATTATTTCAAAATTTTGTGTTTATATTTCATTTGTTTGGTTTTAGCAAAATTTTAAAAAATGAAATTGAAGTCATTTTTTTAAAAACAGTCAATTTGAAAATGTGGGGGGAAAAAAAAAAGAAATTTAAAAAATTTGCAAAAAATTCCCTTTTAAAAAAAAAAAAAACGTTTGAATCTGATGCCATATATGGCACATTTTGCTTTACTCTTTATTAGTTGTTGTTTGCTAATGTCTTGCCACGTATTAAGCATGTATTAAAAGTTATTTATAGTTGGCAGTTCAATGAATCCATCCACACAGAGTTAAAATCTATATTTTCTTCCAGATGTGTCTTTTTGTAAAATTAGGTTTTTTACCAGGGCTGTAAATCTTGTGGTTAGACACAGGTGAATGCAAAGTTGATGGGTTGTTGATGTAGTAGGAGGTGAAGTAGAGCGTTGGCAGGCTTTATTGACAGATGTGATGGATATTAAGTTCGACAAAATGTTCACACATGATATTATTTAGTGTCATGTCTTTATTCATCAATAGCTTCGGTAAGGAAAATAAAAATTCTTTATTTCAATGTTTGTAAAGCTTCAAGGAGCAGACTCCTGCTCATTAATCACTTTACTGACTTGTGACTCATGAATCCTCGTCCCTACTGACTCATTCACTGACTCAGTTCAGCGCTCATAGCAGCCCAGCCCGATTCAAACACAAGACCATAACTCAAAAGCTCATAGTAAGTAGCATGGCTCCGGTTGGTCAAAATGAAGCCCATGCAGAAGTGCTAAAAGTTGCTGTGCATTGAGCATCCACTTGAGGCTGGCTGCAGAAAGACCAAACTCGATTTAGTAAATAGAATCAAGTTTCCCATCATTAGCTCATTCAGCTTCCAGACAGTTGGAAAATGTTCCAATCTCATATCATAAAAATGAAAACTCTGACGTCACACGTTTTCATTTAAGCACCCTTCCAGGACCTTCCCCGTTCACATTCTGGCGCTGCTAACTCGCTGGCACTCCTGGTCACGTCCGCCTCAAACATTCCTCCTGAGTCTGGCCTCGTAGGGCCAAGCATCTTGGCACGGCGCTGACGGGGAATTTTCCACAGGTCGGCATTGGAAAGGGGCACACAGGCCTACCTTTGTCTGCGCCCACGCTCTGCCTCCTTCTCTGCAGACCCTGCTCTCACACAGGCACAAACACACACTGTATCTACCAGTACACACACACACAGCAAACAGTGACATTTAGTCAAGTCCAGATGTTGGCATTTTACATCTTTCCTGTAGTTTCTCATTCTACGTCCAGCTACTTTGGCCTGGGGCTGCATTTTGGAAAACATTGTCATAAATCTGCTCTCATTTGATTACACCTCTGCATCGCCTGAATCATAAAGAGAGAGGCCTTTAAAGTTCTGTGTTGTGTGACAAAAACAGCCTGAGGTAAAATGTAAAAAACGCTCATTTAAAGTCCAACTATCATTAGCAGGTGCATCATGTCTGGACTTTGGGGGGACGTGTGTTTTTACAGCGACTGACAAATGAAAACAAAACTCATCATCTGGAAACAGACATCACTCACTGGTCAGTCATGCAGCACATCTCCTTCACAGGTGCATCAGCACATTTCTTTCCAGACACAATCTTTGAAAATATGCACATTTTGATGATTATGTACACATTAGCCAGATGAATACTATAACAAAAATTAGCCACACACGCTGCTGATGCTCCATGGATTTTGTTCTTCCCATGGAAACCATTTGAGAGCCTTAATGAATAAATAAAGATAAAGAAACTCCCCAGCCTTTAGGGTAGGATTTCTGATCAATGAGAGAAAATTTGCTTGTATGTGACTTTTGTGACATATAACTTTGGACTGCAGGAGACTTTTGCCGTGAACACAGATGGACAAAGTGACATCTGTAACAATAGTTTTTGCCCCTGAATCAGAACAAAGCAAAAGAGTCACAGGTGTGAGTACACTCTTATGATTGCACAGGCATCAATTTCTGCTTCCCTCAATTTTTCTGTCTATCTTTGCATCTTCAGGGTTGCACAGTTGTGCAGTGGTTAGTGCGGCTGCCTTATGGCAAGGAGGTCACCAGTTCAAATCCCAGTTTAGGCGATGTGATCCTTTCTGTGTAGATTTAGGGTTAATTAGTGATTCCACATGTAGCTGGGTGTTAGGAAAACCACATATATTTATATACCTTTAAGGTCTTTTCACTGAGTTCATTTTTTTCTGATGCCTTTTTTTGGATCCCTAATCTAAAAAAAACAGCCATGCAGAAACTTTGCACACTAAATCCAATGTGTTTATTCTGTGATAAATGTGAAAATTTGCAGTATGAGACAAAATGTAATCATCAAGCAGTGATAAAGCAATCATTGATGGAGATTTATATACAAATCTTCATTAATCATCTAAACATTGCCCGAAATGTGTAGAGAAAATATGTCAGAAAATGTGAAAATGTGATGTTGCAAGTAGCCAACAGTGTCTCAGAATAGTCAAACTAATGAGGAAACAAGCTGGGCGGATGCAAAAATAAAAATAAAAAGGCAAAATATCGAACCTGTTCTGAAAAACACAACAACAGATGAAAGTTTCAGAGTGAGTGTGCCAACATGATTGACAGAACATGGGATCGAATTTATTTTTAAAGTGCGTAAGTTTTGGACAAAAAAAACAGAGTTTTGCGCAAAGGTCTTCAGGCTTGTATCCCATGAGAGAACCTGCAGTGTTTCGTCACTGAAAACAATGTTTTCTGAAAACTTAGGCCAAAGTGAAGTTTTTGGTAAACTATGGTTTCGTGGTTCCGCGTTGACGCTGGAAAACCAGAGTTCTTGGTTCTCAAATGTCACAGCTGAATAATGGGAGTTCATCCTGATTGGATGGCACAGGTATCACATCTGAAAATCACAGCCCATTATGGGTTAGGCATGCTTCAACCTGCACTCACCGGCAGATTTTCCAGCTGCGTGCGGACAGAAGTTTTTTGTTTTTTTTTAAATGTGGGGGGATATTCATTTTTGGAAATACCTGGCTAGTGTGTACAAGGGTTCTATTGCACCTTGGTATGTGTGCATGAAAGTTTGTCTGTCTGTGTGTGTTGGCCCTGTGATTGACTTGTCCAGGATGTACTCCACCTCTCACCCAAAGACCTCTGGGATGGGCTCCAGCCGGGACCTGAACAAGATAAGAAGTACAAGATGGATGAAGTACGGATGTGCCTCAATGTTAATAATAGTGAAGTATGAAGGCAATTAAAAAAATTAATTCAATTAATTACAGGATTTGTAATTAATTAATCGAATTAATCACATTTTAATCTCACATCTGCTTAAGGTCTCCAAATAAAAAAAATGGATTCAAGGACATTACAAAATTGTAGTACATGACTAATTAGATGAATACAAGAAGAGAAGATTAGTAAGTTTTGTTTTTACAGCACTGGGAGGCGGGGTCTGGTGGAGCTTGTCAATCAAAATCCTGCTCGTAAACTACTGTGGGTGAGAGCGGTGCACTCTTTGGATGAGAGCTCAGCATGGATATGAGGAAAAGATGTGAGATGACAGAGGCATAGCGCGACGCTGCAAGTCAGAAAAGTTCAGGCAGCTCACGCTCCAATTGAGGATGTGTCGCGGTAGTTCAGAGAGAAAGAGCGGCACCATCGTGAGAAAAGATGGCAGAAAGAAGGATGGATGAACGCAATCTAAAAAAGTATGTTTTGTTTGCTTTTTTGCTCAAAAACAGGAAGAGAGACATGAAAGAAGAGAGTCAATTCTACAAAATCGCAAACTAGACCACTCAAACGTCTCTAAAGCAGTCTGGGCTAAGACTGATCGTCAGCGCCTGGCACAACTTGACCTGGTGATAGGCGCTCGGGGATTATTCCCATGTAAAGACAGAAGCTTTTCCCCCGCTCCACGCTTGTTACCCGCCGGGCCGTTCTGAGGCCCCCTGGTGGCAGGGTAATTAAAGTACCATAGCTCAGCCAAGCTGCAGTAACACTCCCAAATCCACAGAGAAAGAGCCGAGCCGTGGGTGCTCCTAATCCTGTTTGCAGCCATCGGGAACTACTCCAGTCCCAGCCGGAAGACAGGGAGGTCGAGGACGTTGGACAATGGGCCGGCGGAGGGAAGGGGGGTGAGGCGGGGTGGGAAGCAGAGAGGGGGGGACAGCAAACCTGAACCTCCCTCTTCTCTTTCTTATTGTTGTGGCTTATCTTAAGAGCTCAACCTTCATTTTTCATCCAGTCACTGTATTGAACAGAAATAAGGTCACGGCAATAAACAGCTTAGCGAATGAACTCTCCTGGTAAAGTTCATTTTCATCTCGGTCATACTCACAAGTGTTTCATAAATGTGAAGTCATAAAAAGCTCATTTGCTGAAATTATGAGAGCTTTTTGGAGCTGGAAATACACCTCAGAGAATAATTTTGGAGACATTTATGGTTGTTGTGGTTTGGATGCTGGTTTGGAGCTGACCTATACGAGATTATCCGTTTAACATTCAGGTTCAAAGCAGAGTTTGTGTAGTCTCACATGACCTGCCCTTTATCCTAACAAGCTGAACTCATAAAACGCTCTCTCCAGCCTCCCTGCGCTTACAGACAATAATCCCCTACCTTGGGAAGACAGAGCAGGAGAGAAAAGAGCACAGCAGTAATCCAGCTGCAGGTTTTTCTCCTCACCTCCTCTCTCCTCAGGGGGTTCGAGCCGGCCCCGCCCTCCTCTGAACAACCCAAAAAATCCAATTACACTCCTTCATTAACAAACCCAGCAGGAGAGGCACAAACAGGGCTCTGTACACACACACACACACACACACACACACACACACTGGGATCTGCACCTGTGCGCTCTCCCACACTCTGAGGTGTAGACAGGGCCGAGGGTGCCACAAACGCTTTCGGGAGTGAGTTGAGTCATTTCCGACACGGCTGCTGAAAACTTTATGCAACGTCCAAGTCGGGACAGGCCGGGCTCTGTGCTCGGTTTTCCATGATGCGATGTCCCCAACGGACAGGCACAATTTTATGTCTCACCGTGACACCCTATTACAGCATGTGACGACCTCACCGCTCAGGAACCCCGGGCTCAGACTCCCAACACCCCCAAAGGACTGACTAACTGAAGGACTGGACTGTGGGTAACCACTGAGGTAAGAGGAACACTGGCAGCTCAAAATGTTCCCACAGATGCAGCATCCATCCATCCATCCCTCCATCATGCTTACCCTGAATGGGGTCATGGAGGGCTGGATCAACTTCACCATATGACATTTTACAGCATCTCTGAGTTTCAGGGTTGTAACCACCAGAGTTAGTGAATGGCTTTGTCCCACAGTCCAAAAAAAACATTGTCTAAGAAGATGTCCAAAGGTGAAAAAGTGATCTCCTGTTCACCTCCCCACTTGAAGTCCCACCATGCCCCTCTGCCCCATTCTGATTCTGATACTTGGCCAGGTCCAAAACAGTGCCCCACTCCACCTTCCCATCCTTTATTTAAAAAAATCCTGCTCTGCCCCCAATACACTATCAGATTCAGAACGTTAACAAACCAAACATCTTGGATCATGTCAGTTAGCAATGATCTTACTTTTTTGAGTGCATGACGTTGCATAAAAACGTAGTATACTTTGATTTCTTAGCTGGTGCACTCAAAACGGTCAAAAAGTTGTGTGTGAAACACTGGACACTTCTCATCTTCAACGGTCGCCATCTTGGCTGCGAAGACGAAAGGGTGGAAACAGATCAGACAATGAATGACGGCTGTCATTAATGAATAACAGAGGAGCAGCTGTGAACGGTTGTGAAATGCTATCATCATTTCCAGTAAGTGCAAAGCAGCAGTTTTTGATTTGCAACAGCATGACCCTGTTGACATTAGCACACTGCTTTACTGAGTACATACTGTACACAGTTCATGTAAGTGAACTAACAGGAGTATCCTATTGAGGACACAGCTCAGGTAACTACAGCATCTCTGACTCCTGAGTGAAATCTGGACAGATCTTTGTAAAACGTTTTGGTGTCATCTTCTCTTTGACGTTTCTTTCAGATTTTTTAACATGTTGCATTGCTCCTGCTTGAATCTGCTGCAATTGATATCACTGTAAAGGCTGATAACTGATATTTACCTATATCAATATTGGTTAAAAAAAAAAAAAACACAACAACAATCAGAGATGATCGAATTGTGAATATAGTGAAAATCATGCAAACTGAATTTTTCTATTTCTCCCTTTATTTTCAAACTTGTTTTCCTTGTCCACTCTTCTTAGGTAGTTTTGGTGTTTACATAGTCAGAGAAAACAATATTGTTTGGGTCTTGAAAGATTGTTCAAGATGCAAGATGAAAAAATGAAATCTTATCAAGTGTTTTTGTCTCATTTTCAGAGGAAAATGTCTTTTTAGACTTGATATGAGCCACATTCACCTGACCAGTCTAGAAAAATGTCTTGTTTCAAGTCATTTAAGGACTAAAAACAGGTCTGATTTGCTTTAAACAAGTACAAAAAAAAATCTGCCAATGTAACAAGAGAAAAATAACTATTTTTTAGACAGTTTTCTTGTTTCAAGCAAATTTTTCTTGTTCCATTGGCAGATTTTTTTTACGTGTTTCAAGCAATACAGAGCTAATTTTTGTCTTTAAATAACTTGAAACAAGACATTTTTCTGGACTGGTCAGGTTAATGTGGCTCAGACAATTTTTACTTTGAATAAGACAAAAACACTTGATAAGATGTCAGTTTTTGCAGTGAAATGAGTAAACATTGACCCACTTTTACACATTGGCCAATGCCAATATGCTAAAAAAAAAAAAAAGCCAACATTGATACTGATACATCATGCATCCATACATTAAACTAAGGTTTCTAACCCAAACCTGAAGTCACACCTTTTTTATCGAGCGTTCAAAAAATAGAGTACTATTTCTATTATTATTTATTTGATTTGATTTGATTTGATTTCTTTTTTCTTTTTTTAATTTGTTTTTATTTTTATTTTATTTTTATTTTATTTTATTTATTTATTTATTTATTTATTTATTTATTTATTTATTTATTTATTTATTTATTTTTTATTTTTTTTTGGGGGGGGGGCATTTTTTATTTCCAAAATAACAAAACACAAGATAACAAAAATATCTATTATTATACAACATAATTTATGAGATGAAGTAAAATTAAATAAATAAAATAAAATAAAATAAATTTTAATTGAATTTAAACTACCTCATTCTTTGTCAATGAATCAATAACTCTGAGTCCTCCTCTCCATCTTCTTCAGTCAAAGTTAAAACCAAATGCTAAGTCTGAGTCATCTGTGCTCAAATCCAAGCTGACCTCTAATGACCTGAGAATTCAGACTCAAGACTGATGCACGTCTGAGTCCTCGGCCAGAGGAATAACACTAACAAACCACGACGGTTTCTCCAAAGTTTCCTCAGGGTTAGTCACAAAACGTATTCAGTCAGGTTTTAATCTTTTTTTCTAGTTTGTTCCAAAATATTACAGCTGGGACCAAAATTATAAAAACACTTGGCTTATTTAAGAGTTTTCAGTTGTTTTTATTGAATTAGTTATCAAAATAACCCAAAAAACAAATGAATTATCTACAAAGTTATCATCATGCTCTATATACCACAGAATCGAGCCATCATTAGCAGATTTAGGTCATTATTCTTCTATCCAGCAGATTTAGGTGTGTGGTAAAATGAAGTGGACAGATATATTGAGCATTTAAAGGAAAGACAATGACTTCAAACTCTGACTTGACTTGATAACCTTTGTGACTTGACTTGACTTGACTTGACAAACTTTGTGACACAACTTTACAACCTTTGTGAAGCAACTTGACTAGACTTAACAGCCGATGTGACTCGATTTGATCTGACAACCTTTGTGACTCAATTTGGCTTGACTTGACAACCTTTGTGACTCAATTTGGCTTGACTTGACAACCTTTGTGACTCAATTTGGCTTGACTTGACAACCTTTGTGACTCAATTTGACAACCTTTGTAACTTGGCTTGACTTGAGAACCTTTGTGACTTAACTTGACAACCTTCCTGACTCGACTTGACTTGACAACTATTGTGACTCCACTTGACTTGACTTCACAACCTTTGTGACTCAACTTGACAACCTTTGTGACTTGGCTTAACTTTACAACCTTTGTGACATGACTTGACTTGACAACCTTTATGACACGACTTTATAACCTTAATGACTTGACTTGGCTTAACTTGACACCCTTTGTGAGACGACTTTACAACCTTTATGACTTGACTTGACCTTTCTTGACAACCTTTGTGACTCAACTTGACAACCTTTATGACTTGACTTGACCTTTCTTGACAACCTTTTTGACATGACTTGACCTTTCTTGACAACCTTTGTGACTCAACTTGACAACCTTTATGACTTGACCTTTCTTGACAACCTTTATGACTTGACTTGACCTTTCTTGACAACCTTTGTGACACAACTTGACAACCTTTATGACTTGACTTGACCTTTCTTGACAACCTTTGTGACTTGACCTTTCTTGACAACCTTTGTGACTCAACTTGACAACCTTTGTGACATGGCTTGACTTGAAAACCTTTGTGACTCAATTTGACAACCTTTGTGACTTGGCTTAACTTGACAACCTTTGTGACATGACTTGACTTGACAACCTTTATTACACGACTTAACAACCTTTATGACTTGTCTTGACCTGACTTGACAACCTTTGTGACTTGGCTTGACTTGACAACCTTTGTGACACGACTTTACAACCTTTATGACTTGACTTCACCTTTCTTGACAACCTTTGTGACTCAACTTGAAAACCTTTGTGACATGACTTGACTTGATAACCTTTGTGTCTTAGCTTGACAACCATTGTGTCACAACTTTACTTGACAACCTTTGTGACTCAATTTGACTTGCCTTGAAAACCTCTGTGACACGACTTGACAACCTTTGTGACTTGACTTGACTCGACTTGGCTTGACAACTTTTGTGACATGTCTTGACAACCTCTGTGACTCGATTTTTTCTTTACTTGACAACCTTTGTGACTCAATTTGATTTGACCTGAAAACCTTTGTGACATGACTTTATGACCTTTATGACTTGACTTGACTTGACTTGACAACCTTTGTGACTTAGCTTAACAACTTTTGTGCCTCGATTTGACTTGACTTGGCAACCTTTTTGACTCAATTTGACTTGTCAACCTTTGTGCCATGACTTGACAACCTTTGTGAAATGACTCGACAATCTTTGTGACTTGACTGGACATGACTTGACAACGTTTGTGACACGGCTTGAATTGCCCTGCTCACAACAGAAAAACTTGAGACTTAGACCAAATGACTTTCTTCTCACTCAGGACTTGGATCGGAGAGACTCTAACAATTGTCTGACTTTCAGCTTCAGGGATGCTTTAACTCTGCTGCCTTAATTTGTTTTTGGCTTTTTAAAAATTAGCCAGAATTAAAAAGTTTACTTTTCTGACCCAAGGGTTGTTTGCCTGTCTAGCTTTGCTTTGAAGCATGCTTCAGACAAACACTGCAGCTCATTTAAAAAAGAAAAATTCTTTATTTTCTTCTAATATTTTTCAACAACAGCTTTAATTATGCAGGCTACACAACTTTGACATCAGTTCTGGGTCATAGTTAAAGGCTCAGTTTGTTTATCTTTGATAATTTGTGATGAAAAGGAGCTTCTGGTAAAAGGAAAATCAGTCAGTAAATTCTCCCTTCGCTCTTTCTCTCCGCTCTGGTTCCTTCGGTCGGGACAAATAATTACAAAGAATATTTACTCAAACACTTCTGTGCTTTAACGGGAAACCCTGTGTAATTAAGAAGAACGGTAAGTGTCTTAATTGCTTCCACTGAACCATGATCCGTTTTTTCTCTTATTAAACTGTTTTGATGTTTTGTTTTCTCTTCTTGCTGAAAACATAATTGGTCGTTTCTACAGAAAATAAACCTGCACGTTGAAGCCGGCGCACTTATAATAAGGAGTTCTCCTGGCCGGCATCTCTGCTGCTCGTCTGGTCCAGGAAATCCTGCAGTGTGTCCAACCTTGGCCTGGGAGAGCAAAGAGGGTGGGGGACTAACGCAGGGTGGGACGCTGCTGGTGAGACAGCAGGTTGGCAGTTGGCTGCAGGCTGGTGTTCACAACCGATGCTGGCCAGAGTAAACAGAGCCTGGCAGCACATCTCCACACAAACGCCCGCCGGTGCACCCTGCTCTCCCCTGTGTCACACATTCACTGACACTCCAAGCAAAGATGGAAAACATGTGCTAACACAGGGAGTCAGAGGGGAGACAGGCATATATAGAGTGTTTGTTCCCACAGTGAGGAGACATGAAGCTTCCCGCCTTTATTCAGACTCAGGTCTTTAATCCAAACAGACACTTCTATGCAGAAACACATCAGAATATTCAGCTACATCCTCCGGTTAACTGTCATTTGATTGGTCCAGAAACTGCTGCAACAAGCTCAGGTTTAAGAGTGTTTAGGCTTCATTTCAAGCTTAGTTTGCATAAAAATTAGTGCTGTCAGGCATTTACATAATTAATTTTATTAATTACAGGATTTGTAATTAATTAATCAAATTAATCACATTTTAACCACATATCTGCTTGAAGTCCCCAACTCAAGAATCTGGACATTACAAAATTACAGTGCATGACTAATCAAATGAATACAAGAAGAAGAAAAGATTTGTCATCTACATTTTTTTTCCAAATGGACAATATTAAAATTTCCATGTTCTCAGACGTCTACACTGTAAACCCACATAAGTTTAGTTTACTTGAAAAATGCTTGTAAAGCGGTTACCTGAAAAAAACTAAGTAATGAAATATGAAAAGTTAAGTTAATTTAGCGCAGCATCTTAAGTAGTTACGATCATTATGGAAAATAATTCTACTATTTTTTTTTTTATTTAAATAAGCCTGATGCTCATTTGTTACAAATTAAAATACAAAGTTATGTTAAAAAAAAACATAATAAGTTGACTTTACTCAAAACTAAAAGATGTGATATCAATAATTTTGCCTTTTGAATTAAGTAAATGTGATAATAAAAAAATTGAAGCAGATCGGAACAACTAAATTAAATACCAATTTAAAGTTCAGCTGGGTCTCATTGCCACAGAGTTCATGGTTACAAACGCCGCCACAACAATTATCAGCTCTAATATCATAACTTTGGTAACCGTGAGTGAGGAGGGAAGACAGTAGATATGAGACCCTGCTGTACATTGAAATATTTTTCCGGGGTCTTGGGTCTATTGACTTTGAGTAAGTTAAACCTTACTAACAAATTTTAAGTTTTAATAGCTTAATCCAATTGAGTAATTTGAACTTTGGGGTTCACAGTGTATAGACGCCAGTCAGACTGCAACCATTTACTGCATCTATAGAAGTAAATTCTGTTTTTCAGCAAACAAAATCCTGCTCGTAAACTACTGTGGGTGAGAGCGGTGCACTCTTTGAATGAGAGCTCAGCATGGATATGAGGAGAAGATGTGAGATGGCAGAGACATAGTGAGACGCTGCAAGTCAGAAAAGTTCAGGCAGCTCACGCTCCAATTGAGTGCAGTAGTTCAGAGAGAAAGAGCGGCGTCATCGTAAGAAAAGATGACAGAGATCATGGAGGAACAAAGTATTGGATCAAAAACAGGAAGAGTGGTATAAACGAAGACAGTTCACTCTTCTTGGGTAGTTTGGTGTTTACAAAGTCATAGAAAACAATGTTATTTGGGTCTTCAAAAATTGTTCAAGATGCTGTGGAAAAGGCTGGCAGGCAATGAGTTAATCACGCCTTAACTTTTATAACCCAGCGCAATGTAATCAGTTAATCTAATTAATGCTTTAAAGTGACAGCCCTAATAAAAAAAAAGTTGCTTTTCTTAATCTGTTTGAGCAAAAAAATATTACCCAATCAACATCTTAAATGCAACAAAAACAAGAAGCAAACCAAAGATTTGAAAATCAAACGTCTTCTGCATAGCGAGTCATTGTTTACACACTTCTCTTCCTCACCCCACCATCCCTCCACCTTCCCTCAGACCTCAGTCAGTCTAAGGAGCCCCCCCTCTCTGCAGAGAAGCCTCTGCATTCCAGGAGAAATCGCAGAATCAACAGGCATGAAATTCATTTCTCACATGGCCGCATCTGCGCCTCCTAATCATAACCTGGACTGACAATTCATTCCCGCACTCCATCGCCTGCTCCCTCCTTCCACTCCTGCTTCCCCACCCACCCACCGTCTCACCCAGCACTCCCTCGCCTCCCACCGCTTCCTTCAGCCTCCCTAATTGCACGGAGCTCGCCCCCCCACGTCATTAGGCTCAACAAAAAACAATTAACAAACGCCAGCTTTAATTAAAGTAATGGCCATAAGGGAGCTAGTGACCTGGTTCCTCACCGCAGCTTCATCCCGCTAACCTCCGCCCACCTTCTGGCCTGCGTGCAGGGGAGCCAGGTGGGGTGGGGTTGAACCGGACGTGTTGTCAGGGTGTCTGAACTGACTGACTAATGGCTGGTCAGAGCGGGTGATTAGGCTGTAAGAGGCTGGAGGGGGGGGTCAGGTTGGGGTCCCTTGGGGGACATGTTTTTCTGGGCTGTTACAGCTTTAGGGAGGGGGGCACAAACAGTCCGATTCATCATCTGTGTGTCGAGAATCATATGAAAGTGATGAATGTGTAAAGTCAGGTAAATGACTGAATTAGAGTAATGGCTGATTACAGCAATTTGCCCCGAGCTCTGCCAGGAATATACATTCCAGGCCGCAGCACACGATGCTGGCTGCTCCCAGATGCTGGATGTGAGGAGGGAGCGGGCTGGGAGCGGCGAGGGTTCTGGTCAATGTGAGCTGTTCACGGAGGAGAGTGTACAACTAACTGAAACCTCTGAGCTTGATGCAAAGCTACAGAATAGAGTAGGGGGGCCAGAAAAAGATGATCCAAGGCAGAAAACTTGTTGTGCACCTGTGAATCATAAAGGAGAATTACGTCAAAAATGAAAGTACAGAGACAAAGAGAGCCTTTCAGAATAATATATTTATAATACCAAGCAGCTCTTAGATGATGAGCGACTGATACGCTCCAGTTAGCTCTTGGCATACCAGGACTTCTTACCGTTTCCTGTCCTCTCTAAATTTAATTTTTTTCCTGGCCTTTCATTTTAGCGCCTGTAATTTTACCCTGAGCACACTACTTTGGGTTTATGTTGTTTTGCTTTTGCTAAGTTAAATGGTGCTCAGTTGTCTGTTTGTGCTGAAGATTAACATCAATTAAACACCAACTCACCAGTCTCTACAGTGCTGGATAAACTGTGAAGGCCTCTATTGAGTGCCTGGTGACTTCTTTGCACCAAACACCAATGAATGTGTCCATATCTTAAAGTTTTTTCATCTCTTTTTTGTCATCTTTGCATTTGGAGTGGGTCATTACTTTGTATGGTTCATTTGGACACCAAACTGGTTTTGTCTTCAGTGATATTTTTTTTACTAATTTTGCTCCTGTGTTTGTCTGGAGATCCTACATGTAACCATGGCTGCATTGTTTACATGTGAAATCAGCTGTTAGCAGCCTGTAGCATGTTAATGCTAACTGGTGCAAGACCTGATGTTCCCCACAAGGCGAGGAGAAAGAGGTGAAGATGACGTGCTGGTTCTCAGGTGTGAGCTAAGAAGTGACGACATGGACCTGTCCTTCCATCCATCGTTATTGGGAACATAAGATCTATCTCCAATATGATGGACAAGCTAGCTGTGCTAACACAGCAACAGATGGAGGCAGAGTAGCATGATGCTATTCACAGACATGGCTAACAGAGCTAACACCAGACACCAACGCCACATTGGAAGAGCTTCTATTCTATTCTTTTCTATACTTTATATAAACGTACAAACCTCAGTCCTGTTTTTCATGTTGGTCACGTCTGCTTTTATTTTGTAGTCATCTCTTCCCTCTTCTTTCAGGTCACTTCACTTCCTGCCCTCATGTTTTCCCCGCCAGTGTGATTGTGAGCTCCACCCCTCATTGTTTCCACCTGTGCCCCATTACCTCTTGTATAAAAGTCTGTGTCTCCTTTTGTCCCATGCCAAAATTGTGTCTCTCGTACCAGTTTTTTCCAATGATCCATTTGTCCTATATTCAGTAGACTCTGCAATTTTTAGTTGCTTCTTTTTTAACTCCAGTTTTTTCCAGCTTAGCTGCGATTTTTGGTTTATCTTTTTTTCTTCATTTCCTCCAGCATGGCAGAAATTTGTCTTCACTTTGTGAGTCTTTACTCTTCAGTTTGAGTTAATACATCTGGTCCTTTTGTGCTGTAAAATATACAAAATTTTGTTTGTGTTTTTATAACTTTGATTTAGTTTCTACATTATCTTGAAAATTTGGCTAAAACATCTCTAAAGTATTTCTGTGGTGGCTTGATCATCCTGGCCTCTGATTGGTCAGTTCTGTGGCACATGATTGAGTGACGAGTGTCATTGTCATGCCTGTAAAATGTGGTGCTGTAAAGTGTTTCTGAGAAAGATACATCCAACCACCACACATCGATTCTCAAGCCCTGCATGCAAACATCCAAAAGAAAATGAGGAATACCTGCTCTTTTTTTTACTCCACCTTCTGTGGATGATGACTAAATCGCACGGAATATCTCACTCTGAAGTTTAAGGTGTGGGAGCACAGCCAGCAGAGCCAGACTGGATAAGAAACAGGAGCAGACAGATGGTAAAAGACAGGTGAAACAGATTCAAGCCACAATACTTTAGATTAAAGTTAAAATATGTGTAGAAGGGAGTTGAGAAATTGAACTAGAAGTTGATATAAATCAGTGAATATGTATTTCATAATCTTGAGACAGGTAACTGTCAGCTCAGCTGTGAAAAAATCAACATACATCTATCATTTGATAAACTCTTGAAGTACATAAAGCTCTTACTTACTGTAGATGACGTGAATAGCGTGAATAGGGATGCTAATAGGGCTGAAACAACGAATCGATAAATTCAATTAAAATCGACCAGTAAAAGTGTCAACAACATTTTTTCATGCACTGTGCTTCGCCATAACTGTTTTAGTTTGTCTCCAGTTTCTTTGTCTTCTTCCTTTTTGTTAGATTATTTGGCTGAAGGTGCATTACCGCCACCTACTGGACTGGAGTGTAGATTACCTGGGCTGCATCACATGTAAACAGATTAGCATAGCGGAGTAGCGAAGCGATTAGCTACAAAATCTCACGTACACTCCTTTTATATGTTGTGAAATACATGGTCTGTCTTTTGGGACTCGTTTAAACTGTTTACTAAATCATCACCCCTTTTAAAAAACCACAAGGAGCTCAAAGTAACGTTAGCATTAGCATTAGCTGCTACAGGTATTTGCCCAGTGGTGTACTGTTTGACCTGCAGGGGAAAAGATTAAGGACACATTTTTATTTCTTTGCATTTTTGGCCCAGTAAGCCCTTAATATGATGACATAACAATGTATTTTCTATAATTTTTTTGAATACTGTTGATTCTTTTAGTGACATTCATGTTCTTTTTTTACCCGATTAATTGTTTAAATAATCAGTTACTAAAATAATCGTTAGTTGCAGCCCTAGATGCTAATGCTTAGCTTCATCAAAAAGTGAGTGAACTACAGCACATATTTAGAGACTACAGATTTTAAACTCAGTTTGAATCAATAAACTGATTTGCATGTCTGCATGTCAGAGGTTTGCATCTTCTCTGGTCTTTATTTACCTGCAGCTTTGACCTGAAACAGCTCTGCATGTGTGCAAACTGCCTCCTCCTGATAGCTAACCTAATTATGCGCCCATAATGCTTTGCTTTGTGTTGTTCATTATATACTGCATGACATTACACAACACTGCAGACCTGGTTAAAGGGCTGCGTGGGTCTGTGGGTGTGTTTGTGTGTGTACAGTGGGTGCAGTGTAGCATGCGTCAGTACAGGCCAGGGCGAGGGTGCTCTGGCAGTCTGGCAGCGCTGTGCTCCAGGCCCCTCGTTCCCTGGATTAATGCCGATTGTTTGGGAATGACTCGGAGCTCCGGACCACACAAGGAGACCGAGGGGGAACGCCAACCTGCGTGAGGCTGCAGGAGAGGGAAGCAGAGAGGATTTTTAGGCAGCAGCAGCAGCTTTTTCCCTCTCACAGAAACTCTTTCTCCCTTTTATCACGCTCAATCTTTCTGCTTCCTCTTTCTCTCACCCTTTGAAAACCAATGAGCTGCACTCGTGCCTTTGCTTTTCTAAGGTCAGGATGAAATGTCTCTGTCGGCGGCCCCTACCTGCACCGCTGAGTGTGTGTGTAAGTGCATATGAATGTACATTTTTAGAGGTTTGTGGGAGGTCTGAAGCGCCGCGTGGGAGGACGCTTGGGGAGGGATATGAAGAGGACAACAATCCTTCAAAAACACGGCGCTGGCTTCAATTAGCTGAACTCACTCTTTCAGAGCGACTTATTAAAGATAGCCCAGATTCAGAGTGACTGTAAACACGAGAGGGCAAACCAAATTTATTTATCTGCTATGTCATCACTTCAGTCAGCAACTTAAGACTCTCCCACATCGACTAAAAGCAGAGGAGGATGCTGACAGGAAGCTCTCTGCCTGCTCAGCCCTTAAGTTCAAAATATGTGAAGGAGAAAGTAAAACTCATGAGCTGGCAACGACAGGAGACACGAGACTGACAGCTGTGTTTATGGAGCAGGGTGTGGGAGGCTGGAGCCCTGCCGATTCACTCCATCCAGAAAATGGCTCCCATGACCTGCCCAGATGCTCCTGTGACTCGATAGCGTTCATGTGGGAGCGCCTTATAAATCAAAAAGGAGCCTGATATCAAACGCTTTTTATTCACTGTCTGGAGCGGCTGAACTCACTGTCTGGGATGGACGGTTTTGAGTTCCCAAAGGACGGAGCGAACACAGTGAGTCTGTGTGTGATGGTGATGGTGGAGGATAATCTGGGGTTGATCTTATTTTAACTACAAGATGAACTCATGAGAGGAAATAAGGGTGTGAGACAGTGGTGTTTGGGAAGTTTGGGAGGGTGTTACAGACAGGACAGGGTGTGTTTGGACTTCAACATGACCCTAAAGGGATGATGAGCCCGTCTGTGCTCTCACTGCAGCTGTGGCTGTCTGTGGCTGAGGTTGTGTCACTATGAAGAAAAAAGTGATGAGTGACGCAGCAGTAAAACAAAAAATTACTGCCAAAAAATTGGTTTGATAAATCTGTCTTAGACTCAGTGTCTGTGAGAGCTTCATTGAGCCATACATGACTCATTTACAACTATTTTAGTCCTTGACTCTTCTTCATAAATTAAGGCTAGCTGTTTTATATGTTACAGTTTTATCTCTCTAAAAATTATGTTTTTTGAAAACTCTAACCAAAGTGAAGATTTTCAGTTATTTTTCGGTTATTATTTTTGGTTTTGTGGTTTTGTGCCGGTAACACTCAGTATGAAGCCGGCCCCCCCCTGCAAAATCTAGGAAAAAGTTTGTTTGTGCTTCATTTGTGCAGGTTTGTGCCTTAAAAATTGTGCTGCTATGGTTTTAAGTTCTTACGTATCATTTCATTGGGCATCCAGAGTTCACCCAGCCCTCAATTTGCTCCAAATGGACCCAAAATGGTATCGTTTATTTGTGCTTTGTGCTGGTTTGTCCCGTAAATATTGTTGTTTGTGCCACCATGGTTTTACAGAAATTACACACTTTATTTTCTCGAGATGACATCACAGCCAGAAATGCATAGAATAAAACTAACAACTGTTAGAGTTTAAGTATTTTTCAAAGAAAAAAAAAAGTGCAAAATAATACAGTTTAACTGATAACTCTCCCTAGAGAATTATCAGCTGCTAGTGGCGAGGAGGAACTGCTCGAGGAAAGACTTTCTTGCCTAGACGTATCTGCTGCTGGTATCTGCAGCCTTCACGAGGACCGATACCTTGAAAAAGGCCGACATCGGCCCAATACCGATACCTGGTATCGGTACTCGCCCATCCCTAGCCGTGGTAGCACAGGACGAACTTGGTTTGACCACAGCCAAAACAAATGAAGAGAACAAGCATGAGAGCATGTATCACGGTGACAAAAAGTCAGAATTTTGAGGAAAAAAAGTAAGAATTCTGAGAAATATTCAAAATTATGAAAAAAAAATTATGAGAAAAAAAAGGAGAATTATGAGAAAAAAAGTCAGAACTTGGATAAAAAAAATTCCGACTTTTGAGAAATACTCAGAATTATTGAAAGAAAGTCAAAATTATGAGATAAAATCAGAATAATGACAAAATTAAGAATTGCCAGAGGAAAAAAGCGGGAAATATGAGAAGAAAGTCAGAATGATGAGGAAAAAAATTAGAAATTTGAGAGAAAAAAAATCAGTATTATGAGCAGAAAGTCAGAATTTTGAGAAATATTCAGAATTATGGGAAAAATTTAAATTATGGGAAAAAAGGAGAATTATGAGAAAAGGTCAGAACTATGAGAAAAAAATCAAAATATTGAGAAATATTCAGAATTATGGGAAGAAAGTCAGAATTATGAGGAAAAACACAGAATTATGAGAAGAAAAATCATAATTATGAAAAAAGAGTCAGAATTATGAGGAAAAATTTAGAATGATGAGAAAAAAGTCTGAATTTTGAGAACAAAAAAAACAGAATTATGAGAAGAAAAATCATAGTTGTGAAAAAAAAGACAGAACTATGAGAAAAAAAGTCAGAATTTTGAGGGAAGAAAATCTTATTATGAGAAAAAGTCAGATTTTTTAGAAAAAATGTCAAAATTATGAGACAAAAGACAGAATAATAATAAGAAAAGTCAGAATTATGAGAAAAGAGTCAGAATTACGAGAAAAAAAAGTCAGAATTATGAGGAAAAAAGCAAAATGGGTTGCACAAATGAAAGTTTATAAGCACAAACAAAGCACAGATTAACTGTTCCATTTTGGTCCATTTGGAGCAAATGGGGGGCTTGGTGAACTCTGGATGACCTAAAAAATAATATATAATAACTTAAAAATTGTAGCAGCACAAACAACAATTTTTACGGCACAAACCAGCACAAATGAAGCACAAACAAAACAGACGAGGAGGGATATTCATCTTTGAAAATGCCTGGCTACATATGTACAAGGCCTAAATACAGCAGGAGTAATTAGAGACAGGTGGGACAATCAGTGCACAGGTGAATCCAATCAGGACTGAGCCACTGAAACACACACACAAAGAAGAGTGCAGCTTCATGAGAGGTAAGAACAAATGACAGAAAAAGACTCATTTTCATGGATATAACATTTCTTCCCCTTTAATGAAATGGTCTTTTGAGAGGTGTTGATTTACAGTCGTTACATTTTCCATGTTTGATCTGAACCGTGAGCTCGTGGTGTTTTTCAGCAGGAGGTTTGTTCTCTGACACACTGCCTCACTTTCACACTCTGACTCAGACGAGCAGATTTACCAACTCTCATCGAAACCACAAAGAAAATTAGTCCAAGTCGACGCAACACAAAGTTTTCTTCAGCTGCTGGGAGCGATTTTTCCTTCCTCTCTCCTTCCAACTTTCCTATCCATCCTCCCCTCCTCCTCCTCTTCTCCCCTCGAGGTGACTCCCCCTTGTACACAACCCCAAATACACCCCGTCCTCCCACCCCATAGGCTGCCTCTCTCCTCTGCAGCTGCCAAGAATAAGACAAGCTGATGTGGGGGCCCCATGGGGGAGGCCCTGCGCTGGTGAAGTAGTCCTCCTCCGGCCTGAGCACTCACTCCGCTGAATTCATCCACTTGGCTGTGTTTATTTAATATTCAGTCAGCTGTGGGGAGTGGGGTTAGCCACAGCTTATAAAACTCAGTCAGCATGACCAAGATATAACCCCCCACACCCTCAACCCGCCCCCAACATCCACACACACATGACCACACTCCTGTAACATGCTAATACACCTTCCCTCATGTTCTGACCTTTAAATGCACAAAGCATGATGACATCACTGGATACACACAAAGTTTATGGACAATATAAAGCTTTCCCAGGCAATAATTTAAAAAAAAAGGTATAAAAACATACACTGCAAAAAACTTGAAATCTTATCAAGTTTTTTGTCTTATTTTAAGTAAAAATTGTCTTTTTATGCTTGATATGAGCCACATTCAACTCATGAGACCAAAGGTGACCATTTTGCCTGCTCTAGTACAGTACAACGCCCCTACTGTGAAGAGGAAGTGATGTTTTATTCTGTCATTGAAATATCTTCCTTTATTTTGACATTTTCTTCTTGACTGTGCTCAGAAACCGCTGTCAAGCCTTCATTAACAATCGCTGATCACGTCATGTCCTGTAGGTAAATTGTGTGACTGTGGCACCACCTCAAACTCTGAAAACTCGCCATCAACCAGGAAGTCGTACCAACTTTCTTGTATAGAGTACAATCTCCTTCAAGTTTGCTAGAAAACTTGCTTGAAACTTGAATAATGTCGTAATACAAGTTACTTTTCTTGTTACAAGCAATTCAGACCTCTTTTTAGTCTTTAATTAACTTGAAATAAGACATTTTTCTGGACTGACCAGGTGAATGTGGCTCATATTAAGTCTAAAAAGACATTTTGTACTGAAAATAAGACAAAAACACTTGATAAGATTTCAGTTTTTTGCTGTTCATTAAAAAATAATGAAGTCAGAGTTGTTCAGTGATGTGTTGTATCCAAGCGGCAACCAAAAAAAGCCATTTTCAAAGCAGAAATTAACCTATTTACAGCCTGGTTCAAAAAACGTCTCCTGTCTGAGTCACTAATTTTACTAACGGCACCCACCGTACGGGGGTTGAATTTTTTTTTCTAACTTGGTGGTTCAGAGGATATTAAGATTGTGAGCTCACCCAATCAGAGGCACAGCTCAGGGTCATGTGACTGACAGGTCCCCTGTAGCTGTAAGCGAATCCCTTGCCACAACCAATATGGCCACAATAGCCGATGTGCTTCATTTTCTGTTTCAGATACAGACAGGTGACGTCATGGAGACTACTTCCATGATTTATACAGTCTATGGTTTTATCCACAGAAATGGATCAAAATAAAGTGTCTGACATGGAAAAATCACTTTCAACAGGTGACATTTGGACAATAAATGAAGAATTTAGGAGTACATCTAATATTTGTAAAAGTAAAAGTCAAGTTGTGCAGCTAAAGTTAAAGATGCTATGAGGGGGATCTGTTTTAACTGCACTCCCTCGCCACCTTGTGGCCTGGAGTGTCACGCACACTGTCGTAAATTATTTTTAGTGAGACAGGTGTTTGTTTTGGAATTAAATGGAGATCAGATTGAAACAAACTTTCTTAAATCAAGACAACTTTTTACAGGATACAACGCGCTGAGGTAAGGCATTTATCAGAACAGTTTCGTCGCACTACGGTTTGAAATGTGACATCAAGCAAATGTTGTAGTAGCTGGCTATATGTAGTGCTATCGGCAGCCCGGTGCTCCGATGTATCTGTAGGCGAACGTGACAATGTTAGTGAATCCTGGTTATGTCCTGCCAGTCATCTACCAATCAGAGCTAACGTAACCTCACTCTTTATTTTATTGATAGACTCTCAAGTTTGAACAGACCACTGCAGAATAACTGCTGACTGTGGGTTGGAGTCAACATTAGCACAAACAGTGTAGCCCCTGTGCTATAGAGTGATACAACCTGAGCTAAAGGCTAATTAGCTTTTAGCTCGGGCTGTATCACTTTCCAGTTCAGCTTTCTTCTGCTCTTTTGTCCTTTTTCTGTCTGACAGTTAGGCTCCAGTGTCCACCATCACTACAAAATTCTCGCCACTAAACTTCATCAGCCGGCATGGTGTTGTCATAGAGATCATAGATTCCTGCTTGACCCAACCTGGAAGCTAAGAAGTAGCAATTTAAAATAACCTGTAACCAACAATATTGGTGGTGATAATCACATTTTAAAGTTTGGATTATGATTGGTCATATCTAGAAGGGAGACTTTTCCAAGATCACTTTCAAACTCCTCACAGCCCCTTTAAGCAAAACCCAAACCCAGACCCTTTCTTCTTGAGTAGAGCAGAGAAAAAGGTTGCGAGTCTTTTCATGTCGTGGTTATGTAAACTATCACACTTTTTCCTCCTGGCACATCAAAGCTGAACTCAGGGATGTAATGAGCTTAACTGTTTGACTCGCACTAAGACGACTGAACAGAAACGAAGCAGGAAGCGAGAGGGAGAGCAGCACATGAGCTCCTGCACGACTTCAAGAGGTGAGCTCAGAGGAGCGTGAAGCGCACCGATATGGATTTGTGTACGAGCGGGTGGAGTGGTGGGGGGGCGGGCGTCTTAATAATCTTCCCAGCAGCCCATATTCACTCCTCCCTGCTGGGAGCAATCCCAGCGTGCTCCATCTACGCCTCGACTCCGAGGCTCCATGGCAACCTCTGGGGTCAGAGGTCAGGGAGAAAGGTTGCTTTTATCTGCTAATGAGGTCGGTACCTGGGGCTCTGAGTCTCTCCGCCTCTGTCTCTCTGAAGGGGGGAGCAGCTGCTGTGAATGCCTGCCAAGTGACACCAATGCCATCTTCACTCATCCTCGCCCCGCGCTCTTTGGGATGCAGGGATGCCAGGAAGGAGGGGTTACTCCTATTAGGTCGTGCCCTGTAGGGGAAGATAACAAACGGCTCCGAAATTGCTGTCCCCCAGTCTGGCTCCTCTTTGTGCAATAAGTGTTCACATGCAAATCGACAATTACCCCACAGGCCCCGAGGATGGTGTTCCCCGCACCTTCACTTTGGGAGTTTGATGGATGGCCTTACACTCCAGCATGGTTTGTGTAGCGCTGTACTTACTGTTAAAGTGGCCTCTGATTGATGTTGTGTTGTTTTGCTTCTTACACACAAATTAGCGGTGCTGAAAGAGTCGGTCAAACAAACCGTGTGATTAACATCCACCTTTTTTGAAATCTAGAGAAAGCAGCGGAGCAGTTTATCCTCTGAAATATGGACGGCTCAAACTAAATAAGTGTTGAATGAGACACGGGGCTTTGCATTAGGCGAGCTGTTAATGCCTCTTGAAAACACACTTCCCCTCGCCAATCTGCTCCCACTATATCACACAAGGCTCATTGGCCCATGTGCCCCTTGAATGGGGCAAACAGGCACCCTCACCAGCCCCCGTCCCTCTCCCACACCCCCTCACTCTCACACACACGCCCCCTGTCATGTTCGCAGGACTGAGAAAAGAGTCCATTAACTCTGATTTAGTGGCAGTGTCATGCGGTCCCCTTTGTGAGGTGGTGACATTCAGTGAATAGGAATCAGAATTTGCTCCCCCTCCTCCTCCATCTTTCCTCCTCTTGGCTCCGGACTCGGATATGTGGAGGGTTTGTGTGGCTCCAGTAGGAGTGTGAGGGCTTCACAGTTGTGGCTGGGGGGTGGGGACGTAGATTGGGAGGGTTTTGCTGCCACATGTCTCTGAGTGGCGGACTCTTTGTGCACGGGCCAGCCTGTTTGTTTAGCCTTTCCTCAGAGAGCTGCTTCACACATCGGTGCCTCATGCAGGACCGAGGAGACCAGCTGAGGAAGCTAAAACCAGTGTTCAGGAGCGGTTCAGGAGCTGTAGAGTTGTGCTGCTGTTGTATGATTGCAGTGATGCAGCTGAAGTTGAATGAAGTAAACTGTTAAGATCCTGGAAACCTTCGTCAAAATAAGCCTGACAAGAAAAGAAGCAGAGAAGAAACGAGACAAACAAACACACCTCAACGCTAACAGAGCCCCGTTTGTGGAGAAAACAAAGAGTGACTGTTGTAAACATCCATCACTGTTCACAGCTTCAGTGTTTGACTTTAAACCAGTGAAAGCCAACTTTCTGTTGTTGTACAAGCACATTTTTCCTCAGCTGTGCAGGAACAAAGCAGACTTTTTTTCTTGTTCATATTCCGTAAGCAAACCCTGCTGTTTTTATACTTCTCATATGTATAGATTCATGCTATCAGCTATCAGATGATATCTTGTTTTGTGAAACAAATCTGGCAATTTGGGCAAAGTGTCCACTGTGGATCATGTAAAAATAACACTGGGTTAAAACAAAGTGAAGACAAAAAAACAACAACTGTAATATCGTAAGTGAAAGTATGCACAAATTAAAATTTTCCAATACAGAAATGTTCATATTTCACTATGAATGTCAGTGCTTTAAAGCAATAAAATAAATAAATAAATAAAAATTAAAAAATAAATTGATCGAAAAAAATAATTCAAATCAATAAATTAATAAATAAAATAAAAAATAAAATTGATGATTTTTTTAAACAATTTTAATTGAATAATAGATGAAAAAATAAATGAAATTGATTAGTTTAAAAAAAAAAACAAAATTTGAATAAATAAATCAATAAAACTGTAAAAAATAAATAAACAAATTTGAATAAATGAATAAATAAAAACATGAAAATAACAATAACAAAATTAAATAATTATAGATAAAATTTAAAAAATTAGGGTCCTATTAAAGGACTTAATTCTCTTTTCTGTCTTATTAGAGAAAAATAATCTGAACCAGTTATTGACTATTTTTATCTTTCCTTGTAATTGCAGGATTTATGTTACAGGGGCTGTGAGGAGTTTGAAAGTGATCTTGAAGGCGTCTCCTTTATATACTCAATTGTAATCCATGCTTTAAAATAAGATTATCAGCACCAACAAAGGTTACTCCTAAATGCTATTTTTCAGGTTCCTGATTGGGTCAGAATGAGCAGGATTGATTTTTAGTACATCAAAGTCTCTATGACAACACCACGCCAGATGCCAAAGTTTAGTACTGAGAAGAGAGATCTGTGTTTTTGCTGCTAAAAAACGATTTCTGTGATTAATTTTGTAGTGATGGTGGACACAGGAGCCTAACTGTCAGACAGAAAAAGGACAGAAGAGCAGAAGAAAGCTAAACAGGAGAGAGATAGAGCACAAGCTAAAAGCTAAAACAAGAGCTAAGCTGTTTGTGATAATGTTCATTCCAACCCACAGTCAGCAGTTATTCTGCAGTGGTCTGTTCAAACTTGAGAGTCTATCAATAAAATGAAGAGTGAGGTTACGTTAGCTCTGATTGGTAGATGACTGGCAGGACATAACCAGGATTCACTAACGTTACATATTACGGACATGTCTCAGAGCTGCTGTCTGCACTAAATGTAGCCGGCTACGATACTGTGGTACTAACTGAGTTTACAAAGTTTGCTTTGTGTCATGTTTTAAACAACATTGCTTCATAACTGTTGATAGATACCGTAAATTTTCACGTTGTATGTGGTAAAAAAGTTGAATTAAACAAAGTAGAGTTAAAAAGATCTGATCTCCATTCATTTCCAAAAAAACACACCCCTTGTTGAGAGTCAGGTCTTAACAACAGCCAAAGGTGCCACTGATTCAGAATCACTTTTATCCGCCAAGTATCTCAAGCATACAAGGAATTTGACCCGACTTAACCATGCTCTCTGTACAGTTATTGTAAATACACACTAAATACCACAAAATATAACAAAATTGAGCATAAGTGGTAAGAAAAAAATATAAATAAATAAATAAATAAATAAATAATAATAATAATAACATAGTAAAAATAAATAATTATGATAATATAGAAATAATAATAATAATAATAATAATAATAATAATAATAATAATGATAATAATAATAATAATAATAAAGAATTTGGAAAAAATATAAATAAAAAATATTTACACATTTAAAATTACACAAGTAAAATTTAAAAAATTGAAATAAAAATAGTGCAGAACTGTGCAATTTTTAAAAGAAAAAATGAAGCATGATTGTGCAAAGAGAAACACACAGTTGTCACAGTTGCTTTAAAATAAACTAAAAAATAATGCTGGATTAGGCTGAAAATAGCTTTCTATGTTTTCTAGAGAAACACATTTCCTCTTGTTTGAAATTTAAATTGTGCTTCTGTATCTTGTCTCCCTGATGCATTACTTTTTTAACTTTTAGGAAACTTTTGTGTCAATCCTTAAAGTTTGTGATTGGTTGAAACAGAAATGGAAAATAAACGCTGATTTCTGGTTCATGTGAGGGTGCAGACGTGGACAACACCTCTGCAGAGGTCAGCACCCTGGTCCCAGTTGTCTGGGCTGGCCCCTGGTTGTTTGACAAAGACTAATAGAAAAGGACTGTCTGTTTGAATCAGGGCAGCACCAATAACCCATCCAAGGTGTATTCCACCAGTTTTATCTTTTGGAGAAACTTCAGAGTATTGAAGTGGAAGCCGTAATATGATGACACATCACAGACAGAGTTCAGAGCTCAGCATCTTGGTCACAGATGGCTCCAAACATTTCCAAAGCCCATTATTTCTTGGAGAGAGATACAAAGAAATCAAACTGTCAGTACAAAACATTCATGACAGATAAAAGACAGGTGATGGCTGCGCTGGACGTGGACATTTTCAGGGTATCGTTCCAAAATCTAAGAAAAACACAGAGCTGAAAGATTTATCATGTCATATTTCAAAGTTTCAGACAGCTTCATCTGGAAAATCCCCGCAAGTTTATGAGATTTCCACTTCACGAATAACCTCTGATAAGTTTTATCCTCTAAATGTAGTATAACCCATTTTAAAGATTTACAGTGAATCCGAGTCTTAGCAGTCCCTGTAATGAATCTTCCTCTGCTGATATCACCACAAACACTAATCTCTGTAAGAATGTCTGAGGTATTTTTGTCTTTGCATGGAGTTTAAGAGTCCAGCATGCCCACTGGCTCAACAGCTGTTACCCATTGGTATCGATGGCTGCCGCTCATGACCTTTAGAGAATCCATCCATTCCTGACAAACCTCTCCCAGCGGCCGGCCTCTGACGGGTCGCGACAGGCTGCTACCTCTGGTCTCAGCAGTGTCAGCGCGGAAGGTGCGCCGCGTCCACGTGATGAGCAGGAAACAGGAGGGCAGAGAGGTCAGGAGTGATTATTCTAACGCGCTCTCTTTGAAAACAAAAAAAGAAAATATTTACACAAACAGGAAGCTGAGTGTTTCCTAATGATTGGACGCACGCTGAGCCCATTAGTGACGCTTTGCAACATGTACACTCACGCTGTAAACAAGTGCACACATGCATGTTAGGGACCAGGTTTTTATTAGCAGAAAAAACTTCATATTAAAGATCTGAGATTGTTGAATTCTGGACGCAGGAATGTTCCAGCCCAAACTCAAACCCATTAATGCCGTCGAGTTTCGGCTCCCCTCCAGCCATGTTAGATCAACCATAATAAGTCGTGCGTTTATGGACCTTTGCTCCCCAAATGTCTACCATGTTGCTAATTGCGTACATCTGTGGCCGGCGTTTTGATGTTGTGTCTCAGTGTGCAGCTGTCCATCCAGTTTCCAACAGCCTCTGGTTAAAAACGGGGTTGCCTCGGTTATCTGTGTCCAGTTCTTAGATAGAAGTCAAGCTTATGGGTTTGATTTTTATTGAGAGAGATTTTCTTTTTGGAAAAACAACTTTAACTGACTCTTGGGCCAGGACACCTGCAGGGACTGAACTCAAAATGTTGCAAAAATACACACGAAGAGTCCAACTGTTCACTTGTTTCAAACCAGTTATGATGAAGTGCAGACGTGCTTGGAGAGACGTTGGTCGGTGTGGTGCGAACATGTTTAAACAAAAGAAATTATTCTTTAAAAAGGAAATCAGTAAAGTCAGTGTTCATTTTTCAAATTGACATAAGTTTGATATGGTTTTAAAGCGTGCGTTGAGCTGAAGTTGTGCCATGTCAGCGCAGTATCGAAGTTTGGTACTTTCAGCCAGTATCTACAGCGGCCAGTGAGTGTCAAATGAGTTGCAAAAGTCACAACACGAACGCAAGAGCAAAAACACAATGGAAGTTAGAAGAGGTTAGTTATCCTAACGGCCACAGAAATATGTGATATCCTTCATAGTACTTCTATTTGTTTACTGGAAAAAAATGTATCATCTTATACTAAGCTCTATAATGAAATAGCGTTAGCATTAGAGCTGTATTTGTCACACCTGAAGGCAAAAAAAGAAAATTATTTTCTTACTTTCACATAGGGATGGGTGCCTTTCACATTTGAAACGATACGGTGCTAAATCCTGGTACCAGGCAATTGGTATCAATACTCAACGGTACTATTTTTGGTACTTTTGTGTGTTTATGTGCTAAAAAAAAAAATGTTTAATAATAAAATGCAAATTTTTTCCAATTTAGCATATTTATTCTTTATTATATAAGCTTGTAAGGCTGTGTTCATGTCCAGCATGGAAAATGGCTCACTCTTTCACCTTCTCACCGTCACAAAGATGCATTTAGGTACCTCAACATGGTACCTTTTGATTCTATATAAATTGGTACCTGGTACTTTTGACAGAATTCAGTCGTTACCTATAAAAGTACCTAATCGGGTACCCATCCCTACTTTCACAACTTTCTGTGTCCGTTAGGGAAACTGTCTTCTTAACTTCCAATGTGATGTTGTGGCTCTTGCATTCATGTTGTTGCTTCTACAATTCAGCTAACACCTACCGGCCACCATAAGTATCTGTCCACAAAAAATCCTAAAAATTGAAAACAGATATGCTGAGAACAAGCAAAAAATAAATAAAACAGAATTTACATATTTAAGATGAAAATGGTAAAATAATACCAAAACATCCCATTTTTGTTCATACTTGTATGTGAAAAGTTGCAGCTATGCAAAAAAAAAAAATTCAATCTTGACATCTTTGAATCCTAAAATTTACAATAGCCACTGGAGAAAGATTTGCTTTCCCACTAACAGTTTCAATGTATGATCAAGAGGTTTTGTCCAATAAGAATTAAGTATATAGCTGTTATTGATTTTGCAAGAGCAGTCGCAGAGAAAACTTGTTCATGCCATAAACTATATATAGAGTGGACAGCGTGGCTCCGCCATTTATCATTGAGTCTGCGCAGTAGAGAATATGAGGGACCCAGAGAGAATCTGAGCAGAGCCAGGTGACAAAATAATATTTTTTTTCTTTTGAGAGTCTGATATCTTCTTGGTTCTCCCTCTAAACATATTTTACAATCCCCGGAAAATTACACAAGAACGGCAGCTGTCAATCATTCTTGAATGTGACGCAAAGCCTTGTTTTCAACCTCTAATAACTAATGAAAACGAAAATTTTCAGAAAAAAGAGGACCCAAATAAAAGGCAGCCAGATTATATCTTCAAATCACCACGACAACGGATGGAGAGATGGATTTTTTTTACCTATACTGCAGTCAGCCACCAGAGGGAGCAAGATGACACCCATTTTTTTCACACTCTGTGGGTCGCACACATCAAATCAACCTGGGAAAAGAGTACGGCACAGTAATGAGTTTTTACTTTTCTCCTGATGACAGTGCGTCGAAGAAGACAAGATGAGAAAACCAGCACAAAAACTAATGAGGGAGGTTTCAAACGTACAGTAAACTGAGTCAAAAAGGTGTCGACCAAAGTGAAGAAAACAGACAATAAACTGCAACACAGTTGAAGCTTTTGCAGAGTAACAGGACAAAGTGGAAATAAGACAGTAATAAGCAAGACTGGTCCCCGATAAAGCACCACAGAAAGACACGGGAGGTCATTTCTTTCTGTGACTTCAATCTTCAAACAAGCTGCCATGAAAGCAGAAAAATCACAAAAACTTCTTTCCTTTGTGAGATTTTTTTCTAGCGTAGGAGATAATTTACTTGTAACTGCTGTTTGATTTACACAGCTTTCCTCAGATCATCGGATGAAGACACACTGCCTTTTGATGGAGCTGTTACCGTTTATCAAGGTGGGAAATGTCACAGCCATTAAGGTAAAGGTTAACAGGACCCCCACTTACACACACACACATAGACGCACATTCATCACTCTCACGAGGAAGTGGTCTCACCTTTGTTTCATGTCTGAATATTTACTTTGCTTTGTCGTATTTTTTTCTGTTTTTGCTCCATCTAAATGTTTTCTGAAGTCTCTCTGGATAACAAATTAGGAGTCTTAGTCAAAGCTTGTTTAATTGAGCTCTCAGGAGGGCTCACTAATAGGGTCTCTCGTCTGTTTATATCAGATAGCAGCTGTCAGTACTACTGTATGGTGCCTCGCAGTGCCATCAGAGGAGGGATCAGCACAAATGTGCGCTATGTGTACGCCAGTGAAACCTGATCCTGAGTAATTGTCAGGATAAGACGAGGGATTGACCTCTGCCATGAACCATATTTTCTGAAACAACACACACTTGAGCTAGCTTTGAAATAGCCTCTCCTCCAGGACCGGAGTGGCCTGTGAGGAAGCTAGTCATCAAGTTTTAAGTGTAACTAAACAAAGCCTGTGGTAATTTCATTAGTTCACTCTTACATTCTTAGCCAGGAGATAGTCGCTGCCCCCCTCACTCCTCCTGCGCCAACAGACGCCATCCCTCTGCTGGATATGACATCACACGCCAGATATGTGAGGCATGAGTGGACGGGGAAGGGTCCTATCAGTTTCTGAAGCAGGGTTTGTTTTCTGTTTGAAGCCATGTGTTTCATTCACATCTAACAGAGTCCGGTCTTCCCTTCCAGTCGTTTATTAAAGCGCTCGATAAATCAATTTCAAAACTCCTCTTGTTGAATTCAGACCTCAAAGAAAATGTGGTCATTGTTATTGTAAGAAAACATCCAAGACTTTGACGTTCTGCGTACCCAGGATGGATTCCTGGAAAATGTTACATATTCATGCGGCCTGTCATAACATTTTCTTTCATTTACAGCTCTGGTCCCCAACTTCAAAAAACTGAACACACAACACATCTCCTCCCTCCTCCCCCAGCCGTCACATCCCTCCATCCGTCTGTCCAGACATGGTGTGTTTGTGTCTCTGGTGTTGTGACAGCTCGGATCCTGCAGCGTTCAGCTTACATTCCTTTCATCCCGGATCCCCCAGGGGTCGGCCCCACCTCTCCCAAATCGCTGACCCCGTGTGAGGGAATCGGACAGATGCAGGAACCGGCAGATGGTGGGCAAGTCCACGGTCAAATGTCACTCACGTCCTGCACACTGTAAACTCACGAGCTTTGAGTTAATCACGTCTGATCAGGAGTCGTGTTTGGCCTGAGGAGTCAGAAATCTGCCGGAGAAAAGCTCTGTCCACTGCTGCGCCGTCAGGGCTGGAGCTGTGGGGTAATTGAATTTGGATCAAAGACCTTCACGTCTTTCTCAAAGGTCTAGAGGGCTGCTTAGTTTTTAGTAATAACGGAAACGCTTCCGGCGTTGACCTCCACTGCCCTCTTCTACCTTCCTCTGCCCCCCTCTGCCCCCGGCCTGAAATCCTTCCTTTGAAGGGCTCAGGCCATCACCGCAACTCAGTGTGATAGAGAGAAAAACCTGAGACTTATTCCTGCACATTAAGACGCGTATAAATGGTTTTTACTTCACAATGCTTGATAAAAGTTTTAGCATGGAGTTGACTGAAATATAACTGCTGCGTCTCAATCTCGACACATGTTGAAGTTGACTCTTCTCATCGTCTTTATGGGCCACATGTTTGAGGACACTGTCCAAAGCTTTCCTCCTATAAAGCTGCTAAAGGAAAAAGACTCAGGCCTTGTGCAGTTGAGACTCCAGAGTGACCAAACTAGAGGTTTAGTTTGTGGAGCAGGAGCTCAGAGTTGTTGCATTTTGCTTGTAATAACTGGGGAAAGTGTGCCCTCTTGTGGTTGAAATATTTTAATGACACTGCAGCAACTTACAAAAGAAAAAAAAAAACAGGCAACCAGCAAATGATCAACATTTGAAATATATCTTCTCAGAGAAATGTCTTTTTGTTTACAAAGTCTCCAGCAGAGATTACTTCCTCCTCCCGGATCTGCGCAGGCGTCCGATCGTGGAGGAGAACTGCAGAGCTGACCTCTCACACAGAGAGAGCAGAGTCTGTCTTTCTTTGTCTATAGATGATGCCTTCAGTGAGCTCTGCTGCTCAGGTGACACAACGTTAGGAGTCTGTGAGGAAACCGAGCCCGAGCAGGCCTGAGCGCTTCTGAGCCCCTCCAGGTGGGCCTGGAAGGTAGAGGTCTGTTGCTCCATGGAGAGGAAATTCTCCTGCACTTTGTCAAACTGTGAAGACAGAGGAGTTTTTTTTTTAATCCTGCTGGCTGTACACACGTCTGCTGTTCATGTGAGGTTAATTTACCTGCTCGATGTTGGATTGAAGCAGCAGCTCCGGCCACACCGACTCACCGCTGCTCCTCACCCTGTTGCTCATGTGAGTGTGACTCCAGGTTAACTCCTGTGGAAAATAACCGTGAGCACTTCTGACCGAAAACAGGAGAAAATCAGGAGTGTTTTTATTTCACGAGGGGAGGTAAACCTGCAGGAGCTGTGTGCTGTCTTTGAGATGAGTCTGGCAGCGCTGGAGTCTGTTCCTGAAGCGTCCCAGGACTGCAAACAAAGTCTGCGCCAAACACATAAGAGTATTACAAACAACACTCAGAGGAGATGACAAGGAAAATGTTAATGTAATCAACTGGATTTATGGCTCCCAAGAGAAACTGAAACTAGAAAGAAAGACAAACACATTTTAAAAACTATGGTTGTAAAAAAAAAAACACTCCACTTCTAGACCAGAGGTCTGCAACCCTTACTTTAGCAGAAGCCGTTTTGCCTCAGCTCAGCTGGATTTAAATCATTCAGGAGCTACAAAATCTGCTTTATCTTCACAATAAAGACAAAAAAGTTAATAAAATTCTATACACAGTTAAAATCCAAGGAAAAATTATCAAAATGAGATTATCTTTGAATTTATGAAATTGCACATGTTGTGTCTTAGTTTTTTTATATAAATTTGCAAAAATTGCAAAATTTTGAAATCTGAAATTTTGCAAAATTTAAAAAAGTGAATTTTAAGAAAAAAAACTAGCAAAGTTTTAATGACTTAAAATTCATAAAATTTGCAAAAACTTAAAATAATTTTGAAATGTCAAAATTATTGCACAGTTTTTAAACAAACCTTTAATGTCAATTTGCAAAAATACCAAAAAATGAATTTTCAAAATCAGCAAAAAAATTAAGAAAAAAAAACTAAAATTGTAAAACTTTATATCGTGAAATATCAAAAATTTGCAAAACCTTCAAAAAAATTTGAAAAATCAAAATTTAGAAAATATTTTGAACAATTTTGAAATCTCAATTTGCAAAAATTCCTTGAATTTTATTTTATTTTTTTTTTAAATTTCAAACATTAGCAATAATGTTTGGAATTTCAGAAATTTGCAAATTCTGCTTTTCTCTGCAAAATTTCATAAAATCTGCAAAAACTTCAAACAATTTTGAAATGTCAATACTTTTGCAAGGATTTTAAAGAAACCTATAATGTCAATTTGCAAATATATATATATATATATATATATATATATATATATATATATATATATATATATATATATATATATATATATATATATATATATATGTATGTATATAACAGAATTTTATATATCTTGAAAAAAAAATTGCAAAACCTTTGAAAAATTTTGATTTTTTTTTTAAACTTTTAAATATTTTGAACAATCTGGAAATTTCAATTTGCAAGTTTCCTCAATTTTTTTTATAAAATTTCAAAAATTTGCAAAAATGTTTGGAATTTCAGACATTTGCAAATTCTGCTTTTCTTGAAAAATTTCTAAAAATTGCAAACCTTTTCAAACAATTTTGTCATTAAAATTTTTTCCCCAAATTTTTTGTTTTAAAAAATCAGGGTTAAAAAAGTTGCCAAATTTTTAAAATTTTTGATTGAATATCTGACTAAGATAATATCTTGCCACATATCAAGCAAAAGTAGTAAAAGTAGCACAGTGGCAGACTTTATTGCAAGATGTTAACACGTGATTTTATCTAGTACCAGTTTCTTTAACCATCAATACCTTCTCTAAGAGAAATTAAAAAATATATATTTCAATAATATTTTTCAAAGATTCAAGGAGGCACTGCAAATGAGCCAAAGAGCCGCATGAGGCTCCAGAGCTGCAGGTTGTTTGCTCCTTATTTATATGAGGACTTTCACATCTGCTTACTTCTGCATCTGTCAGAGCTAAGGCCAGATCTCCGTGGTCCTGACTCTCCTCTCTGGTGAGCGTGACTCCAGTATGGAGCTCCTCCAGCTGGGCCCAGAGGCCGTCCAGACCCTCCAGCATGTCCTTCACACTGGCCTCGAAGTTCTGCTGCACGTGGATGAGTGTGCACAGTGAGTTCATCCTATCAGAGAGGAATGCAGGGTGTTAATCCAACCAAATCAGGGCCCAGGAGAGATAAGAGCACGTTAAAGCTCACCTTTTCTGCAGGTAGGTCTGGATCAGCTTTACTTTGTCCGTCACTTTAGGGTCATAGTCCATTTCCAGTGTCTCTTCTGAGCCAATATCTGCTTTTTGAAGCACGTGAAACACCGACTGTGGAGGGAATGAGATGATGATGATGATGATGATGATGATGAGGCTCTGCAAAACCTTCACATGTTGCCGTGCCGCGTTCAGGATACACACATCAAAAGTCAAATTTTAATTTATAAGCGCATAATGCTGTCATGTAAAAACCTGAAGAGATGAAGAAAGTTTACAAGAATCTGCATGTTGAATTTTATCACCATCTCCCACTGACACATCTGCGCTACACATGCAAGAGTGCAAAGATTTATTTCATCCAGTTCGAAAATGTGACAGTCAAATCTGGAAAATTCTCAGAGAAATGATAAAATCCCATCACGGGCCAGTGATAAAGTTAACGTCCTTCAGAAGAGAGAGAAAAGAGGGATGTGATTATAAACAGACAAAGACTTTATAGCTTTGCTTGTGGTCCTTTGAGGCTGAAATGCTCACGGCAGAAAAGTTGAGCCAGCGGCTGGTGTGAGAAGGAACAGATTCTCAGAGTCAGCACATTTGTAAAGATTAAACTCACATCCTGTTACAGATGTTTAATTAAGAGTCCAGATCTGCAGGTGAGGCTGGGAGCAGCTTAACGAGGATGCTGAACCATAACGTGACACAGCGATCTCTGAGCATGTGTGAGACACAGACAGGAAATACAGTAGACATAAGACACTGAACTTCTCCCTCCTGTCAATCTGACGCATACTGAGCGCAGATGACAGCACTCTGAGTGAGGGGGAGTGTGTTTTGCCCCCGAGCGAGAATATCTGTGTATGCGTGTGAGTGTGATCTCTGTAATATCACCAACAAAGACTTCCCGCTGATCTACATGCAAAGAGTAAGTGGAAACACAGGAGATGACAGGGACTGCTGCAGGCTGTGGAGTGTGTGTCGGTGTGTTTCCTCACGCTTACCTCAAGTCGATTGAGGAGAGACTTAATGTGGGGGACAGGGGGGTCCGGGAGGGGCTCCTGAAGCACTGACAGCAGCAGGCCGTCAGCGAGGGTGAGGGCCAGAGGGACGGTGGGGCCGGGGCTCCTCGGCCGGGGCGCCCTGGAGAAAAACAACAAAGAGCAGCTATAGTTTAACATCCATAGGCAAAATGTCAGGTGTTTTCATTTTCAATATGTCACAACAAGGGGTGCAACAAAACCTGAACACCTGATAAAGCTGGAGAAAAGGAAAGAGCAGCGTTTCTGGCTGATATCTCCACATGGATGAGGAAACGCCACCTTCAGCTTCACATCAGTCTTTAACCAGCCAAAAACAACACGTCGCCCTGCTGTTAATCTCTCTTCACTGGCTTCCTGCGGCAGCTCCAATCAAATTTCTTCTGGCTTATAAAACATTGACTAGAACAGCTACTCTCTACCTGGGGTCCTTAATCCAGGTCCTTCTCGCCCACTATGCTCTGCTTGTGAAAGACACCTGGTGCTCCCAGCCCAGTGCGGCTCCAAATCTCTAGCCAGACTCTTCTCCTCTGTCTGTTGTTCCCAAATGGTGGAATGAATGACCTAACTCTATACGATCCACAGAGTTGTTTTCTACTTTTCAGCACCTACTGTTCTACCTTTTTGATCTGGCTTTTAGCTGATTTTAGTTATTATTATTTTATGTTATATTTAAACTTATTTTAACCGTTTTATTTTGTTTTATTTATACATTTTAGTTCAGATTTTTTAAATTGGAGTTTTATTTTTTGTTTAATGCTTTTCCTTTTATTACCCTAGTTTTAGCTGATTTTACTACACACCTAATGTTACACTTTCTCATTTTACCATATTATTTATTCACTTTTTATTTTATACTGTTATGTTATTTTATTTCATTATTTATTTACACATTTAATTACCTTAACCAATATTAGTATTTTTTTCATTATTATTTATTCTTTTTTTTTTTTATTAATTACTATTTTGGTTTTAGCTCCTGTTTTTCCTCAATTAAATTCAAGATGGCGTTTCCTCAGTCCTCTAATTTTAACTCTGTATTCTGAATGTGGTTTGGGGAGGGGAGGATTGGGGGGGTCTTATGTTTTCTTTATTTTTTCATTTATTTATTTTTTTTCAATTATTCAATTTTATGCTTTTTATTTGAGTTTGTTTTATTTCATTTTATTTATTCATTCATTTATTTATCACTATTTATTTATTTTGTTGTAAAGCACTTTTTATTACAAAGTCATGTTTGAAAAGTGCTATACCAACAAAGTTTGATTGATTGATTTCAAGAGATGTCTGAAGACTCATCACACTTAGGCCCTCAGAAGTTCTCAGACCCAGCTCTAAGGGAATATTTAGCACTGGTCATTAAATGTTGTTGAAGGTTGAACGATACTGTTGCAGCAATAAATTGTGGTTGGTTGTGGACACATTATTCTACATGGGAAAAAAATCTTCTTGCACTTAATTGTAACACCTACAACCAAATAACTTGTAGCACTTTGTTGCACTATCTAAGTATCTGAAGGTTTCTTGCTTGTGTTGTTTGTCACTTTGGACAAAAGCGTCTGCTATATGAAACTGTAAAATAAAACAAAACAAAACAAAACCAAACTAAAAGACTAAAATCCATCAAAGCCACCCAGATAACCTTTGTTTTTAGCTGAATGATTATTTTACTGCTTATTATTATTTTTATATAATGGTGCAACAGACTTAATGAAATGTTAAAGGCTAAACAGCCAATCAGATATGGGAAAGTGGGGTTATTTGAGTTCAAAAATAAAGATAAAAATATCTTTAAGTCTAAGCTGTTTTACGTGATGAGTTTTGATGCATTAAGAGAAAGTATCGACCAGTTTTGTTTTCATGTGAGAGAATACAGACAGAAAAGTCTCACCATGAAAACTGAATATTCCTGTTTTCAGTCATAATCTCCTCCTCTGTCCTCGGTGGAGTCGTTCCCTGGAATCAAAGTAAACACACAAAATAAACAAACACCCTTTGAAACATCCAGATGTCAAAGTGAGATTGATCCCACAACACAGGTGCGCTCACCTGCTTCTGTCCTGGCTGCATGTTGCTCTTCAGGGTGTGGAAACAGCCCCCCAGGACCATCCACACCAAACACACCAACACCAGCTTCCAGCACACACCTGCAGAGGGGTAGAGCGGCGCCTCCACCTGGCAGACCGACCACACCGCGACGACAAGGGCGAAACTATACCAGCCTTTCAGATTCAGCCTGAGGTGAAGGAGTTTCTTCAGGGACCAAGACGACTCCTGAGGCTGATAACGGGGGCTAGAGGAGTAAAGACATGTGGAAAACAAATGTTAGAAGGGAACTAAACACATACACCCAGGGGAAAAAGACAATACTTTTTGCAAATTCTCAGGAAGTCATGTATCTGAATGTTCACCAGACTAAAAGAGAAAGTAAGATCTTGAGATTTCAGCTTATCAGAATCAGACAGGATCCTTCCCAAAGCAGCATTTCACTCTGTAGCTTATTATACCAGTAACTCTCTGAGCTCATGTAATGATAAAGAGTTCAAAGGGAAGCCAAAGATGTCACACACTGACAGATATCTCCCCTAAAGCAGCAGGAAAAAACATTCACTGTCAACATACTCTGAGCCGAGCCATCATCTCACACAGATCTCATCTGGCTGCAGCAGCAGGTAATCAGAGATCTGTCTCTCAAACACTGATCCGAATCCACACACCACTTGTTGAGTGACACCCAGGTCTGCCTACCTCTCTGGTTTCCAGCTCCTCTCAGCAGGAGCCATCCATTTACGGGCCCAGTCCGAGCTCCCTCCCTGTCCTGTCGGGCCCTGACTCCTGGAGTAAACCGCCGTCAGCTGAGGCATGAGAGCAGCACACACACAGACACACACACGTACACAGACATGCTGATGATCTGACTAACATCCACCTGGTTTATAAGTGATTAGTTCTGGAGCATGAAAAGCTTGTTGGACTGGCTTTACTTGAGGAAGTGTTTACAATAGGCTGTGTCTTTCTCCTTTCGTCACATTCCTCTCAGCAGGAATGTGTTAAACACACTAATAACTATTGTGAGGAGGACCAGCCCTGCTCCTCCCAGGTGTGCCAGGGTCAATCAGTGCGCCTCCTCCTGAGTAATCTCTCCTCACTGAGCAAAACTAGACCAAAGCACGTGAGCAACCTGTTGGACGGTTACTAACATGAAACTCTTTCCTAAAAAACAACGTCACAAACAGGTGAGTTTGAATCATTAAAAGTTGTTTCTGGTTTCTTGAACTCTGCTGCCCCCTAGCAGCAAAAGTGGGAACAACATCCAGACACATGAAGCGTGACCTCAATTACCCTCCTTTAAAAGGAACAGAAAGAAAAAGTGTTTATATAAAATGATTTAATTTCTCAGCACATGAATGTGAACACCAGGATGACAACAAAACGCGATGAAACTCAAAATACTCCTGTTATATTTTACACTGTACACGTCTAAGGGCATAGACTGATATAAATAAGGAGCAAGGAGCTCTGCTTAGTGCATCAACCTGTGTTTATCTCATCAATGGATTTTATGTAAAAATGCTCATAGTTTCTTTAAGAAAACTGCAAAAAACGGAAATCTTATCAAGTGTTTCTGTCTGATTAAAAGCAAAAATTGTCTTATTTTAATCAACATGAGTCACTTCAACTGGTCAGTCCAGAAAAATGTCTTGTTTCAAGTTATTTACAGACAAAAAATTAGATCTGAGTTGCTTGTAACAAGTAAAAAAAAAAAAAACTAACGTAACAAGAAAATTTTGCTAGAAAATTTACTTCGGCGGATATTTTAACTTGTTACAAGCAATTCAGAACATATTTCTATCTCTAACTTGATAAGATTTCAGTTCATTCCAGTGTGGAGTTACTGCACCTTGTTTGAGCTCATCTTTCTTTCCTCCTTCCTTCTTTTTCCTGACCTCCTTCCTTCTTTTACTGCAATAGGATATGCTTGGAGGGGATTTTTGCACTAAAATACAACATTTACCATAAGGAATCAAACATATTTTAGTACTTGTAGTGTTTAAAAAAGGTTAAGAAACAGTATCATCTTTAATTTTTAGCTGCTAACTTAGGATGTATATTCCAAACTGGGGCTTTAGCGAATACATGGAAGGATATCTAAATTTGGCTTTGAGCTTAAGTTTCATTTTCATTTCTTTTTGGGCCTATACTGGCTGTGCCATTCTTCTAAAAACAGAGGGAAAGCACCACATTCAGCCCTGACACATGGAGCCCTTGGTGGAGCTGATTGTTTTGAGGTTTTACTTTAAAAAACACAGATGTTGTTTTTGTGACGAGGATGAAACAAAATGTTTTCTGGAAATCTGAACAATCCTGCACAAATGAAGTGCAGGAACAACATGGTAACGTACAATGCAACATCTAGATTTGGAAGTCCAGCTGCATGATTGTGTTTACTGTATTTTTTATCAGTGTTGTTTTACAGACTCATTTACAAATATTGACACTGTAAGAAAATGTCTTGAGCTGTATAAATATTTAAAATGGGCGCTCAGATCTCATAAAGACAACAAAACTGTTTACTCCTTCAGCTCATCCGTAGAATGATCACTTTCATTGTCCACACTCTGCAAACATGCACCTACTGCTCCTGATAAACTCATATAATAGTTCCTCTCTAAATGAAACTCTTCATATATCTCTCTAACATCTTTATTTCTGCATCTTAACACTTCACAGACACATAAAACTGTGCTGGTCTTCACTTCATCCCCTTTAAGCTCAGAGTCCGTCTCCATGTGCGAATGACTGAGTCTTGAATGTGCGTACAAGCTGCTGAGGTTACATGCAGGTTCAGCTCTCATGTCTGCAGAAGTCTGTGAGGTTCGTCACTGAGCAGTTCAGGGTTTGGTGATGTGAACTTCACTTGTGCCGCTGCCGTTGGTTGTTGTGGTGATGATGTATTGTGTGGTGGCTTGCTGATTGGAGGGCTGCTGCTCCAGCTGCTCGGTGTGTGCCTGTGTTGTGTTCTGAGAAACAGTCTGTTTGGTTTCCAGCTCGGTCTGACCCTCAGAGATGACGTAGTGTGTCTGTAAGACAAGGGCAGGAGAGTCAGTTATAAGCTGAAAGAAGAGTTTCTGGGTCCGTATTCACAAAATTTCACAGAGTCCCCTCAGAGAGCTCCTAACTTAGCCTAAAAACTCCTAGCAAGGAATCTGAGCTTAAGAGTGATTCAGTAAGTTTCTGAGAGCAGCTCTGAGCTAAGAGGAGACAGAAACTTTGATCTCAGGGGCAGTTTTAGGATGAAACGCAAAAGCATTGTCGCGTTTTGGTCTTGTGTCAACATGGAAACAGCATTTTAGCCGAAAACAGCCTCCAGAGTAGAATTTTTCTGAAATGCTGCTGCCACCGTTGGCGTGAATCTGCGGTCTGTCTTTTAACAAAATGTGCAACTGTTGCTCCACTTCTGCTCTTAACATTCACCAATACACCAGATGATCGGCCCAACTTTACTTCAGTGGAGATCTACCAAAAGCCGCTTCTGGACCAGACAGTAATAGCTTCACCTAAAGGCCTGGAATGCTTACTACAGTATTTTAAGTCCCTCAGCGTATCCGTTTAAACAGATTTTTTTCACTTCGTTTTTAGCGTTTTCGGATGAAACATTGTGTAAACGGGACCTTAGTGAGGAGGTGTGGTTGACCCCGTTGCTAGGTACGACAAAGTCTCCTAAAAGCAGTAATTGGTTGTTACAGACAGGGAAAAAGATTAGGAAAAAAAGCGGTCTGTGCTCCTAGCAATGAACTGAAAGTAAATCAACAGATCACATGACTCAGACTGTATTAAGAAATGTGTAATCAAGACATTAATTTTATATTATGACGATTAAACTCAGCTAAATCAAACTAATTGTGGCTCTGCTGACTTCTTCAAACGAGGAGAGCTATTGCATTATGTTATTGGTAATTTTGGTAATTGGGCTAGTAATTTTACTACTCAATGTGTTTGATTTTAATGGTGGATGCAGACTCAGCTGTTAGCACTTCCTGTGGTTACTGGCATCCTTTTAAAAAGTTCAATTTGTCAGAATTCCTAAACAGTGAACGACATGGATAAAAAAAAGACAGAGTCTGCTGTCGGCTCAGCAGGAGGAGAATAAAGATTGTTAAGAGAGATCTTGTGTCCTGCGATCAAGGCACAAGGGAAGAGGCAGACTTGGGAGCTCAGTGCCAACAAATCAACGCGCCGTTCCCTCTCTTTCCACGGACATTGTGCGTGAAAAGCACTGTGCTGCAATCCCAAGCAAGAGCAGCGATTACAGCTAAACAGCTGTCTCAATTGGCAGAAACTTTGTTTAGTGTGTGGGAAAGTCCGACACCAGTATGAACGTCCACTCTTGGGCTTCTCAAAGTCCTCCTTCCTCCTCCTAACAGTTTTTTCACCTTGGGAGCTCTCTTAAGGCTTAAGACACTTTGTGAATAACTTTTATCCTGCCGAAGGAAAATTCGAAGAAAAATCTTAGAATCTGAGGCTACTTTTAGGCTTAGGATGGTTTGTGAATACAGACCCTGATCTTTTATGCTTCTCATCATCCAGGATGTAACTTGTATCCAGCACTACACTGAGATTCACGTACCGTTTTCACCTGGTTGCTGTTGACTCCAGACACAGGTGTGCTGGTCTCAGCTATCACATACTGGGTGTGAGGTAGAGCCATCATCTGGATCTCAGATGCTGCAACAGTAAGAAGGTTGGAAGTTGACTTACAGGACATGATGCAGCACAGAATCATGAAACCGTTCATGCTGCATTTATGCGACTTACGGTAGCCTCTGTAGTTCCAGTTTCCGGGTATGTAAGCGTGCTGCACCGTCCCCTGCTGCTGGCTGCTGCTGCTCTGCAGACCTTGGCTCTGTGCTAAGGTCACAGGAGTCAGCTGGGTGGGGCTCAGATCCTGACCTTGCTGCTGGGATGAGGGGCTCAGAGGCTGACCTGAAACCTGGAATGGAAGGAGATGATGGTTTTAAAGTGTTTCCAACATGTTATAAAATCACCAGCTCCACAGTAAAAGTGAAGAGTTACCTGTGTGGCACCTTGACCTGAGCCTGAGGGCTCTGTGACCTGGATGTGTTGAACCTGGATAGAGTGCTGGCTGTAGCCATGAGGGTCATGCAGCTGGCTCACATCGACTGTTGGATGCTGGGGATGTGGGGAGGAAGCCTGACAAACACAGGATAAAAAACTGTTAGAGTTTCTGAAAGTCACTCCAATCCCTCATAGGACAAAATACAGATTATTTCCAAATGAAACTCAAGCCTTAAATGTCTAAAGCCTTGGGCCTGATGTTCGGTGCAGATTATCCAGTTATTTATTGGGATGATTACACCATTGATTCTCACTGATGATGACCAAGCCAATCAGAGAGAGACGCCTACGAGGGACCAGAAATCATAAGAAGTTATGAGACGAGGATGACGAAGATTATTTGCAAATCTTGTAGTTAGAGTGTGCTTAAGATTTAAGAGAAGATGATCTGTGAAGATTCTCCTGATGTGTGTGATACAACCCGATTTCAGAATCTTTGAGGACTTTTAAAATCCTGTAGTGTGAGCCGGGCTTAAAATGTTGGAAATGTTCACACAAGAATATATTTTACAGAAACTTCCAGTTCCCTTCATATGTATATATGTAAAATTTAGTGCTGTCGGGCAGTTAAGAAAATTAATCCAATTAATTATAGGATTTGTAATCAATTAGTCTAATTAATCACATTTTAATCTCATATCTGCTTAAGGTCCCCAATTAAAAAACAGTTTTTAAATTTGATTGCAACTGTTTAAATAAAAAAAAGTAAAACAAAATTTAAAAAAGTAAAGTAGAAAGTAAAAAAATAAAGTTAAATTAAAAATAAATAAAATATAAAATAATAAAAAATATATTAAATATAATTAATTTTGAATTATTAAAGAAATAATTAAATTATAAATATAATATAATAATAATATTTTAAAAAAATAAAGTAAAGTAAAATAAAAGTAAATTGTGTTTTCAGCGAGGGGAGGTGGAGTCTGGTGGAGTTTGTCAATTAAAATAGTGATCATAAACTACTGTGGGCGACAGCCATGTGCTCTTTGAATGAGAGCTCAGCATGGATATGAGGAGAAGATGTGAGATGACAGAGGCATAGACGCTGCAAGTTAGAAAAGTTTAGGCAGCTCACGCTCCAACTGAAGGTTTGTGTCGCAGTCGTTCAGAGAGAAATAGCAGCGCGTTCATGAGAAAAGACGACGGAGATCATGGAGAGATTCAAAGGACTGAGTCCCCAAGACAGGCATGAGCTAAGAAAAGTATGTTTAGTCTGTTTTTTGGATCAAAAAAAACAGGACGAGAGACATAACAGAAAAATGTCCACTCTTCTTAGGTAGTTTTGGTGTTTGCACAGTCATAGAAAACAATATCATTTGAGTCTTGAAAGATCGTTCAAGATGCTCTGAAAATGTCTGGAACCCGCTGAGTTAATGTTGTGTTAATTTGTATAACGTGTTAATTTGCAGAGTAATTAATTAATCTAATTAACACGTTGAAGTGACAGCCATAATTAAACAAATCGAGTCCGTTGATCAGATCTTTGATCTTACCGGAGCCACCTGCACCACCTGCAGCTGAATGTGTTGCGGCTGGGACAGGCTGCCTCCTGCCTGAGACACGGGGATGTACTGGATCCTCTGGTAGTCCCCCTGAGCTGTGCGATAGTCCGTTGTAAGCGTTTGAGAAAGCTCTGTCATGGCCTGGGTCAGCAAATCTGTCGTCTGTGGGGACAAATAATCAAACTTTTATGAAATCTGGTGCTTTAAAGTGACATTTCCTACTTTTCTGAGTGTTGGTGCTCAGGATGAAGTTTTAGTGTGTAACTCTTTCTCACCACGACAGCCTCAGCTGTGGTACCGTCTGTGCTGATGACTGCAGGAGCACTGCTGATTACAGCCGTCGTCAAAGGAGCCTGGATGGTGTTGGCGAGCTGGGCGAACTCTGGGTGCTTCTTCCTGATGTGCTGAACCATCTTAGTCTGAGAGACAACCACACAGAGAGGGGTTAGCTTAGCATATTTAGTATTAAAATGAATCTCGACAGGTTTAAAATTAACTTTTCAGGACTTACCTTGCTGCTGTACTGTTTGGCACAGTGCGGGCAGCAGACCGGAGCAGTGGCGATGGTGCCGGTCAGCTGGGTGTGTGTGCTTAACATGGGGTCTGGCTCACCAGGAGCAGCTGGACGCAACTTACGAATGCTGGGAGGCAGCTCCGCCCCCGGATGGTTCTTCAGTATGTGGGCTTTCCTCTTACTGGCACTCTTATAAACCTAAACCAAGAAGAGTCCATCCATCACGCTCAAGTCTCTTACAAACTGACTGCTTCATGACTCTGGCAAACAAACCTTGTCACAGTATTGGCAGAAGTAGTCCCTGTTGGGCTTGATAATTGGCAGCGTCAGCTCAGGCACATCATCGATTCGCATCTCAGGATGACGTTTGGACAGATGATTGACCTGTAAGCAGAAGACTTTAGCATACAAAGCATTTGATTTGTCGATGTTAAGTTTTAGCACAGTGTGAGTTTGTGCTCACCAGCATCCCTCTGCGCCTGAATCCCATCATGCAAACCCTGCATTTGAACATGAAGCTCTCGAAGTCGGTGGTGGGGACTTTGAGTTTGAGCGCTTTGGAGCGGTGGATTCGGTCGGCCTTCTTAGCCTCTCTGTCAGGATTGTGCATGCGCTGCATGTGCTCCCGCAGCTTATCTTTCCTCTTCATGTCAACAGAAAACAAAAATTATTACATCGAAAACTCACACTTCCTTACTGTTTCTCTCAGTGCTCTTCATCTTCATCTTCATCTCACCTTGAATTGTTTGCCACATGTGGAGCACAGGAAGTCCTTACGGTCTGAGTGACGTAACATGTGCAAACGCAGTTTGTCTGGCCGGCAGAAAGCCTTCTCACAGTCTGGGCACTGGAAAATCTTCTCTGAATGGAAACAGCGGATATGCTTCTTTACCTGAGGAGCAGAACATTTGTTTTCTCTGAGTACAGAGCAGTTTTTAACAGCTGATAGGGTTTGGTGATTCACTTCCTTTCAGCTCTTCCTAGTGGACTACAAACCTGGATGAAGTCGGTGAAGGTCTTCTTGCAGGAGGGACAGGTGAAGCAGCCATTGACTGCGTGAATCCCCACGTGGTCTTTGAGCAGGTCCAGCCTCTCAAAGGTTTCAGGACATAAAAGACAGGAGTAGGAGCGGTTTTCTGCGTGCACCAGCAGATGATCTTCCAGGGCTGCATCGCTCATGAAGCTCTTGCTGCAGATGTGGCAGGAAAAGGCGTAAACGTCCCGGCTGTGGACGCGCAGGTGCTGCTCCAGCTTGTCCTTTTCTCGAAAGGCTTTTCCACAGTGTGTGCATTTGAAAGGACGGAAACTCTTCCTGATGAAGAGATGCTGCAGCGCTGCGTTCTGTGGGGACGAAAAGAGGAAAAAATAAAAACTCAATCAGGATTTTCTGACATAGATCTGAAAACTGATAGATGTAATGATGGGGGAAATCATTTGCATCACACAAACATTTACACCATGATCAATGACAAAACCAATGTTACACCATTTTCCAGCTTTTCCAGCTTCAACCTACCTGCCCATCCATCTTTAAGGGAAGCACGCATTGAGGAAGAGAGACAGAGTGATGTAAAATACATTCACAGCTCAGTAAAAGACTTTCTACATCTTTCAACAGACAGAGTCATGCCTCTTACCCGTATCCTCTTTGCACGGCGCAGGTCCTGAGAGGTGAGGTGAGAATCTGATTGGCTGCCCTGTGCTGGGTCCTCTTTAAGAGGAACAGGCAGGTCCGTGTTGGAGGGAGGAGTTATAGACTCTGGGCTGGGGTCTCCTGCAGGAGGCATCAGCTGGTCATCTTCTTCAGTCCCCGTCTCTGGCTCTTGCTCCATCTCCACCACCTTCAGCCCGTTCTGGGCCCCCTCAGCTGGCTCCTCCAGCGGCTTCTCCGTCAGTTCCAACATCTCCTGATTCAAAGGAAATTGAAAAAAAATGTTGATTAGAACTGATTGTTTTTGATCTGTCAATGATAGGGATGGAGCAGTTCACAAAAACCACGGTTCAGTTCTTATCACAGTTTTCAGTTCAGTTTGGTGTACATTGTTGTTGTTGTTAACTAGAGAGAGGCCGATATGGATTTTTCAGATACTGATTATTTGTAGTCAAGGAGGCCGATAACCGATATTTGAAGCCGATATTAATTTGCAGTCAAAGTATAATATTGGTGTCAAAATTTTGAACAACACAAACTCCAACACTTAACTTCATTCAAATTCCTTTAAGTATGAGTTTATTAAACAGCTCCCAGGCATAGCAACATGTTTTATAAAGTTAAATGAGAACTTAAAAACATAAATAGCTAAAGTTTCCTGCAGTAAATAAAGTTTTCCAAAATTTCAATGTAACTGCAATAAATGTAATAACTGCACTGCTGATTGGCTGTTTCCCAAGCCATGGCTCTGCTTGGAACCAATCAGATGATACTGTGGGTGGGACAGTGCTGGGGACTGATCAGTGACTGCAGACAGCGGAGCGGCTGCATCAGGGCTGCAACAACACAGTTTTAAATATGTTTCTTATCGGCCATCAGTTAAAAAAAAGGCCAATGCCGATATGCCTCAATATGCCAAATATTGGCCCTGATCATCGGCCTGGCCGATAATTGGTCTATCCCTTTTTTTAACACCCCAGATTACCATATACCCTAATAATCCACTATAAACTGATTATTTTTAATCAGTTTCATATATAGTCCTGAAAAACCTGAAAGAATGAGGCTGTTTCCCATTCCAAACATCATTAACGCTGAGTGAAATATCCCTAGTTTCAACATGACAACTCCTCAGTAAGTAAAGTCACCATTGGTTTTCCCAGAAGTCACTAAAAGCCACTAAATGATGCTGCTGTCTGATTTGCTAAATAATCTATTTGCATGTAATTGTCATGGACTCTGTATGAGAGACAGAAAGCACGAAAAACACAACATCATAAATATGTTTATAACTATAAACCAACTTTCTTCCGTCCATTCTTGTTTTTTTATGTCTAGATATCAACCCTCTTGTTTTATCTGGGCAGAAGTGACCATAATGAGACAGACACTTGCGTGATATCAACTTCTGCGAGTGAGGAGGACTGTCTGTCTGTGTTTTGGATAGAAGAGGTACTCACACACACTGACCGTTGAGGAGATCAAAACATGCTTTAACTTCAGATTATCCAAACTCCAGAAAAGTCCCATAAACTTTTGTCTTTAAAAAAACTCTCCAGAGGGTCTGAAAAGTCATTAAATGTAGCAACAAAGTCTCACTCAGTCGCAGCTCCCAGACAGCAGAACGCCACACCGCCACAGGTACACCCTCTAACTCTGTCTTCTCCGCTTGTCATGTAAACAACATACACGCTTCCCCACGAAGTGTCCTGCTATAGTCCTTCGCCTAGCATTGCACACGCGTATGATGAGAGCTACATACTCACTTCAAACTGAGTAGTAAAATGAAGAAAAAGACCAACTCGAACCGAACTAGTCAGTGTTTTATATTGATCCTAGGTAGAAATATAAATTATTGCTGTCTTCTTTAATGTTCACTTACTGTTGTCTTGTCACCACTGGCATCAACAAGTGGCTCCAATTGTATAAATTTCGGCGGCCGTCCAGGTCTTCTTCCCGTCCCGAATCTTCTCCTTCCTCTTCCTCGCCCTCGGCCTCTAGATCTGTTAGAAAAAATGACAGTATACAGTTCATGAGGGTTCATATGTGGCAGAAACTGATAAGATTTAGTTACCTAAATGTAAAAAAGTGTTACCTGGAAACAGAGTTCAACTTGTCATCGTGCATGTTGAGATGTTGCTGCAGCTGCTCAGAGCTCACAAAGCGCCGGTTACACTCATAACAAGGCCAGTTCTTCTCTTGCTCTCGCAGCACTGAAGGAACAACAGAAGGTGAGAAACAGGAACAACAAACAACAAGAAGCTAAAAACTATTCTAGTCTTAAAAGTTTGAAGAGGGACACTCACCTTTTTTCTCTTCTTCTGTGACATCGTGGATCTTATGATTGACAAACTCTGCGTAGGACGCTGCGTACCACACCTGCAGATGGACATAAAAAAAATTAATTCACACACACAGACTGGAAACACATTATCATTCATCATACAGGGTGAAACACACACACAGTGCACTACACCACCCTGACCTTGAGCTCCTGTTTGGGCTGGATGTTCTTGATGGTGGTGTAAAAGATCTCAGAGCCGTACTGATACGCCACCAGGTTCTGCTCCAGGTGGTTCTGAGCCGGTCTCACAAACATCATCCAGTTACAGCTCTCCTCATCAGAGAGGTCCAACCACATGTCATCAGACTTCTCTCCATCTTTCTCGGCGTCCAGCATGCACAGCTGAATAAAAACATTTTCAGTCATAAACTTTGCGGAACTCACAGTTTGCAGTGAGCTGGTTTGTATGAAACGCTAATTTACCTTCAGGTGGATGTAGTGGTCCTGCAGTTCAGCCTGAGGAACCAGGGGACCCTCCACAGGTCCAAACTGAGTGCGCTTTGGGATACGTCTCTTTGAGAAAACTCCTCCCAGGAAGCGATCAATGTAGAGGACCAGAGGCAGACTGGCTCGAGCCTTTGACAGCACGGGACGGTTGGGGATGGGGTGGAGAGCTCCATGCTTCAGACACACTGAGGGGTTGGTGTTATTACACTCCTCACACCCTGAGAAGAAACAAGACGATAGTTTGAACTTTGAATACAACAGAATCCTTACCCCTGAGATAAAAAAAAAAATCTAAATGTACAACTTCTTCAAACTTATTGAGCTTATCTTGGTAAATAAAAAAAAAAAACAGATACACAAATAAAGTCTTGCATAGTCTTCCTGAGCAGAAACATGTGACAAATCCAGCACAGCACTCACACAGGCTGTGAGGGTTGAATGATTGAGGCTCGTGAGATTCCCAGTCATCCATCTCAGAGTCCTCATCCTCATCTTCATCAGAGTCTTCTGTGGAGTCTGTGGCCCCAAGAGGACTCGTTGGAGGGTCCCCGATGTCAGCCATGGAGGGGAGTGAATTGGATGCGGACAGCTGCTCCTGTGTGTAATAATGTCAGAGTTCATTGTTACTCAGCTGTTTTCTTAATGCCCATGAGGTAAACAATGTCCCATATTCTAGACTGTGTTTATTCAGGGTTTACAGTATTTCTGAGGAGAAATTCAGATGTAAACAAAACCTTTTGCTGAAAAGCACAAACAGTGTGTCCTCACCTGGGAGACAGGTTCCAGGATAGCTTGTGGAGCCTCTGCTACATTACTGAGGACATGCAGGTTAGCAGCATTCTGTCCACTGGGCAGCAAAACAGTGACCTGTGAATAAGAGCATATTAAGTTGAAATAAAGTGCAGAGAGTTTGTGTTGCCTACCACAGCTGCTATGAGTGGAGGAGGGAGGATGTCTGCAGCTTTGGCACAGTGTTTTTGCATTAATTTGATGCAAAATGCTGATGTGTTTGGTCACAGAGGTGGATTTTCCCTCCTCTGCAAGAACTTATTCTGCATCAGAAATTAAACTTTGCTTGCTCCCCAAGTTGTAGCCAAACTTCTGACCTCTCCTTAACTTTAGTCTGCCCCAAAAGAAATATTTTCAATAGCTTTGTGAGACAATTAATGTGTTTTTGCACCAATGATTTAAATGTTCACCTGTTGAGTTGTGCCATCCTGCTGAATGTACGCCACCTGGGGCTGATCAGCAAACACAGCCTGAAAGAAAAGGTTGATCACAGCGTTTTAGGGCAAATCCCACAGGTGTAACATAACACAACTTGCACCATAAGCTTACTGCTGATAATCTTACCTGACCGCCATCAGCAGGGTGTATGTAAACCAGTGTGTGCTCTGCAGACTCTACTGACGTGTAGGAGTTTCCGTCCGCGGTATAAACCACCTGCTGCTGACCTCGGTCTGCTTGATCACCACTGTACACTATCTGAGCCACCGTGCCGCCCTCGAAGTGCACCTGCAAAACACATGAGCAGCCTAATAAGACTCAGAATGACAGCAATCCTACTAAAAATAAAGGTAAGAGTTTATCCTTAGGAAGTCAGATCTTTATAATTAACCCTATAAAAGCTGAAGAAAAGCCAACAAGGTCTGTTATCATGGAGGAGAAGGTTGTATAAAATCTACAGCTCATTTTTCTGTCTGTTATGACACTGATTTTCTATTTCATGGATAAATCAGGAAGGGTGTAGGACCTGTGTGCCATTGCCTGAATCACTGTTAGCAGTCTGACTCCACACAGCAGAGGGTTCCTGCTTGGTCTCCATGGCAGCAAGGTGCCAGGCCTGTCTCCAACCACTTCACCTTCACTTCACTCTGGAGACAGACAGGAACACCTGTTTTACACGCAGAGACAGACAGAGGATTAATGATAATGACAGATAGTGACTTTAATGGGTGTAATGATATAAATAAGAGAGCATGGTGATTTTTTTCAGGGTTACATAAAACATCGCAGCTGTTTTGGGAGTTTGAGATGTGTCTTATTTGAATTTATAGCCTGCAATTGTGATTATAAAAGGAAAATGTGGATTTTTTTGGGAATAATAGTGTGAAAAATATGCAAAAACTCATTCAGTGCATTCGACCTGCTGGAGGAGAAAAGCTGCAACAGTGATGCACTGCAGCATCTTTATGCAGAGTGTATTGTAGCACTGTTTTAAGCTCCTATGCCCTCTGTAACAGAGGTTACAGCCATCAGGGCACCGTTTCCTTCTGCAGACAGGACATGTAGCCAAAATAAACCCGCATGTCACTGCGTGTTCAGAGCGGCCACACGAGCCTCTCAGCGGGGGTACGAGGGAAAATGCGGCCAACGTTTGCTCACGACGCCGCCCAGCAAACGGTGTCTAAATTCAACCGCATGTCGGTACAGAAGCTACCGTTAAACATCCCGACCCCAAAGTCACTCGGAAATTAAGTTGGTATAATCAATAATAAATTCAATTCCCCCCTATTTTAACCCCGCAGGTTCTTAGTCCCAACTGGACCATACCACAAAAACCAGCGCTGCAGAAACCCGGGCATTTACTGCACCGCAACATTAGCATTACGGCCATATAGTCCCCATGTACGGCCGGCTGTACGGGCAAACATAACTTCACAGGCCCCAGGAGGACGACCACATTCTGAAACTTTCAAATAAGGTGGATTTAAGTCGATACAAGCCAAAAATTATTTGGGTAGATTCACCCGTCCCCCTATTCTAGTTGAGCCCAGCCCTTCAAGTCTACAGTGAACAAGGAAGACCGGGCTCCATTTTGGGTGGGACTAACAACAACAACTACGACCGAAGAGAGCCAAAGAAAAAATAGATATTTTCTATCGGTACATGTGCCCTAAAACAACCCGCACAAACAAACTAAACGAACAGAAAGATTATCAACATATCAAGATGAAGAACTAACCACGAACCATGTCCTAGTTATCTTATATTTTGTAGAAGGCGTACAAGTTGTTCTTACCTCAGAATGGTAGCTGCAGAGATGGCTGCATTGCATATATTAACATAATCTGCCTAGCAACGCGCCAAAACGCGGCCTCTGATAGGTAGATTTTTAACAGAAAGCGAAACGCATCGGATTATTTTACAAGTAACTTCTCAGCACAAAGTTTAGCTGTTGGTCCGAATAACGCTTTATCATTTCTATAAGTATATATTTGTTGGTATCATAAAACCATACCAACGTTAATAGCTTTTCTGGCAGTAATTTAAACAACAATGGACGCTTTTTGTCTGGCAAATTAGCAGAATTAATATGCAGTCACAGTATTTTTATTTTTTAAATTCTATTTTTCTTCTTTTTGTTTGTATTTTCAAAGCAAACTCGCATTTTTAGAGTATTTTACCCCTCAGACGGGGAAAGCTTACATGAGTTGAAACGGAATGTTTGGCAACCTCTGGTGGTCTTTGGGGAGAACTGCAGCTAAAGATCCATGAAATTACGCTTCCGGTAAATATTTCAAAATAAAGAATCGCACAATACAAATAGAAACAAAACCGGTTCAAAACCAGCAATTTAGCCGTCCTGTATTTTATATCTGTCATTAAAACATTTGTAATTATAAGTGAGCAGCAATGTATTAAAATTCTAAAAAAAAAAATTGTTTTAGAAATACAGTTGAGTGTTTGAAGCCATTAAGCTGGCACAAACATGTAAATGAGTGTCAATTTTGCCTCAATACAAAACTTACCAAGATTGCCTTCTATTTTTTCTTTTTTTTATGTCTTTTTAGTTGAATTAGAAAAAAACTCTAGCAAATAAAGCGTGTTGTAATAACTTTCTACTGTTAATATAAAGCAATTTTGCAAAACAATAAAGTCAAGGTCTCCTATCAGAGGATGGTATTATAGATATTAGCCACATAGAGCTACACTTCCGGTTCAATGTTCAAAATAAAACTCAAATTGTATTCTTAGGTACCTAGTGGATTCTTTTTAAGGCAGAAGGCACAAGACAGCACTCACTGGGACAAATATGAGAAAAAATATTTGAATTACAGTTTATTAAAAACATTGGTAGCTATGCAAATGTTGAAAACCACAAGATGTGCAATTGTCTTGTTGTTGTACTTGTTATACTTATTGTAGTCTGGTAAACTACCTCAGGAGGCTGGTAGTTACATTGCATATCTTATGCAAAAGTCAGCCTTTGTAATAACAAAAGTTACATCCCAGTTTAAGTTTCATATATGAATTATTTCTAAGATTAACACTGACAATACTCCAGTGAAAAACCTGAGGGTGTTTTGTTTCATGGTATATTTATTCATTTGTTCACTTATTTATTTATTTATTTATTTATTTATTTATTTATTTATTTGTTTGTTTGTTTGTTTGTTTGTTTGTTTGTTTATTATTATTATTATTATTATTATTATTATTATTATTGTTATTATTGTTATTATTATCATTATTATTATTATTATTATTATTATTATTATTATTATTATCATTATTATTATTATTATTATTATTATTATTAAGTTATCAATGCACCGACCGTGTTACTATGGCACTATCACTTTAATGGTTTAAGTTCAGAATGCTGACACTCAGTTCTGGGGGAGGAAAGTGTTGATTTATACCTTGAATTATGTAAAAGGGCACCATACTCCAGCCTCTTTGTTTCCTAAAGACCCAATTAACACCCAAACAGATTTCTACACATCCTTCCTGTGTCCCAGCATGCCAAAAGACAAAAACAATTCTTTGTTCTGTTTTCCTGATGGGCCTCTGCAGGCAGCTTGGCATCAAATTGACACATCCCAAGATTAGACTTCACATGTGCAAAATTGAGCTTGTTCTAACTCGTCTAACGGCTGATGTTTGAAGAATTAATAACCACTGTGAGAGCTCTGCCTGAAGCAAAGAGGAAATCTGCATGATGCTTTTCTCAATAAGTCATCAGAGAGAACCACAAGTGACAGCGGAGACAGAGAAGAAATGAGTCTGGGACAACATGATCGAATTGTGGGTTAGTGTGTGTGAGAGAGAGTGTGTGTGTTCACCACATTCCCCATTAATTCTGACGGTCAAACAAATAAATTGAATTAATACCCTTCACAGTGCCTTGAAGTGTTCTGTTTTTGGATCATTAGCTCATTTTTTCTCCTCATGATATCAAGAAATTTGTGTGGTTTTACAAAGACACAAGTGAGACTAATACATCATCTGTGAGGTTTATTATTAAGTGATTTTTTTTCTAAATGTCAAGTACGTGCCTGTAACTGAGCAGAGGAGATCTTGAGTCTTAATTGTCTTATTCGAGCTGATGTGGGGTGAGAAATTTTTCAGTATTTGGCTCGTCATCTCGGTACTGTTGGGAGAATAAACTTACTTAGAAAAAATAAATGAAACAGGACCATCAGCAAGCAGAGAGATTACTTCCATTAAGTTAGTTTTTTGAGTCTGAAACCGCTGTAGAAAACAAGAAAGGGTGACTCTGAGTGTCTTCAACTCAAAGATATTAAGTTAAAGCTCCTGTAAGGAACCTGTAGTTTGTATCAGCTTTGACGCCTCCCTGTGGACAACTCTGTCTTTTCTTCTTCTTTTTTATTTCTGTATAAATCTAATAAGTGATTTTAAATGAGAAAATTATCTTGTCATGCTTTCTTCTTACAGTTAACAGAAGTATACAGTACACCCCCATCCACACGGGGGCGCCATGGCAGATACAGCTAAATACCTTGAGTGAAAGACACTCAAAGTCACCTTACTATTTAATCTTTCTAAACTGATCAACAACAACAAAAATTCTCAACAATGAATGAATGACTCATGCATATTCCCAACACTTCTCAGCATCATTACAGTTGGCAGTTTGTTTCTGTTTTCCTGTAATGGTGTAAAAGATCTGATAATGTGTTTGGAAGTAGAAAGCAGCCTTTGGTGCAGCATAAAGTGGAAATAAAATCAGCCCATGGCATAGCTTAACATTCTGATTTCAGTGATACACAAATGTGACTGTGAGTGAGACTATTCTGTTTGGTACTGTTTTTTTTAGCTTGGCATCACTTAAAGAAGTGAAATCAGATAATTCACAGAGGACAGATCAGTTACATTTCAAAACACATTACATGTGGTTGGCTTCTTGTTCAGCATTTAGTTCACAATTCACATTTTGAATAAATCACTTTTATTTATGATGGAGTATTTTTGGAAAACTGTATCAATGCTTGGTTCAAGTAACACACTTTTTCCACCACTGTGATTCAAAACTTAATGAATTAACTGGTTTTATTAAAGAGGTATTTTTTGTTTGGAGTAAAAGAGGAGAAATGGTGTATTTTCTTACCTTATTTTTTTCTGTAAGAACGCAATAATGCTAGTTTTTGTATTATTTTAAATGGTGCACATTTTTGAAGCAAGTAAAGAGTGCTACCATGAATCATAGTTTATAATTTATATAGTTGAATTCTTTTATAAAAGTGCACTTTGCTCCAGAGAATTTATCTATAAAGTGAAGTATATGAACAATAAGGGCATCAAGATAAGATTTATTGACAAGGTATTTGTACAAATACAATTGATTCAACTCTAGTTAACTATTTTTCCCTTTTACAAATAATAAATGTGAAATATTAAATGAGTATCCATTCAACAAGGCAACATCAGACATCCCACTTATCATAAAAGAAGGGAGTATGGTGTTAAGATTAATAAACAAACTGTATGATATAGACTTATCGTACATGATAACATTGTAAACATTATCAAACAGTTTATTTTTTTTAAATATACTCAAAGATATTACAATAAATAGCTTTCCAGTGTTGTTTGGGGTGTTTTTGCACCCTTTAGCTAGATGTTGTTGTATTTTGTTAGCCTCATAGCATAGCTTCCTAAGTACAGGAAATTTGAATTAAATATTTAGGTTAGTTAATAATAAAGATATTTTAAACAAAATATTTTTAAAGGAATAAAAAAAATCCACATATGCTTTTAAATTTTTATTTTTTATTTTTTATTTTAAAAAAAACTGTTTTAATTGATTGTTAATAAATTAATTGATTAATTCATTAATTTTTGTTTTTATTTTTGTTTTCCTCTTCGGACAACTTTGAAATATGATTTGAGTGGGAATGCAACGAGGCTACGGATGAGAAGACCTGATATTGTTTTTCATTTATTCACAGAAGCTTTGGTCTAAAATGTGTAGTTGTGTATTTTTCAGATATACTCAAATATATAAGAATAAATAGCCCTCCAGTGTTGTTTGGGGTGTTTTTGCACCCTTTAGCTAGATGTTGTTGTTATTTGTTAGCCTCATAGCATAGCTTAAGTACAGAAAATTTGAAATAAAATTTTTTAGGTTGGTAATAATAAAGATAGTTAAAACAAAATATTTTTAAAAGGAATAAAAAAATACACATACGCTTTTTATTTTTTTATTTTTATTTTCTATTAAAAAAACATTTATTTATTTATTTTATTCATTGTTAATTAATCAATTCATTTATTTTTGTTTTTATTTTTATTTTCCTTTTCGGACAACTTTTAGATATGATTTGGGCGGGAATGCAACGAGGCTTCCGATAAGAAGACCTGATATTGTTTTTGTTTATTCACAGAAGCTTTAGTCTAAATTGTGTAGTTGTTCCAGCAGCCGGCCGCCTGGTGGCGCAACAAGCTCTGATCTGTAGATTAAAGGGGGCAGAGGAGGGAGGAGGCATCAGGGGCACAACAGCCACACACACACACGCACGGGTCCACATTTCCAGAGGAGACCGACAGACACACACACACTCTCTCCCTCCAAGCTTTCAGTCGAGCTCGGGTAACAAAACAAGCGGAGCGGGACTCGTGCCGCTCTCCGGACTCTCAGATCCTCAGTCTGATCCCAGGACGTTGGTTTGCTCTTTATTCCCGTGGACGTCCCTTTACGCACACACAGCTCTCAGGATACAAGTTATTTACAGCAGCACAAGATCCCCGAAGATGGGTTCAGTCCCAGCGATATCTGTCCTCATTCTGGGCATTGTGGTTCCAGCGCTGGCCGGCTACATCGAGGTATGTAACCTGACATGTTTCCTGATCCACTCTGTCACAGCTCGGATCTTACCCACTGTGTGTTTTGTTTATGTAAAATCAAATCTCTTTGGCCCGTCCTCTCGGCACATGAGGCGGTCATGGCTAAGCTCTGCTGACATCCTAATTTTATCTTGATGTAACTGTAGATTTGTTGTAGGCGTTGACTTCTCCCTGGAAATATTCTGCACACAAGAACCAGGATTGGTGAATTTATGTGCATAATTCTTGATCTTTATGAGTTTTAGAGCTCTGTGTGGTTGCATGATCAAATAAGAGGCGCAGTCAAACATTAATGAGCTGCTTTCAGGTCAGTCTTGAGCTCTGATTGCTGTTTGTTGGTGTGACTTTAACAATGTGTGGCTGGAAGAAGCTGGAACAAGATTTACAGCAGGGTTTGCTGCAGAGATCAAATGAAAGACAGCTGTCGCTTTGTCAGGCCTGTGGGGACACACAGGACTTCAGCAGTGGATCACAAACAGTGGACTGGCTGCAACAGTTGTGTCCGTCATGTGTGTTTATGTTGCAGGAGGAAATCCTTTGTCCAGGTATCCAAAGTCCAGTGTTTCCTGTCTCAACAGGATGGGATCTCTCATTCAGGATCAGTGCAGCAGACAGGCCTCTGTGCTCCCTCTTTAGGTCTGATTCTGTCAGATTTGTTGAAGCAGGACCACCAAAACTCTCCATTTGTTGAGTCCACCAAATGGATTTCCTCTTGCACAAACACACCCACTCACTCACGGACACGTGCACACACTCCCTGTCTACCTGCTGTCCTATTTTCCTGCCGGCTCACAGGTTATTGTCCCTGGACACTGATGCCTGCAGTGTCAGACGTGAGTGTCATCGGATAACAATGCAACCATTTCCAGAGCAAACATCCAGCCACCCCGCCCCCCCTCGGAGGGTCTAACTGCTGTGCTCCTCCTCACTGTTGGAGCAACCATGACAAAACATTTTAACAAGACGTCTCCTCCTGGCACTGTTGTGCAAAGTGCTTATCAGGAAATGTGACTTTTTTCCCGCCTGTGCTCACAACAAAGGCCTCGGCCATTTTGGAGCAGTATTGGTTTGTATTGTGTTGAGGGAAATAATGGTTATTATTCCCCCAACAAAATCTATGCAGCTGCTCTCTCTACAAAGAGCCGTCCCCGCTGCAATGATTGCCTCCTCAGTCAACCTTTCTAACTGCACAGACGTGCTGATCGATAGCGTACAGTCTCTCCTGAGATGATTAATGGGGGGGAAATCGATGAATTTTCTTGATCAGTCACCCAGATTAAATTGAGAAATTTATGCTGTCTGCTGTGTGCTCTGAGTGTTGAGCACACGCTGAGGATTCCTGGGGTTTAATCAATAGCTGAGCTCTGTCCTTTATATGCAATGGCAACATCACATGAAAAACTCATTTTTCTTTGTTGCACCTGTCTGACTTAGGCCAATCTTTCTAACATCCTAGTCTGATTTAGGCAACTTTAAACCTGGCTTAATCTGCCCTTTCATTTTATAGTGCAAACTCAAAACTGAAATTACCGTGAGTTAAATTAAACAAATGTCAAATGTCAGGGAAATCAAATTGGTCAGGCAGCAGTCCCTTTCCCCACTTCTTCAGGTCTTCTTTGCTGGGGTTTTTATTGAGCTTTGACAACTTTTTGAAACCTGACCATTAACTGTCCTTTAATTCCACAAAGCAAACTCAAAACGTAAATAACTCCAACCTAAATCGAACTAATGTCAGGTCAATCATATGCTTAGTAATCTCCTTCTGGCTTACAAAACATTGAACCGGAACAGCTCCTGCTTTTCTGGGGTCCCTCATCCAGGTCTGCTCTCCTTCTCGCCCATCAGTTCTGCTTGTGAAAGACGCCTGGTGCTCCCAGCTCAGCGCGGCTCCAAATCACTAGCCAGACTCTTCTTCTCTGTTGTGCCAAAATGGTTGAATGAATTACATAACGCTTTACGATCTAAAGAGTCCCTTTCTTCTTTAAGAGATGTCTGCAGACTCATCTGTTCGGGGAACACTTAGGCCCTTAATCTGAGCTTTCTCCTCTTTGTCCTCTGGGGGAGAATGAGTCAGAAGGTCTCAGACCCAGCCATTAGTAAAGGTTGAAGTATACTGTTTAGAGGTGTCCCAGTCCGATATTGATATCAGATATTGGTCCGATATCAGCACAAAAAAAAAAGAACGATATTATATTGGAATGCATCTAAAATCTCAGATATAAGCAGTTTCTGTTACCCATTGGTTAATAATAAATGTGTCAGTTTTTCCTCATACCTACTGTTGCTGACTACTGTTCTTTGTTTGAATAATATCACTTAATCAAGCCTTTTCTAACATGACAGACATACTACAAAATAAGTAATAAAAGTACGTATGTTTAATGCTGATATCGTATCCGATTAATATCGGTATCGGCCAATACTTAATGCTGCAGTATCGGTATCGTATCGGAAGTGAAAATGTAATATCGGGACATCCCTAATACTGTTGGAGTAACTAATTGTGGTTAGTTGGGTAGATTATTCTACATAAAAAAATGAAAAATAACAAAATCTTCTTGGGCTTAATAGCAGCACCTGCAGCCAAATAACTTGAAGCACTTTGTCCCACTAATTCGGTTTTCCCTTCTGTCTACTAAATTCTTGCTTGTGTTGTACGTCACTTTGGACAATGAAACTGTAGAACTGTAGAAAACTTTGAGGGATATTATTGCCTTGTGCTGATTTCTGTTTGGTGAAAAAAATAAGGAATAGCCAGGAATGGGTAGCTCGTTAGACGTAGCTTAATTTGTAGTTAAACTGTAACTTGTGAAATTTAGACTAAATTATACCCTAGCTTTTATGAGAGTGAACCTAATCACTCACCAGTAGAAACTGATTCAAGCTTCTTCTGCGCTTAAGTTTCGGTTTCTTCTTGAAGCAACCGCCATCATTTAAGATTGTTAAATTGCCCAAGTCACACATTTTATCCTAAATTAGGGATGCAAGATATGTCGGTATCAATATCGGTATCGACTGATGTTGAACATTTTTTTTTACATCTCGGTATCGGTCGATATGTTACCGGTACCGGACGATATTTACTCACTAGCTGCTAGCATTTTCAAGACCCAAATAATATTGTTTTCAATGACTATGTAAACACCAATACTACAAAATTCTCTCCTTCTGTTTTTGATCCAAAAAACAGACAAAACATACTTTTTTGATGACATTCACCCTGGGTGCTCCATCCTTTGATCCTCTCCATGGTTCGTTTATTGATAGCGGTATCGGCCAAAATTTTCATATCGGTGCATACCTATTCTTGATAATCCAAAATTTTGACTTAGTCTAGAAATGATGATCCTTTTAGCTAAAGATATGAGCCATTTTGCCAGAGATGGCCAGCATTATCAAGAGGAGAAGAAAGCATTGTTTTGATAGGGTGATGATAAGTTAGATATCTCTGAGTCACAGACAGAAGAAGTCTGATTCATGATGCACGGTTTAATTGTCATTTTTCAGATACTACGTGGAGTCAAAGCTATGTTCCCATTCTTACGTAATCCTGGACACTCTGAGCCATGTCATCCAGGATCCAGCAGACGCTGTAGCTGTTGTTTGTGGTGCAGCTGCTGGTGTGTGCAGCGTGGGCCCTGCTGATGGGCCTGTGGACTCACAGCTGAGGTAGATTTTGTTGTGCTGACAGCCTGACTGCACCAGCTCCTCTGGACCTTGAGCTTGAATTTACGAGCCGGTGAGAGCTCCTTGGAGACGCACTCACTGTCGGTCAGGGATGGTTTATTCCCTCTCGCCAACCTCTCCCCCTCCCATTGTTCCTCGTCTGTTTCTGCACGTTGATTGTAGAGATGTCGTCGGACCGAGGCGGCCTTCTTGTTTCCTTTGTTTTTCAGCATTTTTGGGATTATCCAGCGACTTCAGCTGTGTAAACTCTTCTGTTTTGTCAGATACCTGTGAGAGTGCCAGATTGTGAGCTTTTGTTTCTTCAGCTGTGTTTTCTCCCCTCTCATCTGAGCATCTTTGTGTCGCAGGCTTTACAGTCTGCAGAGGCTTCAAAAGGGCTTTTCCTGGGGTGATTTCTAGCTCTGTACTCACTGTATCTCTCCTTATATTTAAACATCCCTTTTTGTTTCCAAAAGCCACAAACCGGGGTTGTACTTTAATGTCACTCGCTTGTGGAAAACCCAATGCAAGCAGCTGAATCTCTTCTGTAACTCGTCGAGAAATGGTGTGCAGAGTGGAAGCACATAGCAGGGTTGCATCACACTGAGGCATTTGCAGATAAACCCCCCGACTGGATTATTGGAATAAAAAATATGTGGAACAGTTAATGCACTGGGTACATTTTATTCTCTTAAGCAAGCAGAGATTATCACAGCCGTGACACAGTGATAAAATGACTGAGTATTATGCAACATCAGATTCCTGCGCCTGTAATAAAAACGGGAAAATGAGTAATTCTTCAGTGAGTAATAAAGCATCAATTATACAAACACGTATCTCGATTACAAATGAATCTATTTGGAAGAAAACGCAGAATTAACTCCTGATGGTGAACAGGGATTTATGAGCTGTGTTTGCAAACATGTCGAGGTTTTATTGAGCAATGCACAAGCTGATCCCAAACACAGATGTGCAGAAATGATGCACAGAGCGAGCCGTGCCAAAAAGAGGAGAGGTCGAAATAAAAAGTCATGCTGTGCTCATTGCAGATATTTTTTTTGCTTTATCATCTCAAGTGTGTGTTCAGCTGTGTGTGCGTGACAAGCGTGAGTATTGATGTGTTCTCCTGTATGCCTCTGTGTGTGTTTGCGCTGGATACGGGCTGATAATGAACAATTGCATTTGAATGAAAGCCCCGAGTTGGCTGTAATTGTTTGGGCGGGTGCTGCGGAGCCGTCCGTTAGCAGGGTTGAATGATTCTCTATGCAGGCCTTTTGTACGCTCCTGAATGGCGAGGACAACCAGGGGGTGTCGTAAACGCTCAGAGGTGATCGAGATACCGAGCGTTTGTGTTGTGTTGGAGGTGTTTTCATGCCTGGAAAACACTCAGGAGTACTTGGATCTGATAAAGATCTCTCGGTGCATCGCTGTGGGTGGTGGAGCACAGCTAAAGCCGTCAGTAGGCTGCTTCTCCTCTTGTCTTTAAGCTGCCTCTTTGACCTCCACGCTTTGACGTGTTGAAGGCATCAGCATGTGCTCCATCAGCTCAGAATCAGCCTCACGCGCCCTTGAATTCAAAGATTAGCGCCTAAATCTTGCTTCCAATTGTTGGGACAACCCAGTATCCATGTGAATCCTCTTAGTGACAAGACATACTCGATGCTTATAGATGTGCAAAGGAAAGGTACTAATCCTCAAGCCCAGCCCCTCTCTGTCTGCTCATACACACACTCATACACACACTCACACGCTGATGCTCGCTCAGTTCACTCCCCAACCACCTACTCTCTCCGTCAAACCCTCATTTTCAAGCCCTGCAGAAGCAAACTCACTTCAAAGTGTGGCAGAACACAGTGAGTCACCTGTGTGTGTGTAATTTGGTCGGTGTTCGTCTGATCTGTGCTCTGTGACGAACAGTCGGAAGGGATGTCTGATTGAATCCGGGCTCTTCTTCCCTGTGCTTTCATTTCCTCTAACATGCCTACCTGCCACTCTCTCTTCCTCAGTCTGTCGTCTTCACCCTGCCGTGCACGTCTCCTGTGGTGATTTCATCGGCAGACACACTCCCAGCTCATCCCTGGGATTTAAATAGAGAGGCCCCATCAGACGGGCCTTGTTCTGGCTTTGTCTCCCAGGCTCTGCGTGTGCTCTAATTATCACGACGAGAAGAGTTTCCTTCTTTTCTGCATCTGGAAATGTTTGTCTATGCGTGTTTATACGCCTGAATCCTCTCACAGCTCAGCTCATCATATATTTAGTCGTTTCTTCCCAGCGAGAGATCCCGGGCAGTGGGGACTTGGTGTGAGCGGGTTCACATCAGCATATGTGGGCCAGTCTGCACACCCTGATACACTCCACGTGTGTACGCCACCGCGACACCTGAGTGTGTGTGTTTCTAAACAATAGTCTGGTTCAGCGTGGCTGCATGAGAATTCCTTTTGTCAGTTTGTGCTCAGGAATGCATAGCCTGAAGAGTAAACGGCTCGCTGTATTGTGCTGGGAGCCGCTCTCTTCCTGTGATAAAGCCATGAGAGCGGCTGTACACTCCGGCAACTTCTGTAGACAAAAACAGTCCCTTTATGCCTCCTGAAAGGAGCCCTGCCATTTCAGACGTTATTTTTTAATGCGCGCTCTGTTTGAGAATGAAGAGGCAGTCATTGTAGGTGGGTTAAACCCTGTCACCCTCCGCTCAGCCTGCGTGTGTGTATTTGTGCGTCTCTGTGGCTCAGTGAGTCACTCTTGCTGCTTGGTTTTCTTCCTATGAATAAAATATCTGATGTGCCATCCATGAGTTATAGTGCTCTTGTATATCTGCCTATGTCCTTCTCTGAGGATGTCTGCTGTCCCCTCCTCATCTTATTAAGGGGAGGCTCTTATTTTGTAGGAGTAGGACAAAGCTTGTGCTCTGATTTATCCTCCCATAAAGAGTGAAGCTGAACGCACAACAACAGCTTCGAATCAAAGAGCCAGTTTGACGTTCGGGCGATGTTTCCTGCTGTTGAGCTCAGCTCGGCTGCAGCAGAAAAATGTTAGAGGGAAGATTACTCAAGGGCTGTTTTTTCATGTTCAACTGGATGTAGCCTCTCTTGTCGAACAAAAGCATTCAAATCAGACCCAGTTTTCCAAACTTCACTTATTATTGATGTCTTTTCTTAGCATTTGATTTGAATCTTTGTCTCTTTGTGTGTTAGAGCTTGTTTGTTTGTTTGTTTCTGCATTTGTGGATCTTTATGCTAATCATCTCCACTGGGGGACCTTCTGTGAGCTCCTCTGGCATCATATTCAGGCTTTAGGATGTTGTCACAAGTAGGGAGAGTTGAGTAAAGGTACCAGGCCGATACCAGCCTTATTTCAAGGTATTGGTGCTTGTGAAGGCTGCCGATACCAGCAGCGATAGGGGGAGAATCACAATTTACGATAGTATCACTATGAATCAGAATATTGGGATATTCTACACAGTTAACTAAGAAAAATAGAGATGATGTATATGCAAATCAAAATATTACGCAAAATTAAAGTGTTGTTTAGCCCTGTTATCTGGTCAAATACGACTTTTTTGTGAATAAATTAAGATACAACTGGGGCAGGAATGGGAAAGTGAGACACAAACAACCTGTAAATGAAGAAAATACAGCTCACCTACACTTGCACAAAATGTCGAAGCTATTAGCGATCTGAACCAGAAGGACATAAGTTTGGCTAATGTCCTGAAGAAAACACACTTTCATAGAGACATGAAAGAACAGATAATCAACATAAAGAGTGACTTCACTAGTGTTAATCAAAAAATAGCAAAATAGAGACACGGATTGAAGGGCTGGAGGACCGGAGCAAAACGTGGAGCAGGAGCTAGCTAAAAAGGCTAAATTAAAAGGACCAAGGAAAACACTGATGTTTAAGACATACTGACTTGCTCAGTACAACAAAAACCCACATTATCAAGTTTAGAAATGAAGTATTTTAAATATACTTGCAAATGATATTTAGTATACAATCTACTGGCAACATACAGGGTAGTAGCTCTTTGGCGCCATCTACTGCAGTGGGAGTTGTATTTTCCTAGCTAGTTGGCTAAAATTAGAAATTTTATTTTTACAGAAATATCAATATTGTTTCGGAGGTCATACTAGCAATATATTGCCACATCAATATTTTTTTACACCTCTAATACTCGAGGCAAAAAGAATCTTATGTAGAGTAAGTCCTCCTTGCCAACAGATGGCGCTACATTTGCTGCGGTTGGACACCACAGCAAATGTGCACCAGGTCCTGTTCAGACAATATGAATTGACCAGGAAAAGTTATACTTCAGTTTATCTTAAAAAGAAAAAAAAACTCTGAAAGCTAGTTTTATTTTTCACTTTAGTAACTTTGTTAAAAACAAATCATAAACTCAGAGAGAAAGAGAGAGTTTGTGTTTTTTGGGGGGCTTAACGGCAGAGTGACTGTGCTGTCTTATTCCTACAGATCTTTCAGTGTTAATTGAATTTTTATGTATCAAAAGTACTAGTGGTATCAGTACTCTGTGTTGGTAAGGGATGTGTACCAAGTTAGGTACCGACCCTAGTACAGAGTACCGATTCATGTAAAGTCACAAGGTACCATGTTTAGGTACTATATCGCATCCTTGTGACTGTGAGGGAGTGGGCGATTTTCCATGCTGGACATGAACACAACATTGCAAGTTTTATATATGGAGAAATAAACATGTCAATTTGAAAAACTTTGAGATCATAACATGAAAAAATAACATCTATTACCACATAAACACACATAAAGTAACAAAAATTGGTACCATTTAGCACCTGTACCATATTGTTTCAAATGTATAAGGTGCCCATCCCTAGTGGTATCAGTCTGAAAAAACAGTGGTATCAAGCATCCCTGGTCACGAGAAGTCCTGTTTGATTGAGCTCTTCCCTGCGTGCCCTGGTACAAACACAAAGCCTCATAGAGGTGAATCAGAGTGGGAGCGTCCACGAGGGCGTGGTGTTCTTGTTTTTAATAGCCTGCTGGATGACTGATGGACTGTTTTTGCTTCTGTTTTGCTAAACAACCCTGAACAAATACTCCATCCACTGCTGAGAAAACATAGCGTGTTAGCTTCAGCACACTCTCCACTTTGCTCGTCTTCCTTCCTGCTTCACATCTGTCCTCTCTTAACCCCCGAGCTTCAGTGGAAATGGTATCACCCAAAGTGGAACCAATGGTGGCATGGAGTCCATCCTGCCTCTGAGTTCATCCTCTTTTCCTCAAGAGAGTGGGGAAATGAAAATGTCAGAGCGGTAAGAGATAGAGGCAGTGCAGTGTAACTGTATACCCCCAGAGAGAGACCTCTGCTGCCGCCGCTGGTGCTCCAGCGACGTGACGGCCGCGTTAGCAGCCTGTCTGATACAGCACTTTCTCAAGGAGAAGGTGGCCAAGGACAAACAGCAGCTCTGGAGGGGAGTCCGCCGGGGGGAGATTTCACCTTTGGAGAAGGGAAGAAGGAACTGGGGAAGCTAGTTGTCAACCACAGAGTTTCTATCCTCTTACAGGAAGGAGATGAGAATTTTCCCTTTGAGTTTTCCCCCTAATTATCTATAAGCTCCTTCCTTCATGAACTGTAATTAATGCACTGAGAGGTGTTCATGCGTAATGAAGAGCTTTAGCCCGCAGATCCCCTCCCTGCCCTCACAGAAGCGCTAAAGAAGACGGTTTGTGTATGCGGTATAATTTCAGCAGGAAAAAACAACCCAGTCGGAGCCTGACTGGAGTTTTTGGACAGATTTCCTCAGACCAAAATAGAAAAACCATGAAGACAGAGTGGTGGAAATTAATGTAGCGTCATTTTTAGCAGAAAACCCAGGGAAATAAAGGACACTCACGAACACACAAACAGGATGTGACAATAATTTCTGTCTCAGTCTGTATTTTGTTTTATTTCCCCTGCAGCAGCTCCACACAAGTTTTACTAATACATTTTTATTATGCAGAACCAATAAACTGTTAGAGCAAGTTTATTATGAGCCTGTAAAGCCTGAGATGGCTTCTTGGGGCTGCTTTGGTCCAATCAAAAAGTCCAGAATGCAAATTACTCAGAAAACAGAGAGAAGCAAAATATCTGAAACCAGTGAACAACCCCCAAACTATTCATAAATGATTTTTATTTCCGTTAGATTATTTCTTTGATGAATGGATCAGTCATTTAAATAATTACCTCTGCACTGCTTGTCGTGTGTGTGTGTGTGTGTGTGTGTGTGTGTGTGTGTGTGTGTGTGTGTGTGTGCTTGTGGACAGCATATTTAGCATTCTGCACCGGACCTCCTTTCACCCGGATCAGGCAGTGGATGAGCCATGACCCTGGTATTATCCTTGTAGTATCTCATTAATTCTCTAACTAATGACCAGTAGAAGTTTCCATTACATGTCCCAAGAAGTTATTATGAGAACATTTCCACTGAAACATCCATGAGAAACGGCTCCTATAGAAACAAAGACGTTAAATCAGACCGCTGTCAGATCACCTTTTTAAAGACTCAATTTCCCATGAGCACCATCATCCACTATTTCTGAAGTAGATCTTCTGTTTGACACTGCTATTTATTGTTCAAGACAACTTTTTTGCTGGATGTATTTATTTGTAGTTTCATTGGGCAATTGTTTGAAATGTGACAACAAGCAAAATTTGTGAGCTCAGTTTGTAGTTTCCAAGTTTCCCTTGTTTTTTTGTTTTGTTTTGTTTTTTTTACAGATTAAATAGCCCTTTGTTATTTATTGATTCACGTGACCGGATGTCATTTCTGTTTCTACATGGTCTCACATTCACAATTATCCCCCTCTTTCTGTATCGCCACAGTGCGTACACAGGCACTAACACCAGGGATTTTTAATACCACTTTTTTTCAGACTCATACCAGTACAAGTACTTCCTCTTGAGTACTCACCGATACCACTAGTACTTTTGATACATTATCATTTTGAACAAAGGAAGCACAGTCACTCTGCCACTATGTCCAGAAGAAAACACAAACAGCTCTCGGAGGTGCACGTATCGCTTTGAGAAAGTCATGTGACTAATACAGCTGTTGCGTCGCCTGTCTCACTGAGGCACCAAACTGTGTTTACAGATTTCACCTGTCAACGGTATGCATCTTTGCCAGAACAATCACAGATATGTTGGAGCACAATTCTTTCCTTCAAGCCATTGTGATGCAGAGCCTAAAAAAGTATGGTTCTGTGTGGGACCATTTTGATCTTATATAGGCAAATAAGGTGTTTCTTTTTATTTCCTTTTTTCATTCCTCCTCCTCTTAGTTTCTGCTTGATCGGAAGCTGGAGATCTTTCTCCAAAAACGGAATTGCCAAGACACAAAAAGATATGTTTGTTTGATTAAAAACTGTATTTTAAAATGAAACCTCCCTGCCTCAAAGATAAGTGCATAAGCAACATCATCACTCGTGATGCTTTAACTTTGATTCACATGTTATAACCGGTGTTGACATATATTCTAAAAATATGAAAGATATTTTAAATGTAGATTACTATACAATAGGGGTGTAACGGTACATGTATCCGTGCCAAACAGCTCCATAAGACCGTTCGGTTCAGTACAGTGCTGTATTCGAAGGAGTACAGTAAGTTTACCTTAGCTGCTGCACATGGCTCTTTAATATTCACATGAGTACTCGTCTATGATTGGCTGAGCAGGGAAGGTGTTTTAATATTCATGAGGAAAGTGGTCTGTGATTCGTGCTTTGCGATCATGTGCATATCATGTGGACGTGACGTCTCACGGTGAGCCAATCAGAAGATGAATATCAAAGAGCTTCCGTAGCCACAGGAGCTTGTGTCTGAATTGTGCATCATGGCTGCTGCTAACGACCAACCAGAGCTTGAAGAGCCTCCCCCCCTCGCTGTATAATGGCAAGTTTTTGGTTTGATAAACATACTAAACAAGCAAATGGTTTTGCGTCGTTCCATACTGTACCGAAAATGTACCGAACCGTGGCCCTAAAACCAAGGTACGTACCGTACCGTGATTTTCGTGTACCGTTACACCCCTACTATACAAAATAAAATGTAATAATTAAAAAAATGTGTATTCTGGGTCATTGAATCAGTACGCCAGTTGAGTCTCTGCTTCCTGCAATGATGTTTAAGATCCAGCAGGTGTCCATATTGAGCGACACAGTTACACAGTACCGACACAGTATCAATACACGCTCTCTGATTCATTCATGTTTTCTGAAAAGGGCCTAACACACATTTGTCATGATGTCCAACCCCAGTATTGTACTGCCAGCTACTGGCGAGGAGGACTTACTCGACATTAGATTTTTTTTGCCTTGAGTATCAGCTGCTGATATCGACAGCCTCGACACGAGTACTGATACCATGAAATGAGGCTGGTATTGGCCCGATACCTGATACCAGTACTGGCCCATCCCTAACAAACACATTTGCCCATACACAAATGAGCACACTCTGTATAACAGACTGAGAGTAGGGAGAAATAATGTCACAACCACAGCAGAAAAATCTTTTTTCCCAGTGTTCCTCACAGTCGCTGCTCTGAGACGTGTCTGTAACATTAGTGAATCCTGGTTATAACCTACCATTACTCATCTACCATCTCCTACCTAGCCAAGCAGAGCTACTGTAACCTAAACAAACATTATGACAAACAGATTTACGCGTGTTTTAGCCCGTGCTCTGTCACTCTCCAGTTTAGCTTTTATTCTACTCTGACCTCTTTTTTCTTTGGGACAGTCCAGCTCCAGTGTCCAACATTACTACAAAATAAATCCGAGAAATCATTTTCTGTAGTGAAAAAGGACATCAAATGGACTTTCAGGCTATGTTCTGTTAATAGTTCCCCCCTCGAAAGTGCAACGGACCATCAATACTGAGAAACAGCTCTAGAAATAATTGATTTTGGTCAGATAATCGCATTTTAAATCATGAGTTATGAACAGGCAAATATATAAAAGCAAGACTATTTCAAGACCTCTGAAGTCCTCACGGGGTTTTTAAAGGACATGTGTGTGTCTTTTTGTTGCAGCTGTTTCCATTTGATATGAAAGTGACCTCAGCTGAGACTTTTTATTGCATACCGCAGCTCATGAACGCTGCAGCGGTGAACCTCTATCAGCCGTTCTGATCAGAGATAAAAACCAATCAAGCACTCCAGAGAATTCCATTAGTTTGATGAGATATGAATTTAGCTCCAAGCACAAATCTGAAATAGTCTGCTGTTTTCAGACAAACCCATTAAAAGTCATTTGATCTTCTGCAGCTAATTATAGAGCCGCCTTCACCGGTCTCCTCCCCCCTCCATGCCCCACCTACCCTCCAACCGCTCCCCTCAGTGTTCATCTCACAGCGTCCTTGTGTTTCAGGAGCCTCTTTGGTGTCACAGGGCTATTATTGAGGAGCAGGGTGCTGACAGGCAGACATTGCGGTCTGGTCATGTGGGGGATTTGTCTGCCTCTGGTTGCTGTGCTGGTTTGGATTTGAGGTCTTTCCAGGAGATGTAGAAGGATACTAGATCCCTGCTTATGCTGTTTACTGTAGGAACAAGCACAAGAGGTCGAGGAGCAAGGTCAGATTATCGACGAAGGAGGAGTTCATCAGACAGGTCTAGAGACGGATGCTCCTGCTGTTAAGTCTGTGTCTTCTCCATGGAGACGTGACTGATTAGCTGCTGGCCTCAGCACGTCTCATGAGCGTTATAGTCTTCAGAAATCTGATTGAAATTCCCTCCACTCCCTCCCTGAGGAGGCACTGAGGGAGGACAGAGCAGGGCTTAATGACAGATAAGCATATCTATATTACATCCATCATTCTCCCCTGGTAACGACGGCTTCCCTAGCACCGCCTGGAGCAGCACCAGCTCATGGCGACATGTGGGTTGTGTCTCTGCTCGGCTGCTCCGTGTCTGCAGGGGAGAAAAGAAGCAGGGAGCTGTGCAATCAGAGCGCAGATTCATTTGAAATCAGCTTGGGCGGTCATGGGAGAGTGGCACTGCATGCTGGGAGCGAAGTCAAACTCGGCTGCCATCTATAACTCACTCCCAAGTGGTAATCTGAGAGAGGATGAGGATCGTCACTGTGACTGAAAACTGTAATACAGCCCCGTAGGATGGTGATGAAAAATGAGAGATACTGAATTTTTCAACGTTCAATATGTTCTCGAATTTCTTCCATGAGCTAAAAATCCATATTAACAACGCCTCCGCGGGGCTCATTTGATGTGTGAGAATGATAAAAGTTTTCATGACTTGATGAAGATGTTCCTGTGATTCTGAGTTCATGGATTTTTCTGCGAGCTCCCTTTCTGCCTGATAAATAAATATTTACTCTCTGAGATGTTGCCTCATGCTGCTCTGTGCTTTTTAGCATCAAACTCAAATATGTTAAAATTAGACGTGGCATCAAAGTCAAACTCCGAGTATCATGCCAGTACGAGTAAGGTCAACAACTTTCTTTTCTCTTTCAGCATTCCCATGCAGAGCGTCTGTCACCCACTATCATTTCAAGTTGTCAGATCCTTTACAAACGTAGCTGCATGTCCTTGATCTCTTTCTTTATCCTGCAGTCGTTCGGCTGGTTTCCTGCTCCAGCGCGGCCTTGCCACAACTCACAGCTGTCTCTCAGCGACTGAATGTGATATTTCCACGTTGCCCTTGAAGCTGCCTTTCCCTGCCTGCTATCAATGTCGTTTCCACGGAGCAGGACTCGCCCTCCAGTCCCTCTGACACAGACACTGTTCTTCTGACTTTACTGCAGCGTAGGGCTGCAGCTATTGAATATTTTAGTATTCGAGTATTCTACTGAAAATGTCATAGATTAATCGAGTAATCAGATAAAACAAACTTTTGTATGTATTTCTGCGTGTTTCCATAAAGCTTACAGATACGGACCAAACAGAGCAGTACCACTGGAAACTGTGGGGGCAGTGTTGCTGTTACTACCTGATACAAGGCTTTAGTGAGACACGAAGAAGAAATAACAATGGCAGATCTCGAACAGTGTATTTAACCGCCTCACCAACCACTGCCTGCTACAACACTGCCTCCGTTTTTGTCTTTTTAATCGATAAGTGCCGATTTCCTTAATTTTGGGGATCAGTGATTGGCCCATCCCAAGTGGCAACCAGTCTTAGAATATGAGATAATGTGGAAGTGCTAAAATCTGCAGTTTCTGGAGTGTTCACTTGAGGCTGGCTCCAGAAGTAGCGGAAGTCACAAACACACCAAGCCAAAAAAGCTGTTTTCAAAGCAGAAATTAACCTATTTACAGCCTGGTTCAAAAAACGTCTCCTGTCTGAATCACTAATTTTACTACAGGCACACACTGTACGGGGGATGAATTTTTTTCTAACCCAGCCGTTCGGAGGATATTAAGATCGCAAGCTCCCCCAATAAGAGGCACAGCTGAGGGTCACGTGACAGACAGGCGCCTTATGGCTGTAGGCGAAGCCCTTGTCACGGCGAGACTACGTCCATGTTTTATACAGTCTATGGCCCATCCTTACGTATGAAACTGTTCTTATAAACCTCCAGGAAGGTCTGACAGCCAGCCATTGTTGCTTTTTGCTCTGAGACCTAAAACTCAGGACACGTTATTGGTTGTTTAAGTTAAAACATAAAGATTTTATTGTTTCACGTTTTGTTTAATGATTTTCAATAAAATAAGATTGGAACATTAAAGGTATATGCTGTTAGTTATAAAAACTAAAAACTAAAAATCGGTGTCGTCAGGTCAGGCTTTATAAAGATCGGTGATCAGTGCACCGCTAATTAATACCTCATCCACAGTGGCCATGCTTGTTTTTGAGTTTCACTGTCATAAATTTTTGACTCTGGGCTGACCCCCCCCCCCCCCCCCCCCCCGGTGGATGTATTGGATAATTGCAATGCTAACACAAAGGATGTACAGAAGTATGTGGGCAGTGACGGTAACATCATTTGAAATGGACGGATACATTTTTATACGTAAAGGGATATAAATGGGCCTTAAGTCGGGATGGGTACCGAATTAGGTACTTTTAAAGGTACCAACCAGATTCTGTCAAAGTTCCGAGTATCAATTCAAGTAGAATCAAAAGGTACCATGTTTAGGTACCTAAATGCGTCCTTGTGACTGTGGGGAGTGGAAGAGTAGGTAATTTTCCATGCTGCACATGAACACAGCATTGCAAGGTTATAAACTGAAGAATAAATATGTTAAACTGAAATTTATTTACACTTTATTATTAAACAAATTGATATTTTTTACCACATCAACACAAAAAAAGTACCAAAATTTAGTACCGCTGAGTACCAGTACCGGTTGCCAGGTACCTTTTCAAATGTGAAAGGTACCCATCCTTAGCCTTTAGACATTCTTGACAAGATTTGAAGTCTTTACAGTGTTCTGACTAAATTTATGATCACTGCTAGTTGCTTTTTGGGAAAAAAAACTATTCTTTGATCTTTTTAAAATTAAATGATTCCTCGAGGCAGAGGAAATTCCTTGATCATTTTTTGTAATCGAGTTACTTGAATTATTCGAGGAATCGTTTCAGCCTGACTGCAGCACACATTTGAGGACAAATCGTCTCCTTCACATCATTTTGTTCAACAGAACATCATGTCCTCTCCTCTTTCTCTGCTATCTTTCCACCAAACCTCTCACCTTCTGCCGGCTTTCTCCTCCTCTCTTCCCCAATTTCTGTTTCGCTTGCTCAACGATTACGAGCTCATTAACAGCGGGGGGTCCAAGCAGCTAAGAGAGACGTCACTGACAGAGCTGGAGGCCTTGCTGCGGTGCCCTGTTACTGTTGTTCTCTTATTGACAAGTCTGCCCGCCTGTCTGCCAGCCTGCCTTGGTCCTGAGGAGCAGCCGCGTGGGGCTGCATGCTGATGAGCGTGGAGTCATCCAGCATGAAAATGAAAAAGAACGAGTGGGAGTGAAGGAAGGAAGGGAGGAAGGAAGGAAGGGAGGGAGGAAGGAAGGATGCATGCGGCACAGTATTTTCACTCAACTTGGAGGGTATGAGAGGAAGAGGCAAGAGAAAGTGAAGTGAGCATAGGTCATTTCTTCCAAATCCCCTCTCCTCAGCGCTAGAGATTAGGCGGCTATGCTCTCAGGCAGACGAGAGAGAGGCACGCTCCTGCGTCTAATCCTCCTCTTTAAAACTGCTGAGAGTGCAGCACAAAGTAGGGAAAGAGTCAGCGTCCACATAAAGAGGCCCGCGGAAAACACAGGCCCATAGTTCAAAACAAACTGAGCTCCGTCTAACAATCGCCTAAGCCTTAAATCTCCTGTGTAGTCCCTGCCAGAGCTGAGCCCACCGCAGACTTTTCCCACCCAGCTATCACTTCGCACCAGGCGCTCTCCCTCCATCACGACACCTTAAATTCCCCACAGAAAGCCGACACTGTGTCAGAAACACCCCACCAACCCTCATTAGCTCCTCTCTGAGCACTCACTCATATTCTCTTTCCACGAGCTGGACAGACCTCCCACCGAGCACGGAGAAGCTTTTAATATATGGACAGGCGATGGCCAATTTAATCATACTAATGTGTACGTTACAGAAGGCGACTGATCTCCGCAGCAGCTCGCTGCAGGGAGCCGGGAGCAGATGCTCCTGCAGGAACAGCAGGGAAGTGCACACAGGGAAGCGGGTTTAAGAGAAAGCTAGTCAATTTAGTTTCTTCAACAAGGTAATGAAGACAGCAGCTCTGATTCCAATTAAAAAGAGAGACGTGTAAAACAGAGGAAACAGGGGAGATCATTAAGCAGAGCCAGTCGTTCCTATTAAAACCGGGGAAGCTGCTCAGACATGAAAGTGCAAAAAAGGTGTCAAGATAAAGATGCTGAGGAGGATCTGGTTTAGGGGCCTTTTACACGACAACGGTTTTAGGATGAAACGCAAAAGTATCGTTTTGTTTCTGCCTCACGTTTACATCGAAACAGCATTTTAGCCAACCTTAAACGCAAACTTTTGTAAAGGGCCTCCAGAGTGAAATTTTTCTGAAAGGCTGTTGTACGGTTGTTACGATCGTCAAGGACTACCGTGAATCTGCTGACTGTCTTTCAACAAAATGTGCATCTGTTGCTCCACTTCTGCTCTTAGCATTTCTGAATAAACACTGATTTTTTTCACTGTGGTTGTGTCCGAAATCACTCCCTATTCAATAGTGAATTCGCCATTTTATATGCTCACTATATGAGCAATATAGACCATCATGCATTGCAGTTCAAACAGAAGGAATGGCTGTTTACATAATTACTGAGAACATGAAAAAAAAATTAAAAACTGTCAGAGAAAAACACTTAGCTCTCTGTTTAACTCTCGGACGAGCCCATCTCACAACCTTCAACGTTCCTTGCGGGTGATGCATTCACTGGACCTTGTAATTCTCAAACACAGCACAAGTTGCTGTGCAAATATATGGTATATTTATTTATACAATAATGCTTATGGAATGTTTCTATTATATTTGGCTGTTGCGGAAAATAAGCTAAGTATAATATTAGCTATCACTAGGGGTGTAAAGGTACACAAAAATCACGTTTCGGTACGTACCTTGGTTTTAGGGTCACGGTTCGGTACATTTTCGATACAGTATGGAACAACGCAGAACCATTAGCTTGTTTAGCATGTTTATCAAACCAAAAACTTGCCATTATACAGCGAGGGGGGAGGCTCTTCAAGCTCTGGTTGGTCGTTAGCAGCAGCCATGATGCACAATTCAGACACAAGCTCCTGTGGCTACTGAAGCTCTTTGATATTCATCTTCTGATTGGCTCACCGTGAGACGTCACGTCCACATGATATGCACATGATCGCAAAGCATGAATCACAGACCACTTTCCCTCATGAATATTAAAATGCATTCCCTGCCCAGCCAATCATAGACAAGTACTCACGTGAATATTAAAGAGCCATGTGCAGCAGCTAAGGTAAACTTACTGTACTCCTTCGAATACAGCACTGTACTGAACCGAACGGTCTTATGGAGCGGTTTGGCACGGATACATGTACCGTTACACCCCTAGCTATCACTGAAGTAAATACCGTTTTGCAGCGTTTGAGAAAAGTTATAACTGTACGTCACTGTCAGCGGCTGGGGATGGAGTGAGTAGTGTCCCAAATGTTGTTTAAATTTAGCTGATGTAGTGGATTATATGGTCCACTACATCTAATTCACTGTATAGTGAGTAGTGAGTCGGGAATAAGTGAATGATTTCGGACACAACCTGTGTTTTAGGATTTTTCAGATGAAACGTTGTGTTAATGGCCCCTTAACTGCACTCCCTCGCCACCTTCTGGCCCGGAGTCTCCTCACACAGTCGTGAATTACTTTTAGTGAGGCGTGTGTTTGTTTTGGTATTAAATGGAGATTGTTGTTCAAGACAACTTTTAGCGCTACAGTTTAAAAAGTGACATCAAGCTAATGTTGTAGCAGCTGGCTATATGTTAGCCTGGTGCTCTGGCATATCTATAGGCTAACGTGACAACAAGTAAACACTGTCAGTTTGTGAGTAGTTTTAGTAGCTGTTTATATTTAGCACAGCTGGCAGTCTGGTGCTCTAAAACATGTTGGTAATGTGTAACGTTAGTGAATCATGGTTAGCTTTGTCCTACCAGTCATCTAAGCAGAGCTAACGTAACCTCACTCTTCATTTTATTGATAGACTCTCAAGTGATACACCCCAAGCTCAAAGGCTAATTAGCCTCAGCTTTCTTCTGCTCTTCTGTCCTTTTTCTGTCTGAAAGTTAGGCTCCTGTGTCCACCATCACTACAGAATTAATCACAGAAATCTTTTTTAATCTCTTATCTAGAAGGGAGATTTTTTCAAGATCACTTTCAAACTCCTCACATCCCCTTTAATGATAAATGCATTGTTCACCTTTGTGTGGAGGTTAGCTGCTACGGCTATTTCAGTCATAAACATCTGGCACAGTGATGTCAAGAATGTAATCCGCTCTAGGCCACGTGGATGGTAAGCCCGGATAGAGAGGCTGAGAGGGTCGCTGCATCACATGGCTCAGAGGGAAAGAGGCAGAGAGGCAGGTGAATTCTGCACAGATAGTCGAGGCACGAGGAAACAGGAGCACAAAGAGTTGTCCAGAGTGCTCAAAGTGAATAGAGATGAAAGAACTAGGGGGGAGATGGAGGATTGAAGAGGTTGCTCATGCAGAGAGCTTTTAGTGGGCAGGAGGAAGAATGGGTGATTGTACTGACAGGAGCTCTGCACAAGAGGCAGGCCGCTCTCAAACCCACTGTCAGCTGTGAGGCCTCTGCACCTGAAACTGCAGCTCAATCATCGCAGTCAGCAAGATGTCGATGAGAAATGGAACGAAATGATTCCCTTCCTGCGAGAAACTGTTTTTACACCTCAGCGCCTTATTTCACCTGCATAGCTTAGCAACCAAACAAAGAGCTCTGCGTAAAGCCCGGGTGTAATTATCTCTTTATTGCCGCGGCAAACAGTTATCAGTTATTTCTCTGTTGACTGACTTTAATGCTAACCCTCTCCTCAAACAGCTCAGATCACATTTTTTGGCTTATTTGCCACATTTCCGCCTGAGATATTTGATGATATTGGTGTAAATTCAATTACTCATCTCATAAATCTCACAGTCAGAATCGGAGCAGTCGTGAAGCTGTGCGATTTCTCTCTTTAAGGCTGTGATAAGTGGCTGTACAAGCTCATACGAGAGCAAGCAGGTGTCTGACTTCTGAGATAGTTGAGTGATGGATAGCAGGGTCCATGTGTTACTAATACTCCCTGCCTCCCCTCTTCACAGTGTCTTAGTCGCTAGTTTCCTTGACTCTCCCCCGACATCTCTTGACAGTGATTGGACTAACGAGGAGGATGTACTCAAGCCCGATCCCTTGACATTTCTCCTCCCAAATTCAGCAGCGTATACCACAAATAGAACACCCGGAGCAGAATCGAAACAAATTTGATCTCTTGCCCTTCATCCCTTGTCCTTCTCAGCCAGCTAGAAGCCAATCTGCTTCGAATCTCTATGATCTAACCAGGTAGGCAGGGACACCTGAGTGCAACATTATGATAGCTGTGGATGACCCTCGAGGCTGTATCTGATCGGGCTGGAGAGCCGGATGTGGAGGAGTAATATTCCAGAGAGATGCGTGCAGCGTGAAATCTGTGTCAAGAGGGGCCGAGGGGGAAATGGCTCTTTGGTCGCCTCCTGCTCCCGCTCTGCCCCGCTTTCCGCGCTCCACCGGCAGCCCCTGCCCTCAGAGTGAAGGGATAATGAAACAGAAGACACAGCGGGCTTCCTGATGTCGGCCATCAGACACCCAGCTCGTGTGCCCGAGCGGGCATGTGAACAGCAGCTCTGTGTCCGTGTGGCGCCGCGCTCAACAGCTGAGATGGACCACACAGTGCCGACAACACCGAATGTCTGAGAACATGTGTCAGAGGGAGAAACTGTGTGAAGTGAGGGGAGGAGACGCGGGGACCTTTGCCCTGCATTGTCAAAGGATGGCTTAGCTTTCCATACCACCAGCGTTTTTTTCTCTCATGACTGGCTGCCCTTTGGTCACCGGGAGCTACGTCATAAATATCAAAGCTGCACTCTGCATGAGTTAGTTTGTCTCTGCACAACCTCACATTTAAAATCCCAGGAAGATGTTTGCTTTTCTGTGAATTCTAAAAAAAAACAGCCTTTCACTGACTCATCTAACTGTGCATTCACAAGACAAAGAACACAGCTCTGAAGTAAATGTTTTTCTCTCTACAAAACCTCAGCCACCAAGGCAACTTGGCAGTTGTGCAATTTGTTAACACGTCAACACAAGTAAACATTTCTCAGTCACTAGCTTTGAGCTGCCTCGCTGAACTTCTGCTTTAGTTTTGCATTTGGGAAATCCAACAGATTGTGTGTGCAAAGGTGGGACACAGATTATGACTCTTTCTCCTGACACTGCTCCATCTTAGGTCATAGTCAGTGTGACTCACAGCCCTGCATGATTTTAGAATAGAATAGAAAAGACTTTATTTATCCCTGAGGGGAAATTCAGGAGTCACAGCAGCAATACAAGAAAACAAAAGTAAGAAAGTGTATAGAGAGTGCAAAAAGCTCCATAAGAAAATAAATGATGACAGCTTGTCCAATATTCTCCCGTCAGCCAGCCTCCAACTCCACAGGGTCCATTCCCTCTGTTGCTGGGTTAGCACGGCTAGCTCGTCCATCTTATTGGAGATAGATCTTACGTTCCCAATAACGATGGGTAGAAGGACAGGCCGATGTCGTCACTTCTTAGCTCACACCTGCGAACCAGCACGTCGTCCTTACCTCTTTCTCTTCACCTTGTGGGAAACATCTGGCCTAGCACCAGTTAGCACTGACATGCTACAGGCTGCTAACAGCTGATTTCACATATAAACAATGCAGCCGTGGTTACATGTAGGATCTCCAGACAAACCCAGGAGCAAAAATAGTAAAAATATCACTGAGGACAAAACCAGTTTGGTGTCCATGAGAAGAGGAGAGAAAGCAGCCACAACAGAGCGTCGCCTAGCAACAATCATTTTGATCCATGTGCAAGCTCACGTTCATGGTAGATTACTTCTTAATGTCATATTTTTTGTTTACTGTGTTGTTACAATGACAGAAGATTGAATTATTGCTGCTGTGATGACTTTATGGGGCTGTAAAATCCTTCTACGGAATATTACAAACTTCCATTGGAGCATTTTTGTGTCATCCATAAGTCTTTAATATGCTGTACTCCAAACTTCGTCCTTCTGATTTTTCTCTGGTCCCAGACGTCTAAATACGTACTTCCTATAACAGAGTAACTCTACTATAAACGCCTCTTTAAGCTGACTGACAAATGTAAGGAAGTAGTTGTAGTTCCTCGGATTGTTTTTTCCAGCATCATAAAATTATATCAACAGAAAAGGTTTAAAAAAATACTTCCTGTTACACCTCCTTTCCTGAAGATTTCCCCTCTGAGCTCCTGTTTACAAACCCCCTTAGGATGCACTTTTGTTCTCATTAGGAGGAAGCCTCTGCGCTTAATAAGAGGCAGAGCTCTCGTGTTTTCCAGTCTTTATTTCCTCCTCTCTGAACAAGCTGTGTTGTCGAGGCCAAGCCTGGAAGACAAGACCTCACTGGCCTTCCAACTGGAGCCGTGTATAAATAGCCCGGACACACCTTCTCTCAAGTGAACCGTAGTGTGCCCAAGGAAGAAAAAAACACTCTAATTATCAGTGTTTTTCTCTTCTCTCTGTCAAGTATCTCTTCACTCTGTTGCATTTCATTTACAGGAAAGGATTTTATTTGACACCCTTGTCCACAGCGTCTTCAAATGAACATGAAATAATTATAGTTTAACAATGATTACAAGCAACAGCAAGGAGTGCAAGGGTGAGAGTGACATTTTCATGTGATAACACAGAGAAATCCGAAGAGAAAGTGCAAAAAATGTTCTCAAAGGAAAGATTTCAAAGGCTTCTTCTGTAAGTGAGCAATTTAAGGCGAGCGCGGGAGGATGATTAGAAAGAGAGGAGAGGAAATGATTGAGCAGGGAGAGGGTGACATGAGGTTCTTCTTGAAGAGATGGATTTTCATGCTTTGACTGAAAATGTGGAGTGACTGTGAAGGCCCTCACAGGACCCCCTGCTGCTGACAGCGCTGCATTCACAAATCTCTGGACGCTTTGTGTAAATGTTGCAGAGAGGGGGAAGTTGACTCATAAGCAAACTTTTTAACTGTAGCTTTCCAGATTTATGTGAGGGGCTTCGAAATGCCTGCCCGGGACAAGTGGAACATAAACCAGGACATTCAAGAGCAAACATGAATCACCTATTTTTGTCTTTGTTAACATGTGCTCCAGATGCCTCACACCGACAGAGAGGAGTTGAGCTCTTTACCTTGTGCTCTTCACTCACTGCTGCTAAACTTCACACCTTTCCTCCAAACTAGGACATTAAAAGTGTTATAAAGCACGCTGCATTTTGCTACTGTTGCTTTTGTTGCTCTTGTTGCTTTTGTCCGTGAAAAACTACTCGTCGCCCAGACTGTGGGCGTCAGCTTTAAGGACATCAGGAGGTAATCCAGTTTCAACCTGACAGGCAGAGTTCTGCTCATGTCGGGGAATTACACAAATCAGGATGGTTTAGTGAATGTGCTGGTCGGTCTTTACTTTGTTCAGTCATTTTCAGGTTACTTAATGCTTGATTTGATTAGTGTTTACCTCATTTGTTTCCAAAAAGGTGTTTAAAGCAGGTCGTTTTGTACTAAGACAACATTTAGTTATTAAGCATAATGAGGATATGTTAATGTAGGCATACTTTTTATTTTCTGTTTAGCTTTAACGAATGTTGTGCCACTGGAAATTCCATCTATTCGGGTCAGTACAGTGATCCCATTTGAGATCACGTGGCGCCGAAGCCTGTCCTGGCTTTCCCTGGGTGAGGGACGCTCCTTGGATAAGAGGACAAACCATCACAAGACAAACATAACCAGACACCCACACAGCAGATCTAATGACTAATTCACCTAACAAGCACATGTTTCGGGCAGAATCATATCATATTCTATATAATATCATTAGGGATGGGTACTGAAATTAGGTACTTTTGTAGATACCGACCAATTTCTGTCAAAAGTACTGGGTAGCAATTCACGTAATATCAAAAGGTGGTACCTAAATGCATCCTTATGACTGTGAGGGAGTGGAAGAGTAGGCGATTTTCCATGCTGGACATGAACACAGCATTGCAAGTTTAGTTATTGAAGAATAAATATGCTAAAAAAAATTTTTTTAATATTTCGTTATGAAACAAATTGAAATTTTTTACCGCATAAACACAAAAAGGTACCAAAAATTGATACCGTTAGGTAACAGTACCAGGCGTTTGTTTCAAATATGAACGGTACTCATCCCTAAATATCATATGTATCATGCTAAATGATATCATGTTGTATTGTTTTTTTTAGTGTCTTATCATAACATGTCCTGTTTCATTACATAATATCATATTATATCGCAACAGTCGTCCATGTTTTGCCACCCAAGGGGGAAGTTTATCAAATTTCAACCAGCCAAAAAGGTAGTTTCTAGTGTTTTTTCCACTAAAGATGAGATTTCAGTGTGTTTTGCCAATCAGAAGAGCACTTTACTGCGCGTTTGGCTCCCAGGAAGGTACTGAAGAAAATACCTTCCCCTTTGTGCACACCCCTGTATTGCAATGTATCACATAGTATTGTGTCATTTCTTTAAATTGTAATATTTTGTAACATATCATATCCTAATATCATATGGTACAGTATGACATCATCCTATAAGATCGTATCCTTTGGTATGGTATCATATACTGTAGTATAATGTATCAAAATGCATTGTATTCTTCTTTTTGTCCATTCGTTCTTTTATCCTATCATCAGAGTGTAATGTAACGTGTCCTTGCGTAATGCGTCATTTCGTTACATGTGCTTTTGCATCTTATCACAACATAACGTTCTGTATTAGGGGCGAGTATTGCGAGAACAAGAACATACGCATCATGATACTTGGGTCACGATACAATAACATCACGGTATCACGATATTATGATATACTTCTAACCCAACTAAATTTTAATTTTAATTTCATCAAAAATCTTGATATTAAGAGTTGAAATATCCATATTTAATCACAGGTCAAGGTATCGCGATATATTGCCATATAAATATATTTTCACAGCTATATTCTGTATGATATCAGATTGTATTGCATTGTAGTGTATGGTACTTCGCAGTGTCATATATCATATCATACTATTACATGTTCCAACAAAACATGTTGTGTCTCATCTTAACTCAGGAGGTTTTAACTAAGATTTTTTGACTTCCAATCTGTTCCGATTTTTTTCCATATGTTTTGTCGATACTGATCCGATACCTTTCTCTGATAAATCCTGTACTCCCTTGGTTGATTCTGTTGTAAATGACGAATCATATTTGTTGTATTAAAGTGAGCCATGTTGGTACCTCCTCTAGGAACACTCACTTTACAAATTTTGCAAGACGCTGTTTTTTTGTCTTTGCTTTTCAAAGAGAAGTAGTCCCACACAGCGGGCATGTTTGCAGCATGGTTTGATTTACAGCAGCCATAAACCGTGACGGTGCTGAAACTGGATCGGACTTGATCACATGCTACCTGCTCCTCCAAAAATAGCCATATTGTATTGTTTTGCGTTGTGTCATGTCGTGTTTTATCGTCGAGTCTGGACTCTATAGACTTTATAGTGAATGGAGGTAGTCTCTGTGACATCACCTGTCTGTTTCTAATGTAGAGTTTTGAAGCTAATCATCAGCAGAAGTCATAGTAGAAATGGGGCGGGCTTTATACGTCATCACTAGCATTGATAGGGTGACCACCTGTCAGTCAGGTGAGCTTTGGTTGGGCTAACTAGCGAGAACTAAAGTCAGGTTGAAGACATCCTTCGTACCAGGTTTTAAACATGTTTATTCTGCTGTAAAAATCACCCTTTGTGGTTTGGAGTGTATGTGGTTTGCGGTACTTTTGGAGTCCGTCTCAAGCAGACGCAGTTTTGTATTTTTCACTTTGTATTGTATAATTTACTCAGGTTATGGAGCAGTAACCACACGGTGAGCCTGGCTGCACCCGGCCTTACCTCCTCCTGTTTCTGTGCCACCAGGCAGTTATAACTCACCCTGAAACCCCCTCCAGAGTTTGGTTTTGTTTTCCCTGATCATGATGCCTCTCAGAACTCAAGCTGTGACTTACTGTCTCATAAATATTGTAAAAAGAAACGAGTGGCAGTTGGTGCAGTGTCCGCTCGTCACAGGGAGCGACATTGCTGAACACACTGATGCACACTGCCATGGCAATGGGTACAGCTTTTTTGTTCAGGAGGGAACTGAAGACAGACACAGCTCTGTGTGCTGTATGTCTGCTGTGTGTGTGAATGTCAGGAGGGATATGTGTGAGCCTATGCGGCTGAGGGCAGTTTTCCCGTGTGCTTACAATGACACTGAGTGCAACAAACAGGGCAGAGCATCTGTTGTTGTTGTGTTGTCCGCTGTACTATTCACAGTCTTCATCATTAAGCTCCTCATGGCTCGTCTCTTCTGCCAGTCTTTCGCAAGTCTGGCCTCATTCCCTCTCTTTCTATCATTTTTCTTTCTCCATCACCCTCCTCGTATTTCTTCTCCTCTTTCCTCCTCGTCGCTGTGAGCTTCTGATTATCTCTCCACCTGCTTTCTTCTTCTCTCGCCCCTCCCTGCTCCACTTCTTCACTCTTGTTTCTCTTTTTCCCCTCGCCTTTTCCCCTCTCTCCTTCCCTCTTTTTCTGCTGCAGCCTCAATGTCCCTCTGTGTGAATAGCTGGGATGCTTTTGTAGAAGGTTTCCATAGTGATGGGCCATTTGAACAAGTCGTCATTCACGTCTGTTCGCTGTACGCTGGAGAGGGGCCATGTTATCTCCCCCCGACACACAGGCAGACCTGTGCCACTCAATCACCACAACTGTTACCCTGCAACCAGCAAGCTGCTACGCATCTTCGAGCTGGAGCTTAATTACCAACACGTCTCGCCTCTGTTCATCTCTCTCGCTGAGCCTGGCAACGTTTGGGCAACACTGAGTGAGATCAGGGTACAGCTTTCCCTTAACATGCCCTCAAACCTGTTAAAGTTTGTTATAGATGGAACATTTTCAGCTTTACCACCCGTTAATAATTAGCACAAAACAGGATGTGACTAACATTACTGTTAATAAACAGCCTGCAGTCACCTAAATAAGAAAGTCTGAGAGCATTTTCCTCTTCCTCAACATTTGAAAAGCTTTTGTCATCTCATGTCATCAAAGTCTGCTCACAGTGGATGACAAACACTAACTAGGAATGGACATTTCAGGCAGAATACTATTTGGATCCACATTGCTAACTAACTGCGTAACACCATAGCTGAGTATTTGTCAGTTATTGGAATATTCAGAGCTAACCATTAGCTTATAATTGGAATAGTATTACCTTGCTATTCGCCAATTAAGCCCAACATCATTGCTAACCATTAGCCAGTTATTGCAGTGGTCATAGCTAACTTTTGGCTGATGATTTCAATACTCAAAACCAACTTTTTGGCGATTAGTGGAGTAGTCAAAGCTAAGCTGAATATTAGAGTAGTCATAGCTAACTATCAGCCAGTTATTGGAATGTTTATTGCTAACCATAAGATGATTATAGGAATCTTTAAAGCTAATTTTTGGCGTTTAGTGGAGTAGTCATACCTAATGTTTAGCTGTTTATGAAATACTAAAAGCCAACTATTCAGTGATTGTTACAGAAGTCACAGCTGCGTATTAGCTGATAAATGTAATACCCAATGCTAACCATTAGCCAATTCTAAGAATACTCATAGCTAACTATTAACGGATTGTTAGAATAGTCAATGCTAACAAATTGGTGATTCATTACAATGAAACCATTGGCCAACTAAAAGGATAGTCATAGCTAACTATTAGCCAACTATTGAATAAGTCATAGCTAGCTATGAGCCAGTTTCTGTAATAGCCATGGCTAACCATGAGATGATTATAGGAATATTTAAAGCTAAGCAATTTGTAGTTAAGTCAAAGCTTGGTATTAGCTGATAAATAAAATAGTTTTTGCTTACCATTTGCCAATTATAAGAATAGTCATAGCTAACTATTAGCTGATTGTTTTAATATTTAAAGCTAACTTTTTGGGGAATCGTGGAGCAGTGATTGACGACTATTAACCATAAGCTACTTATTGGAATTGTCATTGAGCTAACTATTAGCCAGTTACTGTCATAGCCATGGCTAACTGTAAGATGATTATAGGAATATTTAAAGCTAGTTTTTATTGTTTAGTGAAATAGTCTTAGCTAACTATTAGCTGTTTATTGGAATACTCCAAGCTAACGTTTTAGTGATTTGGAGACAAGTCATAGCTAGGTATGAGCTGATAACTGGAATAGTCAACGCTAACCTTTAGCCAATTATAAGAATAGTCATAGCTAACTATGATCTGATTGTTGGAATATTCAAAGCTAACCATTTGGCAATTTGTATGCTAGTCATTGCAAAGTAACCATTAGCCAATTATTGGAAATAGTCATAGATAACTATTTGCCAGGTATTGGAATACTTAAAGCTAATTTTCCAGTTTTTGGTGGAATAATCACAGCTAACTTTTTCCGTGATCATTTGAATAGCCGTTGCTAACTATTAACTGACTCTTTGAAAAAAAGACAATTTTCTTGATATCTGAAGTGTAATTGTGCAGACTTGTTTTTGGCTAGTCAGATGATACAAATGCATAGAACCTTTGTGTCAACCATCTTAACTTCCTCTATTTCATCTTTTATCTTTATTTACAACTCCTCCCTGATTTATTCTATTCAACTCTCCATGATAATAACAATAATTGTGGTTAATGATGATTGTGAAAGTAATAGCTCTAACAAAGAAATCAGTGAGTAGTATATTTAATCATAGGTTCCTCCTCCTGTCCTTTAGGGAGCTCTGCTCAGGAATGTGGACAACAAAAGCATCTTAAATAAACTTGTGCCTGCACTTGAAAACAGCACGGTCACGACTGAATTAAAGCAAAGTCAGAAAAACACTGATAAGGCAGCGGGCTAATTTAACAGAAGACCTCAGGAGTCAAACAGGTGGAAATTTCCCCATCGTGCGCCCTCCGATGCTTCATCACTTTGAACTCTCCCGGCTCCATCAGCTCATTTTCTCCTCCGAATATATTTTTTCTCAAAGTGAGACATGAAAGGAAATATAGGACAGGGTTTCGTCAGTGGTATTCCCAGTGTTCTGCACCTTGGAGGAGCTCCACAAAGTCTCATTAACAAAGGCATGTTCAATCAAGCACAGGTTAAGCGGAAAGGATTACAAATAGGCTTAGTGTCTGGACCTGGTTTTGGTACCCAGCGTGTCATGGCCAGGCTATTGTCTTCTACAGTTGGCACTGGGTGAGTGGTGACGGTGTTTTTCCGCTCCTCTTGTGCTGTGCAGAGCCGAGGGAACAGCAGACTTCCTTCTCACGTCCAGTCCTGTCCTGCTGTGAGTGATTGGAGGTTAATGAGCCACACAAAAATGACCTCTGATGGTCAACAGAGACAAAATGTTCAACTTTCTGTGGAGGATCAGGGCCTTGCTGTGAACTCTTACAAAACAAGCCGCCAACAAATGAACTACACACTTTCTTAGTTAGGTTTTAGGCTTGCCCTGTTCCTCTTCTCTTGGTTTCACAATATAAAAAAAGAAAAGGCAGAAGTGAGTGTCATCTTCCCCCACACAGTTCATGTGTAACTGTAAATTTCACAGCTTTGTGTTGTTGTCTTTGAAGGGAAGTGGCATTGATGGGAATCTTCAAGTTAGCTCTTCACTGTGGGAGCGTTTCTTTTCCTGCTGTGGGCTCGGTTCGGTATGTTGACTCATAGGCCAATCCCAGTGTAGTCTTCTTCAAATGGTGAATACAAAAGGCCGTTTCTACAGACAGAAGAGCTCATTAGCATTGCAGTGAGGGGGTTGCCCTTTTAATTCACAGTCTGAGAGCTCGACACCTTTTTTTCTTTTATTATTCGTTTTTTTACAGTCTGCCCTTTTGGGTGTGGGAGGTGGAGGAGGTGTTCGGTCAGGAGGGAAATGTCACTGTCCCTCTGTGGCTGCCGTCCATCTGTTATCTGTAGCTGCTGATCTGATTGTACAGTGACAGCTCAGGCCCGGCCTTCCCACAGGCAGTGAAGAATCACACCAATGTCACAGAGTCTGATTTAAGGTTTGTGTCAGTCAGTGTGACTTTATGGATATTGACAGATGTTTAAAGGGTAATTAGTGTTCACAGGCTTTTATTGACCTCCATTAGTGGCAGAGGAAGCACCTTGGGCTGCTGGAAGAAAATATGAATGTTACATTTTTTTAACTGGTACATGTCAGCTTATAAACAAAGATTAGACTTTCACAGTGACCTGATACATGTGGTGATGATGTGATATGTTTCAGAGCTTCATTATTCCAGATTGAAACCATCTGACAGCTTTTTCCTGAGTCACCTGTTGACTGTTTTAGGATAAAAACAATGAATGGATGACTTGTAATGAAGAAGTATTTAGATAATAGTCAATACTTCACTCATTAAGCATCATCAGAATAGCTTTCAATAGTCATTTCTACACTCAGTTCAAGCTTAATGTGTAATCTTGAAATGTGTATCCCTTCCTTTTCCAACTCATAACAAAGAAAACAAAAAATGTGACGACTGACCCCAACTGGATTTTTTCGCTAGCAAGGCTAACAACTGTGTCACAACCAAATGGCTAGCTAAAAGCAACCAAAACCATAGCTTTCCCCTCACACTTTTTAGGGGTAGAAACTGTTTTGTTATAAACGTATTGTGTTAAAGCCTAAAAGAAAAATACGGAGGTGCTCAATATTTGCAGTTTGACATGAAAAACACAGTAAGTCCTTTCACCTTAAGCTCAGCTGCGTTAAGCTTGGTTTTTCTGAGGTCAGTGCAGTTTTGTGCAGACAAATGATGTCATTGTAGCAGGCACAGTTAGGGATTGGTACAGAATTAGGTCTTTTTATAGGTACCAACCGGATCCTGCCTGTAGTACCAAGAAACCGATTCACGTAAAACCAAAAGGTACCATGTTTAGGTACCTAAATGCACGCTTGTGAGTGTGAGATGGTGGAAGAGTAGGTGATTTTCCATGCTGGACATGAACATACCAATGCAAGGTTATATATTAAATAATGAATATGTTAAATTGAAAAACTCTGATTATTAAAGAAATTAATATTTATTACCATACAAACACACAAAAGTAAATTGGTACCATCGAGTATCGATATCAATTGCCCTGCACATGGTACGTGGAATTACAGGAGCTCCTAGCATCCAAAGTAAATAAAAACTGGCATTTATTTGACTCATCACTCAGGCATCACCATGATAAACATATTCTTCTACTCTAGTTTAGTACTTTTGATGACGTTCACTTGGGACACACCGCCCCCTGCAGTTTGGGAACGAACGCCACACAGGGTGAAGTCTAAAAGCCACACGCGTTCTCTCATGCTAACTGTGTGCATCTTGTCTAAGCAGAAAGCATAACCCAGCCCTTACTCCTGAGAAGACTATGGCCCTGTTTACAGGACAACAGTTTTAGGGGAAACGCAAAAGTTTTGTTGCATCTCAGCCGACCTTAAATGCAAACTTTTGGAACCTACCTCCAGAGTGGGTTTTTTCTGAAACGCTGCTGACAGTAAGCCGGCGTTTTCAGTGGAAACGCTGACGTCACACTCCACTTTGCACAAGCGCATACAACAAGACAACATTACAGCTGTTACCACCGTGCAAATTACCGCGTCGCGCTTGTGCTGCTCAATCTGCTGTATCTGCTGACTGTCTTTCAACAAAATGTGCATCTGTTGCTCCTTTTTTGCACTTGGTATTCCCCAATACACCAGATGATCGGCTCGACTCTACTTCGGTGGAGATCTACCAAAAGCGGCTTCTGGACAAGACAGTTATAGCGCCACCTACAGGCATGGCATGCTTACTACAGCGTTTTCAGTCTGTCAGCGTTTCCGTGTGAACACAGATTTTTTTCACTGCGTTTTAGTGTTTTCAGATGAAACGTTGTCATGTAAACGGGGCCTAAATTACCATACCACAATTCGAGACACAGCGCCCTCTGGTGTAAGGGGATAATGAGTGTGACAATAATATCATTAACAATAATAGTATTAATAATACAACATATTCAGTGCCAGCATTGTTTTCTGCAAAAATCTAAAACATTTTAGGATGTTAAGCTGTAATGTACTTTTTCAGTTTTTGCCAGTCAATTCAAACAAAAATCTGCAGATTAATTAGGACTAACAGAAAACACTAGAAAAGCCAAAACATGTGATAATATCATGTGCGCTCATGTTTTATTTGAAACTAATCTCACAAATCTCTACATAACAAGCCATACAGCTTTTATACATCAAATTATATTTTTATTTGGCCTCTCTCGTTAATATCTAGTGCTCATAAAATCATCCCAGCCATTCAGAAATCTTTGTATAAACTGAACTAATCGCAGTGTTGTGTTGGGAACCAGGCGTCATAGATACCTGTGGTAGGAAACAACTCGTGTCTGAGCAGCAGCAGCATGTCATAACTGGTTCAGCAATCAATGGAGCTTGAGTAAAGTCTCTCTTTGAATTCTGAAACATAGGAATCAATGCGCAAAGTCCTTCACCTGAGCCTCACCTCGATTTATTACAAGGACTTGTATTGACAGATGTGAAAATATGCCCTATTCATCATTTAGTGTAGTCAAACTTTAGAGAATTAGATATGTTTGCAGGGTGTTCCCCTGTCTGCGGTTGGGCAGAAATCAAAGGCAACATATTCACTGATTAATGACCCGAGCATCTGCATATGTTGGGTGGTTATTCCATCTTATTTTATGGGCGAGTAAAGCTGCGATGTGTTGTTGTTTTGAAACGATCGGACGGGGAAATTCAGTCGTTACAGTGGCAGCAAACACAAGACCCAATAAAAGGCACATGCTATACTAAGAGCTGTAATATAAAGGCTATAATAGGAGCTAATAAAGATGCTGTAATTGCTCCCTTCCACGTATTAACACAAGCCAGTAATTGCAGCAAACTCTGCTTCCTTCAACAGTTTTTATTACACGCAGTAAGAAATGGAAATGAATATTGATTTTTCTGTTATTTATCGTATGTGTTGATCAAGTCTGTGTGTTATTTGTGTGTGTGTGTGTGTGAGTGTTCCCACCACTGCCTATCTTGTTTAAGTATTAAGTCACTACAGGGAAGGATTAGGTGGATTAACGATGCCGGGCATTTCTCTGCAGAGTCACATGGACACTAAGCATTCTGGGAACCCACGTGTCCTGACCACTGCCTTGTCCTGGAGCTGCTTTTATAAGAGCTAGACTGTCAGGATGGCTTCACCATACCTGTGCCAAAATTAGACTAAGTGCCACGGCTCAGAGAGGCCTACAAAGCTCACAGAGCAGTCGGCTGTGGTTTTGTGTTTTTCTGTACGCGACACAGGCAATTTAGCAGAAATTACACTGCAGCGAGCGCAGCGCTGTAACCTGTTCATTAGACCGTCTGCCCTCAGAGGAATCCTGAGTAAAGTTTGTTTTGACTCCTTCAAATCTCTGTGTGTATTGAAGCACCATCACATTTATTTATTTCTCTCTCCCACTGTCTCCCGGTGTGTGTCCCGGGCTCACACATCGCTGATTATGCTGCCCGGTGTGGCTGACCTGAGACCACACACCTACACACACTCACATGCTTGTACACACAAACACACACGGATGGGATTAGCTTCTTTGGATCTTGCCCAGATGCTGTGTGGTAGGTCATGTAATAACTGACCCGTACCAGTCCCAGACAGGTTTCTCTGAAACCTCATTAAAGAAAACCACTTCTGTTTAGCTGAAAGTCTTTTTTACCAACTTTTCTTTTCATTATTTTTTTTTCTGGAGTCTGCGTTCAATCAATATTGTCGACAGTATCAGCTCACATTTCCTTCCTTTCAAAACATTTAGAAAAGACCATTTCCAGCTTGAGAAAGTATCACGATATTTTACGGACATTTGGGTTAACAATTTTTATGAAGATATGGAAAAAAAACAACTTGCTATTAGTGGTTGCTGCTTCTGAATAACAACATTTTTTGCACACACTTTTCCAGTCATTCACTACGACTACGCTAACTTGAAATGTAAACATAGTAAGTAGGTCAGATCCAGAGGAAATCTGACGTTTTGGAGGAGGGAAAGTTCATCTTACAGGTGAAAAACTTCATAATTCAGCACAGTCTTTCTATAAGGACACCAACAGAAAGGAGAAAGCATGGACTGAAGGAGCTGAAGTTTAGGGAGGGCCAGATGAGCTTAAAATGCTAATTAGTTACCACGAAAGTATGTTGTCATGGGTGGGATTCCTGCAGGAACATGTGGTTCTCCTGTGATCTCGCGATCTCGGGTATCCAGCTGCTATGGGCGCTCTGTTGCGCAGACCTGTGCTGCGTGGCGCTCATGCTATATGCGCTGTATGTGGGTTTGGATGTTCAGCTTGACCACACGTCAATGTAGCTTTTATGTCCTCCTCACGTGTCTTCATTGCCTGGTTGCAAAACCTAACCAATAACCCCTAACCAATTTGATGCCCTACACTGCAAAAAAACGAAATCTTATCTAGTGTTTTTGTCTTTTTTTAAGTAAAAATTGTCTTATTATACTCGATATGAGCCACTTTCAACTTATCAATCCAGAAAAATGTCTTGTTTCAAGTTATCAGAGTACAAAAATGAGGTTTGAATTGCTTGTAACCAGTAAAAAAAATCTGCCAATGGAACGAGAAAAAATTGCTTAAAAATTTCCTTGAGACTAGAATAATGTCTTAATACAAGTAACTTTTCTCTTGTTCCATTGGTAGATTTTTTTTACTGGTTACGAGCAATTCAGACCTCATTTTTGTCCTTAAATAACTTTAAACAAGACATTTTTCTGGATTGGTCATGTGAATTTGGCTCATATTGAGCCTAAAAAGAAATTTTCTATTGAAAATAAGACAAAAACACTTGATAAGATTTCAGTTTTTGCAGTGTAGGCAAGTTTTCATCTGGTCCCCCTTTTATTCCAGCACCAATAACAACTTTTACATACTTGAATAAAACTATCATACAGCTCTATGTTTTAGTGACTTTACTTTTATAAAAGAAAAACTTGCAAATAAACACTTCAATCAAATTTAAATAAATATAAAATTAAAAAAAACAACAAAATATCACACTGGAACTGAAATACAAAGATCTATAAATACAAATTGAAGATTTGAAAATATGGATATCACAGGAACCTGTAACAAAAAACGATAAATAAGAAATCAAGTTAGTCACATATATCAGTCAAGTTAGTAGAGGTGAATATTTATTGGTCATAAAGCAAAGTTTGAAAAGCTTAATTTCAGAAGTTCAGGTATGTTTTCTCTTCATCAGAGCAGCAGGGCTAGTGTGCTTCAAACCATTTATTACAGTATTTGTATCTGAAATCAGCTGAATGTTAGCTTATTAAGTGCACAAAGATGTTAATAAAGAAGCAGGACTCTAACGATACCTGCCTCACAAAAGAAAAACTGTAATTCTATACCTGGTGATTTTATCTACATGTATAAAAAATGTTTGTTTACCTGATTAAAAAGTAGCTAGCTTGTTAACAACCGATAACAAGCTAGCATAACTGGGAGTAAAACTTCTAAATAACATTACGCACATACTTCTGTCTTTTTAGCGTTTCTCCTCCTCCTCTTTTCTTCTTCTCTTTCACCACTGGGCTTCTGAAGGCTTTGGCTTTTTTGACATGATACCTGTTGTTTAGCAAGCGTACTGTCGGTCAGTATCATTTAAGCAGCATAAACTGTCTGTCCATCTCGTCCACAAATGAGCAGGAGAGGAGGAGGAGGTGTTGTGATCATGCAAGCCGAGTGCAGGAAAATGGGATTTTTTTTAGTTTGTTGTCATGTTTTGCAGGATTCTTTTGCAACATTACTGAATTTAAGTCTGGAACTTCTTTTATACAAAAAAGGTAGCTACGCTGGCGCCCCCATGATTGCCTCTAGCATTTGCCTATACTGCCTATGCCATGGGCCGGCCCTGGCTGCCAGTCTGATCTTTGGTCGGCCAAACCACCTCCACATCACTGAGGTAGCTCCTCTTTTAGGCACTAAATCTCCATGTGAGGAAGAAGTTGATGCTGCCTTGCTGTTTTCGCTCTCCGCCATTGTTGTTTTGTGCACAGCAGGGAGCTTCGTACGTCATTGCATCTCATTATATTTTCAAAAAACGTAAACTGGTAGACGGTACGATATGGCACACCCTTATTTCCTGCTTCTTCTTTTTTTTGTCTTGTGAAGCACAAAGAGCTGAAACTATGTTCAGTGAGCTGTCACAGAGTATGTAAGACCTTAATTTGGTTTTGTGAGACACTTTCTGATTTATTGCTAATTCATCGCACCCTTGTTCAGCATTTTCATTAAATGCATTCATTTACACTCGCACTTAATCACTCGCAGGACAGAAATGAAAGTCACCAGGAAATTATCCTGCTAGTAATTTAACCTCCCTCTCACAGGTTTTTATTTCTAATTATCAAAAAAAAGATAGGCGTAACGCTGTATGGTAAAAAAAAGGGTGGAAAGTTAAATATACTGAATATATTCATGAGAAAAGATAGACCCTGTAATGGAAACGAGATGGAGACAGCAAATGAGCCGTTACTCAAAATAACATCACTCTTCTGCTAATATTTTCCTCCAAATGAAGACGGATTTACCTCTAATTTGTGTGTGTTTGGGTTTGCTCGTTAGGGATCCAGACCCATGAGGTTTATTTATCTGTCAGAGGAATTAAAATTAAAAAAAAAAAACAGCGTTTATTTGTGTGCATGAGATGTTCCATGCGTTATTTCCCAACAAGCGCTGTCATGTCTGAGCTTGTTTTATGTGAAACTTGGCTCCGAGTACAGAGCAGGCTAATAAAACATGTTTGTGTGCTGCAGGCAGACTGTGAAAGCAGCGACAGACTAGTGTGTGTTTGCAGTAAAGAGTGAGAATGATCTAAATGATCCTCAGCCCACACAGCTTTTGACAAGCGTCTGTGAAGGCAGGCCGGTGTCTCCTGCATTCACGCTGCCTCACGCCATTCTTTATTGTATTACAGTCTGTGTTCATTTGAGAATAATATGTCAGGCTGGGATACGAGCCAATCAGCACACACTCCCTGCTGCCATCGTATCAGCTCCAGCTTCTCCCAACTCCTTTTGTCTTCGCAAAGCCTCCAAACTGCAGCAGGTGCTCACACATACCTGATATTATATTTCACAGTGAGTCAGTAATGAGAAAAAGAAAGCTTGATGACTTACAAACAGAAGGTGTGGCGGCGTATTTTTCCAGGAGCTGCATATTTGTGTGTGAGTGCTACATTCGAGAGCAGCCTGGAAACTCGGGAAGGAAAATAAAACACTAAAAGGAAAAGTATTGCTGCTGAGTTCACCATGATGGTGATTAAAAAAGGGTTTAAAGGAGGAAAAACAATAACAAAATGCCTCGTTGTGTGTTTTTCATGCCAGTTTTTGGCATTTCTCTCCCCAGTAACCATCAAAACATCTCCAGTGACTCATCGTTTTATCTTAGTAAGTGATACAGTAAGAGATTACACATTTTTAGGCAATCAAGCCAATCCTTCCCGTGGTATAAATCCTTGAACTACCCACGCTGAATGAGCACGTGTGAGTGTGTGTGTGAGTCATAAGGTGCGTTCATCCAGGTATCAGTTTGCAACCAAATCATCAATCGTATCAGAAGCAGATTCTTTGTGCAAGAGATGAGTCAACGACTAATCTAAGCTTTGGGATTAAGTCACTCTTGGCGTGTGTTTTCAGCCCCCAGCCTTTGTTTCATGTGGAAATATGACAAACTGCAGCAGCGAATTATTGTCAAAGTTATTTTAATGTGACCTTTAAAGAGGAGTTCAGTTATGTCACAGAAAAACGAGACGAAGACTCTGAGTCGCGGCGTACTCCGGCCTGTGGTTTGTGTCCATCCAAAGCTCCACTTTGCCTCTAAATAAAACTTTTTCTTATGTGCTGGAATGAATCAGTCTGGGATGATGTTGAAAGTTGTGACGATGACACTTTACTTGTGCGCTGGGCTGCGTTTGAAGTAAATTCCTGAGTCATGACTGTTCAGGACCCTGACATAAACTGAATACACCCTCTGTCAGCTTAGAAACAGTTTGTCTGGAGTCAAATCTTATTATGTCTCTAACTGTGTTTGTACTCAAGGAGGAACAGGGGAACAAACTGTTCGGACTAGTTTCAGGTGAAGGAGGGGCGTATTTAGGCCTGGACCACACGTTATGGATATCTTTGTCCTTGTCTAAAAAAATCTCTGTCCACACCACAGAAATATCTCTGTCCAAACTGAAGCCTGCAATGCCATGCCTGGCCGATAAGTGGCAGGTTAGCAAATGTGAAAACCACAGAAGAAGAACGTTACGAGCATGCACAGTCAAAAACAGGGGGTGCATCTTAAAGCTCCAAAGTTTCATCCTTCCTTCCTCCACTTGCGTCGTTCTCTTGCGTCTCAGTCCCTCCCACCAGAGATGCATGGGAGAGACGCGAGGAAATGAAGAGAGGAGAGAGGATGGAGGAGATTGTTTTTTAGAGCAATGGGACATCCTCTCCTTCGGAGCGTCACATGAAGCGACGTGTTTCAGTGATGACGGCATCAGCTGATCACCTCTGGATCATCTGTCAGTCAGCTCTAACAGCTGTTTGTGCGTCTGCACATGTGCGCTGCAATAACTCTGATCAAACAGAAACAGTAACAGAGATTTGTCTGTTTCCTTAACCAGTTAAACACACACGTTACCATGAAGAAAACCTGCTCTCTGTTTATTCTGTGTGCTGTTTAGAAGCTCACAGATCACTTTTCCTGTAAAATGCGTAATTGTGAGATTATTTATGAATTATTTATCCTTTAACTCTGAAGCTTCAGAGTTCACGATCAGATAAGGTGGGTTATATTAATATATTAATATAACCCACCTTATTGTGTCTCAGGAAGATATTATTGATCAGTCAGTTTTCTGTATTAATCCTCTGATTATATTGATTTCATGATAGTTGTGTTCAGTGTTTTGTGCTTTAAACTCACAGCAAACACTTTATTACCAGATTTATGATCAGTTTCTGGACGATCCTCTGTGCCTGTCCTCAGCTCGTCTTTTCTCTCATTAAACTCTGTTGTGTTTTTTGTGAAGTTTCATGTAAAGTCTGAGCTGCTACAGCGTCCAATCAGAGAGTGATATTCTATAAGGAGGCGTGTCTGTCAGTGAAAAGACTTCCGCAAAGCCGGCTCTCGTGTCTCCTCGATCATAGCTCCTCCGATCAGTCTCCTCTCTCCTCTCTCCTCTCTCCTCTGAGCGCAATTATCGCTTTGGGACAGTCTTCAAAATGGCGACTGGGAAAGTACTTCCGGTGTCGTGGAGGAGATAGGACGGAGGAAGCACGAAGTTAACGCATTGAGACGCACCCAGGGAGAAGAAGCAGTGTGAAATTGAGTCGTTTGTGTGTACGGACAATCACGATGACTTGTTATTTCATGAACATCAACAGCAACATAACATTTATCTGTAGAGCTGAAATGAGGGCAAGAAGAACACAGGAATAGCGCGGTAAATGTCGACCATCATTCTTGTTGTTGGCTACTGTTGCTACAGTGACTTGTTGCTAGCAGCTTGACGTCATCACGTCAACACCAGCTCTGTTTAACACCGCTACACGGATCCACTCAACTGGGTTTATTTTTATTTCTTCACTTTTTTATCTGTTTTAAAAAATCTCCATTTATGTAGGTGAAATTGCCGAGTTCGTGTGGTTGAGAAGCCCAATTGGACAGAAAAATGTGCGTTTAGGAATATATCCATATTCGTGTGGTCTTGGTCATTTGGGGACAAAAAAATTTAAGCCACTTTTTCCTGCATTTGAAATCTTTTACAGTTTTTTGACAGCTTTAGTTTCCAGTTACAAAACCATTTTTAAGAAAAGAAACGAAAGTAGTATTCCTTTGTCCCACAATGGGGAACTTTACAGAGTAACTGTTGCAAAAAAGAAAGTATGAAGTGAAAAACATTACAATAAGAAACTAGTTCTTTCGAATACGTAGCCTATAAATCCTCAAAATCCGAAGTTTACGTCCAAATAGCAAACTTCCTGTTGGGAGTTCAGCATGGTCGTAAGAGACTTTTTTGTGGCACTTGACATGATAGTTCTAGCCAAAATAATTCAGGGCTCTAGCTCAAAGTAGCCAGAGGGGCTGCAATTTTAAGCCCCTAGGGGGAACTATGGGGCTTTTTTTTCGCCCTAACAGTGGAATCATACATTTTTCGCGGTGACTGAATTTTGTAGCTAGGTGCATTCGGGTTTTTCTTAAGTGAAAGGCATGCAATTTGGGGTTAAAGTGGCATAATAAAGAAGTAAAGAAAGAAAAATTTAAAGGGTTTCAAGAGGGCCTTTGCCGCACCTGCTAAATATTAAATAGAATAATTCAGTAAAGACAAAATATGTACACATCAAGCATAACATGAAACTGAAGAAAATCTCCTGAAATAGGTAATATTTACAGTTATCATAGCTTTTGTTATTGTTTTATTACAGTTAATATATTTTTATATGTCCCCCAGTCCGGTGAGTTATTTATCCAAAACAGATATTTTGAAAATTAATGTTTATCATCAACTAAAAAAGTTTGGATTGAGAAAATTATCCTGTTTCCTGAGCTAGATAAAGTCCTTAAAATCCTAAAAGTCTTACATGTTTATTACAGCTCTCAGAGCAACACTGTTTGTATAACTTGGTTAAAATTAAGAAAGAAATTGTAGGTACGCCCCTTAGGTGAAGCTGGAGAAAGGAGATATCTCTGTTTCCTGTTGTTTATCCGTGTTTTTGTGCCCCTTCTGCTGCTCTCTGCTGCCCCTCCTGGCTCTGCTGTTACTGCGGTTCTGACCCTGAGCAGCTTTTTACTGAAGACTGCAGATTGTGAAAAGCCCTTTCACCTAAAGAATTAAACACTCGTCGGGACTTTTACACTCAAGTGGAGTCAAAGGGGAGTCAAGAAGCTTGTTTTTCCCCAGCCGCAGAGTTTAGTTGTGGTCAGGTTGTCACTGCCTCCCTAATGTGCTTCTCTGCGTCCCTCGCTTCCTCCTCTCCACACACACACACACACACACACCCCGAGCCAATCTCAGAAAAGAATGAGAGGGAGGAGAGCAAACAAGCCTGTGGTGGTGCAGAGAGGGAGGAGTGGAGCAGGACAAAAGACGTGGAGATGGAGGAAGGAGGGGAAATAAGGTTGAATATGAGGATACTGTGCCTCCAGGTCCAGAGACACACACAGGCCGAGAGGAGTGTGTGGAGTGTGTTTGCATACCTTGGTGGATGATCACTTGTCCGTGTTTTTGTGTTTGATTTATGTTTCCGTGTTATCTGCATTGGTGCCAATGTATTCCCGTGTGAGTGGCTGGAGCTGTGTTCACGTCCGTGTGTGTGCGTGCAGACTCAGCTCTGGCGAGCTCTGCAGCTCATCACACGCCACAGCCAACTGCTGATTACACAGCACTTGTTTTGTCCTCTCTCGTCGCTGTTCTGCGCCCATTATCAGGCCGGGAGCCTGCACGGAATTAGACGGAGAGCTTTGTCTAACGCCGTGATGCTCCAGTCTCCTTCTTCAGCTGTTTCCAGAGGACACCTCTGCCTCGGCAAACAGGCAGACATTTGAGTCCTCACTCATCCCCTTCATCTCCCTCTCGGCTGCAGCCTGTTTACTCAGCCTGATGACATTATGACAATCAAGAGGAGATCAGTTCCGTCCCACTTCCTGTCTGGAGGCTCCCTGGTGTGCCTTTTTCAGATTGTTTGTCTTTTAGAGCTACATCGCCCGGCTGATTCATTATAGAGTCCTGTTCGGTGACATCCTCAGCATCAGCCGAGTGTTAGCAAGCCGTGACTTATTGTCTCCATAGGAGCTAATGAGATGACTGATGCTAGCACATCAGAGTGTCATTTGGAAGTCAATTGTGTGGAAGCCGATTAAACAATAGCTTTGGAGAGCTGATGTTCATTTTTCGTGATGTATGGGAGGGTGTTAAGTTATTTGGAGTGAAGAACAGGCCGACTGAGTGGTCCTGCTTCCTGCCTGCCGAAGGAGGAGCTGCTGGGTCCAGGAAAAGACAACAGGATGGAGAGATTGCAGCTTTTTATCTCATGATCAGAGGCTTTAGACAGAATCCATCTTTAAGGATACTTTCATTTAGGGACGGGTACCTTTTACATTGGAAACAATACTGCACAGATACCTGTTACCTGGCAATTGGTACCGGTACTCAACTGTACCAATTTTCAATACTTTTAAGTGTGTTTATGGTGTAATAACAATATGTTTAATAATGACATCTTAAAGTTTTTTTGTAACACTGTATATTAACCACACACTTGTTAGCATTAGTAAAGTATATGTCAGTGCCTAACGTATCATCTGTGAAGCATTGTTCATACATTAATAGTTATTTGTGTATCATCTATAAACACAGTTATAAATGTGTCATTACTAATGAATTAGGGGTGGGTACCTTTCACATTTGAAACAATACGGTACTGATTCCTTGTACCTGGCAATCAGTACTGGTACTTAACCTGTAGCGATTGCTCTAAGACTGCACAGGAAGCTCAGCTTCCCCTAAAATGTCCCAAAAAAGTGGTGATATGTTCTGCTGTGTGTACATTTCATTGACAAAATCTGAGCTAGAATTCCTTCATCTTCTGTTCAGAATCAGCTCCTATCACAGGTAACTGGCTCCACCTCCTTCTCATTCATCCCCGCAGCGTCTCAGAGCTTTAACACAGTCGGACGCTGAGCGTCTTCTGACTTCAGCGGGGAAGCGTAGAGTGGGTTGTTCCACTGTGGAAACTGGACGGTCATTGGATAAACGCTGGGCTTTGTCCCGCCCATCAGACGCTCAGCGTCTCTGGGGATCTATGAGGCAGTGGGCTGGCCTGGACGCTGGGCTTCTGCATGATGATTGGATGATCTGTCTGAGGCCGGATCCCTTTTTGATTGACAGTGAAATGAGCCAGTCAGTGATCTAGAAGTATAACCCTCCACCAGAGCATCTTCTGAGTTCTACATTCAGTTGTTCTGGACTGATCCGGAGGCTTTATTGATCCCCAGCGAGTTTACCTTTATTAAAAACAACGAGCGTTGTGTTTAAAGATTCTCTCTCTTTTCACCAATAAGCAGCTCCAGCTACAGCTGTGGAGCTTCTCCCCCTGTCACTCACACTTACAGCCTGTCGTAGTCTCACGTAGCAGCTCCAGCTGCTAACAAGCTGACACAGGGGGTAGAATTTACGTTTCAATAAATAAATAAACAAATTTATGATGCAGGCCAGAAAAAAATGAGCTTCCCCTCCTTGACTGACCAGCAGCCGCCACTGTACTCAACAGTACCAATTTTTGATACTTTTTGAGTTTATGTGATAAAAATATCCATGGTTAATAACGGGTCCATAATGACTGTAATAGCTCATTTGTAATTGGTGAATCCATCCATTTATAAATTCAAATTCTTCATTTCAGTCTTTGTTTATAAACTGGTTTGAAAAATAGTTACCAGTTTTCTCCAGCAGAGGGTGAAATGTTTCTCTCTGACTCATGTGATGTGCATTTTATGGGAAAATTACAGCTCCTGATACAGTCTGTAGACATCATCATTTAACTTTTTCACATGGTCTGGTGTTAAAAAAGCAAACTTGAAATCTAAAATATTGGAGAATCGCAAATTTAAATTAAATCGGCACCCCAAAAATCATAATAGAATCAAATTGCGAGAATAGCATATCGCCCCCTAGTGTTCATGCCCAGCAGTGAAAACCGTCTCCTCTTCCTCTCCCTCACAGTCACAAGGATGAGTTTAGGTATGGAAAGATTTTACTTTTTGGTTTTATATAAAATGTAACTCGGTTTTAGAGACAGAATTTGGTCGGTAACTATAAAAGTGCCTAATTCAGTCTCTGCTTTCATTACATAATATGGTTAATGTGTGTGTCTGCCCCAGCTGATTGTCATCAGTGTTTACCTTTAAGGATAAATGAGCCATCATTTGTGGAGAGGTTTCAGTCCCAGGAGACCTGGATGAGCAAAGCTCTGCCCTCAAAAAGAATGTCCGGTCTGTGAAGCATAACAGACCGCAGTTTTCTCCCCCGTCTCCTGCTCTCAGTGTGCAGCCTCTCAGTCACTCAAAGGGCATCAGAGCAAAGAGACTGGAGCATAAAACCAATCAAACCCCCTCGTTCCTACGTCAACTTAGCCAAACATTCCCGAGGTGCATTAAATTTGTCTCCTGTCTGAGTGTCTGCTCTCTCAGCACTGCAGAGCGGAGACGCAGCAGCAGCCAAGCGTTGACAGGCAGTTCGGATGTTGCTCCACCCCGTTGAGTACAGTTATCCATTGCAGTACATGAGCTGAAGCAGCTCCATGTGTTCAGACTGCTGCGTGTCTGTGAAGTTTATGAGAGAAACATGGAGAATATCATGTCTCGGGTCTGTCAGCCATAAAACTGTCCAGCTGCTCAGGGCTCAGATATGATTAACGCTAACTCCATCCCTCTCTTCCTGTCTTTGTCTCTCTGCAGGCGCTCGCAGCAAATGCAGGCACAGGGTTCGCCGTCGCCGAGCCACAGGTGGCGATGTTCTGTGGAAAGCTCAACATGCACGTCAACATTCAGACCGGGCGCTGGGAACCAGACCCATCTGGTACCAAGAGCTGTGTAGGAACCAAAGAGGGTGTGCTGCAGTACTGCCAGGAGGTGAGTGACAATTTAAGACCAGGTGAAAACTGCACAAATTTACATTTTGCACTGTGGATCTTCAGAAGGTGTTAGTAAAGTTTTAAAATGCAAAAAGGAAAAAAATGGAGTGAGACAAAAAAACGGAGACGGATTTTTGTCAGATATTCACTCTGTCATGACCTCTTCAGGGCAAAAAAAAAAAAAAACGCAAAAAAGCTCTTTCTTTGAACGCAGGGGTTGTTGAGCTGTATAATCAAGGCCTCTCGCAGCGTGCCATCGCGGCTGAGGTTGGACACAGAAAGACAGACATTTTTTTCAGAATCCCAAAAAATTTCACCAGCACTGAGCCGGAGGATCTGATTGGCTGCCCTTCAAGACACGAGGCGACCCTTAATCCAAATTAAGGCTGTTACTGGTGCCAACTACAGCCCAGAAACCATCAGACGACATCTGTGAGAGAAGAGCTTTAAGAACAAAGTGGAGAGTGGGAATGACGTCATCTCCGAGTTAAAAGCGTTTCAGCTCCAAGTTGGAAAAACTTGCCAGAACAGCAGTATTTCTGTATACGAAAACTGAATAATACTTTGTATACAGCTGATTTGTGCCACAAACACTTCTCAGAAATTCTAAAAAAACAGAATATAATACTGGATACTGTTTATCCCTGAAGTCGGAATTTTCTTACTGGGAAGTCGGGGTGGTGTGGATCCCCCTGACATCCCAGTAGGACTTCAGGCATCATGCGTCAAACAGCAGCTGGCTTTGTGTAGGGATGAACTGATCCGATCCTGGTATCGGGTATCAGCACCATAGATTGGAAAAAAGAAATGGACGTCATCTTGCTCGGCTTGAAGTGAGGCCGCCACAAAAACTGCTCCCCCTGGTGGCTGGCTGCAGTATAGGTCAAAAAATCCATCTCCCCAGTCATTCCAGATGGGCTGTGGTCAAACTTTGAAAAATGAATACAACTGGTAGAAATGTTTCTCACGTCCGATTGTTGTGGTGATTTGAAGACATCATTTGTCTGCCTTGTATTCAGGTCCTCCTTTTTACGCCACATTTAACGGTGATTGACAGCTGCTGTTCTTGTGTATTTTTTCAGGGATTGTAAAATATGTTGGGAGGTAGAGTCAAGAAGAGATTAGACTCTCGAAAGAAAGAAAATATATTTTTTTTGTCACTCAGCTCCACTCAGATTATCCCAGAATCCCTCACAGTCTCTACTGCGCAGACTCTGGCTGCACAACTGCTGCTAATGGCTGCCCCTGTGACGGGGGTATTTTGGCTTCAAAACTGTACAATGGTAAATGGCAGAGCCACGCTGTTCACCTCTATATACAGTCTATGATCGGCGCTGATCCAGCCCCTTAAAGCCGGATTGAGTATCGGTGGAAAGGATCGGTCCAAACTTGCCGCTAAGGCTAAACTATGATTTAGTCTACAGGGTATAAAATTTACAATCAAATAGTCTTTCCTGTAAATTCTGAAACTTTTTTTAACCAAACTGCTGTTAAACATTTAAACACTTATAGTTTAATTAATATTAACTTCAGTAAACCCATATTTACTCATTTTTGTCTTTAGCTGCGTTTCCACCAAGTAGTCCGGTTTGGTTCAGTACGGTTTGGCACGGTTTGATACAGTTAAGCTTGATCCTGTTTGTGTTTCCACAGCAAACTGTGCCCTCTCGTGGTAGGCAGCCGGATGCCGAAAGCCGCAACTGTTAAACAATAGCGTGACGCTATAGCAAGGCGACACAGTTTACTCTGCTAATAAATCCAACAAAGTAGAAAAACGCGACACAGTAAACAAAGAGCAACAATGGAAGACATGCAGCATTTTGTCCTCTCTGTGATTGGCATGTAGCTCTTTGATACAAAGAACAATCAAGCTTTGTTTCAGAGAAGTCTGTGAGCCGCCAGGAGAAATACAGTGGCTGTCACACAGGAAGTGACGATTCTTTCGACCAATCAGTGTTGTAGCTCCACCTTCTGAGAGCGGATTGGTTTAGTCTGGCACCCCAAAGGAAGGGTCCCAAAAAGTGGGACAGCTCGTCTCAGTTATTTGGGGATCTGTCCCAGGATAAGTCAGTGGAAATGCCACAAAATGTGTGCCGTACTGAGATGAACCGAACTGGTCTGCTTGGTGGAAACGCGGCTTTTTACTCAAAACATTACCAGTCTTAACCCACAGTAGAGTATGAAGGTTATTATTTGACACTAGTATCAGATCTGGATGGGTATAGGTCGATAACCAAAGCCCAGGTATTGGTATCAGGACCAGAAAAGCTGGATCGGTGCATCCCTAGCTATGTGGAGATGTTGCAGGGGCGCTCCTTCATGACTGAGGGCCCTGGTCTGTGTGGTGCTATTTTGAGGCTTTTTCACTTGCTTTTAGCTGTGGTCTTAAACTTGTGATCAGCTGGTGAACAGACTATTTTACTGCAACTGTTGTTTTCAATAAATTGCCGTTTTTTGTTTTTTTTTTTGTCTCACTCCTAGTTCTTCTTTCTGCATTTTGAAACTCTCCTTAAACCTTTTCTGAGATCTAACAGTGCAAAATGTTAATTCTGTGATTTTCAACTGCTCTTATAATTCTGATCAGGTGTGTATCTTTCATCTCTCTCTCGTTGAGCTCATAAAACTGCTGCAGATCATAAAAAGCAAGAGAAGATTTTCTTACATCAGTTCAGCTCGCCCTGATTTTAGTTATTTGTGCCGGCAGCGCTGAATTTAGCTAATAGATGCGAGAGCTGCTTTAAACGTTTGACCTTAGCCGAGTGAGGAAAGAGAATAATCTTATTCCTCTCGCCTCTCTGTAATAAAAACAACAAAATTAGAGCTTAGCCTCAGCATCAGGCTGTTCTGCTCCAGCGTTTATTTCATCATTTAGTGCAGATTTTACCTGGCTTGTTGAGGATGTATTAGTTCTGCTGTTTGATGCATGAAAGATGTTTGAAGATGATGAAGATTATCTCTCATTTGAAGGATCGAAAAGCATTTAGAGTTGTTTATTAAAGGAGGAGAACAGAGTGGAAGTTTGGTATAAATGCCTCGTGCTGCGGAGACGTCAGATTTATTTCTCTGCTGAAAACCAGACGTTTACAGTACAGTGGGTGGTTTCTGAATTAGCAGACACACTGACTGACATTCTCCCTCTCGCCGTCTCTACAATAAAGCATATGTTTCCCTGTGAAATAAATATCCCTGCTCTTGTTTACTTGTTTCTCCTACTGTATCTCCTCCTAACCCACGGCTGCTGGTGTTACTGTCGAGCTTTATTACGCAGCTGTCCAAGAAAAAAGCAGAGGCTGTATACATCCAGGCAGCTCCCTTCCCCTCCAGCTCCAGTCGCATTTATTGATGACATTTTGATGGCATTTGGGGGAAACTGCAAATTGCATGGTCTTTCATGGCTGAGCAGATGGCATCTAGAGAGTATAAAACATGGATTAAAGGATCCTATTGAAGCTCCACTTAACGCATCCTTTTTCCCTCGCCGTCTTTTTCCCACTCACACACAGAATTCATCTATCATTGTGAGATTCATTCATTCATTCAAACCTTTATTTATTCTCGAAAAAAGACATTGAGGTTACCCTTATTTTCAATGCAATACCAACAACACAGTTTATTCCTAGAGTTAGGGGCATCAATTCAAAAAGGTTTGCCGAGGTCACTGTAGACTTGAGGGACTTTAAGATTTAGAATTGAATAGAATAGAAAATACTTTATTCATCCCTGAGGGGAAAATCAGGAGGAGTCACAGCAGAAATCAAGAAAACAAAAGTAAGAAAGTGCAAAAAAAGGACCTTCAGTCAGTCTGTGAATAGCATGATGCTACTCTGCCCTCTGGTATTACCTCTGTTGCTTAGCACAGTTAGCTCATCCATCTTACTGGAGATAGATCTTACGTTCCCAATAACGATGGATGGAAGGACAGGTCGATGTCATCAATTCTTAGCTCACACCTCAGTACCAGCATGTCATCCTCACCTCTTTCTCTTCACCTTGTGGGAAACATCCGGCCTTGCACCAGTTAGCATTGACATGCTACAGGCTGCTAACAGCTGATTTTACATGTAAACAATGCGGCCATGGTTACATGTAGGATCTCCAGACAAACACAGGAGCAAACATAGTAAAAAATATCATTGAAGACAAAACCAGTTTTGGCTTTTCACATAGTTTTTATGGCTTGAAAACATGAATTTGTTTTCACTTACGTTAAATTTTGCAAGCAAGGCAGTCTTATTAGGGATGCACGGATATGAAAATTTGTCCGATACCAATATCTGATATTAATATTGCTATTATGGCCGATAATCCATATTAACCGATAGGGATGGGTACCTTTCACATTTGGAACAATTCGGTACTGATGCCTGGAACCTGGAAATCAGTACCAGTACGCAACATTTTTTTTAACAATTTCCGGTACTTTTTGTGTGAATGTAGTAAAAAATATAAATTTGTTTTAAAGTGAAATACAAAAAATCTTCAGTATAACATATTTATTCTTTAACATATAAACTTGCAATGCTGTGTTAATGTCCAGCGTGGAAAATCACCTACTCTTCCACTCCCTCTTCCACAGTCACAAGGATGCATTTAGGTACCTAAACATGGTACCTTTTGTTTTACGTGAATCGGTACCCAGTGCTTTTGACAGAATTTGCTCAGTACCTAAAAAAATACCTATTCGGTACCCATACCTATATACTGATATCAATCTCAACACAGATAATGTATCGAGGCAGTTCAGAGACAAAGAAATGGTAGTAATATGTTTTGGTCCAAAAAGCCAATAAATCAAGCACAGCAGCATTGTTTCCAGGCTCTCATAGCCCCTCTGTTCAGAACGCTCTGATTTAGTGGGCGTGGCCTTCATATGTAAATGAGCCACCGCTGATACCGCCCCACTCTTCAGCGTCACTGAGAGCGGCGCCACGAGCTCCGAGTGCACAATGTTTAGAAAACAGCGAAGCTCGTTTACCATAACATTACAGGCTAAAACAACAGGCTAACCGCAGCTAAAGTTAGCATCCTGAAGCTAACACAGAGACAGGGGGGACACTGAGGAAAAGCTCTGACATCTGCTCCACAGCACACGGCATTTAAAATACTCACATTTCCAGGTTCCGAGGTTTGTTGGTGGATGGTTGGTAATGCTCCTGGATTCAGGACCAGTCTATTGGCTAGCCCTCTGTTGGACTGTCCAAAGTTGGAAAAGCAGTTTTACTGAGTGTAGCTGGCACATTTCCTTGACAAATGAACTCTAGCACCTTAGTCTTGTCTTCTTCTGAGATAGGAAGCTTTTGCATGGAGCTATGTGGCTGTTTACAGCCAAAAACAGAGCAGTGATGGTCATTCAACTTTGGCATTCTCCAATCAGGTCAGACTTGCTCCTGATTGGTCAAAAAAAGGGAATCGCTGATGTCGGCAAATCCTCAAAATCCAAACAGCTCGTTTTAGGTCAGGATTTTACATTCATAAGCACTACAGAGTACAGGTTTGGTCATTAAATATCACATTTTGTGGGCTGGGAGGAAAGCCAAAGACCCACAAATTTCACTAAGAGACTTAATAAAGTGATTTTTTGCATAATATGGGACCTTTAATTGTTCAGCTCTAACAGGAAACAATATTATTTGGGTCTTGTAAGACCGTTAAAGATGCTCTGAAAATAGCTGGCAGCTAATGAGTAAATATTGGCGCTCTTTTACATATCAACCGATACTAATATTGATAGCAATATATTGTGCATCCCTAACTCTTGCCCAGATTGACTGACCCCTGTGGTGATATACCTCTGCTTCTTTCTCCGACAGATGTATCCTGAGCTTCAAATCACAAACGTCGTGGAGGCCAACCAGCCGATTCGGATCGAGAACTGGTGCAAAAAGGAGAAGAAGGTGTGCAAAGGGCACGCCCACATCGTGGTGCCTTACAAATGCCTCGGTAAGACTGGAAATAGCTCAAGGGCTGGGGAAACCACTTAGAGAGTATCCCTTTCTCCCTCTTCTATATTAGCCCCATTCAACACAGAGAAATGAGAGATTATGATACATATTAGCCACAGGCAGATGTGACATAGAGCAATATTGGAGTCTGATGCACTTGACTAATCTTGGCCTTGAGCTGCAGATTGAGGAGATCCAGCCCGGATGGGAGCTAATGTCTCCCAGAAAAGATGGCTAAGGGGGGAAGCCTATTATTGCTGGTGAGGCTTGTTGAGCAATAAAGCACAATCTTATTTCCCCCCTCAGACAGTGGCCATAAACTCACACAGACACACAGGGTCAGCAAGAGGGAGGTCTGTGAGGAGCCCTGCTTTATTACTCCCCCATTTCTTCACGCTGCCGTGCTGTCATACACACCTCTCCCCCTCCTCCGTCTCCTGCAGCATCACTGTAATCAGCAGTGGCAACATGACCAGATTCTGCTTTATTAAATGTCAGAGAGTCTCAGACTTTGCTGTTTGTGACTTACAAACACACAGCTCTCTCTGTTACGGCTGCAACAACACAGGATAGAGCTCCAGAAACTCGTCTCTGTACTCGTAAAGCTTTGTCAGGAAGGAAAAACATCTTCCTCCATGCTTCGGATGCTTCCCAGCAGCCGTCCTCTGTTTGAAATCCTCTTGCTGATTGAGTTGTGCTTCTTTCCGTGATGAAAAAGCTATTAGCAGTAGCAGTGGACTGTGAAATGGGCGAGTATTCAAGAGCATTTTTGGCAAATGCAGAAGGGAGGCTTGTGGGAAATTCATGGGACAGCAAACACCACAACTGGAGTGGCCGCGCAGCGTCTGAGACGGGAATACAGATGAGAGAGGTTCACATGCGGAGTCAGTCTCCTAAATCCCTCCGTTTGCTCTCATTATACACCCTGAAGCTGATCCCCCAGACTACCTGCCACACCTGATAGCCTCTCCTCCTCACTGCAGCCGGCTGTTGCATCCATCAACAAGCCAAAAACCTCTCATTATGATTCTGCAGCCGTGCCACGACCGCCATTTAATTAAAACAAACCCATTACCTCCTCTGGAATGATTAAATAGCTTCGTTGCTTGTTCCTGCGCATTTTTTTGTCATCATTGCGAAAGGTCTGCTCACTCATGCCCCACCGAGTTAACAAAGGCCTCTGCTGCTCTGCTGGGCTGCAAATGAGGAGCCTGAACGGAGAGAACAGAAGAGGCAGATGGAGACGGAGAGATAAACATAAGGTGTTGGCGAGAAGGAGGCTATTGAGAGGGTTTCTGCTTAATTACGTAATGGAGCATGTTAGAGGCTTAATTGGAGGGCTCTGATCATATGCTGCGAGCTATGGCATGCCTCTGCCAGCTCACGGCGCCTCGCCTCTACAGCCCATTATTTGTCGAGCCTCTATCATATCAAAGTGCGATGAAGAGTGCTTGTGAATTATTCAGTATTTGTGCTGTACGAATCGCGTTCCTGAGAAACGGACATCAGAGCTTCAGCCTAATATTCATCAGTGTACATTAATTACAGTAGAATCAAAAAGAACAGAGCAAAAGGAGGTGGGTTTTATCTTGAAGGATATGATTAAAAGAGCCAGACTCGCACACATGTCAAGTTAATAGGTTGGTATGAATAATGCAAAGGGCAAAGAGGAAGGAGCTCGGTGTAAGGAGGAAGATGGGTGTGCTGCGTGCCGTCTCTCCGTGCACAGGCTCAGCCGCTCCATGTTCACCCGTACCCAAACAACGGCTCTGCAAATGAATGTGATTTTTGTTCCATGCCGTTCTAATCCCTGCAGCGTGATGTCTTTGTCACACAGCAGAGGATTATTTTACACATTTTATTATTATGTCTGGAATAGTGGGAACAGTCGGTGGCAGATGTGTAACTGTGGTTTCGTTTCATGTGTGTGTGTGTGTGTGTGTGTGTGTGTGTGTGTGGTCTCTTCGTGCTCAGTAACTAATTTGTGAAGGGAAAACCTGCTGTGACAAAAGAGACGACGGCTTCGGAGCGAAAAACTGAAATCTTGTCAAGTGATTTTGTCTTGTTTTCAGTAGAAAATGCCTCCTTAGACTTAAAAAGTCCTGAAAAATGTCATGTTTCAAGTTATTTAAAGACAAAAATGACGTCTGAATTGCTTGTAACAAGTTAAAAAAAACCTGCCAAGAGAGCAAGAGACAAGTTTCTTGGATTAAGACATTATTGTAGTTTCAAGGAAATTTTCTAGAAATTTTTTCTTATTCCATTGGCAGATTTTTTTAACTTGTTACAAGCAATTCAGACCTAATTTTGTCTTCAAACAACTTTAAACATCTATCTTTACTTAAGAAGTAATATACTTCTCTTTATTTGAGCTTTTGAGCTTCATCTAATAGAGTTCATCCAGAGTAAACTAATATTTTTATCTTTAAAAGGTTAAAAAAACACCCACCAGGGCTGGACGATTATGGAAAAAATAATAATGATAAACGATTAATAAACACGGTTATTCAAAATTTCAAAACTTGAGTATTTATTGAACTACAACTTTAAAGAACAATCAAAAATGAATTAGCTTTAAAAAAATATTAAATAATAGCTATAAAACAAATAAATAAAAATAAATACCCAATCTGCATACACTTCTATAAAACTTGCAAAAGCTGCAACATGCAAAATACACAAGAGGGGTTGGCTACATAGGTAAGCGCTCCCTGTAGTTTGTTTCCTACAAATTTAGGTTTTTGCAAGGAAGATGATGAGTCTGTTCACTTGATCTGGCTTCAGTGATGATGAACGAAGGTAGGTGACAACATTTCCACCTGTGCTAAAAACCTGGAATCCTGGGTTGCATACGGTACTGATGGGGCACATGTCCTTTGCTAGCATAAATGTAACAGCCTCCATTATCTCTTGATGTCTTCTGGTGGGATATGGAGTGGCACTGTAAAGAGTGTCCTTAAAGCTATGGTCTACGTTCTGAAACCCAGTTTGGCTGATGAGACACATTTGAAAACTACAGCCTCACTCACCCCTCCCCTCAGTGTTCCAAGATCCCGCCCCCCAGCTCGTATCGCCCTTCTTCGCCTCCTAACAACACGCCCCCTCCAAAAGAGCAGATCAGAGCAGAGCTGACTGTGGGCGAGGCTTTACCTTTCTCGGCGTGTCTTCACCAGCTCAGTATACAATGCTAAAGATGTGTGGCTAACTTATGCTAAAATCTATTGACAGAGCCGACCCATTCTGACCAGCAGCGTTCGGTCATTAGCAGGCACAGACTAACCAGAGTTATTCAGCTGACATCTCCCACTGAGGTAAACACAGTTTCAGCCTTTTCCTCGAAACTTTTTCGTTTTCTTCCCTTCGCTGTGGAGGGTAACAGTAACAGCTTCCTGGTTTAGGTCTTCTCCGGCTCCATGATGCTTCGGTAGCTGAGCAACTAGCTGACGTGAGAGGGGTAGTGGGGAAAGAGGAAGTGGGACCATGGGCATAACGGTGCAGAGCAGGGGAGACAGGAGATTGGATGGACTAATGCACAAATCCGAAATCAGGGAAACGGCGGTTCAGATTGGTCAATTATTAAGCCGTTTTGCAGCTGCTGTATCTAATGGATTTTTTCGTTCTTTTTGGTTTTTATATTGCGTAGACTGGACCATCGGACCATAACGACCTCAAAACAGTGTTAATAATAATTACCTAGCCTCAAATCGTAGACCATAGCTTTAGTGGAGGACTGTGTTGACGTTGTGGTGCTGGCTGAAGCTGACAAGCTTGCAAGAAATTACATACACACAGCGCTGTGCGGTACATTAATCGTTTTTCTTCAATTATAACATTTTTATGTTTGTGAGCAACCGAAATTTGAAATCAAGATTCGAATTCAATTAATCCTCCAGCCCTAGCATTCACTATTGTTGTTTCTTTTTGTTTTTGTTTCTTCTCAACTTTTGGTTGAAATTGAATTTATCCCAGAAGAGTGGACATTCAATAACATGTCATCAATGGACTGTTTGGACTGTGATTTTACCTCTCCGAACTCTTTCAAAATAATTGATGTTTCTTTTTTTTAACCTGCAACAATAGTGTAACACTCTTGTATTAATCTTTACTTTTACTCCAAATAAAAAAAAATAAAAAACACATTGAACAAGACATTTTCTGGACCGACCAGTTAAATGTGACTCATATTGAGTATAATTAGACAATTTTTACTTAAAATAAGATAAAAACACTGATATAGATTTCGGTTACTGAAAAAAGATCCAAAAGAAATCAGTGACTGAAGCTCATACCTGACACACAGAAGCCTCCCCTTACTTCTAATGTTGACCTTTGACCTTCTTAATCCCCTGTTTGTGATGTTTTTGCGAGGCGTGGAGTTTATTTAGCCACTTTTGCTGCTCTGACGCACACTTTGCCTTTCCTGTTGACTAAGCCCTTTGATTCGACCCAGGGCAGGGCACCTGATGACAACGCCTGATATCATCAGAGGTGCTGAGTCTTGTGATTGTGGATGAGTCGATAATGGATACAGACTCAGACTTGTCTCACAACCTCTGGCTCTGAGCGCTTTCTTGCTCTTTAAAATGTGCTTAAATTGCCTGGACAAGTCTTTCCCAACCTAGGGCATGGGTGCCATAGCTGGCACATGATGCAGAGAATATAATAAAACTTTAGCATTGTATTCTGTAAAACACTTCACAAGAAATTGAGCACACTATAAATGTTCTTACGTAAAAATTTAACAAATAACCAGGACTTTCGCTTTAACCTGTTAATTAGATGAAACGATCTTTAAAGACCCAAATAATTTTGTTTTCTGTGACTATGTAACCACCAAAACTACCCAAGTATCTCTTTTATGTCTCTCTTCCTGTTTTTGATCCAAAAAACAGACAAAACATAATTTTTTTGATTGCGTTCATCTCAGGCGCTCCATCCTTTGATCCTCTCCATGATCTCCGTCGTCTTTTCTCACGATCACGCCGCTCTTTCTCTCTGAACTACAGCAAGACATCCTCAGTTGGAGAGTGAGCTGCCTGAACTTTTCTGACTTGCAGCATCTCGCTATGTCTCTGTGGGCTCACATCTTCTCCTCATATCCATGCTGAGCTCTCATCCAAAGAGCGCACTGCTCTCACCCACAGTAGTTTACAAGCATGATTTTGATTGACAAGCTTCGCCAGACCCTGCCTCTGGAGATGTCCATGGCAGCGGACACATACATCGTAACATTGGCCAGTTGACAAAAATGTGGATTTACAAATCTTCTCTTCTCTCTTCATGTATTTATTTGATTAGTCATGCACAACAATTTTGTAATGTCCTAGAATTCAGATTCTTTATTTTGGGACTTAAAGTAGATATGAGATTAAAATGCTATTAATTAGATTAATTAATTACAAATCCTGAAATTAATTAATTTTTTTAAATTCCCTGACAGCACTACAAATTACGTTACATAATACATTGAAATCATGATGACATAAGCGAAAGAATGTGTCTTGCAAGTAGGGATGGGTACTGAATTAGGTACTTTTTTTAAGTATTGATTTCTGAACTCTGTCAAAAGTATCGTTTCACGTAAAATCAAAAGGTAACATGTTAAGGTACCTAGCCACACCATTGTGACTGTGAGGGAGTGTAAGAGTAGGGGAATTTCCATGCTGGGCATGAACACAACATTGCAAGGTTATGTATTAAAGAACAATTATGTGAAATGGATAAAAACAACTCATATTTTATTTTTAAACAAATTTATATTTTTACCTCATTCACACAAAAAAGCACCACAAATTGGTATTGTTAAGTACCGATACAGATTGCCAGGTACCGGGCATCTGAAAGATACCCATCCCTACTTGCACGTGCATCACTGCAAATCTCTTTGGAGTTCAGACTGCTAGCTTGCATTTGCATCCATTTAGCCGTGTTATCGAGGCAAACAAACCAAGTTCCAGTCGTTCTTACCAACATTGCTGAACAAGAGAGTATGGATTTATTGCCAGGGATGGCTGGAAATCAAGGGATATGCACCCTTTACTGTAAAAGTGAGCAGCGTCTTTTTGAGACCAAACACGAAAACAGTGTTAGCAAAGTTTGTGAAACAGGGCGATACATTCAAAACTTTTTGTGCTAATTTAAAACCACCATCATCCCATAGCTAAACATAGAAAACCATTCAATGAGACATTCCTATCAACTCTTAATGATTTTATCTAAGAACTAAGTGTTGGCACTTTGGGCATGGGTGTATTTTAAAGTGGCAGGAGTCATGGAAAAGGTTGCCTACTCTTGTCTTAGAGTCTCAAATAAAAACAACATGTTTAAAAGGTGAGACTAACCTGAGAAGCACAGCTTTATTAAGACTTCTGCTGCATTATTTGCATGAACTGAAAGTCAAACCCTGGGGTTAAATGTAAATGTTAGCCTCATTATGCATCATTAGCCTCCAGCTACCTCCTGGTATTGTAGTCATGTGTCTCTCCTGGAAACCGCTCGGGGATCAGATTTCTTCTGCAAATCATGATACAAATCATAACAAATAGGAAGCTTGATATCCTTAACTGCAAGAACGACAAAATTTATCCTTTTTCCACCTGTCATGTTTGGAAAATCTTCAATATTTGAACAATTATAGCTTCCAAAAACAGCAGTCACTTCATATCCATGTAGTTAAGAGGTGAATATATTACACTGTGGATTATTAAGAGGACTGAACATATTACATGAGTTTTCTGATCTCATACACATTACATAAATCGAGTTACTCCACACTTCCTCTCTGAAAGTCCCTGAAACAGAATATCCGCTGCCGTCGATGAGCAAACTCAGTTTAGGCTTAATTGAATTTCCCGCCTCTCGGCTCTGAAGGTATCACTCGGTGTTTTCTTACCTTCTTACCTTCACACCCCTCAGCTGTAGCGCAGTTAGAGAGGTGAAAGGAAAGTTGGATAAACAGAGTACAGGCAGAGATAAGGTCACGGAGAAAGAGGAGAACATGCTTTCATGCTCACTCTCTGCACAGCTACACAGTAATAACACACAGAGCAGGAGCGCGCAGCTGCTCTCCAAACACCACCATCCATCACGCACTGCAGTGTGTCTGCGCAAGGTGTCTGCAGGAAGCTCCTCCACCGCACACCGAACGCAGCCTGTAAGCGTAAGACGATAAGACAGGGATCCAATGAAGAGTGGACGAAGGAGCTGGTGACCTGTAGCTGGGAGTCGTGATGATTTTCCCTCAGATGGTTTTACTGCCTCATTTCCTCCGGACATAAAGAGGAAAGGTTAGAGAAGGAAAGGTTAAAGGAGGAATGAGGGCACGAGTGGTCAAAGATATTTAAGTATGTGCTACAAAGTAGGTCAAATGTTTATTTTTTACCCAGAGAAAGCAAATGTGAAGAAGTGTCAGGACAAACAGGTTAAAAAACTGTTTTTACAGAGCACAGATGGCCAAGCGGTCAAAGTCACACCCCATGAGGTTCACCCTCCAGCAGGTGACCCTCTCCTATCTAATCATAGGCATAGGTACTCAACTCAGAGTACAAAAGTGAAATAATTAGGAACTGAGCAGTAAGTTTGAATGCCTAAATCTATTATTATTTATGAGAACTGTAAGGTTAATTACTATCTTCCTGCACTGACAGGGTTTAGGATTTTAATGTCATTGTATAATGTGCTATGATAAGATGTTTTCCATTCTCATCATCACAATCCCCTAAAACTTTTAAATGTAATTTTTTTTATGCTTTTACTGTTCTTTCACAATATCATTGTTAATTTAAATAATGAGTTATAATACAGCCAATGAAAGTGGGACACTTGCAATTAAGTGATATATAAGGTACTCAAAAAGGATATTAAAACATGTATTGTTTCTGAATCTTTTTATATCAATCATCAAAATAAGTCTGGTTTAAAAATTTTGAAGAAAAATATACTACATAAAACCAGAAAAAGAGGATAAAATATTGTATATGACAATATAAAACAATAATATTATCGTTATTATTATTAATATTAATAATATTATTATTAATAATAATAATTGTTATTATAACAATATACTATTATTATTATATCATTTTGTATTATATTATTTAATTGTATACATAAAATGACTATTATATAATATTTTTAAAATAATAATGATAGTAATAATAATAACAATAATAATAATAATAATCATCATTATTATTATTATTTTTATTATAAAAAAATTAAAATAAAAATTACGATAATAAAAAGATTACATTTTATTTCAAGGCGCCCAAGGACGCCGTACAAAACATAGTTTGACAGCATTTCAAAGAAATTTAAAACAAGAAAAATGAATAAAAGTGTAATATGATTTAAAATAATATAATGTAATATAATATAATATAATATAATATAATATAATATAATATAATATAATATAATATAATTACAAAATATAATATAAATCCTGGAAACTAAAGTGTCTCTTTAATAATAATAACAATAATAATAATAATGATAATGATAATAATATTTGTTAAAATAATTATTATAATTATGATAACAATAATAATGAATTGATGTGTATAGCTGCTTTTTAAAACATAGCTTAACAAAGTTATCTGACAAACAAGCGAAAACATAAATAGAAACAAAGCAAAAACCCAAGACACAAACACCTTAAACAGAACCCAACACCAAAAACCCAAATAGAGATCAACAGCAGCCCTGAAAATTAAAATTCAGAAAACATGTTGACCCAACAACACTGGAACTAAACATCAAGAACCAGAACAGGAGGACTTGAAAAGTCTGAAAGCTTGAGAAGAAATGAGGGTAAAAACTGTGAAATGAGATAAAAATGAAAATAAGATAAAATTAGAAGAGATGAAAGACTGGAGCATTCAGAATGAACAGAAAGGAGTTGAAATATAAAAATATAAGGTAATAGGACAGGATAGAAATAAAAAGAGTAGATATATTGATTAAAAACTGCATAAATAAATATAAAACTTAAACTGGTAACTGGAGAATTGAAGGTAATGAAGAGAGAATGTCACAGAAGAGTAACTCTGGATCTTTCAGGATCAACACGGAGCAGTATTTAAGTTAAGGACTCCACTAAGTGCGCTCAGTGTTTTTCACCAGCTGTGGGCAGAGTGGCAGAGGCAGGAGACTGAGGGTCTGACGGGTTGACGGGGGTTGTGTGAGGGGGTGTCGCTGCACCTCCTGGGCGGAGATGAGAAGCAGCTGCTGAGTCCTCTGCTATTTCCAGCTCTCTCCTCTTCCTACCTAACCCTCTCATTTTCCAAAACACTGCTTTTTCACCCTCGGCCGGCCTCGCCTGACTCACACCGAGCACTCCAGCAGCTCTGCCTCAGGCTGAGGTCGTGGCAAACCACTAAATGAGCAGTTATAGGACAGCTCCCAGCCCCTCATCCTGAAACCTCCAGACCCTCATTTGTGTTTTCCTCCCGCCCATTCCTCAGCCACTCTGATCTGGACTTTGCCCTAAACCTGCTGTTTATCCTCTCCTCTCCTCCTTTCTCTGTCTCTGCCTGGCTTTCCATCTGTTTCTGACACCAGCGTTTCTACCTGAGCGACTCGTCTCGCTGCCAGCCAATCAGCAGTCGCCGTCCTTTTTAATCTTTCTTATGACCTCTCTGCCATATGCTTACACACATGCTTTCAGCCTGAAACTATTCATAGGTATTCGCTGGATGCTTTTCCTGTCTTTTATTTCTGTCGGCTTGTTCTGTCAGCTCGATCCATGAATAAAACATGTCTGGATTGAATTCATCAAGCAAATGACATCATTGACTCACAGGGAGACTTTGGACTGTGTTAAAAGAGTCACAGCATGAAACCTGATTTTCTGCGCTGCCATTTTGATTACAGTTACACATTTGGCTGCAGAGGAGAGATGAATCCTCTTTGCTTCAGCTGCACGGACAGATGTTCAGGTGTCAGACGCCCTTTCTGTTCCACCACTGTCATGAAATGTAAAGGACCAGGCAGCTATGAATTATTAAACCATGTCTCTTTTTTTCCTCCCATTTCATCTGATATTCCGTTTTTAGTCCCGCTGGGTGATTTATTGTCTAAATGTCGCAGTGACCAGGAAGAGGAGACAGATTTTTTGGCAGGTAGTTGGCGTGACTAACGGGCTCCGTGTGATTCTCTGTTACAGTGGGCGAATTCGTGAGTGACGTGCTTCTGGTCCCAGAGAAGTGCAAGTTCTTCCACAAGGAGCGTATGGACATGTGCGTCAGCCATCAGCAGTGGCACGGAGTGGCCAAAGAGGTAAGGAAGGAATTACTTCACAGGAAACAGGAGGAGGCTCGCAGATAGCTGAGCATCAGAAAGGAAAAGATGAGGAAGAGGAAATGCGTCAGTTTAACTTTTAGGAATCAAACATCACTCCCTTTTGCTACTTCCTCATCCGTCTCTTCCTTCCCTGATGCTTTTCCACCTGTCTGGGAGTCTCAGAGGGCCTCTGATCACAGGCTGACAGGGAGCCCTCACATTTCAGCTCCTAATCAGATTAGTGTTGAGGCTGTAATGCAGCTAATCCCCCCCTGGGTAGCTCCAGAGCCGGCCCTCGAGGATCTGCTCTGACCTCACAGCACAGACCAACTCCCTGCCCCGGGTTTCTCCCTGCATCACGCTTCCTGACTCTTACTCTTCCCTGACACCTTTTACTGATGCCTCAACACAGGCGTCATCTGCAGCCTGAGATAGCGTGACATCCAGAGGCACCGAGCACCTGCAGTCGATAACAAATTTGTTACAACCCAGCTGCAATAAATCTTATCAGGGGGAATATCACGGCGAGAAAAATGACTCAAAAACAACCTCAGCGACTGCCTCAGAGAAGTTCTGGAGCAGGGCAGCTAATCCTCCAGTGAACTTTCTTAGCAGTCATCAGTTACACTGAAGTTGTGCTTCGAGCTGCAACAGGAAGCTCAGTGTTGTTAAAGGAAATATGACATTACTCTGAGACTGTGGCCGATGCATCATTTCAGGCAGGAACTGCCTCTGGGAGAAGTATCATGCAGGTAAATAGACCTGTTACTGTCAAGTGACTGCACTGGAAGGGTCGATTACTGAACCATCATAAAATATTATCTGCTTGGATTGTTTACATCTGATAAGACTTGTAAAATGTAGGGTAGAGAATGCTGGTGCAGCAAAAAATCTAAGTCAGACAAGTTGGCATTCGTTAACATGAATTCAGCTGACACACACCCAGTGAACTAAATGAACTTTTGAATCCACTTAAATTCAGATGGGTCACTTGTATCAAAGTTGAATTTATATGTATGAGTTTAAGGGTCTGCAACCTGCAGCTCTTCAACTCCTTTGCAGCAGCTCCTTGTAGCTTTAAAAACATTATTGAAACAAAGAATCTTTATTTTTCTCACAGAGAGTATTGATGATTAAAGACACTGACACTAAATAAAATCTTGGCAATTTGTTAAACTAAATATCCATCACATCTTGCAATAAAGCCCGCCTACACACTTCTTCACCACCTACAACATCAACAGCCCACCAGCTTTCCATGCACCTGTGGCTAAAGAAAATACAGATTTTATTCTGTGTGGATGAATTCATTTAACTTCAAACATGCCGGCTAAATAAACATACTTAATGTGTAACAAGACACGAGGCAAACAACAAAAAATAATAGGTTTAGCAGTATTATCAATGTATGTTACCAAATGTAGGAAATATTCAATAATAAGAATGAAATGCAGAAATTTTCTTTTTTTTTTATTTTGCATGTTTTTGAAATTTCACAATTGATTGTAATATTTGCAAAATTTTTACATTTCATCTTTTGTATAATTTTAGCAAATTTTTGATATTTAAAAAAATAAAAAATAAAAATTCCAAATTTTGGATGATGCAAAGAATTTTGACATTTTTGCAAAATTTTGAAATTTCAAAAATCACTGATATTTTTGCAAATTCATTAAATTTTAATTATTTAACATTTTTTGTAATTTTAATGAATTTTTAAAACCTTTTAAATGGTTAAGAATGTATAAATCTTTTACTTTTTTAATTTTTGCATATTTTTGAAATTTCACAATTGATTGCAATTTTGCAGTTTTTACATTTTAGTTTTTTTTTTTCATTTTGCACATTTTTGATCTTTCAAAAAGAAAGTTGATTTTTTGCAAATTTTGGAAAGTGCTAAAAGAATTTTGAAGTTTTTGCAATTTTTTGAAATTTCAAAAATCATTGATTTTTTTGGAAATTTAAAAAAAAATCAAAATTATTGATATTTTTGCAATTTCATTAAATTTTGATTCTTTAGATAATTTAATTTTTGTAATTTTTCAATATCTTTGGAAATGTTTGCAAATTTTTAAGAATCAATTTTTGCAAAAATTTTGCAATTTTTTCCAGTTTTGTTTAATTATTGCAAATTTTTTCATTTTTTCATTTTTCTGAAATATTTTCAAAAATTAAAATTTAAAAACTGTTATAGCAAATTTGCAGTAATTACAAATAACTTATTTAGGTGATTATTCACTTGATTTCATAGAATTTTATACACTGTATTGTCTTTATTGGGAATATGTGAATTATTATGATAAAGTAAATTTTGAGGATTCAAAATGACTTTTAACCAGGTGAGCTGAGGAAAAATGGCTCTTATATTGCATTCCCTTGGTCTAGCTCCATCAGAAAACACAACTTTTTGTTTTAATAATCTTAAACCCAATAGAAGCAGTTTTAAAATGAACTAAAAGGTCATTCTTTTTGAATTCTGGGAGTATTTTGGTGTTATAAATCCCTTCCCTTTGTGTGACTGAGTGGATAAAACTTCACATCTCTCCCTCCATGGCTCAAATGTCACCTTGACAAACCTGAAGTTGATACTTGAAAGCAACGGGAAGCCAGAACAGCACAGCAGCTCCATCAATCTGCCGCCCTGTTTCACTTTCAGTCCACATCATCACTTTCTTTCTTCTGCCCCGTCAGGCCTGTGCCAAGAGCTCCATGGTGCTGCACAGCTACGGCATGCTGCTGCCCTGTGGCATCGACAAGTTCCACGGCACCGAGTACGTGTGCTGCCCCTCCTCCCGTGTCGGGGACTCGGCTCCACCCTCCCTGCCCTCCACCGAGGATGATGAAGAGGAGGAGATAGAGGATGAGGAAATTGACGAGGCTGATCTGGTTGAGGAGGAGGAGGACAGGTGACTGAAGTCTGCGGTTGTGTGTGGTTGTGTTTACGATGGAGGCACGTCTTTGAAATATTGCGGGAGTAATATCCCCGCTGAAGGCCGGGCTTCACTGGCCATCTGGATGAATTAAAGCGCTGTGACATTGACCTATGGCAGCTGCTCTGCCTCGTTTGATAAATCACTCCTCTTCCTGGCTTCGGCCCCTTCACTCAATCACCTCCGCCTCTTTCTCCTCCTCAGTGAGAAACCAGCCGACGAGCAGCCCACACAGAAGGAGGAGCCAATGGATGTTGACGAAGACGAAGAGGAGGAAGACGAGGAGGAGTACCACTACGTCTACGAGGATGAGGAGATGGACAAGGAGGAGGAGGAGGAGAAGAAAGAGAGCAACAAAATGTCAGACAGCCTGGATGAGGACAAGTCTCTGCAGGAGGTGAAAGGTTTGTATCGAGATGTTGTGGATAAAGTGTTAACCCTTCCTTCCCTTCCCCCTCTTTCTCTGTGATATTGTCCCTTTGTGTAACCATCACTCATTTATTGATGTAACATGTGTAAGGATTGTTTTCATGGGAGATTGTGGATAAATAATAACTGAGACTGGAATTAAGTGCTGCCCCTTGTGGCCGGATGATCTAACAGCGCTGTCCTCTGGCAGCGGTGTGCACCCTGGAGGCTGAGACCGGCCCCTGTCGTGCCTCCATGCCCCGCTGGCACTTCGACTTGAACCAGAAGAAGTGTGTGCGCTTCATATACGGCGGCTGCGCCGGCAACCGCAACAATTTCGACTCAGAGGAGTACTGCATGGCCGTGTGCAAGCGCCTGAGTAAGTCTCATCCGACAGAGGCCGGTCTGATCCCAAACCTTCTCTCTTTGTTTGTGTTTCTGCTGCAGACTCTCCGCTGAAAACACATTTGGATAATTCAGTCTGTCGCTGACTCAGAAGAACAACTGTTCTCAAATGTTCAGCTGTCACTCATTCAATCAGTGCATTTGTTGTTACCATACTAATCACAACACAAAATGTTCCTTTATATCACCTTATAGAGGGATTATTTGTTTATCATCAACAGTGGATGCAAGCACAACTTGGGTGCAGAAGCACTGCGGGGTATAAGTAGGAGTTTACCACCAAAAAAACGCATTTTTCAACTAAATATCACTTATATGGATGGTAAATGGCTCCCAGGTTTGTGAAATAGCGGTGCAATTTCAACAAACAACTGTCACTTGATGCTCTTGACTGCATAATCCTAACTGAAATCTTATCAAGTGTTTTATCTTATTTTCAAAGGAAAATGTCTTTTTAGGCTTAATATGAGCCACATTCACCTGACCCATCCAAAAAGTCTTATTTCAAGTTATTTAAAGACAAAATGAGGTCTGGATTGCTTGTAATAAGTTAAAAAAAATGTATGGAACAAGAAAAAAGTTACTTGTATTAAGACATTTTTCAAGTTTTAAGCAATTTTTCAAGCAAATATGTCTCGTTTTTTCTTGTTGTCTTGTTGAAAGCAATTCAGACCTCATTGTGTCTTTAAATAACTTGTAATAAGACATTTTTCTGGACCAACCAGTTGACTGTGGCACATATGGAGTATAAAAAGACAATTTTTACTTAAAATAAGACAAAAAAAAACTTAATGAGATTTCATTTTTTTGCAGTGTAAACGTGTCAATAAAACAGAAACCTTCCCGGACCAGACAGAGCACACAGACCGTTGAGTCTAAGGCCCCGTTCATAATAAATAAACCAGAAAACTATAACCAGAGTTTATTATTTACCCTGACCCTGTTAACTGGTGACTCTTGTCTGATGATAGAATAGAATAGAAAAGAAAAGAATAGAACCTTTATTGTCATTGTAACAAATACAACGAAATTGAAGTCACAGAAGCAATCAAGAAAACAAAAGTAAGAAAGTGTATAGAAAGTGCAAAAAGCTCCATAAGAAAATCGATGCTGACAGCTTGTCCATCATTGTCCAGTCAGACAGTCTCCACCTCCACAGGGTCCAGGACTGAGCTTCTTCAGCAGTCTGTTCAGTCTCTGTCTCCTGGATCCTGTCTGCTCACAGCAGGTGAAGTTCTTCCAATGTGGCGTTGGTGTCTGATGTTAGCTCTGTTAGCCATGTCTGTCAATAGCATGATGCTATTCTGCCTTCTGGTATTCCCTCTGTTGCTGGGTTAGCATGGCTAGCTGGTCCATCTTATTGGAGATAGATCTTATGTTCCCAATAATGATGGATGGAAGGACAGGTCCATGTCGTCACTTCTTAGCTCACACCTGAGAACCAGCACATCGTCCTCACCTCCTTCTCCTCACCTTGTGGGAAGACATCAGGTCTTGCACCAGTTAGCATCGACAAGCTACAGGCTGCTGACAGCTGAGTTCACATGTAAACAATGCAGCCATGGTTACATGTAGGATCTCCAGACAAACACAGGAGCAAAAAGTAGTAAAAATATCACCGAAGCCACAAAAAGTTTGGTGTCCATAACCAACAAATGAGCCAAACCAAGTAATGATTCACTCCAAATACAAAGATTACGAAAAAAGAGACAAAAAAAATTACAAGAAAAGGACAAAGAAGAGAGAGCTGCTGCAAAAGGCAGACATAGCCAACAGGGTGGCGCCTAGCACCATGATAATCACTGATTAATTAGTATCATTAATCACTGATACCGTCCATAGACTGTATAAAACATGAGTGTAGCCCCCTCTACGTCACCTGTCTGTTCCTGATACTTGAAATGAAGCCAGTGTGTGCTGATAGTGAAATCAGCGTTTTAGACAGATGTTGCTGGTTGCCCCTTGATACTGTCGGCTGAGAGTCACCAGTTAGCATGGTCGCTATCAACTCCAAAACACTGGTTTGCTCTGTGACGGTCCAAACTTGATAGACGTTGCCTTTGTTGCATAGCATTTCCTTTTAAAACCAGACCACAGAACAATCGTACATTTTTATGCTGATAACAGGTTGAATTTAGCGTTAAAAAAGCGCTAACTCGTCTAAATGAATGGAGCTAAACGCTGCTTCTGCGGTCAAGGTGAGAGCGCATCTTTATGATGACGTAGACTGATAATCCCTCTATATGATCACCTGCAAATTATCCTCCTCCTTATTATCACTATTATTATTAAATCCAGCACTTTGACACCTCTTAAGAGGACAAAAACATATTAAATTACAGAAATACGGAAAAATCCTTGCTGCTTGTTTTAGCATAGATTTATGTGCATGCCACTTCAAACTTTCTTTGCTTTTCTTTGTTTGTCCTTCTTCATTAGCCTGCCAGTTTTCCCTCCCACCATCTGTTCACATTTCTGTCTGTCTGTAAACACCCTGTCTGTCTGCTCACAGAGCACCACCGCCACTTTTGATAAAAACCCACAAACATATGTCAACAAGCACCTTTTTTTGCACCTCATCGTGCCATTTTTTACTCATTTGAACCAAGTTTTTATTTCTTTCTGCATTCATTTAAGAGATGAAGGAGTTCACTCGTTAACCCGCGCCTCCTGTTTTTGACGCTGAGGTGAAACGATGAGGTCTCCTCTTGTTTTTGCGCCCCGGAGTGCTATTGTTTTTGCGACTTACAGCGAGCGTGTACTGCGTGACTCCAAAGCGTGGAAACCCAGAACGGAGCCCTCTGGCCTCACCCCGGATGACCCAGCCGTCAACGCAGAGATATTTCCATTAGTGTTGGAGACGCGACCTGTCATCAGAAAGCCGATGGGGCGATGAAAGGGATTCAGAACGAAAGACTGTCAGATTCTCTTAAATTTATCAGAGTTAGTGAGGGTGGAAGAACGCCAATAAGAGGAGTGCTTCTCTGAGGGTTTTTGTCCAGCTTCAATCTGCATCCAGTCTCTCCTCCTCTATCTCCTTCCCTCTCTGTGCCTGGTCGCCCGTCTGTTTTTTGTCTCTCTGCCCACCTGTGTCTGCCTGGGTCAGCCTGTCTGGCTCTGTGTCTGTTTCTGTGTCTGTTTGTCTGCCTGGTTGTCCGTTTGCAGCCATGCCTACTCACCATCTGTCTGTGAATTTTCAGCCCTGCCGCCCACTCCTCAGCCCACTGATGATGTGGATATCTACTTCGAGACTCCGGCCGACGACAAAGAGCACAGTCGCTTCCAGAGGGCGAAGGAGCAGCTGGAGATCCGGCATCGCAACCGCATGGAGAGGGTGAGGCTGGACAGTATTTCCCTGATCAGACAAACAACTTATTTATAGATCAGTGACACAATGTGGATGCAGCTACTTTCTAAAGTTTGGTCAAAACCTGTTCATTCAAGAAACATTGACCAATCTCGTCAAAACTTGCCAAACTAGCTCAATTAATGATTCATTGAGGGTCATAAAACAAAAACCTCCACACTGATTTTTCTAAGAAGGACAAGAGTCATAAAAAGAGATGAGTTTATGAACTGTTTACCAAGGATAAGCAGTTATCAGCAACTAAAGTGACCTGTCGTGCTATAATTCTGCAATAGAGTTGAAATTATGTGAAGATATTTAAAAATATAAGAAGAAAACTTCATCTTCTTATTAAATATTAATTTGGTTCGTGGGAGAAAGAGGATGAAGTCGCTGGAGCCCGTCTGTGCGAAGCTGAGAGTGGCCACTGCCGAGAGATTTCACGGCACGAAAACTCAAAAAGAGATTTTTAAACCTTTGATTGAAATATTTCTGCAAAGAGGCAGGTCGTGTTTTAGTGTCACCTCTTTTTCCCGCTCATGATATACACAACCGTTTAAAAGTTCAAGAACACACACATTTTTCTGCTTTTGTTGGAATTCAGGCTGCTCAGGTCAAATGAAAAGTGTTGAACTGTCAGAGGTTTAAAAAAGGGTAAGGTTACCCAAAGCAAAAAAAATAATGGACATGTCACAATTATGCAAAAAGGCCATTTTCACAACTTAGAGCACCATTTAAAAACCCTCAGTAACTGAGACTGGAAACTCTGACAGGAAGAGGTCAGCCAGTGGAGCAAGAGAAAAGTTACTTATATTAAGTCATTATTCTAGTTTCAAGCAAATTTTCCAGCAAATTTTTCTTGTTCCATTGGCAGATTTTTTTTACTTGTTACAAGCAATTCAGACTTCTTTTTAGCATTTAAATAACTTGAAATAAGACATTTTTCTGGACTGATTAGTTGAATGTGGCTCATATCAAGTCTAACAAGACAATTTTTTAAAAAAGACAACAGGTACAAGCTCCACAGCTTCTAAGAGGTTCGAAGTGTTGCAGTCTCAGTTTCAGTTACTGTGAAGAGAAGACTTTGAGATGCAGCTTTGACAGGTCAGACTGCAGAAAGAAAGACAGCCATCACTAAGACAGGGTCAGAAGAAGTGTTTCTGAAACTGACTTTTGAAGCAGATCGGCCTTCGCGGCCATATTGGAAGTGTCAAGGGCTTGGAGTACAGCTATAGGGCATCCTTCAGTCACCTGACCTGAGCTGTGCCTCAGATTGGGAAAGCTTGTGATCCTAATACCCTCAAAACTGCTGAGGTAGAAAAAAATTCACCCCACGTACAGTGTTCTGACAGTAAAACTAGCGACTCAGACAGGAGACGTTTTTTGAACCAGGCTGTGAATAGGTTAATTTTGCTTTGAAATCTGTTTTATTTTGGCTTGGTGTGTTTGTGACTTCCTGTACTCCCATAGCCAGCCTCAAGCAGACTCTCAAGAAACAGCAGATTTTAGCACTTCAGCATTGTCTCATATTCTTAGACTGAAGGTTTCCTCTTGAGTGAGCCTTGTTAGTCAGGGGTTCTTAGATAAGTCCAAAGTTAAGAGCACATTTTGGTTTATAGATTGATCAATGTTTTTTCAGTTGTTTATTTATTCTATGCTTTAATTTCAGAGTACAGTAAGACATCAAACTGCATCATTTCAATAAAAACTGGATAAACCATTGACAGGGTGGCTTTGCCATTTACCATTGTATGGCTTTGAAGCCAAAATACCCTTGTATTTTATACAGGCGCTGCCATTGTCTGCGCAGTAGAAACTATGAGGGATTCTGGGAGAATTTGAGTAGAGCCGGGTGACAAAAATAGTTTTGTTTTTTTTTCTTTCGAGAGTCTAATCACTTCTTGATTCTACCTCCCGACATATTTTACTACCCCAGAAAAAACTTTACAAGAACGGCAGCTGTCAATCAGCTGTTAAATGTGACGTAAAGCCTTGTTTTTAACCCTATATGACCAATAAAAACGAAAGTTTTCAGAACAAAGAGGACGTGAATACAAGGCAGCTAAATGATGTCTTCAAATCACCACAACAATCAGACGTGAGAAACATTTCTAACAGGTGTATTAATTTTTTAAAGTTTGACCACAGCCCATCTGGAATGACTGGGGAGATTGATTTTTTTGACCTGAAGTCCATTTTTTTACAGTCTATGGGATAAACTGGGGTGTTTTAAACTTTGTGACCGGTTGTGTTGATTTCCAGAAACTTACCGTTGGTGGTTCAACGTCTCATTCTGAAACCGTAACTATAGAGGAGCCACCTCATTACTGTAGTTTTATTTCCTTTTCTCTCCTTCTGTCTCACTCCAGGTGAGAAAAGAGTGGGAAGAGGCTGATCGCCAGGCGAAGAACCTGCCCAAGGCTGAGAGGCAGACATTGATCCAGGTAAGACACCGATCTTGCTCCCCTGGGAGTCACCCCCTTTTGTTCCTTTGTTAGCGTGAGATATTACAGCTCACAGGTCTTGGTCCTTCGCTCTGTGCACCGTTAAATATCCCCTCTCCCTGGCTGCTCTATCTTTATCACTCTGAGGCTAAATTAGGGCGCTGTCTGAATGAAGAGACTTCTAAATGAGTCCCCATCTCCCCTGACTCGCCTGAGAGGCGACACGAGTGAAACCGAGAGCTGCGGCTGAAAGAGCTGTGGTGTGTCATCCTGTTCAAGGCGCAGATGCAGATTCTCTCAGTTTTTATGATTTGGTTTACAGCACTTCCAAGCCATGGTGGAGTCCCTGGAGGAGGAGGCAGCCAGTGAGAAGCAGCAGCTGGTGGAGACTCACCTCGCCCGGGTGGAGGCCATGCTGAATGACCGGCGCCGTCTGGCCTTGGAGAACTACCTGGCTGCTCTGCAGGCCGACCCCCCCAGGGTAAACACCGCACACTGACCTCAGGTGGCATCATCCACCACCTCTCACCCGCTCCATCTGTCTGTAGATTTTCTAAAAACAAACTGCCACACCGCACTGGGTCGTACTTTATTTAGGGGCTAATTTCATATCCCGTCTGAAGATCTGCTTCCCGCTCAGACTTCATCACGAGGAGACGGCTCTGAGAGAAACTTTGCAAAATCCTCCTTCAGCACAGTAGATCACATTGCTATAATCCCTGTGTCGTGTTTGTTAAATTCCTCTTATCTCGTAGTCGTTTGATCCCTTTGCCAGCACAGTTTGGCGCTCTGTAGCGAGGTACCAGTCGACCCTGGATCCACCAGCGTTGGGCTTGTAACCTCAAAGGGAGTGAACTTTATTTCTCTGCATTTTATACTCGTTTCAACTTTAGGAGTATTTCTCGATTTTTTTTTTCATTCTGCTTCAGTTACACCTCTAAAATTGGAGTTGCGTCATCTGTGGTGTGATGCTTTTTCAGAAGGTGCTGCAGAAGATTTTCAGCCGTGTTATATGCAACTGATTTCTTCACCTCTCTCTGACAGAAATGTTCTTGTCATCCTGCTGTTGAGAGGGATGAGGGGGAAACTGAATCATTTTCATGTCATGTTTTCACCTTTGGTTGCACATCTTTATGCTTTGTGAGTGTCTGGATTCAGAATCTGTGCGCTCATATTTCTTTATTTGATTATTTTACTCTGGAGCTAATAAAAGCAAATGTGTTCTCTGAATTTTTTAAAGAGAACAGTAAACATGGCTTTGATAGATAAGCCTAAAATCAGGGGAAATACACTTTATTGATGCCACTTCATAGAAAAGTAACACAGTTTGGTCCATATTGACATGATAGCATCACACAGTTGCTGCAAATTTGTCGGCTGAACATCCATGATGAGAATCTCCCGTTCCACCACATCCCAAAGGTGCTCTATTGGATTGAGATCTGGGGACTGTGGAGGACATTTGAGTACAGGGAACTCATTGTCATGTTGAAGAAACCAGTCTGAGATGATTCCAGCTTTATGACATGGAGCGTTATCCTGCTGGAAGTAGCCATCAGAAGATGGGTACACTGTGCTCATAAAGGGATGGACATGGTCAGCAACAATACTCAGGTAGGCTGTGGACTTTAAACCATGCTCAGTTGGTACTAAGGGGCCCAAAGTGAGCCAAGAAAATATCCCCCACACCATTACACCAGCAGCAGCAGCCTGAACCGTTGATACAAGGCAGGATGGATCCATGCTTTCATGTTGTTGAGGCCAAATTCTGACCCTACCATCTGAATGTGGAGCAGAAATCCAGACTCATCAGACCAGGCAACGTTTTTCCAATCTTCTATTGTCCAGTTTTGGTGTTGCTGTGTGAATTGTAGCCTCAGTTTCCTGTTCTTAGCTGACAGGAGGGTCACCCGGTGTGGTCTTCTGCTGCTGTAGCCCATCTGCCTCAAGGTTGGACGTGTTGTGTGTTCAGAGATGCTCTTCTGCAGACCTCGGTTGTAACCAGTGGTTATTTGAGTTACTGTTGCCTTTCTATCAGCTCCAACCAGTCTGTCCATTCTCCTCTGACCTCTGGCATCAACAAGGCATTTTGTCCCACAGAACTGCTGCTCACTGGATATTTTCTCTTTTTGGGACCATTCTCTGTAAACCCTAGAGATGGTTGTGGGTTAAAATCCCAGTAGATCAGCAGTTTCTGAAATACTCAGACCAACAACCATGCTGCGTTCAAAGTCCCTTAAATCACCTTTCTTCCTCATTCTGATGCTCGGTTTGAACTGCAGCAGATCATCTTGACCATGTCTACATGCCTAAATGCTTTGAGTTGCTGCCATGTGATTGGTTGATTAGAAATATGCATTAACGAGCAGTTTGACAGGTGTGCCTAATAAAGTAGCTAGCAAGCTAGTATCATCAGCAAATAGTATTATAATAATACAGAAAAAAGAGGAGTGGTCCAGAAATGGAGCCTTGTGGAACCCCATGACTGACCAGTTTAGATCTAGGCTTTTTATGTGAGGAATATTTCATCATGCAGGATTTGTATTCTAACAAAACCCTCTCCTCATGTTCCTCTCAGCCTCACCGCATCCTGCAGGCTCTGAGGAGATATGTCCGTGCAGAGAACAAGGACCGCCAGCACACCATCCGCCACTACCAGCACGTCCTGGCCGTGGATCCTGAGAAGGCCGCTCAGATGAAGTCCCAGGTGGGTTTTTTGTCAAATGCAAATAAAGTCTGAACCAGCAGATGTTTTTTATTTTTAAACCAAGAGTCTTCACTTTGGTTTATGGGGACCCACCACTTCTTGAAGGTCTTGCATCCATCTTGAGCTAGTTCGACAATAAAACCGTGTTATATTACAGGCGGTGTCAGTAAATCTGAAACCTCATGCCGAGCCACTCCAAAATCTCCTCCTCCTCCTCCGATTCCTGCTCAGACAGCACGGGGATAACGATGTCTCAGTCTGCTCCTCTCTGCCCTGTTTCTGAGTGTGTAGGAGGTAGAAAGAGTGTGTGTTTCTTTGAGTTGAAGCCCAGGAGGAGTTAGCAGGCTTGTTTGACGGAGAGAGGGCGGGCGTTTCATTCACTTAAGCTCTCGCCGAAGATTAACATTGCACAGGTCTTGTGTAACGCTGGACTCTGAGCCGCTGCATGGGGATTTGGCTTGGAGCTCCTCTGTTAGATGTACTCGCCCGTGTGTGTCCGTGCCCTTCGACACCATTTATAGTTATGAGCCACCATTACAGATAGCGCAGCAGATGGATGAAACAGCATGGCGAGGCGAGAAAAAAGACCAGAGGGTTGGTGTTTAGATTGTTGGATCTGTGAGCACTCTGTCTGGACTCCCTGTGTTTATTTGTCCACCCTGGCTCTTGTGTATTTCTCCAGAAAGTTTGAATCAGTCTACTCTTTCTGTAGCTTCCTTAAAAAGCGGGTTTGATCTGTGACTTCTTCGCGTTCAAAGGGACTGCTCTCCTTTCAATAGTTGCATGTAATCTCCATCGCTGGGATTGTTTGTCAAACACAGACAGGAAGGTGCCACAGGGGCTGCAGCTTACTGCTAATGGGAAAGGTGCGTTATTGCCATCTGTTGCTGGCTCTGGTGCACTGCAGCCATGTGTTGAAAGATTAGAGGAGTCAGTCATCATTGTGGGAAATAAACACCAGGTACCTGCCAAGAGCTGGTCAGCTTTTCATATACTGCCAAACACGTTGGCAGCAGAAACATAAAAATATTTCCCCTCTGTTGAAACGGATTGCTGTCAGAAATAGTGAACACAACTTTACAAACAGAAACTTCTGGATTCGTTCGATCAAAAGGTTTTTTTTTCTGTCTCCAAACAGCGGTGATCATTGGAGCTGACAGGCTGTGGAGCCTGTCGAGTCAGTTCAGAGCGTCAGATTCGAACACAACGTGCAGCAACTTGTTTTATCTCTGCAATTTGGCTCGCAGTGAATGTGTCTGAATTATCACGAGGAAACATTCTCTGTACCACACCGCCACAAAACCGCCATCCCCATCGCAGCTCAGCTCTGCACATTTGGCGTTCAAAAATTCAAAATTCCAAAGATGAAGTCTCTCTTCTTCCACATTTCATCAAACCTTTTTGCTGATTAGGAAACAAACTCGTTATTCTGTTGACTGTTAACTCAAGGTCTTTGCAGCAGGAGTATTTTTAGGTTTGTTAACATAACGTGTTGTAAATAAACACTGTTGGGATTAATTATCTATCAACAGATTAGTCTTGAAACGATTATTCTCTTCATTTTTCTTCCTTTCATCATCAAAAATATAAATCCACCACACCCTGCACCGTCTGTCTTACAGAAAAAACATTTTGAAGATAAATTATTGAGTTATTAGAAATTTAAGTGTGCTTTTGTCTTTTAATTTTACTCTTATTTACTGAAAAAGTCCATCATAGCAATTAAAAAACAGACATAAAGAGGTGTGTTTAGATGAAGTGTTGTAAGCTGAAACAACAAAATCATGTTTATTTTCTTTCAAACATCATTTTTAAATGTTAAGTACAAGCAATGTTCACAAGGCTTAAATAAATTCAAGTTCTTGAGACCTTTTTGGGCGTTTTTAGATGTTCGTATAGATGTGTGGTGGGTAAGGTGGCGACACATGTAGTTAGGACAGGAACCACAAAAAAATAAAATCTAATCAAGTTTTTGTCTTATTTTAAGTATGAATTGTCTTGTTATGCTCGATCTGAGCCACGTTCAGCTTATCAGTCCAGAAAAATGTCTTGTTTCAAGTTGTTTAAAGACAAAAACAGAAAGAGAAAAATTTGCTAGGGAATTTGCTTGAGACTAGAATAATGTCTTAATGCAATTAACGTTTTTCTTGTTCCATTGGCAGATTTTTTTCAACTTGTTACAAGTAATTCAGACCTCATTTTTGTCTTCAAATAACTCAAAAAAAGACATTTTTCTTTACTGGTCAGTTGAATGTGGCTCATATTAAGACCAAAAAGAACATTTCTACTGAAAATAAGACAAAAACACTTGATAAGATTTCAGTTTTTTGCAGTGTAGGGTGTTTTTCACAGTGGGCATCGCTCAAACTGGTTTACCAGTAACTCATGCACCCAAACACTTCCCCTGTTGTCTAGAAAAGGGATTCCCAAAGTGTGGTGTGCGAGCTGCCACTAGGGGGTGCATGACGTAAGTGTAGAGGCAGCTGAACGCCATTATTTATTGATATTGTATTAATAAATGAATACATAAATAATTAAATGAGTAATGCAAACACTTTTCAATGGGGGTTAACACTTTAAATATTTAAATGCTGGTTTTTTTTCACGGAGACCATACTTGAGTTTTGAATATTATCATTGTCAGTATTATATTGTTACTTACTGTTGTTCTCCCCACTGTTTCTAATGTGAGAGATCATTAGGCCCATTATTGTACATTCTGTTCTGTGTTAATAGTAGCCTGTTTTATTAAACTTGAAACCATATATGTGGCTTTAAAGACTACACTTTTTCGTTTTTTAAGTTTCAGGCATTGTGGGTGTGTCAGCTAAGTCGGCAGATGGGAACCGCTGACCTGAATGCAACTATAAACTGTTTTAAAACCAAGCTGGGACTTCTAGTCTAAAATGATGAAATAATGCAGAAGTGCTTAAGCCTGCAGTTCATCAAGTGTCCACTTGAGGCTCCAGAAGCACCATAAACTACGTACACTCCAAGCCACAAAAAGTCATTTTCACCGCAGAAAAAACATGTTTACAGTCTGGTACAAAACATGAAATCAGTCAGATTGTTTTTCTAACTCTTAGAAACATAATGATCCACTCAACTCACGATTTGGTACAATTTCTGATTCTGGGTTAACAATGCGTTTTTTTACGATTACAACTACAAAACAAAAACCTTGCAGTGAATGCAAAATTTAAACCACACATATATTTTTAAATGTATAAAAACTACAAATTATATTTTCCCTTATTTTTAACAAATTAAAGAGAATTCCCTTTTCATTTCTCTGAGGTAAAACAGTGCAAGTGAAATCATATTTTATCTTGAATAACAATAAATAAATGAATAAAGAAATATATATATATATATATATATATATATATATATATATATATATATATATATATATATATATATATTGTTTTTTAACAAATCTCACATCAAAATAACGAAATGGATAATACAAATAAACAAAATCTCTTTAAATAATGTGTTCCTAGTTTAGTATTTACATGTTTTGTTCTTTTAAAGAAAAATTAGCCCTTTGCTGTCGAGATAGGGCATCACGATTATTATTTTTTTATCTTTATTTGAATTATTTGAATCTTCACACATTTGTATCGATTTTTAACTGCGATATGATGCATCTTTACATCTCCACTAAATCTGCAGTTTAGAAGATATTAGGGGTGCAAATTTGCCCTATCAGAGTCTTAGCTGATTGACAGGCACTGTATAGCGGTTAGTGAGGAGGTTTGTAGCCTGCACCATTACCCCCAATATGGCCGCAGCTGCCAATATGCTTCAAAACTCTGTTTCAGAAACAAACAGGTGGCGTCACAGAGACTATGTCAATTTATTATACAATCTAAGGTTAAAATGTGTCAAATCTTCTTGACACAACTTTATTTAATGAATTTTTATTTAACAGGTTTTATATTTAGTTGTATCCTGGATGCAAATGCTAATATTGTGCCTCAAAGTAACACAAGTTCTGGTTTCATCACCCCCTCTCCGTCTGTTTCTCCTCCACCAGGTGATGACCCACCTCCGCGTCATTGAGGAGAGGATGAACCAGAGTCTATCTCTGCTCTACAAAGTACCTTATGTTGCTGAGGAGATTCAGGATGAAATTGGTGAGTGGACTTCAGTCAAAAGCCCAGAGTCAGCTCGGAGGAGTTGTGCTGAAATAAGAATGGAGTTTGCTAAATCTGGGATTTGCACATGTGGCAGACGGATAATGCTAAGTCATACTCGGTGCAGAGTGTCAAAAAAGCAGAAAAATATGCCTTTTTTGTAAAAGTAAACATAAATGCAGGAGGAGAGGAGTAAACAAGCTTTAACTCGTCTGTAAACCAACCATCAGAGACGGAGAAAAAAGGCTGCATTGTTCCCCGAAAGAGGAATTGATGACAGTCTCTGTTCTCTGTGTTTAAGAGGCTCCGCTCTTCTTTCAGCAGTTAGATCTAGAGCTTAAACCTGTGTTTAAGAAGAGACGGCTCATTGTAAGACAGCCAACGTCCAAAACCTTTACTACTGCCTTTTGTTTCCTTTGCTTCATTAGAGGAGGCAGAGCATGGTGTTGCAGCATAGATTAAAGTGGAGCGGGTTCAGTGACAGAACTGGGTCACAGCTTTCACCATGCAGCATCCTGTTGGGAGATGTGCAGATTTACACAGAAAATAGCTCTCAGAAAAATACTAATTGATCATTAGCAGAAAACGGGAACAGACATCTCTCTCCTGCAGCAGCAGCAGCAGCAGCAGCTTGGTTTCTGAGTGTGTCAACATACTGGTGAAGCTCTGACTCTGGATGTTGATGCAGTGTCTCATCCTGACAGGTGTTACCATGTTTAAGATCAAGGGTCTTTGACTCCTTTGCAGTAGCTCCTTGCAGCTTTATACAAGTTTTATTAAAATAAAGAATTTTTAGTTTTCCTACAGAGGGTATTAATAAGTCAAGACTCTAGATAAAATCGTGCTTTAACATTTCAGAGATTATGTGTGGATGGATTCATTAAACTGCCAACGTGCTGCCATTTATGCATGCTTTATATGTGGCAAGAGATTAGCAGACAACAAAACAACAATGAGTTAAGCAATATTAAGTTAGTAAAATAAGGAAACCCATTCAAAAATGTTACATTTTAGTCAATTAATCTATTTTTTTTTTTTACATTTCAGAATTGTTTAAAAAAAATTGAGTAGTTTTTCAAATTTCTACAAATTTGTTTTATAACTTTGCAAATTTTTGAAATTTCAAAACTTTTTAAAATTTTCTAAATTTGGGGATTTTTTTGTTGGTGTTTTGAAAAATGATGCAAAATTTTAAGATTTAAAAAATGTTTTGAGATTTTTTTGTAAATTTTTGAAATTTTAATTCTTTTTTAAAATGTTCTCGTTTTTTACTTTCCAATTCTTTGTAATTTCAAACATTTTTTAAAAATTCTTTTAGTAGAATTTGCAAATTTTTTAGATTTGAAATTTTTTTTTCACAAATTTTTGAAAATTTTTAAGATTTAAAAAATAATTTGGGATTTTTTCTAAATGTTTGAAATTTAAATTCTTTTTTAAAATTTTAGCAATTTTTTACTTTCCAAAGTTTTTGAAATTTCAAAGATTTTTTAAAATTTCTTCAATTTGAATTTTGAAAATTTTTAAGATTTGAAAACCTTTTTTTTTTGCAATTTTTGGGAAATTCTTGCAATTTTGGGGAAATTTTTGAAAGTAGTGCAAATTTTTCATTTTCACATTTTTTGGCTAGTTCATAAAAATAAAAATAAATAATTGTGCACATCACATGCAAAATTTTATAAATTAAGAAAACTTCTTATTTAGATTTTTTTTTCTGTTTTTTAACTATGTATAGACTTTTATACACATTGTTTTTACAGTAAAGATAAAGTTGATTTTGTGGGTTGAAAGTAAAGGTTGCATTCCCCTGTTTCGGATTATTTTATGTTGACTTTGACTTTTTTTTTCCTGCAGATGAGCTTCTCCAGGAGCAGAAAGCCGACATGGACCAGTTCCTGTCGTCCATTTCTGAGTCTCAGCCAGATGTCACCGTGTCGTCGGAGGAGAGCGTGGAAGTTCCTGTGCCCGAGGGCAAACCCTATCGGCCTTTCCAAGTCACATCCTTAGGGTCCCGCTCAGAGCCAGAGGGTGAGCAGCTCCAGCCACAGACAGTCACAAGCTGCATCACGCACAACGCCACGGCTGTATGCAGAACAAAAGGCCGTACACATAAGTCTCGCTGAAGGACGTTTGTGACGAAGCATGCCCGTGAGGGAGTAAGGTTTACAATCTGTTTTATGGCGATGCGAATGTGCTGTGGAGCCACGGGTCTGGATTTATCTGTGCCTGCACAGCTCCCTGCGGCCTAGTCCTCAATGCAGCACCACTGAAGTTCAGATAAATTCACAAAGCCTCAGGCTTTGGTGCAGCGCTGGTGCCAAAAGCTTGGGGGGAAATGAGCTGTTATGGTTCTTTTCTTTATCACATTGGTGCCAAACAAAAGATTGAATCCTCAGAGAGAGAAAAAAAGTGATGGATGGAGCGCTTCCAGCGAGATGGAGAGCAAATTACAAGTAAATCCCTCAGGAACATTTAGTATACATGCCAACACCCCAGAGGGCTTAGACAGAGCCAGCCAATCCTGAAATGGCTCCTTTTTTTAAGTTTGGTTGTGTTTCAGATTTATTTTCGGACTCTTCCCTGCTGAACTCTTCTCCTAATCAATTAACACAGCTTGATAATCCTGCCTTTTTCTCTTCTCACCTAAGTTTTCTCTCTTCTCTCCTTCCCCTTTTCTGTTCTTGTTTCTGTTGCTCATTTCTAATGCCAAGGCGATCTATCAGACTCCCCACGTGCCTTCAAGAAAGGTTGGTGCCTCTGTTGCGTCTTGTTTTTCCCCCCTCCTGTACTCCTGAGCCATTTCCATCTACTCCTCTGCTCCACTGCTCTCCTTTCCTTCCTGTAACTCGGGATCCTCTTTCTCTCTCCCTCCATCTCTGTTTGTTAAGAAGCCATCTGCTGGTTTATTTTATTTTTTTGGTTTGATGACTCACATGGGCTGCGTGGTTGGGTTTCAGTTGCTTTCATGCCTTTCATCATGGGAGGATTATCACCGAATGCTGAATAGAAAAGTCCCGGTGCCTTTCAAGCCTTCCAAGTCCTGTAGAGATACTGTAGGGCACAGCCGGCTCCCCTCTCAGAGACCCTTCAGTCGTGTGTTCGCTGTCATCCTGTCCTTACTACATTTGTCAGAGCGCCCTGCTTAATTATTCCCCTTCCCACATGCTCATCCCCCTCATCAGTCCTCCCCGCTCCTGATAGGAGCTGTGTGATTTAGTGGGCCTGTCTCCGGCTCTGTGTTTCTGCTGCTGACCCGCAGCCCAGTCCAAATTAGCCCAATTTGTCCTTCAAGACCCGAGACAGAAAAGTGGTTACATCATCTGTTTGGTCTGATCTCAACTTAACCCTTTGATCTAACTCTGTGAACTCATGTCCAATCCAAACTACTCCTCACTTTGTCCCTCACACGTTGTTTTTGGCAGATTCTGCTGCTCTTTATGAATTAATTTCCCTTTTCTTATCTTCATCAGTCCATAATCTCAAAGGATTTCAGTGTGGGAAACATGTTAGGATGAGATTTCAGTCTCAAGGTGGCGTCATTTTGTCACCGTGGGCCAAAGTTTCAGGCCTCACCTCTAGGAGCGAATTTTTCTGAAGCGTTTTGCGTTAATGTCAGACTGAACTCTTCCGCCGTCCCTTCCTCTCCCCCTCCTCTTCCTCTCATGTCTTCATTTATTCATGGCATATCTGCTGTGTGTATATTAATAGAGCTGATGTCTATTTCAAACCCATCAGTCTGACATGCATATTTGACACTCAGGCCTGGTTTCTGGTTCAGCCGCTAACTGAAAGCTGCCGGGTCTTTAAAGAATTATCATGAGTTAAAATCTCAGAGAGATTTCTAAATGAGGTTTTACTCAAAATGAGACACAACACAACTTGACAGGATGACTTATAATTGCTTTTAGACATTTCGCTGAGTTGAAGGATGTAACTTGGGATGCACCAATCTCACCCTGGTAGCAGGTATCCCATCTGATACAGACTCAAAGAGTTAGATCAGATCAGGAAATTCATAGATCTATGATATTTCATGCTAGTTTCAACGACTCTGACATAAACTTGGAATATTGGGCTGAGAGAAAACATTGATGTATGATTTATCAGGATTTTTTGTTTGACAATATCAAAAAAAAAAAAATCAAATTCTTCATTTCAGTCTTTGTTTATAAACTGGATTGGAAAAAAGTTACCACTTTTCTCCAGCAGAGGGCGAAATGTTTCTCTCTGAATCACGTGATGTGAATTTTATGGGAAAATATGGCTCCTGATATGGTCTGTAGACATTATTATCATCATTGTTTAACTTTTTCACATAGTCTGGTGTTTGAAAAGTGAACAAAAAATCGCAAAAGTTGCAAAATATTATAGAATCGCAACTTAAACTGACACTGCAAAAACAAGTGTTTTTGTCTCATTTTCAGTAGAAAATGTCTTTATAGACTCAGTATGAGCTATATTCAACTTATCGGTCCAGAAAATGTCTTATTTCAACATTTCAACAAATTATTTCAATAGCTTAAAGCAAGACATTTTTCTGGATAAATTGGTTGAATGTGGCTCGTATCAAGTGTAACGAGAAAATTTTTACTTAAAATAAGACAAAAACAATTTACAGGATTAATTTTTTTTGCAGTGTGCTAGGGCTGAACAATTAATCAAATTTAAACCGACATCACAATGTAATAGAGTGCAATTTTCAAATCGCAGAGTCAATTTATAAAGATACAATTTTTAAAAAGTTTCCAAACCTTAGGTCTACTTCATTTCATCACAACATGGAGGCCTAGCCTTTATTCTATAGAATTGTTTTATTAATTGTTTAAGAAAAAGATAACCCCCCCCCCAAAAAAAAAATAAAATAAAAAAAAAAGTAAAATTAAATAAATGAATAAAATCGTATGCTAAATCGCAATCGCAATATTGGTAAAAAAAAAATCGCAATTGGATTATTTTACAAAATCGTTCAGCCCTACAGTGTGTTAAGTTAGATAGGTACGGCAGCTTTTTAGGGCCACTATGAACAATCAAAACAAATTGGAATTAGTTAATTTCCAAGAGAAAAAGTAAATAAAAAATTGAGTTAATTACGCCATGAATATGTGAGAAATCAAACTTGAAATTTCCGAGATCTTGAAGTCGTAGATTTCAGAGAAAAAAAAAACGTGAAGAATTTCTTTAAGACGTCAATCAAAAATTCAAAGTTAAATCAAAAAATGTTAAGAGGTTAGGAACATTTCATTTTTATTAAAAGTATAGTTTTCCATTTATAACAGGCGTGTGGGAGGAGGGGGGCATTAGTCATTGGGGTAAATTTCTAACTTTATTTCATGTCATGTCATGTTTGTCTTGTAACCGTTACTGGATGTCTTGAATTTCCCTTGGGATAAACTAAGTAATAAATAAAGTAACTATCTAAATATTTGTGAAAAATCAAACTTGGAATTTTCAAGGTTGTTAAAACATTACCCTTTGCCCATTTCACTGCATCATGGAGCCACTTGACTGCCTCGTCAAGGATACAGATGGTTGCATCCCTGAGCTATTCAGATAACACACAACTTAATAAATTTGCGACTTTACAAACTTGAAAGTTTCAAGTTGTCTTTCTCAAAAGAAAATCTCTTGAAGTGGCCCGATACTCCATCTTTAAACAGCCTGAAGATTTCAAAACATAATTCTCAGTCTCATCTCCATATTAAGGAACAGAGGATGTTAGATTAAGACTGATACCGGATTGGATCAGTATCAGAATTGGCCGATACCAAAGCCCAGGTGTCAGAGTTTGTATCAGGAGTTAAAAAGTCAGATCGATGCATCCCTAACTTGATGTTAACAGAGTCACATCCCTCACATCCAAAGCACCACTCTGAGAGAGCTCCTGCTGAAAATGTAGCCTCATTGTCATGTTGGCCTCACAGTGGTCACACAGTGCTGAGAGTCAGAAAGGGCTTTGTTTTCACCCGTGCACCGAGGAGGAGACTGAGGCAGAGCTGGATGTCTGCGTGCAGCTGTTCACCACCACTGTCTGTTTGTTTTATTGTGCTGCTTCGCTCTCACTGACCGCGGTCCTTCACCTCCTGCAGGCTCCGCCATGTCTGGGTTGGACGGTCTGATCGGTGCTGAGGAGAGAATCATCAACAACAAACCCAAGATCAGCAATAATGTGGTAAGAGCTTTGAAGTGGCTTTGTTTGTGCTTCGTTTGAACGATCTGACCTGCTGGACACTTGAACTGAGAGCAGCTTTGTTAAAGCAATGAAGGTTATATATTTCAATCTGCAACCTCACTTTTCTATTCTGTCGAGGAAAACTTCTTATTTTTTTGTAATATATATGGTTTTTTTTTTTTTTGTAATTTTTAGTTATTATTTTCATTTATTTTTTATATATTTTTTATGTTTTTGTTTTTCCTCTATTGTTTAATATTTTTTATTTTTTGATTTATTATTATTAATTTTATATTGCTTTTTAATGTTTTTTATATATATTTTTTTATTTTTGTTTATCTTCATTTTTTATTATTCTTTTTATTTTTTTTGTTTATTGTTATTTTGATACATCTTTTAAATAACTTTTTTTTTTCATTTTTTTAGCTTTATTTTTTATTGTTTTTATTTTGTTGTTTTATTATTATTATTTTGATAAATCTATTAACATTTTTATATATTTCTTATTTTTGTTTTTCATTTTTTATTTTTATTTTTTTTATTTTTATTATTTTTATCTTTTTTAATCTTTTTTTATATTTTAATATAATTTTATTCAGTTTTTCTTTACTTTTTATTATTGTTTTTATATTTTATTTTATCATTGTTATTTTTATTTATTTTATAATATTTGTATATATTTTTTTATATATTTCTTCATTGTTTGATTTTATCTTCATTTTATTATTTTCAATTTTATTATATTTTATTATTTTTATTTTTATTTTTATTTGTCTTTTTTAATATTTCAATATATTTTTTATTCTGTTTATCTTTACTTTTAATTATTGTTTTTATATTTTAGTTTATCTTTTTTTTTTTTTAACAATATTTTTATATATTTTTTATATATTTCTTTATTTTATTTTCATTTTTTATTTTATTTTTCATTAAGTTTAATATCTCTCTGAAACTGTTGAGTACATAAAGTGCTTTCACATCGCTCTCTTAAGTTCAGCTTTTAATGAGCCAGATTATTCCAGTAACTTTGTTGTCATAGTTACAACTATCTCACACTGGGCTATTTGCGTTTGTCTTTGCGGCCTCTGCCAACCAACCCTTTCATTCAGATCGACTCCTCGCTTTGCTCTGCAGCCATCGCATGCTACTTTTCTTTGCCAAACACACCATTGCTTCTGATGGATTCTCAAACGATGCTCGGCTGATGAATGTGTGCTGTCTTTTGCATGCTAATCCAACACCGACTGCAAAGCTGTGTATTTTTGTGTGCGAATGTGTGTGTGAATATGAATCACTTCCTGACTGCATGCATGTCTCTCTGTCGTCTAAGCTATCTGAGGTTATGGTGACACTTGAATGTTTTTTGGGCTGTTTTTGTGAGCATCAGACTCTGGACTGCTCTGATTTTGTTTCAGCCTTCTTAACACACCCTCGAACAGAGCGACTGCTGCTGTTGATGCTTGCAAACCCCCTCCTCTCTCCTTCCAGTTCGTACGAGACAGCTTCAAGTGTATCATCACTCAAACACAGATAATCTTACAGTTTACTCGGCTGCACATTCACACCCTCTTTCCTTCCTTCCTTCCTTCTCTTCCTATCTATCTTCCACATGCGATCTATCTCACACACGCACACTCTCACACACACAATCTGTGGTTGTGAGTGTAACCTGGGCTCCCCTGTCTGTGTCGACAGGTGATTGATGAGTCTCTGGATGTTAAAGAAGTGGTTTACAGTGCAGAGAGAGTCAGCGTTATGCATGATGATGAGCTGGTGAGTACAGTGGCGCCCTCTTCTGGGCTTTCTGGGGAACTGCAGTTCTCAGTAGTGGGGGAAAGATGACAGAAGGAGGGAGTGTGGGAGTGTGTAAAGATGCCAGCTTTGGAAAAGACCCAAACCCCCTCTCTTTGTTTTTGTTTTAAGTTTCTGTTTGTGTTTTTATTTATGCATGAGTGCATGTTTATTACGTGAATGTAGAGGAATGTACACACTGGAAATCTGGGTTCATTTTATGAATGAAATCCACACAAACTGAAAATGCTCAGTGTCTGTGTGTGGCTGAGCAGTTAACAAATCCTCAGCGATTGTCTACATATGATAAGTTTGTGTCATATGTGTCACATGACATCGTGAACATGAGTACTGAGGTGTGATTGTGTGTACATGTGGGACTGCCACAGAGACACATTTCATGCATGTTTACCCCACATTCATGGATCAACAGGGAGGCTGACGACTTCTTTTATATATTTTTAAAAGATAAAGCAGATACTCCATTTTTAAGCTACTTCTCGGAACGATTGATCTTTAATTTTATATTTCACACTATCTCAGCTTGAAAAACCTCGTTTCAGAGATCATCAATCCTTGTTTTAAAATTATGAATTGGTATTCTAAGGAGAAAATCTTGTGTGTATCTCATTTTGTCTATGTAATGAATATTGATGAAGATTCTTGTCCTCACAGCCTCCTCTGTTGATACTAAAGAGCAGATTTCAGCAAGAATAATATCAACCAGGGCTTCTACAGCTTTTCCAGAAACTTTAAATTAATCCATTACTCATAGTAAAATCAGGAATATGCGTTTAGATATTTTTTAGTTGTATTAAAGTATTTCAACAACGGTGTAAAGTCTCCTCTCTGTGCTTCTCTCCCTGTCAGGAGTCGTACCGCCCCCTCGGAGAGGACTTCAGCTTTGGGAGCAGCGCGCTCATCGGCTTGCTGGTGATCGCGGTGGCCATAGCAACCGTGATCGTTATAAGTCTGGTGCTTTTGAGGAAGAGGCAATACGGCACTATCAGTCACGGCATCGTGGAGGTAAGTCACCTGTTATTTGCTGGTGTCAATAAACTGCGGTCGATCGTGCTCCAGGTGTCAGCTTTAGATTGAATTATCAGCTCTTATGTAAATGAAGCGAGAATCAGTGTGAGGCAAATTAGATTTGCATTTGAATACTTCGCACACAGCACGCCGCACCCTCTGGAGGAGAACTGACCTTGTTGAGCTCAGCTGTTCTCATCCACAGGGGCGTACCTACAATTAGGCAAACACGGGCAATTGGGGGTCCCAGGATTCCCAGGGCCCCCCCAGAACATTTCTTGACAACTGATTTATGAAGTCTCCTTTAATCAAAAGCATTCTTTTATCTAACTTCACATGCTTCAAAATATATGAAAATGCTTAACCTTTCATAACTGTTTTTTATTTTTTTGTCTTATTTTCAACCAAGTTGCAAATACAAAAAACCGTGTTGTACTGAGATAAAACATATAAGACTTTTAGGATTTTAGGGACTTTATCCAGCTCAGGAAACAGGATCATTTTCTTAAATTCAACCTTTTTGAGTTGGTGAAAAACATTAATATTCAAATTTTTTGGAGGGGGGGGGGGGGGGGGGGGGTAAATAATTCACATGACTATGGGATAAATAAAAATATGTTAACTGTAATATAACAATAATGAAAACTATGACAACTGTAAATATCACCTATTTAACTAGATTGATGATATGTACATAGTTTTTCTTTACTGGATTATTCTATTGTAATTTTTTCACTTCATACTTTCTTGTTTGCTACTGTTACTCTGTAATTTTCCCCAATGTGGGACAAATAAAGGAATACCTCTTGTTGTCTCTTATCTCAAACTTGGTTATGTAACTAGTAACTTAAGCTGTTAAATAACTAGCAGATTTCAAACGCAGAAAAAGTGGCTTAAATTCGTGGTCACTTTTTTTCAAAATCGAGCTAAAGTACAGAACCTGAGGAAATGCATTTAGTTGCATTACGTTACCATGTACAAGATTAATAATGGTTTTTTTTATTGTATTTTTATTTGGAAAGGAAAGATTAATACAAAAGAGTCACAGTCCACACAGTCCAATCATAGAAAGTTATTGAATAACCACTCTTTCAGGATATATTTAACTTCAACCAAAAGTTGAGAAGAAAGCAAACTAAAAAAAGAAAAGACAAAACAACAATAGTGCATGCTTTTTAAACTTTGAAAGATAGAAATATTAGTTTACTCTGGATGAAATCTTTAGTAAGGTCGAACAGTTTGCATGGAACTATATACAAAGAACTAGGGTGGTTGCCACTGTTGTTGTCATAGAAAACAAGGAAAAATAATTAACAAGAATCAAGAATTTTTTTAATATCTAATAAAAAATGAAGTCTATTCTCTTAGGGGAAATAAATATAATCTAGTTATTCTAAACTCGTCCATTTGTAGTTTTATTTGGTTGGTCAATTTTTCCAATTTTTAACATCTCAAAGTTATTCCAATCCAGATCTAATAAATATCACAAAATCAGTAAAATAGAAAAAAAAATATTAGTAAAATTAATAAAGAATAAAATATTATTTAAAAAATTAAGACAATGTAGCAATAAAATTTAGAAAAAATAATGATTTTTTTAAAATAAACTAAATGATTAAAAAAACAAAATTGAATAAAAAATAAAGAAAGTAAACTTACCTGAATAATAATCCAGGGAGAGCTGAGATTAACACCGTTATGCCTTGATTCTCAGAATGAGACAATGATCGTTTTACAAACCGCCATCTATTAGAATGATTTGGCATTACAACTACTTCACAACAACACTAACGTTAGACAACGTGACATAGACGTGACAAGAAGAATGAAAGCCCTTATAAAACAATATTTACCTTTTTTTGAACCATATATGGATTATATAAAAGTGTTTTTTCCATCAACTATAAAAATAAGAAGTCAGTCCCTTCCAGATTTTTCTAAATAAACAATTAAAAATCAAATATAACGTTCCTGTTGTGGTATGATTAACAAAATAACTAAAATGTCATGATCTAAAACTGCCCAAAATTTAAAACCAGAGTATTATACTTCAAAACACACCCAACAGAACAGTCATACTACATACTAAATTCACACATAGTATGTAGCAGGCAGTTTGGAAAACAGCCAATGACTGGGCTTGCCTTGGGCCTCCAAACGACTGAATACGCCCCTGCTCATCCCATGTGTCTCTCGTTGACAGGTTGACCCCATGCTGACACCAGAGGAGCGCCACCTCAGCAAGATGCAGAACCACGGCTACGAAAACCCCACCTACAAATACCTGGAGCAGATGCAGATCTAACCAGAGCCTGCAGAGGGCGCTGAGGGGGAACATACTACTGACCAATAACATATGCTATTGTTAAAATCATTTGCATACATCCAAACTCCATTTACTGGTTTGTTCAAAACAATCCTTGAATAATGCTACTACTCTTACTACTGCTACTATTGTACTATAGAGCTCTTTTTGATCATTTTCTTTTGAATAAGGTGATGTATCTGCCATTTTGCATTACGGGAAAATGTGATTCTGCAGATTTCTCTGTAATTATCAATACAGCTCTCTCAGATCAAGATGTATAACATTTCTTCAGACTTTTCTTTATTTTTTTGAAAGTGAGCAGCAAATTAAACAAAAATTTAAATGTTTCTGAGGAGCCATCATCAACCGGGCGTCCTGACACTGAGCTTTAGTTCTCCATCACGCGGGTGTCATTCATGCAGCGTCTTGATGGTTTTCTCCGGAAGATTTGGTGTTTTATTTTTTATTTTCCTCTCAATAGATTGCTTGTATATGAAGGTTCTTTGTACCGATTAAAATGTATAGTGAAACAACAAATGAGAAAAAAATGAAATCATGGACTATTTACTTTCTGTTCTTTGTTATTATAACAGACAAAATATACATATACAGTTTAAATATATATATAAAGTAGATGTTTTTACTCCACCGTTTTCCTAGGGAAGAGGTTATCAGTTGGTTTAGGGTTCTTGGCTTGGTGGTCGTGAGTCGTGTTCGCGGGCACACAGAGAGAAAGAGTCGACAGAGGCGAAGGTGTGCACAGACCCCCAGCTCAAACACGTCACAGAAAACCTCTGAACCCTTACTCTGTGAATGTGACGATAAAACCCCCGTTTACACACACAAACACAAGCAGAGTACATGAAAAGACAAAAACTTAAGGAGATGTTTTGCATAGTTGAATGTAATGTGGAGGCTTTTGTCCACACTGTGTACCAGATTCCTCTGTGGCTTTCTATTAAACGCCGTCACAAACAAGCATCGTGTTGTGGCAGTGGGTGATGGCACGCCACACCGGAGCAGGTGTTTTTTTTTCTGTTTGTGTGTTTTTAACTTGTCAGGAGTAAAGACCAAGTAGAAGGAGCCGACTTTTAAAAGAAAATTGGGGAGGATGTTTGCACACATACTCCCAAAGAAGAGAAAGTAGAGGGTATTAAAGTTTCCTCTGCACCTGAGTACACTAACTTCGAGAGTTTGTGTGTTTGATGCAACCTAAAACTATCTGCAATGTTTTAAACAAAAAAAATGCAATCTGGATTTTGTGTTTTCACACCCAGAGAGGCCTGGGTTGGCCCTGAATAAAAGCCAGTTGAAGTCACCTCAGAGCTGGAGGGCTGTGCAGGCAGAGACACACTGATAAGACAAGGCTTGGAGAGCTGGTTTCTGAGAAGAAAAAAAACAAACGCTTGAGTATTTTTACAGGATGAGAACGACAAACGAGTAAACTGAATCCTAGAATCCTCTTTTCTCTCTCTCTTAGTATTGTCTTTGTATGCCTGTATAGTTGATGTTGCAATCATGGCTTTTTTTCTGGAGGATTACCTGTGGTGTGCATTGTTCTTGATGAAATGATATGATGATATATATTTTTAAGTTTGTTTTCTATTTTTTTTCTCTTCCTGTGACAGTATCTCTGTATGTGACTGTCTCACTATGCACCCAAACGGCTTCAATCTTGTAACTGCCTGCTTGATTGTGGGAGGGGACTGGGAACTAATAGATCATGAATATTAGTGGTTTTAAAACGATTGATTGATTGATTGACACCAATGAAAAACAATTTATTGTTACAGGGGGGAGACACATCAATAAACTCACAACTTCCATATGGATGTGTCTTTTTTTCATGGGTGGAGTGATGGATGCTGGACAGATAGACAATCAGATGGATAGATTTTATAAGAATAAAGATTACCAATCCATAGGGGTGGATTAGAAAAGGTTTACTGAAGGCAATGGAGAATAAATATAGCTCTTGTGTTAAAATTGAAACAAATTCCTCAGCTGTGGTAAAAACTAAGAAACAGCACCTGAATACCAACATTAACTAAAAAATAAAAAATAAAAACACGAACATGCACATAAAAAGCATGGTTAACAAAAGGGTCAAGCAGTCAGTGTAAGACGTGAAAGGCCACAGATATGACCTGATATGAAATTATTGTTCAGCTTTAAGGAACAATAACAAGTAAACTACACAAACTCATCTTTATTAAACATATAGCACCTTTCCTACATCTAAACACGCAGCCGATAGTGCTTAACAAAAGAACAGACATAAAAATTTTGCAAGATGAGTCCTATAAATTAAAAAAAAACAGAAATAAAAACAATTTTGAGATCTAATAAATATCACAAAATAAGTAAAACAGAGAAATTATATAAAACCAGTATAAATAAAACAGTTAAAATACAACTAAAACATAAAAATATTTTTTTAAGTTAATGAAGTAAAAAAATAAAAGGTGAAAAAATAATAAACAATAAATAAATAAAAAGGTTTTTAAACAAAAAAAAAACTGAATAAGAAACAAAGAATTAAAATTTAAAAATAAACTTAATGATTTAAAACACAAAATTTGATAAAATATAAAGAATTAAGTTAATTAAAAAATTAAAACACAAATTGTATTAAAAAAAGAATTAAAGTTAATTTAAAAACAAACTAAATAAATTAAAATAAAATAAAAATAAATAATTAAAGTCAATAAAATAAATAAATTAACACACAAAATTGTTTAAAAATCAAGAAAGTTAATTTTAAAAAATAAACTTAATAAATTACAATTAAATAAAAAATTAAAAGAAAAAAATTAAAAGTTTTACATCATTAAGCTAATTGTTGGAAAAAAAGAAAAAAATATCTAATAAAATAAAAATAACTTTTTTTGAAAAATTAACCAAATTAATCAAAACAAAACAAAACAAAATTTATTTTTATTTAAAAAAAGAAAGAATTAAAATGATAAAAAGAGTTTAATAAATTATAACATATTATTGATGAATTGACAGATTTAACAGGACTTTACAGGCATTAATATAAAGTGGTCAGTTTCACAGAACAAAGCAAGGGGGAAAAAAGTTAAAAAAAAAAAAAAAAAAAAAAAGAAAGAAAAATAATAGGGAAAAAAAGAAAAAATAATAGGGAAAAAAAGTTAAAAAGATAAAAGTTTAAAAAAAACATCAACACTTAAATTTGAATTAATAGGAACAGTCCATGATTTCTGTATACAATATTAAACTCAAAACGAACTTAGTTTAAATAAACCCCAAAGACTAAATAATGAAAAAATCCTAATTTTAAAACTAGGGGCAGAATTTTTTTTTAATCTTGTAAAAAAAAAAAAAAAAAAACATTTTAGTTAGAGAACAAACCATTGTCTCAGTTTGTTTCACTGAGTCATTGAATGTGTTTTATCTCTACATTTCAGTGTTTTTCCATATTGACTATTATAGAGCCTCTTTCTTGGAAATACATGACACACCTGCCCAGCATAAAGTGGTATATTCCATTCAGACAGATACCTTTCGCTTTCGTCTGAATGTTTGTGTTTGGAAATATTAAAATACCCGTATGTACGGGGGGGTTCCCCTGTATGATGAGTGTCTTTTTGACTCTGACAGAAACTCATGGCTCATCCTGGATGTCAAAGATGGAGGTGAATCAGTGTGAGTCACCGTCACTGCAGCTCTGCACAGACATGCAGCGCGGATAAGATCACATGACTGATACTAAAAATAGGATACGAGACTTTCATACCAACAACATGTCGATTTAAATCCATTTTTTGTTCATTTTGTATTTTTTATAATTGCTTGAAAAATACTGTATTGTTTAATCATACTACGTGACAACATAATGTAAAAAATACGGACTACTTTTGGCGGGAAAGCTGAACATATTTTAAATATATTTTTACTTTTTAAAAGATGTATTAAAAAAAAAAAGTTATTCTAAAGTTGAGGTTTCAGGGGGAAGAAAATACAAAAAATTTAATATACAAATCCTTACCTGTGCAGGTAAACAGGAAGTGGCTGTAGGTGTGTTCTGGGGGTGGAGACACACCTGCAGAAACCCGAGGCTCCCGGAAAAAAAAAGTTTTTTCCTCCCCTCCTCTGTTTCCCTCCGTCAGGACTTAAACGAACAGGTGGGCGACATATTCCTCACAGGTAGAGTTACGTGAACACCTCAAGCGGAGAGGATTCATATTTTAAGAGACTTCAGACAACGTTTAGCTTTGTTTTTGTCTGTTACCTGTGTTTCTGTGCGGTGGTTAATGAGCAGAGGGATTGTCTCCAGACGACCAGGCCTCCAGTCTCACCTCGACAAACAGAGAGAGAGCCTGTGTGTGGTTTACAGACGACTGGGAGTTAAATAAATAACCAAAGAAGAAGAAGAAGAGTCTTTTGGAGGGGGAAGGAGTTTTTCAGGTGTTTGGGTCTTTTTTATTCTGGGAGTTTCATCCAGATTAATCCCTGATGGACTACATGGACAGTGGACTCAGATACACCCCAAAGTCGGTAAGAATTTTCTTTAACTGACTCTTCTTGTTTTATCTTTTACTCTTTTTGTCCCTTGAGTTTCTGTGAAAGAGTTTCACCTGAATGATTAGCCCTCCTTTACATATTTGGGGCAGTCAGTGACCGAGACTGCTACAGGGACTACTTCAGAGGGATCAGATAAGTGTCACAGATAATTAAACCCGCATACCCACAGCAAACCTGTCAGGCACCAAACAGAGAGATGTGTTGTGTTTTCATCCCACACATAGACCCACATATGGGACTAGGAAAAGGGGGTCAGTGATGTCTTCTGTCCAGCTGCTCTTCACAAAACTTTCCACAAACTTCCTCTAGATTACATTTTTAAGGTGGATCTGTGGGATTCTTGCTTCAAAACCATGTGGAAACCTCGCTAAGCTCCACCGATGGAAATCCAGGGGCTGACACCTGAATTCCTCCTGGTTCCTCCACCCTGTTGTGACATGTTCACCCACTCTCTGTCCTCTTATTTCCAAATCCTAAAACCATTATAATGACTCCAAAACATCTTGATACATGGTTCACACAATTTCCCTTCAGTCTCAAATGATTCGTCGTCTGTCTTTCCTGCACAGCTGAGCAGATCTAAGTTACGTCCCTGTTCGAGCTGAGCATGTTTGACGAATTACAGTGAGGCCTGCTGATGCATAATGTGCTTTTAAAACAATTTGAGTTCATGATGTGCAGTTTCACAAATTTAAAGTGAAAGCATGATGCATCCAGTGTTTGTAAAAGACAAAATCAAGTAAAACTGCAGCGAGGCCTTTAAATGAGAGGCTAACATGACGCCTTGATTGTTGCGTAGCTCTGCGAGTTACCTCTGTGATATCATGTGTAACAGGTTTTTACAAGAAATACAAAACCCTTTGCCCTCATTCTTAAAAAAGTTGGAGTTCAGGGCATCTCTTTAAAAATTCTTGTAACTATTAGACTCTAAGATGCAGATTTACAAACATCAATACGAAATAAAAGCATCATTTGTTTGTGGTTAGAGAAGTTTCAGCCCTCAGTGACCTTAAATGTTACGCTACAGCACAGGGAGCATTCAAAGAAACTTGTTGTCTTCCTCTTCAGATCTGTGTGTGCTTGGCTCCCAGCAGGTTGGACAGGATTTTGCATGGTGAAACCTTTGTACTCCCTCCCCCTCCGTCTGCCTCTGAAATGCAGCCACCGAGCCGTGACTCATGCGTGAAGTCCCCCTCTCTCATTCACAGAGCCGCACACTGAAACTGCACTTTCTGTCCTTTAGATCCTGATCGTTTTTTGTTGTTTTAGCTTGGAAAACTTTTTTTTAAAGAAGATTATATTGTGTTTATTTTCCAGCCTGGTTCTGTTAGTCACCACAGGCTTGGACATTCCTATAAGATACAAGTAGCTACTTGTTGTCTGTTGCTGTCACCTATACTGACTTGATTATCTGCTCAGATATCAATTAACTGTTTTCTTTTTTTCTTTCTTAAAGATCCTCTTTCTTGTGAAACAGACTGATATTGATACAGATGTTTTTTGTCAAATTTAACCATTTAACCATCAGGGAAAAAAATTAGTCATCTAACTCCAGTTATTCTCAAAGTTTAGCTCTGACCTCTGCCCTCAGGTCAGTGACAGGCGAGGCAGCAGAAACAACCTTTGCTGAGAGACAATATTATCTCATCTCAAGTTGGATACTTAAACAGTGTTATCCATGTTTTATTTTTTCTTTCTTCATTTTTTTACAATATACTTGCACTAGATATAAAAAAAAGAAAAGTAGAACAGAGCATTGGATGTTTTCCTTTACAAATGCAACTATTTATTTGTCTTTGTACTGGCAATGCATAGTTGGTGCATATATGCATATGAATACATGGAAATAATTTTTTACAATTATTTACCAGCTGAATGTAAATGCATATATGTATATTATATTACTATATTATTATTTTCTAATTGCTGAGACTGCTAGGGATTAATTTTAGAAGAAAAACTAATAATAAAAAAGAGCGTTGAAAATTAAGTATGCAAATCAAACATTTAAAGGATTACTAAGTAATTTTAAAGGAGTTTTAAAGTTGGACATTTTGAGGAAATATACGTTTCTCCCTTCTCCTAGATTCCTCCAAATTAAGTTTCGTAGAGCTTTTTGAAATGGGTACGGTATCTGGTTTAAGCCATTTCTTCGTAATTACTTCTCAAGCCGTTACTCTCAATTTGCAGATTTATTTCTAAAGTTTGTGATAAACAAGTTGTTTTTTTTTAACTTAATCTTTATTTTTTATAACAATTACACAACCGACAACTTTAGACGGACAGGGTCATCATGAGTTGGTTAAACGAGCTTTTTGACATGGTATATCATTTTATAAAAGAAGGAAGCAAGAGCAGTCAGAAAACAACAAAAATTATACATATATATGCATAGACATACCCATACCCATGCATCTGCACATGTATACATACACAAACATAGAAATAATAATAATGATAATAATAATTTTATCTATATAGCACCTTTAAAAACAACAGTTTAGCTTTGATAATGCACAGGACACAACAAAGCACAGGGAAACAAATCAAAAACAGGACACAAAAACACTACCCTAGCTAAAGCACAAGTCATAGGAACCCAGACAATACAAGAACCATGAAACATAAAGACCATGAGGACTCAAATAAAGGATAAAAACATACACTTGTTAAGAAAAAAAAGAAGTAAATAAAGTGCAGTTAAAAACAAAAGGCAGAACAGCAAATATTAAAAGATAAAATTATAATGATGATGAAATAATAAATATTAATTTTCAAAGCAAAGAATGACACACATGAACAAAGGATGAAACAATTAGAGCCTAAAATGGTCCAAGAGAAGGGATTAAAAGTGAAACAAAGGTGAGTTACAGATTAGATATAATCTGAATTAAGTCACCACATTAATATGTTGACATACCATAGAAGAAGTAAATAAAAGGATGGATGGGTAGTGGGAAATAAGAGATAAGGGAAATACATCCGGCTCGACACGAGGTCGCCATAAAAACTGCTCCCCCTGGTGGCTGGCTGAGGTATAGGTCAAACGCTCTGTCTCCCCCTGTTTGTTTACTCGGGCTGCTGTGGTCAAACTCCAAAAAAAATAAATACAACTTGCACAAAGTTTCTCACATCCATGTGCTGTGCTGATGTGGAGAAATTATTGAAAACGGGGTTTTTAAATCACATTTAATGGAGATTGTCAGCTTTCGTTCTTGCCATTTTGCAGGAATAGTAAGATACCTCTGGCTGCACAATGGTGGCGCCTCTGACGTAGATATTCTGCCTTTAAGACCGTACAATAGAAGACGTAGCCGCGCTGTCCATTCTATAGACATTCTATGGTTCCTCCTAGTTGAAAGAAGTTTTTTGCAAACAGGATCTTGAATTCTAGCTGAATCATACCCTGAATTGTGTTTACTTCTTGAGAGTCTCAAACACGTAATAGAGATAAAACATGATAGAATATCAGCAAAGACTCTCCAGCTAGATATACAGGATGTCTAGCCGGAGTTCCTTGTGAGACTTAATGCCCTGAATTAGTCCTTATAAAAACTTCTTCTTGACTCACTTGGAGAGGATGTTTTATTTAAAAACTCTTGACAAGATATTAACAGGATAGAGTCTCAGAAAAAAGAAGGGGTCGCCAAAACCAGCACTAACCAGGTTTCTCAGAGGAGTTTCAAGAACAAACAGAGTCAGAAAAAAAACACCCTTGAGGAGAAAGGCCTTTCAGCTTTATGTCAACATGTTTTGAAAAGGTCTGAATAGTTGTGAGCCGTTTGGTCCTAACTTTTTCTGATTCATTCATAAAGTAATGATACTATTCATCTGTGTGTCTCTCCTCTAGGACAAAGACTGGGACACGTCTGTGCAGTTCCTGCCGGCTGCAGATAACAAAAAGCTCGAGAAGAAGAAAGGTCCGGGGAGGACTGGGGCTGTGATCGGCGTGGTGATCTTTGCTGCTGTTATTGCTCTGATGACCGGACTGCTGGTCTGGCATTTCCACTGTAAGATCCATCACTGATCTCTGCAGTTTAAATTAAGTAAACTTGAAGGATTAAGAGCTTAACTCTTGCGTTTGCTCCTGCAGTCCGTAAAGATGTGCGGCAGAAGAGGGTGTACAGCGGCTCCATGCGGATCACCAACCAAGTGTTTGAAAACGCCTACGAGAACCCAAACAGCACCGAGTTCAAGGCGCTGGCGAAGCAGGTGACGACACAGGTAAGAAAATGACACTGTTTTTAAACTCTTCATTTAAAAAAAGCCTGTTTTGATTTTACTTCTTTCTATTTCAGCTTAAAACCATCTACTCCAAAAGTCCACCGCTGGCGAAATACTACGTCGGCTCGACTGTCCAGGCTTTCAGGTGTGAAATGTTTGTTTGTGGTTTAACTAAGATTTGGAGGAAAACTGTGCCAACTTTTCTTCACTCCACCTCTTTTCTTCTTGTGCTCTCAGTGAAGGCAGTGTCATTGCCTACTACCTGTCCGAGTTCAGCGTCCCTAAAGGTCAGGAAGCGGCGGTGGATAAAGCCATGTCTTCGATGAGCACGCTGGTGGACAAAGAGCAGCGTAGCCTCTACAGAGCTGGAAACTCTCTGGTCTTTGAAGATGTGGTGACCTCAGGTAGGTTTAAAGCCTCTTATTAACTTTTGTTTCAGCTTTAATACTCTGACTTTAGACAATTTGAATTTTATTTTATTCTCCTGATGTCATTTAAGTTTGTGTTTTATACTTTTCCTCTCACAGCACTTGATGCGCGCTTGTTTTCGACGTCATTCAGCAGTGAGTACTTCCTATTTTATCCATCGTTTGATTTATTTTTTACCACTAAGAGAAAGAGTCATGTCTAAAATTTAGTAAGCAAGGCTTAAAGGATGTCACCCAGAAGGTGAGACTGTAATCATTTATCCCCATTAAAAACAAGGGATGTCCTAATACTTCCAATTTACAACATGGTTTGATTTACAGCAGCCATAAAGCGTGACAGTGGTGTAAAGTATGATGCAGCAAAAGAGGCTTCAGGGGAAAGTTAGGGCAGATTTTAGGAATAGAAGGGTAAAGAGAAAGGATTTGAGATGTAAGGAAGGCGTTTTTCAGCTTTCTGAGGGTGACACAACTGATAGGTAGACTATAGTGATGGTGATATGACGTAACACACTCTTGTACAGTAGGTGGCAGTATATACCTGAAAGTTGCTGGCCTTTAGCTCGGGCTGTATCACTCTATAACACAGGGGCTAAACTGTTTGTGCTAATGTCCATTCCAACCCACAGTCAGCAGTTATTCTGCAGTGGTCTGTTCAAACTTTAGAGTCTATCAATAAAATAAAGAGTGAGGTTACGTTAGCTCTGATTGGTAGATGACTGGCAGGACATAACCAGGATTCGCTAACGTTACACATTACAGACATGTCTTAGAGCACCGGACTGCCAGCTGCGCTAAATATAAACGGCTACTAAACTACGTACAAACTGACAGTGTTTACTTGCTGTCACGTTAGCCTACAGATACGTCAGAGCAACAGGCTAACATAGCCAGCTGCTACAACTTTTTCTTGATGTCTCGTTTCAAACTGTAGCGCTACCTAACTTTACTGATAAATACCTTACCTCAGCACGTTGTATCCAGTAAAAAGTTGTCTTGAACCAAGAAAATTTGTATTGATCCGATCTCCATTTAATTCCAAAACAAACACACACCTAGCTAATAGTAATTTACAACAGTGTGCTGAGACTCCAGGCCACTAGGGGGCAAGTGTGCACAACTAAAACAGATCCTCCTCACAGCATCTTTAAATGGAAGAAGAAAGAAGAGTGACAATGCTGAATGCACATCAGGTGCCGATACCGATCAGCGCATCAGGATATCACTACTAATAATCCAATCCTAAGAAAGAAAAAAGTACAAAAAGGGCCTAAAACACTTTTTTTATCTGATTGTAAGAAAATAAATCGACCTATGTGATCATACTGCTGTGTTTCCTTAGTGAATTAGCCCCGATCCATACCATCATTATCCTGGTTTGGTCACTCTGGGGGGTTTTCATCAAAGTAGATCATATAATCCTCCCTTTGAATCCTTTTTTAAATTAAATTCAATCCTGATTATGTTCATATTTTTACAATAGTGCATAAAATATGTAGTTGTAATTAGCTTTTGTCCTATAAGTGTTTTGTGATCCTCCCTTTCTGGAATCACTCACCCAGACAACATCCCGAAACATGCAGTCTCATCATATTTTGGCTCATTATTTTTTAGGTCTTTGGCCCTGACGAGCTCAGCGGAGTACTTCAATAAATAAACTGTATAAAGCTTTAACTGTTTGACATGCATTCTTCATATTCATAAAAGATACAGGGATTGAGTCTTATATATCACTCCCAGGTGCATGGTTTTGTGTATTGGTGCCTTTTCATGTTAATGAAGTGATGTCAGGATAATTTTACCCACAGATATGAGTGAATTAGCGTCACACTGAGCTCTACTAAAGGCTCTTTTTTGTTGTTTGTTTGTTTTCAGATTTCTTTAACTTTGCCGAACACACAAGAACCAATCAAATCGACCAGATCCAGTCCCCTGGCTTCCCTAACCGCCCTTATCCCAGCAACACCTTCATGCAGTGGCGCCTGAGAGGAGACCCCAACCACGTCATCAAGCTGGACTTTGACACCATGAACCTGGAGGAAAACTGCAAGAATGACTTTGTGAAAATCTACGACTCCCTGGTGGCGATTGAGAGTCGAGTGATGGAGGAGTGAGTTTTCCCCTTTGAGACACACAGAGAGGTTGTAATCTAGTGTGTAAGGCCCTCTGCTGGTCAAACGAAGGGGGTTGACCCATGAGGTTCTTCCAGAAAAAAAACATGCTGGTTGAAAGAAAACTGATTCACCAGGGAAGAAATTTTCATATCCTCACTCTATTAAAATAATGGCCTAAGTCGTTTTTTCAAGTTTTGGGGAAAACACAAAACTCTTTACCAAACACAGAGCATTTCATATTAATTAATAATTTAAATCAAAAACATTAAAGAATGAAGTGACTTAGGCCAATTTTTCTAACATTGTAGTCTGACTTAGGCAACTTTAAACCTGGCTTAAACTGCCCTTTCATTCTATAGAGCAAACTCAAAACTAAAATCACCCTGAGTTAAATTGAACAAATGTCAGGTTAATCCAATTGGTCAGGAGGCAGTCCCTTTCCTCACTTCTCCAGGTCTTCTTTACTGTTTTTCACTGAACTTAACCCATTCCCAGCATCCAGTTTTGACAACTTTTAGAAACCCGAACATTAACTGTCCTTTAATTCCATAAAGCAAACTTAAAATGTAAATAACTCCAACCTAAACTAAACAAATGTCAGGTCAGTCAAAAGCTGAGTAGACTTACTCATACATCTCCTACCAAAAAGCAAAAAAAATGATTTTAAAACTTTGAAGGGTATTATTGCCTTGAGCTCATTTATATTTGGCTACAGAAATAAGTGGGCTAGCCAGAGATAGGTAGCTAGCTAAAAGTAGCTAAATTAGTAGTTAAACCTTACTGCACAACATTATACTCTAGCCTTAATGATAGTGAACCTAATCACTGACCAGTAGAAGCCGATTCAAGAATCATGTTTACAGCTTCTTCTGTGCTTAAGTTTCGGTTTCTTCTTGAAGCAGCCGCCATCATGAAAGCTTGTTAAATTGCCCATGTCACACATTTTATCCTAAATAATCCAAAATTTAGACTTAGGCTGGAAATAAAATGGCCTCAGTCAACCTCATGACATAGGCCATCGTCCTATAGGGCATAAAAAGCTTTTAGTTAAAAATCAAAGCGATTTTACAAGAGATGGCCAGCATCATCAAGAGATGATTTAAGCCAAAAACTCATTTTTGTCAATAAACGACTTTGGCCATTATTTTGATAGGGTGTGATAGTAAAATCCTCAGAGGCATTCTTACACAGCAGATATCAAATGTTCCAGGGTTAGTTATCATAAATGTGATAACTAGTTTTCAATCTTTGATGAATCTCACTCTGTCAAAAAAATCATCCCTTTCAGCGTCATTACGATGTCTTGTCACTAAACAAAAAGTAAAATTAAACATTGTTTAGGACATAGATGTATCTTCCTGAATCAAGAATGAAGACATGTTTTTCAAGAGTCAACTTTGTAGCATCCTAAATGTGTTTCCTGTTGGAGTAAATCAAAGAAAATGTAAATACTGGGGCTGTCACTTTTACGCAGTTTGATTAATTCATTACACTGCAAATTAACACGAGTAACTTATTGGCTGCCAGCCAGTTACAGAGCATCTTGAACAATCTTTCAAGACCCAAATAATATTGTTTTCTATGACTACGTAAACACCAAAACTACCTAAGAAGAGCTGACTCTCTCCTTTTATGTCTCTCCTTCTGTTTTTGATCCAAAAAACAGACAAAACATACTTTTTTGATTGGGCGCTCCGTAGTCTATTTCACGATGGCGCCGCTCTTTCTCGCTGAACTACTCCGACACATCCTCAGTTGGAGCATGAGCTGCCTGAACTTTTCTGACTCACAGCGTCTCTCTATGCCTCTGTCATCTCACATCTTCTCCTCATATCCATGCTGAGCTCTCATCCAAAGAGCACACCGCTCTCACCCACAGTAGTTTACGAGCAGGATTTTAATTGACAAGCTCTGATTAAATGTGATTCATTCGATTAATTAATTACACATCTTGTAATTAATTAGATTATTTTTTGTATATCGTGTTTTTCTCGAACAGAATGTGTGGCTACTACTCGCCCAGTGAGCCGCTCACCTTCCTGTCCTCTGATAACGTCATGCTGGTGACTATGGTCACAAACGAGAAGGAGAACTACCCGGGCTTTAGAGCAAGAGTCTCACAAGTGCGTAGAGGAAGTCAAGGTAAGCGCTCATGGAGAGTCTTTGTCGGGAGCTGCTTTGTTAATTTTTAAAATCTAATGTTAAGGTGTTTTATTTTGAAGGTATAGCATGTGGAGGTCAGCTGACAGGAGACAGTGGAACCTTCACATCCCCGAACTTTCCCAACTACTATCCTCCTCGAACTCTGTGTCAGTGGTCCATCCAGGTGAGAAGACGATTCACCCCTGTATTTTGTTTCCTGCAGGCTCTGTTGAGTTTTTCATTTAATTTTCTCATCCCTGTTCACTGTTAAGGTCTCTGCTGGGAAGGCGGTGAAGGTGACTTTCAAAAAGTTCCTCTTGTCCGAGCCGGGGCAGGAAAACCAAAAAAACTGTCGCAAAGACTTTGTGGAGATCAATGGAAAGAAGTGAGTTCATTCATATGTGTGTTCAAACTACAGGGAAGTTATTAAACAGCTCAGACTCATAACTGCGTGTTCGTCTCCTCTGCAGACTCTGTGGAGAACATCCTGAAGGAACATTAACTGAAACCAGCAGCTCCAACAAAATGGAAGTGAGATTTTACTCTGACTCCTCGTACGTGGACCGAGGTTTTGAAGCCGAGTATGAAGCCATTGACGTCAAAGATCGTATGTGCCTCTGCTTTATCTCAACTATGATTGATTTAACCTGAACAAATGTATCTGATACGAGTTTTGTCATCCACAGCTTGTCCAAAGAAGTTCCAGTGTAAAAACCAGCGCTGCATAAAGGAGTCGCTCAGGTGTGATGGATGGAACGACTGTGGAGACATGAGCGATGAATTCAACTGCAGTAAGTTGTTCTTTCTTGATGTGGCTTATTTTAGACTCCTATACCTTTAGCACAAAGTTAGTTTAATGTTTTTTTTCCCTTTCAGAGTGCAGTGCAAAAGATATCACCTGTAAAAATGGATTGTGTAAGCCCATGTTCTGGAAATGTGATGGCGTAGACGACTGTGGAGACCGCACAGATGAACAGGACTGTGGTAAGACTCATTCACGTAAACGGAAGATGCACTGAGTTTTACATAAGACGGATAAGGAAACATCTGAGTTTTTTATTTTTTTTCCCTCTGTTATCTTCAGGATGTAAAACTGGAGAGATAAAGTGCAAGAATGACAAATGTGTCTCTGAGAAGAAACGCTGTGACGGCAGGGACGACTGTGGGGATGGGTCGGATGAGCTGGACTGTGGAAGAGGTGAGACTCAAGATTTGACTCACTGAATGAAAATTTACTACACTTAAGCAGTTTTAACCAACTCCTGCATGCTTTCATAAAGAAGTTTTGGTATTTATCCTTTTGGTTAGACTCACTGTAGCAACTTTCAAGAAACAAAAAAACTTTGACTTTTAGAGAGTAGTCTCCATGTTTGAAACGACACTGCAAGTGCTGCTGTAAAGGTAAATATCTGTAAAGGATCAACCAATCACTGAACTCGCTCCGGCTTATGTCCTTTGGTTGACAGACTAAGACATTGTGCTGAAAAACAACAGTATAAAAAAAAGGCCATTGTGGAAAAGGTCATTATGAAATAACAATTGACTTTGTGAAAAAAATGTTGTGTTTTTTTTTGTTTTTTTAATTATTATTATTATTTTTAATTATTATTATTATTATTTTAATTTTATAAAGCTTGAAAATAAATTAAAAGTCATTATTTTAAAAGGTATAAAATTGTCAAACTAATAATTATGAAATAATTAATCATTAAAATTCAATATTAAAATATAAAAAAACATTTTTCATAATAATTGTGTCATATTTTACAATTTAATGGCCATATTAAATATTTTTCTGTTATTTATCAAAATGGTATTTATTGCAAAATGTTGTTTTTATTTATTTGATTATAAATCTTTTGGGAGGGGGCGGAGCTATGAGGTGATTTCCTTTTTTGAGGATGAGAAAGAGGGTGTGAGCTTGGTTGCTGTATTTTCTGTTGACTGTTTCCTTTAAATCATTTCAAAATCCTTTTTTCCCCACATTAAAATCAGTTTGTTAAGATTTGATTATTTTTAGTATTAAAAAATGAAAAAGCTGAAAACAGGAGAGCATGACATGTTTGAGACCTAATGGCTGACCCCCTCTTAAACCAATCGATGTTAAAGGATCAAGCAGAAGTCCCACCCTCTAGCTTTGATTGACAGACCGAGTCATTCTGATGAAAACGACATTATGAAATAAAAAAGCCATTGTGGAAAAGAACATTATGATATAAAAATTAACTTTTATGAAAGCTTGGAAAATGGATAAAAGTCATTATTTTAGAAAGTGTGAAATATTTAATTATAATAATTCAATATATTGCATAATAACTAGAGATGGGTAAGTACCGATGCCAGGTATCAGTACCAGCCGGACACCAGCTTTTTTTCAAGGTATCAGTACTTGTAAAGGCTGCAGATACCAGCAGCAGATACTTCAGGCAAGAAAATTTAGGTCGAGCAAGTCGTCCTCGCCACTAGTTGCTACTAATTGCTGCGATTTAACAACACAGCAAATGTGCGTCAGGTCCTGTTCCGACAACATGAATAAACCAGGGAGAGTTAACAGTTAGGCTGTTTTATTTTGCACTTCAGTTCATTTAAAAAAATACTCAAACTCTCACAGTTGTTAGTTTTAATTTTGCACTTTTAATATATATTTTTAATATATATAATATATATCCAAAAAAATTATAAATTTAGAGAGAATTGTGTGATTTATTTGGACTTAATGTCTGGGTGACTATGCTGTCTTTGATCAAAATGACCTGTCACTGTGAATTGAAATTTTATGCATCAAAAGTACTAGTGATATCGGTGAGTACTTAAGAGGGAGTACTCGTACTGGTATCAGTCTGAAAAGTGGTATCATATTTGTCTGTTACTTATCAAAATGGTATTTATTTTTTATTTATTCAATTATGAACCTTTTGGGCTCACAAACCAGCAAATTATCACAAAACAACCCCACGCTTCAAAAACTCTAAAATACAAAAACAAAGGATACATTTATTCACGGCTCCTACACTCACTATGATCTTTAAGCTAACGTCTTGCAAAAATCAAGCTAGGAAAATTTAGATTATGAGCGTCTAGGTGATTTCTCAGGGTGTGTAAGGACAAAAATCAGCTAAAATTAGGGTGTGTAATGTCCTTTTTCTCCAGATTGAACAATAAAACTGCAACTAAATTCTATATCTTTTGTATTTCTGCAGTTGTAAGTTGATCTAAACCTAATTTTCCCCCTATCCTCTCTCTTCAGGCTCTGATACCAGCTGCACTGAACTCACATATAAATGTAAAAACAACAAATGCATCAGCAAAGTGAACCCAGAATGTGACGGGACCCCGGACTGTGAGGATGGATCTGATGAGGAGAACTGTGGTATGTCGCTAATAAAACCTCTGCTGTTTATCATGCATTAAACACCAGTTATTATCTCCATCTGTGTCTCAGCCTTGCATAACAAACCAGATGTTAGCTTCCACCTACTCATGCATCACAACAAGCTGTAACAGGCAAACCTAAGGATCGACTGATTGTTTACTCTGCAGACTGCGGGAAACGCCCGTTTAAGACGTCTCGTATCGTGGGCGGTCAGGATGCAGAGGAAGGGGAGTTTCCCTGGCAGGTCAGCCTCCATGTTAAAGGTTACGGACACGTGTGTGGAGCGTCCATCATCAGTCAGCGCTGGCTGGTCACTGCGGCCCATTGTGTGCAAGATGACGGCAAGACGAGGTAAGAATACAGAGTCGTAATTTAGAAAACCCACTTGGACAAAATCATACCTTTATTCGTCTTATTGTGATGTTTTGGGATGGTTATCCAAGCTGTGAAATAAACTCAGAAATGTGTCAAACCAGATTCTCCCAGCCCGGCACATGGGAAGCTTACCTCGGTCTCCACACCCAGCGAAAGATCGGCAGCTCTGTGGTGAAGAGGAATCTGAAGCAGGTCATCTCCCACCCAAACTACAACGCCTACACCTTCGACAACGACATCGCCCTGATGGAGCTGGACAGCCCCGTCACCTACAGCGACTTCATCAGACCCATCTGCCTGCCGTCCTCCCAGCACGACTTTCCGACTGGTGACACCGTGTGGATCACAGGGTGGGGCGCCACGAGAGAAGGAGGTGAGTCCAGGAGCATCCCCTGACCTGACGGTGTGACGTGTAGACTTGAGTAAAACCTAACCCTGGTCTTTCTCTTTGTTTGTGTTTCCTGTCAAGGATTTGCGGCATCTGTTCTCCAAAAGGCCCAGGTTCGAATCATCAACCGCTCGGTGTGTAACAACCTGATGGGCGGGCAGATCACGTCTCGGATGTTGTGTGCTGGAGTGCTGAGCGGAGGAGTCGATGCTTGTCAGGTGATTTAAGACCCCATTTTTAAAGACTGAATGGAGAAGAAAAGGAAATTTGTTCGAGATGAAGTCGCTTTAAATACTAACAAGTGCCTGTGTGTTTTCATTTCCATCAGGGAGACTCTGGGGGCCCTCTGTCCAGTCCATCTGGCTCTCGGTTTTTCCTGGCAGGAGTGGTGAGCTGGGGAGACGGCTGTGCTCGCAGGAACAAACCCGGCATCTATACAACAGTCACAAAATACCGTGGCTGGATCAAGCAGAAGACAGGAGTTTAGTCCAATGAAAACTGGACAGTGAGATCCAGAGTATGGACATAAACTTGGACTGATGCCTTCCAAAGGACTGACACCACTCTGACACTGTGGCTGTGACTCCATTACTATGAATTCACTTTTCTTCTGAAGAGCAGTTTCTGTCCTCACAAGTTTTAATAGGATGTTAATGATGAAATGATTTTAAAATGTAAATACATTATTTTATTTTTGTTGGTGTTTGTCTGAAGTGTGTTTTGATGGAGAACAATGTTATCAGCTGCACCAGGAATGGATTTGAAGCAGCACTGTTACACATGAAACTACATCCCCTTCCTGTGTTTTATCAGTAGCTACCGTAAGAATACCCCAACATGTTTTCTTGTCTTGTTATGATTTTATTAACAAATGACGGCAAGCTCAGTCCATCCTACCTCCTATGGCTTGGTATTTTATGCATTTTACTGAGTTTTACTCCAGCAGAGATCCCTAAAAGTTACTGATGTGATTGGTCACCTTGTAGATAAATGGCATTTCATTTAGCCAGATGTGAACTTCTTTCCAGGATAAAACACAGAGTAGTTTTTATTCTTCATGTTTAATGTGATCCCTCAGCTTTTCACAGCCATGTTAGTACAGTCTGTCATTTTAAACTGTAAATGTGTATTTTATAGCAGATGTTTTTAAATAAAAATTTTCTAATATAACAAACTTTTTGCATTGATGTGTTCATGAGCAGACATATATTTTGTGATACTTGATGATCCTTTATGTTCTCACATTTAGAATTATTTACAAATAACTTTACATCTGAACAACTTTCAGGACAACAAACTATTTTCATTGTCTTCATACATCCTTTGCCTTTTACCCCAGTACTACTTTTAAATAGATTAGGTATTTTAACTTCTACTTATATTATGTATTTTAATGTCTTATTTATTCTCTTCTAAATTGTAGGTCTGTTTTATTTTATTGTTTTTTTTTTCTCTCATTTTTGGTGTAATTTTTACAAGTTTCCTTTGATTATTTTAATAAACTTTAAAAAGTCATTGGTATTCAAACTTTTCACTTTTACTAATACGATCATAACTTTTATCTTCTACTTATGTATTTATTTATTTATTTAATACTTATTAAACAAATATTTTTTAAGCTGATTTCTAAACAACATTTATATTGCACCAAAGTTTATTCTTTTTTATTTTATTTTATTTTATTTTATTTATTTTTTTATTTTATTTTATTTTATTTCATTATTTTATTTTATTTAATTTCATTTTATTTTATTTATTTTTTTATTTTATTTTATTTATTTTATTTTATTTTATTTTATTTTATTTTATTTTATTTTATTATTTTATTTTATTTTATTTTATTTTATTTTATTTTATTTTATTATTTTATTTTATTTTATTTTATTTTATTTATTTTATTTTATTTTATTTTATTCCGTTTTACCACCCTTTTTTGGGGCATCGGAACTAATCACAAGTTCCGTCTGACCGGATGACTTTTTTCGTAGTGAACGGAAGTGGTCCTTCGGTATTTTGTTCCCCCTCAAGCACACTCCGGCCGAAGCTAAAATTTCCAGATTTCCAATTTCTTACTGTCGTAGCGCGTTATTAATTATTATTGATTAATAACAGTTATTAAAGTTGAAATCTGATTTAAAGCTTTAAATCCGTAACCGGAAGTAATATGCGATCAGCACACCGGGCGGTAAAAGTCTGTGATTCTTTCATTCAGTGAACATGTAGCGTTTACAGAGACGGACTTAAACGGGTTTAAAATCCGTTGACATGTGGATTTTAATGTATTATTAATTGAAATTAGCGGTGGTGAAGAGGAGAATCTTTCTGTGGTGATGGATTCGGACAGAAGGAGGGACACACGGAGCTGGGACTGGGACAGTCCGCAGTGCCGAGCCGAACTGGATGAGATCTTTTTCCGCCAGCATGACTACATCCAGGCCGGTAGTCCGGAACACAGAGAGTTCTGGTCTTTCTTTGACCGTTTCCAGAGGTTTAAAACCAAGAGGGAGATGTCTGGGTCAGGCTCCGGCAGGGGTGATGACCGAGAAGAAGGGAAGGATCGGAGAAAGTCCTCCTCCCACAGGGTAGACCTTGGCCTCCCTAAAGAGTACGATGCTCGGTATCGGATTAATATCTCTGTTTGCACCAGGGACGTCGAGGAGCGGATGGGGAAGTCAGATCACAGCCGGGGTAGGCACAGACACTCAGGTCCAGGCAGTCAGGAGATCTCAGACTGCCGCCTGGCTCTCCTGCATTTCCTGGACTTCAGTCAGAGACAGAGTTTTGGAAAACTGGCCAAGCTCTGCAGGGAGCAGAAGAACCTGCCCATCTTCCAGTACAAGGACAAGATCACAGAGCTGGTGCGGCGTCACCCTGTGGTTGTGGTGGCAGGGGACACGGGGTGTGGGAAATCCACCCAAGTACCTCAGTATCTCCTCTCAGCTGGGTTCACAAACATAGCCTGTACTCAGCCTCGGCGGATCGCCTGTATATCTCTGGCAAAGAGGGTCAGCTTTGAGAGTCTGAATCAGTACGGCTCCAAGGTTTGTCATCAAAAATTACACATCCATCCCTTAATAAATAAAATGTTTATTGCAGATTCTGTTCGATAAATCCTCTCAACTTGATTTTTTCACAGGTAGGATACCAGATCCGCTTCGAGACCACCCGCACCACCGCAACCAAGCTGTCGTTCCTGACTGAGGGCCTGCTGCTCCGACAGATCCAGCAGGACAGGTCGTTGGCCCAGTACCAGGTGGTGATCGTGGATGAAGTCCACGAGAGACACCTCCACTGTGACTTCCTCCTCGGGGTCCTGCGGTCTCTGGTTGCCGAACGACCTGACCTGCGGCTCATCCTCATGTCGGCTACCATCAACATCAAACTCTTCTCTGACTATTTCAGCAGTGCTCCTGTGCTGCAGGTACCAGGCAGGCTGTTTCCTATCCAGGTGAGCACAGGTGACACTGATTACAGATACTTTCCCATGATGATGCCAGTTAATCAGTGACAGTTTCTCTGTCTCTGTGATCAGGTCATATACCAGCCCATTCCACCTGAGGAGCAGCCATCACGATCAGAGAAACTGGACCCCAGACCCTACCTCCGCATCCTACAGGGCATCGATCAGCGTTACCCACCAGAGGAGCGGGGCGACCTCCTCATCTTCCTCAGTGGTGTGGCAGAGATCTCCACCATCCAGGAAGCCTGTCAGATTTATGCCACACACACTCGCCGCTGGATCGTCCTACCGCTGCACAGCACCCTCTCCCTGGCCCAGCAGGACAAGGTGGGGCAGCTGTGTTTGGATTAGAGAGGACAACAGTGGTGTTTGCTATCAGCTCTAACTGTTTATACTTCATCTCAGGTGTTTGACATCGCTCCTCCTGGGGTGAGAAAGTGCATCATCTCTACCAACATCGCTGAGACCTCGGTGACAATCGATGGAGTTCGCTTTGTTGTAGATTCAGGTATGAAACCAGAAGTTGATGCATTGCAGGGAATTCACTGTCCTGGCCATCTTTGCAGATTTTATTGTGGTCAGCCAATAGGGCTGGGACAATATGCTAGAAAAACTGTATTTATCCCCAAGGGGAAATTCAGGAAGAGTCACAGCAGCAATCAAGAAAACAAAAGTAAGAAAGTGTATAGAAAGTGCAAAATGGTCCAATAAATATAATAGAAAACTGAGCTTCTTCAGCAGTCTGTTCAGTCTCTGTCTCCTGGATCCTGTCTGCTCACAGCAGGTGAAGCTCTTCCAATGTGGCGTTGGTGTCTGATGTTAGCTCTGTTAGCCATGTCTGTGAATAGCATGATGCTACTCTGCCTTCTGGTATTCCCTCTGTTGCTGGGTTAGCACAGCTAGCTTGTCCATCTTATTGGAGACAGATCTTACGTTCCCAATAACGATGGATGGAAGTACAGCTCCATGTCGTCACTTCCTAGCTCACACCTCACCTCCTTCTCCTCACCTTGTGGAAAACATCAGGCCTTGCACCAGTTAGCACTGACACGCTACAGGCTGCTAATAGCTGATTCCACATGTAATCAATGCAGCTATGGTTACATGTAGGATCTCCAGACAAACACAGGAGCAAAAATAGTATAAATATCACTGAAGATGAAACCAGTTTGGTGTCCATGACCAACAAATGAGCCATACAAAGTAATAATCAGAGAGAAACATTTCACCTTCTGCTAGAGAAAAGTGGTAACTTTTTAAAATTTTTTTGTCAAGGAATCCCGATTTTGATACTGCCAAACAAAAAAAATTCTGAAAATCCCTCCCCTATCAGCCATGTTCTGTTTAACACTTTTGTGAATGAAAAAAGGCTCTCTAAGTAAGTTTTGTTTTTTATTCTCTAACAGGAAAGGTAAAGGAAATGAGTTTTGATCCCAAAGCCAAGATGCAGCGTCTGCAGGAGTTCTGGATCAGCAGAGCCAGCTCAGAGCAGAGGAAAGGTCGAGCTGGTCGTACAGGTCCCGGAGTGTGCTACCGCCTGTACGCTGAGTCCGACTACGATGCTTTTGCTCCGTATCCTGTGCCTGAAATTCACAGGGTGGCTCTGGACTCCCTCGTCCTTCAGGTAGAGACGACCTGCTCAAAGAAATTCTTCTTTCTTCTTCAGATTTTGGAAATAACCTCGAGACTTGTTTGTTTTCATTATGCAGATGAAGAGCATGTGTCTTGGAGATCCACTTTCTTTTGTCTTCATTGATCCACCTCCAGCTTCCAGTATCCAGACTGCAGTTACTTATCTGAAAGAGCAGGGGGCGCTGGACAGTCGCAGTGAGCTTACGTCTATTGGAAGTTTGCTGGCTCAGCTGCCTGTGGACGTTGTTATAGGTAAGCTCTCCTACAGCAAATCCAAGTTTTGTCTCGTCTTTTAATTGAATTATTTATTACATTCACCAAGGAGGTTATGTTTTTAGGAGAGTTTGGTTCTTTGTCTGTGAACAACATAACTCAAAAGGTAACAAACAGATCTTGATGAAATTTTCATGAAATGTTCAAAATGGGATAAGGAAGAAGTGATAAAATTTTGGAGGTGATCTGGATCACCGTCTGGATCCAGGTTTTTTCTAAAGGATTCTTTATCATTGTGAGATAGGGCTGTTTTCATCATATGTATATATAACTCCACCATAAATGGTTGGATTGCTTTGTAAAACAATACAAGACAAGGTCACCATAATTTCTGACAGATGTGAAAGTACGATCCAGATCCTGCCAATATTCTGGATACTAAGATCTGACCCAAAATATGTCCTGGGTCATCATAATTTTCAACAGTGTCAGGAAACAAATTATCGTACAAATCTGCAATTAACACCAAATTGTAGCAGACAGTCTGCTGAAAGGGAGTATAACATTAAAGTCGGACTAAAGTGTTGGTGACAATCACAATATGCTTGGTGGAGGTCTTTCTAGATATATTTTGCTTCCTATAAATTTCTAAAATTTATTCTGTGTGACCACAACAAAACCCAGGTAAATAGTTTTATAAACTTTAAACTATAGTGTTTCTGAGCTTTCTATTTAGAGGATTTGTTAAACTTAATTGTAGGAATGGTAAGGAATGGGTACTGAATTAGGCACTTTTATATGTACTGACTGAATTCTGTCAAAAGTACCAGGTACCAATTCATATAAAATCAAAAGGTACCATGTTTAGGCACGTAAATGCATCCTTGTGACTGTGAGGGAGTGGAAGAGTAGGTGATATTCCATGCTGGACATGAACACAGCATTGCAAGTTTATATATTGAACAATAAATATGTTAAATAGAAAAAATATAAACTTTATTATTAAACAAATTGATATTTTTTACCACTTAAACACAAAAAAGTACCAAAAATTGGCACTGTTGAGTACTGATACCGATTGCCAGGTACCTGGCATCTGTACCGTACTGTTTCAAAGTGAAAGGCACACATTTCTACTTAATAGAGTTTGTGTGTTTGTTGTAAAACAGGGAAGATGCTGGTGCTGGGCTCGTTGTTTCACCTGGTGGAACCTGTGCTGACCGTGGCGGCAGCCCTCAGCGTTCAGTCACCTTTCCTGCGCAGCGCACAGCACAACCCCGACTGTGCTACCACCCGCCAGCCCCTGCATAGCAACCAGGGAGACCCCTTTACGCTGCTCAACACCTTTAATGCCTGGATGGAAGTCAGTTACATGATACTAAATTCAACAATATCTGTTTAATACAGTGAACACTAACATGATTTAACATGGTGAGTAACTTCAAACTGCTCCAAAGGTAAAAGGAGAAAGAGGCGGCGGCTCGAGGAAGTGGTGCAGGAGGAGAGGTCTGGAGGAGCAGCGATTATACGAGATGGTCAACCTGCGCCGACAGTTCAAGGCAGGCTCCCCAGTCCAAATAATTATTATTTAAGTTTTAATTTTGAATGTATGACTGTAACTTCTTAATATGATCTTCCTCTCTGAATAAAAGGACTTACTGAGGGGTCACGGTTTGCTGGAGTCAGAGCCCAGCTCCTCCTCTAGCAGTGACCGGGGGAAACGCATGGAGCGGCTCACAGAGAGGAGGAAACTGCATCAGCTGAAGAGAGATCACGATCAGCAGGAGAGTACTAAGAAAAAAGTCCTGAGGCTGGAAGAAGGCCAGGAGGAGGTGTCCTCAGGGTCAGACGCAGAGGAAGCAAGCAGAGGCAAGAAGGACAAGGAGGGACAGAGCGTGGACATCCAGGTGAACCCAGAGCGATGTATTTTATGAGAAGAGCTTTCAGCAAAAACCATGATACTCAGTTTCTACAGTTATATTCATGCATGAAAATTTCACAGTTTAGATTTTGAAAGACTTTTCTCTTTTTCTCTTTTCTTTTCGTTTAGACAAAGTATTTTTGTATTTGAGGCTTATGCTGTCAGCTTGACTGTTATGTCCTTCACTCTGCAACAGGAAGTGAAGTTCAAGCTGCGTCACAACGTCTCAGAGCTGCAGGAGGCCGTCAGCGTCAGTCAGGACTTGTCCTCTCGTCAGCAGGCTTTGCTCAAGCTGCTGCTCTGTCGAGGTCTCTACCCTCAGCTGGCTCTGCCTGACGAGCACAACACCACCCGGAAGGACTCAGACCAGGTCAGACACCAGCTTTATCGAGATTCTTTAACTGTGGATTAAAAAGTAATGAAAAGTAAAACACTTAAACTCATCTTCACATCTGATTTGAAATCATGTAGGTGTTTCACACCAGGAATAAGCAGGGAGTGGTGATCCATCCAACCAGTGTGTTTGCCAGTGACCCTGAGGTGTTACACATCCCTGAGGATGATAACAGAGAAATGGGTAAACCGCTTTTACAACTTTATAGTCCATTTCAAAGACCTTTGGTAACATTTTTCATTCTGTTGGTTAGGGGTGTGAAAAAATATTGATTCAGCAATGAATGGCAATACTTTAACCTGTGATAAAATATCAATATTTCAGCTCTTAATATCATTTTTTTTTTTTGTAAAATAAAAATTCATATTTTAGGTAAGTTGGAAGTACATTATGTCTTCTGTACCTCCACTGCAGTAGATGGCGCTGAAGAGCTTCTCCGCCATATGTTGCCCATAAACTTTATAAAAAATATAATCTCAAAGGATATTCAAAATATTTTATGTTAGTTTAAAATCATTTAAAGTTTAATTTTTACAGTGTAGTAGACTGATAAAATAATAATCATATTCACCCAATATTTTTTTTGCAACATTAGTTTAAAGTCACACTAGTTGAAGTGAAAAACTTGATGCACTTTATGCTTTTAAGTTAAGTGTTTGTATGAAATACTGCATCTGACTTTTATTATTTCAAACACAATAAAATATAAAAGTTGTTTTTTCAGTTCACTGGGTAAAATATCACAAGTTATCACAATATTGTGATATTGTGATATTATCGTATCATGGCCCCAGTATCATGATTAGGGATAGACAGATTATCGGCCGGGCTGATTATCAAGGCCGATATTTGGCATTTTGGGGCATCTCCGCATCGGCCTTTTTTAAAATCCAACGGCCGATTTGAAACCCATTCAAAACTGTTTTGTTTTGACTCTGATGCTTCTCTGCACAGAGTTTCCCCCTGGCTACACTATGGAAGCCCTAGATGGTCATTTAAAATCAGTCATGTAAAACCAAACAGAAAATTAATTCAACTGCATTACATGCCTGTAAGAAGCAGCACAAACTCAATTCTGTCCAGTTTTATAGCAGTTACAGAGAAATTTTGGAAAACTTTATTTACTGTAAAAAACTTTAGCTATTTATTTTTAAAAGTCTTTATTTAACTTTATAAAACATGCTGCCAAGCCTGGGAGCTGTTTAATAAACATATGCTTGAAGGCATTTGAAGCGTTGTTAAGCGTTGGAGTTTGTATTGTTCAAAAATTTTAACGCCAATATTTTACTTTGACTGCAAATCAATATCAGCTTCAAATATCAGCCATCGGCCTACTTGCCTACCAATAATCAGTATCGGTATCGGCCTCAAAATATTCATATTGGTCTATCTCTAATCATGATGCGTATTGTATCACGATGTTCTTGCTTATACTCACCTCTACTGTTGGTATGTTTGACTCTTCTTATTTTTACTCAAAACTCTGCTGAGAGCCAAAACTGTAAGCTCAACACAAAAATGCTTTTAACTTTTCCAAACGTTAAAGAAAGAGGACACTAAAAGCAACAGTTAGACAGTGAAACTGCTGAACACCATGGACCTATAGATTAAAATTCTGCATTAAGGAACAACATTGATCTGTTTCAAACAAAACCATCCATTGCTCTGCTTCCTGATCCACCAACAAAGTCCCTTTTGTTTTGTTTTACTCTTTTAGTTCTGAAAGTCTCCCATAACATCTCCTCCGTTCCTCTCACAGGTCCTGAAAAAAGGGACAGCACTAAGCACCAGCTGTTAGCCTTTGTTACTCTGTTGGAGACTAATAAACCATATTTGTCCAACTGTGTGCGGGTTCCAGCTCTACAGGTTAGTTACAGATGTAGGATGTGTGTGTTTTTACATCGAGCCCACCTTTTTTTACCCCAAAGACGCTCTGCATGATGTTAAAGTTAGCATATGTTGGCGTGGTACACCTGTACAAGCTAAATCAAGGAGAAAGATAAAGAGTCAAGTGGCCTGATCTGTTTTCATAGACAGATGTGAACTAAACATGTATCAGCCTGACCCAGGTAAACCCAGAACTGTCAGATTGTGTTTTTTTAATCCGAATTTGATGAATATTTTTATATCACAAATTCTTTGGGCTTAAATTGTACAAACTTGATCATTTGTAAAACATTTAGTGTCACTAGGTTAGTATAAAATACCATTTCTCCTATCCTGCTTGTCTGTAGAAGTCCCAGCTCTGTTGTTTTCAGGTTTATAATATTTAATTTTCTAATTTAAATGTTTTTCCAGGCCCTGCTGTTGGTAGCAAACTCTGTGGACAGTAACGCTGACTGTACTCGTCTAGTGGTGGACGGCTGGCTGGAGCTGGAGCTGAGGGAGCCAGAGGAGGCCCTGAAGGTGCTGTCCACGGCTCTCACTCTTAGAGCTGAGTGGGAGCGCCTCCTGTTGGCCCAGCTGGGACAGAGCACCACGGGGGGACCGGGTCAGGGTGTGTCCCGCAAAACCATGGAGAAGCTGAGTGAAGGCCTGGTCCGTTTCCTGCTCTACACGGAGGTGCTGATACGACGATGATCTAGTTTAATCTGTTCAATTCTGTAACGTGTTTTAAAGTTATGGGAGTTTGACGTTTCTCTAATGTAAAGGCAATGATGCAACCAGAAAGCAAATGTTTCAAATTTCGTTAAGATTTTCTGTCTGTGTGCATTTTACCGTGTCATTCAGGTCAGTTACAGCCTTCGACGCCTCACGGCTTTCCAGACCCAGAACCTCTTCATCGGTCCTCAGTCAGCATCTGAGCTGCCTCACACCACAGCCTCAGGTCTAAACCCGCTGTTTCCAGGAGTCGAGGCCAAACCGGACCCTATTAAAGGAGGCCTGCGGGTTACGAGCTTCTTCACCTACAACTGTCTTGCTGTGAGTTTACCTGACTCTGGTTGTCTTTGTGGGTTTCAAATCTTAAAAAGTGAAAGAGTAAAATGTGAATATTTACATATCATGTTGAAAACTTCCTCTCAAGCGTCTCTGTGTGATTTTTAGGACTCAAAGGATCTCTACAGCGAGTGTCTACGCACGTTCTGGAGCTGTCCTAACTGTGACCTCTACATGCCTCTGACTCCACTGGAGCGCATGCAGCACGAGGCCTCCTGCAGGCCAGAAGGAGAACAGCAACAGCAGGAGGAAGGTGAGATTTATACATATTTTGTGTAATATTTTTACAAACATATGCACAAGCAAAAAGGTTTTACTACAAGTGATTTGAGAGTAAGTTTGAATGTTTTGTTGGGTGTTTCAGAGCCAGAGGATGGGAAGAAGAGCTCGTCCTCAGCGTCCAGTCTGACACGAGTTTATCACTGCGACGTCTGTAACGAAGACCTGACCCTCACCTCTACGGAGATCCTCAAACATAAACGGCAGCACATGTATTCTGCTAAGTAATGGACTACATAATCAAAATGCGCTGAAGAAACACTTCAGTTTTTGTAATAAAGATTTTTTGTATGCGAAAATGTATCACCATGCTTTTGTCATACGTAGGAGTAATTTAAAGTTAAGTGTTTGAGCCACAAGTGCTGAAATATCCACATTTAGTGTCCCAGAGCTGGTGACATTTCCAAACAAAAAAAAAATAACATAATAATAATTAAATTAAAGGTAACATCCACATGTATCAGAGAGAAAAAGACTCTGGTTTAAAATATAGAGTGAGGGTTTAATAATGATACAAACCCACGATATGTAACACTTCAAAGCAGCACATTGGCACAAAGTCAGAAGTAAGACAGCACGGAAGATAAAAACCTGTCTCAAAAAAATAAAGAATCAGAATAAATATCTCAATAAATAAATAAACAGGTAATATCTCAATAATTACTTTGAAACTAATAAATACGTACATTTGAAAATATGCACATTGGCAGAAATCAAAAACCCAAAAAAGAAAGTAGTACCTAACACAGAGTTACTTAAAAATCATAAGTTATTGATTACTCAAATCAAAAGGCACATTTATTAAGATGTCAGAATGGGGCCTGCAACTGTGATCACATGACTGTCAGTACTGTACTCCAACGTTTCTGGACCAGAAGTAGCAAACTGTGCAATGGCTTTACTTGTTCGGTATGTCTGCACCATCGAGTGAACGTGTGTGTGTGTGTGAGTGTGCGGAGGTCTACGATGATCTGTGGGGACTGTGCGCGTGAGACGAGGGTTAAATTTAAAATCAGGGAACAGCACCCGAGAGACCAACAGGATGTGGACCAACATGGTCGGCAGGCCGGACTCAGAAGTCCACTTCAAGTCACTTACTCAGCAAAACCTCACTCGATAAAATCTGCTGAAGCTTTTCAAAGGTTTAACCATATTTCAAGATCTACCAGGTGATTGAGACGTGAGACTTTAGGAGAACGAGACGTTCAGAGCTTACTGCGAGTAGTCCCATGCTTCATTTCTCTTATCTGTGGTACATTTTAAATGTTAGACCTGTATAATGAATATCTACCCTGCTTTCTAAAAACTTACATTTGAGGGGGGAAGTTCTTCAAAAACTCAGAGAACTTGGGATGACTGTTGCATCCAGTTTAGTTTGGAGAAGAAAAATCTGATCAAACTTATCCCTTCCTCCAGTTCAGTGTTAATCATTGTGTTAAAACATTAACCTCTGATCTTTTTTTGGTAAAATGTCATCAAACGAGTCATGTTTATGTAAAGAGAATCTGTCGGATTGAGAGGGGAAAGGATTTAATCGACCTACTGCTGGAAATAGAAAAATATACGTGAAATTCGCAAAATATACACAGAATTGCAAAGTTTATAACCAGAGACATTTTTTAAAAATGATTTGGGGTGACTTTCTGCTCCTTGGGTGGACTAAGACCTTAAAGGACTGTTTGACTCTGCAGCAGCAGCGACATCTGAACAGGGTTAGGACAGGACTTAAAATAGCAGCTTATTTGACTTCATACTTAAAGCAACGCCCAGTAAAAACACATCCGCCACCGAGTCCTAACAAAGATCTATCGCCATTCTTCAAATTCAAGTTAGTGTGTCCTTTCTTTTCACCACACTACAGGTTTTAAAAGTCACACTTGTGAATTACATGGTGTCGCTCAAAGACGAGTTTGTGAAGTTAGTTTTTGTTTCTGCTTGAGATCAAACACATTATAACACCAGTTTTTCTTTCCTCACTTAAAGGTCCCATATTGTGCAAAAATCACTTTATTAAGTCTTTCAGTGAAATTTGTGGGTCTTTGGCTTTCCTCCCAGCCCACAAAATGTGACATTAAATGACCAAACCTGTACTTAGTAGTGCTTGTGAATGTAAAATCCTGACCTAAAAAGAGCTGTTAGGCTTTTAGGGATTCTCTTTTTTGACCAATCAGGAGCAAGTCTGACCTGATTGGTCCAGAGAATGCCAAAGTTGAAGAGCCATCACTGCTCTGTTTTTGGCTGTAAACAGCCACACAGTTCCATGCTCAAGCTTCCCATCTCGGAAGAAGACAAGACTAAGTGTCTAGAGTTCATTTATCAAGGAAATGTGCCAGCTACACTCAGTAAAACTGCTTTTCCAACTTTGGACAGTACAACAGAGGGCTAGCGAATAGACTGGTCCTGAATCCAGGCGCATTACCAACCATCCTCCAACAAACCTGGGACCCTGGAAATGTGAGTATTTTAAATGCTGTGTGCTGTGGAGCAGATGGAAGAGCTTTTCCTCAGTGTCCCCCCTGTCTCTGTGTTAGCTTCAGGATGCTAACTTTAGCTGCGGTTAGCCTGTTGTTTTAGCCTGTAATGTTACGGTAAACGAGCTTCGCTGTTTTCTAAACATTGTGCACTCGGAGCTCGTGGCGCCGCTCTCAGTGACGTGGAAGAGCGGGGTGGTATCAGCAGTGGCTGATTTACATATGAAGGCCACGCCCACTAAATCAGAGCGTTCTGAACAGAGGGGCTATGAGAGCCTGGAAACAATGCTGCTGTGCTTGATTTATTGACTTTTTGTTACTACCATTTCATGAAGACATCAATGATCCATAATAAACTGCAGAAAAGGAGCAGAATATGGGACCTTTAAGCTGGTAGAAAAATACTCTTTCAAATCATTGTTCATTGCACTTCATCTTTTTTTCTTTCGTTTTTTTTTTTGGGTGATATCTCGTTTAAAGGCCGTGACACATCCAGATATTGGTTAGCATGGTGGGGGTCTCGTTTAGTACTTCTTTGGGGTGGGACTGTACCGTCATTTTATACATTAGGTAGAACAGACTCCCTCAGAGGCCTCCCTTGTAAGCACCTTGACTGTCTGAACAAGTACAGTGGTGAGATGTGATGAGTTTCCTGGTGAATACTGAAAATAGATGAGGAAATGTTTAAGGTGAGGGTGTTTAATGTCCGACACACATCCTTGATTTCTTTTAAAGAACAAAAATAACCCTGTGTTTGGTTACAAAGGATCATAATGAATCACATTATGAGTTTTAAGTCTTTGTGGTTGTCATTGCAACGTCCCTTAAAAATAATTGTCCCTTTGCAATCGAAAATCTCTTTCTCTTTTTCTCTTTCTCTTTCGGTCTGCTTCTTTACTCAAAAGATAACACGAGTGGTCCGAGATGCTCACACTGTCTGTTTTCTGAGACTGCACTTCCTCCTTTTTGTTTCTCTAAACCAGGGTTTGAAGAATATCTGAGGTAAAATTAGAGGTAAAGGGTGACATCTGCTCATCTGACTGATAAACAGGCTAACATGTAACAAAGAGCCTCCCCAAGATCTCATGTTTGTGAGCGTGAAAGTGTGTGCCACTGGGGGATTCTGTCAATATGTTTTACATTTAATAAAATATACCAATTAAAATTATAACAATCATATATATAAACATCTTTGTTTTTGTGTTTTTCTTTCTAAATAAAAAAAACAAACAGACATTTGAAACAGTGTACACATCATCTTTGCCTCGTCCGCTCTCTTCCTGTGATAAAAGTCTCTGAACGTTGACTCGAGATCAGCCCACCCTCAGTAAATCCACCACGAAGGCTCCAGGAGACTCCCGCAGAGCCGGATCAGACCGAAGTGCACCTTCAGCAGGCATGGACCAGCGAGGAAGGCCCCAGGTTGAAAAGAGAAAGAGCAGAATGCAGTGGGGCTCTGGAGGGCCGCGTCAGAGGTCTGGGTCCACCTCCCTCAACACCCAAAACCTCTTTGGTCCAGGAAACCCTTCCCACCCCTGAACCCGGCTTCATCGGACCGCTTTGTGCTTTCCCCCACAGCAGCCACACCTTTCCCCACACCGCAGGCAGGCGCGCAAAGGCAGGTAGCAGCACATGCAGGGCACGAAGAGGGACAGAGCCAGGAGGGCCAACCAGCGGGCACAGCAAAGGGGATGCGGGTGGCCCCCCAACGAGTCTTCACACGAGCAAGGCTCCCAGAACTCTCCCTCAGAGTCCGACATGCAGTGGTAGAGCAGACTCTCTGCGCACCACACGCAGGTCCATTGGCGCAGGCAATGCAGGGCCGGGTCCGGGGCGTCCCTGCAGCGGCCCCGCCCGTTCTCCGAAGCACTGAAAACAGAGCGGCAGTACACACAGCGAGACGAGCACGACGAGGCCTGAGGACACGGGCTGTCGTCGTCAGGGGAGATCACCCCCGTGTCACAACTGCTGCTGGCCCCTACTCCTCTCTTACGAGTCCGCGACCGCGGCGTGGCCAGTGAGGTGTGGATGCAGCAAGGAGAGGGCGAGCCTTTGCCCGCCTCCTGAGGTGAGCCGGCCCCTGAGGACACACCGGACACGGCGTTGGGCATGGACATACATGTGGGCGATGGCGAGGAGAGACGCTGGGAAGCTTTACTGTCCAGGTTCACCGTCACTTCACAGCCTGCGGTCCCCACTCCTGCCAGGTCCTTCTCGAAACGAACCACACACAGCTCTGACTTGTCCTGAATACTCCCTCCACTACTGACAACCACACCCCCAGTCAGCCCTCCAACCATAGTCCTCGTAGACCCCGCCCGTCGGTAGTCCTCATAGCCTCGAGAACCCCAGAGATCTTTGCAGGGGTCCACGCTGCGCAGGTCTCCCTCCTCCAGCAGGGAAATGGTGGGTGACAGCGGGGACAGAGGGGATGAGGCTGGGGGGCCTACAGGAGGAGTAGGTGGTGCTGGAGGAGGGGGTGGAGGTGCCGGAGGATTCAACACAGCGGACATTTGTGAAAGCTGGTGCTGTCCCGGCCTGGTGTGGATCTGTGGAGACAGTATAGGATTACAGAGGGAGTCAGGAACAGAGTGTACTGTGGGAGCAATTACACAAACTGTGGACGTTTCCTAAACATGATTCATACACAGATGATCCAGAGCTGCATGCTGAAGACAGAAAGTCCTGTGAGTGTGACTGTACTGAGACAGAGGTGGAGTAAATCATCGCTCGCTTCTTGAATTATTAACCAGAAATGTGACGTAGTTCACCTCTGATGACCCTAAGGTGGTTTCCAGATTTCACTTTGGCACTCTTTAAAGGGGACATATCATGCTTGTTTCTCCTTTTCACTTTGCCAGACTAGGATGCCTGTAAAGCATTTCTGCCCTCAGTACAAGTCATTTAGATCCTTCATTGCCCCACAATAGCGTTCTCAATATCCTCACTTTAGGCCATTGTGAAGATCTCGTTGAAACACTCCGTTTGGAGAATGACCTCCAGTAACCTCGCAACGTCACAGCCCTTTGTGCTCTGATTGGTCAGTTCTATCAGAGGGGCGGAGGGGGTAGAGCCAGGGGGTGGTTTTTGCAGCATGGCAGTATTTAAAAAATCGCCACAATGGATGGGGCAGACCGAGCGAGTTTGCTGTTTGCCAAAACTTCACCGTAAGGCATTGATAGCACTAATAAAATGGCAGAGTGTAGGATAAGTCCTTTTGTATTGGACCCCGAGTCAGACCAGGACAGTTCTGCAGCTCATGAGGAAGAAAATCCACCTGGACACAGATCATCTCAGGATGCTTCAGTGTGGTGAGTCAAACCAGTACTGTAACATGTAGAGTTTATACGTGGAAATATAGGCAGACTTCACCAATAAACTATTTCTATAACAGGGCTCCATCCTGCTCCTTCACTTTTCTCTGTCTGTTTTATCCATCATGCTGATAGTGTGAAAGTGTAGTCTAAAAATGGCTTCTACCGTCAGTTCGTCACTATGTTATTACCGCCGCATATTTGTGGTCCAGGTTCACAGTGCATGTCAGAACAAGCATGCAAATATCACAGTCTCACAAGTATTATGACATCTGCTAAAACTACAGTGTTTTAAATGCTAATTCGCCATGTAAAGCCGAGCTGCGCAGCAGAGCAGAGTCCCTGCATCCAGCACTCAGTCAGGTTAGCTAGAGCTGGTAGGGAGCTTTATTTATACTCAGCTCTTGGTGGGTGTATCCCTCGGTGGCGGTTGTGTGACTAACTGACATCACAGAGGAGGAGCTGCTTTATCAGATTACTCCAATAAAAAGAAAGGATCCTTGTGAAAAGAAAAACAATATCTCATTTTTTGAAAATTCAGGGGGTGAAAGGTCTTGTTTTTAAATTTATTATTTTATATGTAAGTATTAAATCAAGGATCAGCATGATATGTCCCCTTTAACAAACATGTCAATTTGAATGTAATGAGAAACAAATAATATATGAAAAAGGGTAAGCATCCTTGTGTAACTGAAGGTGTGTAGCTACCTGAGCAGGTGTCTGAGTGGTGACAGCATGGCTGGATCCGAAACTGAACTCCTCCGACCGTACAAAGCAGGTAGACGAAGACTCACTGGTCACAATGGTGATGGGTTTGGGAAGCATCTCCTTCCTGCTGTTGGATGAAGACTCACTTCCTGTATGGGACTGGCAGAGGCTGCATGTCATCACACAGGCCACACACAAACACTGCAGTCAGAGAGAAGAGTAAGCTGCACAGATACTCACTGCTTGCCCATCATCCTCCGTGTCGGCCTCTTCTGGTGTGGAGGATGAAGGGGAGTCAGAGCCTTGATGGGTGAAACAAGAGGATTAGGACTGTGTTGGACCCTTTCAGGACACGTTTGCATGTGTGACCCATGTCTCTACCTCTGTCCAGCTTGTCTATGACAGCTTGCAGCCCCTTCTCGAAGGAGATGGCATCAGCAGGACTCTGGAACGTAAGGCCAAACTTTCGATCCTCTACCCTCCAGTGATGGAAGATGGGGTTCACCTTGTTGTACACTAACCCCCTTTGCACTGCACACTCCAACACTGGCTGTAGACACAAACAGCAGCCCCAGCAACGCAGGAAGTTATATCACAAACCCAAAAACAGCTCTCTGAAAATCATGCCCTCACATAACATGAGTCTTTAGGTGGTGTTGAGGAGCAACGTGGCACCAAAGACAGCCATATCACACGCACACACTCACTGCTCGGTCTCGCAGCCGTTCTCCACGAATGATGTATTCTCTCCGCCCCCTGCCTTCGTGACTCCGCCCCTTACATATGACCACATGACTGAGGCCGCCACCTCCAAGGGGCACCCAACCGCCACTGGAGTCATCACGTGTCATCACCACTGCACGAACACGCACACTGTCAGGGAAGCCAAGAGAGTGAGCAGAGGCCCAGGCTTATTAAACACACACTGACACACACATTTACGCACATTCATTCAGCTGATCAGCTTCCATAACACCAAAAATGCAGCAGTGTAATGAATATACGATCACAAGGCAGCTATTACCGCATCATAAAACACACACACACACAGATTGGACTGCTCCGTTTTTATGAGAGGAGGTGTTTTAACGTGACAGCTCAAAGGCGCATCATAGTCTGGACCGCGCTCACGTGACTGAGGTAAATGCGCGTTGGATTAGCATGAAATGAAAGGATGCTGCACGTCGTTTTTTAAACATATCAGCTGCACATAAAGGTATTAAAGAGAGAGAAAGAAAGAAAGCCAGCTGAGGAGGAAAGAAATGGCCAAATGGGAGGAGAAGGAGGAAGGAGGGAGGGAGAATGAGTGTTTCCCAGATAGATGTATCAATGAACGCACCCATTCGCCATGAGAGGCCCCGGCATTCTTGCAAAAAGAAGCTCTGCCCTCGCCAATCGGTTGAATAATTCAGCACCGCAGCTCGACATGTGCATGTAACGCATGCACACCCGCGTCTTTTTGCGTCTTCATTGAATTTAAACACGCGAAATCATCTTCCCAGACGCGTCTTTTTCCTCTATTCCGCCCCTGCTGCACGCACTCATTAACACACCCTGATATTATGTTATATTTTTTTTATGAATGGGATACATCAGGACCGGATTCGCCATCGCGACTCAGCGTTATAGGTTTATTTTAAAAGGCCTTAATACGATGCAATCGCGTGCGAAAAAGGGAAGGAAAAGGAACGAGTGGGTGAGAGGATGGAGAGGAAACGAGAGATGGGGGGAGGGGGCCGATTAGAAAAGGGAAGGAGGAGAGGAGGGGTGAGGATGAGGGAGAGCGAGCGAGAGAAAAAAAAATCACATTTCATTCATAAAGTTTGGCTTTAAAAAATCATAATGAAACCCCGAGACACGTTGATAAAAATCACAACGCCTCCATCCCTCCCTCGTTTTACTGTAGCCATGTCTTGAATGACGCGATCCTGGCCCCAAACTCGCCATATTTCGCCTTTTTTTCTCCCATACATTTTACACATTGACTGATTTCGTGACTGTTTTTACCAATCGCTAACCTCCCAGTTATATACTTCTGTAATGTTGCATAGCTTCCCCTGTTTGATGGATGTGTTTTGTTTATTATAAGGCCTGTTATATTATTCCATGTTGGTGGATTAAGGTGCCAGTCGTCTGAAAGCACAAACATGTAGAAGGCTTAAACATTTATCACATATTGAAATGGATAAATCGGAAATGGGGTGTATGCTGTTGATTCAAGACTACGTAATGGTGTTTTTATTCTCGGCAGCCTGCTAAATTGTGGAGCAGCGGTTGTGATTATTGTGCAAGATGCTAAATTGGTTTACCATTGATGGCGGTGGCGTTCTTTCTGACTGGATGTATATGTGCAATGTTAAAAATGAAAATGTAAGGACTTACTCGCCCTCCATGGCTCGGTGTTGCCCGCCGCTTGCAGCAGCCCACCCCAGGGTCTCCTCACTCTTTCTTTTTATCCTCCTTTCATGAAACACTCACAGACTCACTCACATCCTCCCTCTATCTGCTCTCATTTTCCTAATCTTCCTCTCTCTTCCTCTCCCTCGCTCCGGCGCTCTCTCCCCACCTTGATGTCGTTTCGGTGTATCAGGATAGGCTTGAGGTTGCAGCAGCCATTTTCCGCTGGCAGCATCCTCCCTCTCTCCCTCCCTCCCCCCCTCCCTCCCTTTCTCTCTCTCCCTCCAATCACTCCCTTGCTTATTCCCATTCTCACTTTACCTGCCCTGTGCCAGCACACCCGCACTAATCATTGACAGCATCTGGCCAGAGCTGGGCTCCATAGGGTTTGTCTGTGCGTCCGTGTGGGTTTAGTTCATAGAAATTGAGCTCTGGGTTTAAAATACACGTAGTGACGTGGGTGCTGATTCTCAATGAACACTTAAAAACTCAAATTAAATTATGTTAAAACTTGTTCTCAAGCTTCTATCTTCATTCAACTTCCGTTACGCGTTGAATGAAACACTCACAGCATCAATCAAGGAGTTTCCTGATACGGCGTCCACAGGATCCTGGCGTTGGGTTGTGGTTTCAGCACCATGGACAGCACTGACCGGAAAACTTCAAAAAAAAAAAAAAAAATTCACCTTTAGGCTTATTCTTTGACAAAACCCCTCGTTTTCAATAGCACTCATTCAGGGTTGAATTTAGAGTAAAGGAAGTTATCTTCCCGAGACTTTTGTTTGTGCCCGAGTTGCTACAGAAGTAGAATGTAAGCCTTTTCAGCAGTTACTCCGTTTTACGGCAGCAGAAGTTTTGCTAAAATCTACAGAGAGGACACATTAAATACACATCTGAAAGAAATGAAGCAGAAAATTACAGTTTTCGCTTAAATTATGCGACGGGAAGGAGTCTTATGAGGAAACTGATCCAGTAAAGGCGCCACGGCGTCCACGCGGCTCGTTGGTCTAGGGGTATGATTCTCGCTTAGGGTGCGAGAGGTCCCGGGTTCAAATCCCGGACGAGCCCTCGGTGTTTTTTCCTGATTCAGTTCAGAAACGTTTACGAATTATTTCAATTTGTTGAAATGACAGCGTAATTATCCACAAGAGAGCACCGCGTGTTTACTTACCCTGAGTGCTAGTTAAAGGCTGTAAATACGGAATTACGTATCCTGAAATACAGGCTCCAAGTGTTGCTTACAGCCTTAAAACGCCCCAGGAAGGTCAAAATTTTGCACATATAACAAAAAAAAAACAAAAAAAAACAGCAGCATACATGTGGTCCAAACAGCCCAATTGTTGGCATACTTCCTTTTCCCTTTTAATGTACCTTGTTTACATGATAGGACCAGTAAGACTTCTTCAAATAGTTCTGTTTTATTTTAAGGATGTTAAATAAATAATTAAAGTGGACATATCATGCTTGTTTCTTCTTTTCACTATGCCAGACTAGGACGCCTGTTAAGCATTTCTGCCCTCAGTACAAGTCATTTAGTTCCTTCATTGCCCCACAATAGTGTTCTCAATATCCTCATTTTAGGCCATTCTGAAGATCTCGTTTTCAGAATGACCTCCAGTAACCTCGCAACGTCACAGCCCTTTGTGCTCTGATTGGTCAGTTCTATCAGAGGGGCGGAGGGGGTAGAGCCAGGGGGCGGTTTTTGCAGCATGGTATTTACAAAATCGCCATATTGGATGGGGCAGACCGAGCGAGTTTGCTGTTTGCCAAAACTTCACCGTAAGGCATTGATAGCACTAATAAAATGGCAGAGTGTAGGATACGTCCTTTTGTATTGGACCCTGAGTCAGACCCGGACAGTTCTGCAGCTCAGGAGGAAGAAAATCCACCTGGACACAGATCATCTCAGGACGCTTCAGTGTGGTGAGTCAAACTGTAACATGTATAGTTTATACTTGGAAATACAGGCAGACTTCACCAATAAACTATGTCTATAACAGGGCTCCTTCCTGCTCCTTCACTTTTCTCTGTTTTTTTTATCCATCACGCTGAAAGTGTAGTCTAAAGATCGCCTCTACCGTCAGTTCGTTACTATTACCGCAGCATTATTGTGGTCCAGGTTCACAGTGCATGTCAGAACAAGCATGCAAATATCACAGTCTCACAAGTATTAAGACGTCTGCTAAAACTACAGTGTTTTAACTGCTAATTCACCATGTAAAGCCGAGCTGCTCAGCAGAGCAGAGTCCCTGCATCCAGTACTCAGTCAAGTTAGCCAGAGCTAGTAGGGAGCTGTATTTATACTCGGCTCAACCAGTGGCGGTTGTATGACAAACTAACATCACAGAGGAGGAGCTGCTTTATCAGATTACTCCAATAAAAAGAAAGGATCCTCGTGTCGTCCCAAAGGTCAAAATCTCGCGGCCAAATGGCAATGACCTATTTTCAGAGGCATCAAATCTCGTTCTAGGATATCAGAAAAAATACAATATTACATTTTTTGAAAATTCAGGGGGTGAAAGGTCTTGTTTTCAAATTCATTAAATTATACGTAAGTATAAAATCAGGGATCAGTATGATATTTCCCCTTTAAGGAATGATATCCACATTTAAAGATAAGGAAAAAATAAATCACTGCCCCAACAAATACGATTTACAATAGGGTAATTTTAGGACATAATGCAGTGATTTACCAGTGGCTAACTAAATTTTTGGAAGTCAAGCAAAACCGTCAATAACACAGATGCATTGTAGGTGATTTACTTTCACAGTTTAAGACATGTTATTTTTACAATTTATGGGCAATAAATCCAACTACTGTATTGTGAAGCAATTTAAAATATTATTATTATTGTCTTGTGTTTGTTGCTTTGAAGGACAAGAAACTATTGCATTTTGAGAGTTGATCCTGTTGCAGTAAAGTCCCCTTAAACAACTTGCTTCAATGGAAAGTTGCAGTGGAGAAAAAAATACATATACCTGGATATAGTCATTCAAAAAGTTTATTTTCTGTAACACATACTGGAGACAAAGATTTGCATTGTGAGATCGACTGGATTATAAACCATCTAGAGAGGAAGAGGCATTACCGTAAAAAAAAAAAAAAAAAAACTTCAATGGCGATTCTCTCAGTTGCTAGGATACAAGGCAAGGGCAATACATTTCTGTGAGCTCTACTAAAGGAAAACTGAACTTTGTATACAAAAAGTTAGCTTAAATATAGAATTTTGAAATATTCATGTTTTGGGTTTTTTTTTATACTGTGAGGCGAATATGTAGGGTGGTGACTGAACTTGTGAAACAGCTGAGACTGAAAGGTATCACACAAAGAACAGAGTCATGAAAGATGGGTGTTCTGATTTTTCAGTCACCAGCTTAAAATAACCCATAACAAGCCAAATTAAAAGACAAGATACTGGCTTCTTGATCACCTAAATTCTCTGATACAGGTAGATTTCTTAAATTTGCTGAAGGGATTGTTTTCTTGTAGTATTTCATATTTTTCTGTCTTTTAAATCAAAAATCAGTGGGCAAATTGATAACAATTCTGGAAAACATTGCATTCATAATCCTCAGGGAAACTGTGTTTGAACTGACTGGATGTATACTGCATCAGCAGCGTGAGTATCTGAGTGTGTCTGTACATGGCTGAGTGTGTTCCTGGGGGCGGATTACACAATCATTTCCAGCTGTCGTGCATATTCGATGACCTGTTGTGCCAGCTCTGTGGAGGGGATGGTCACCTCTTCTGTCCGCTGCTGCTGACTGGTGAAAGAGTAATAGCCATCTTGGCTCAAACTCCATCCTCTCTGGAATAGAAGGAAACAATCAGATTTGGCTTTTTGTTTGTTGTATGTTTGTGGGCAAGAATCTGGGAAGGGATTTAGCTTCACTAAAAAAAAAGTGCCATGAACGACAAAATTAATTCATTTTCTCGCATTAATTAGAAATAATAATAGCTGGAATACGAAACTGTTTCTTTAATATACTGTTGGCTTTGCCTTGTTTCAAAATCCTAAGACTGTTGCTTTGAAACTTATTATTAAATTTGCAAAAGTCCTTCTATCTTCAAGCTGTACCACTGAAATCAACATACAATCCAGTATCTGCTTTTACCATTAACATTTAGATCTCTTTTTTTCCTTAATTTGTGTGAAATGAAACAAAAAAGATTTTTCAGAACCCCCCCTTAATCTAATATTCAAATGCAATTTAAATTAGCTTTGTATACCCATCTATAAGCCCTGAATACTATTTTGTGTTTAAAATGTAATTAACAACAATCTCTAAACAATAGGAATATACATACCTTCTTAGCATATTCTGTCATCTTCTTTGGAGAATTGAAGAAAAGCACACGTGTGGCTTCACCAAACTGAATCTGCTCATATGCTTTTTCTATGCAGCCTGCGATTTCATCACTGCAAAGGTAAAAGTCACAGCTTGAGTATTTTTTTCAAGCACTGAGTGTTTTCATTTATGTATATCTTTAACTACCTGATAGCAAAGATGTCCAAATAAATACTTGTATGAGATTGTATGAACAATGGTATAACATAAAATTTAGACATGCTAAAATGTATTTAAACTTAGAAACAAACACTCTGACTATTAACCCTTTCTGAACCATAGAAACTACATAAGGCATTGCTACCACACTGATTCTTACCGAATGGTGTCAAGCAGAATGTCTATAAAAAAGGTGTAGCTCTCAGCTGGTATGTTCCCTTTGGCAAGAAAGACCTTGTTGTAGCTTCCCTCCATCAAGTACTGTGAAGTTCACAACAGCAATGTATAACATTATGACAGCATTCACAAACTAGTAATTTACACAATCATAACATATTATTATCTTACTAATAAATATCAAACTTTCACCCTGGGTACTAAAAAAATATAATGAGATATCAATCCCTAAATTGTGCACCTGTTCTAAGGAGACTGGGTGTCTGATGTACACGTTGGTCTGAATGTCTCGAGCACTCAGTCTCTCAAGTTCTGTGTGAAACTCAGACACACGGTTCTGTGAGAGCAGGAACAGCAGGTTCAGGCCAAGTAACTGGTGCATGTAGGCAGCTTCTGGCAGCTCATCCCTAAGGACAAAAGTAGAAGAGAAAACTTAGCAAAAAAACCCAAAATGAATTCTGAAAAAAATTAATTAATACAAATAAAAAACACAAATGGTGACATTACTTGTAGTCAAAGTAGTAACATTTTAACTGGGCCATGTATCTCTCAAAGGATGGGATGTCTTTCTTGAGGATACTCCACAAGGCTCCAATTTCAAGGACATCACCTGATGTGCATAAAAACAATTCATATGAGAGTTGCTTATCATAAATGGAGACAAGATTTAGATTGAGTTTGGCTTTCCACTTTTACTTACGAGCTAAAATGAGCTGCTGCTTGGTCAGGGTGGACCCAGTGGTAGGTAAAAAGTTTAGCTCCAGTAAGGAAATCTGTAAATAGAAGATATCTGTCAATACCTACAAAAATTAAAAGATAGCATGTATCCCCCAGGTACCCAAATTTATCTCTTAATTCTTAAATAATGACAATTGGCAAAAGAGGGTCCTGAAATGTAACAAGTCCCCTCAAAGAATGACAGTTCAACGTAGGAATCACGACACTTGAGAGAGAAAGGTAAGGAAGAACGCTATCGCTATTCACATAAATAAATAATTACTGATTAAAATTGTAGGATGAAAACAAAACAGTAACTGGCAATTCAATTTTTGTCCAGGTGTTTATTCTGGCTGTCAGTTTTGGGTTAAATTCAAGTGTTAGGCTAATTAAGTTAACATCAACAACACTCTCTGTAATGCTTCGTTTACCAACCTCCGTTACCAAGTTATTAATATTAACCTAATGTGCATCTGCTATCCGATGGTCAATGGACTCTAAACCCCGGAAGAGTAAAAATTATTAATTAAGGCACTTTCTCCTGCCAGTTTGTTTGAAACTACAGACAACGGTAGCATGGCTAGTATATGTTAGCATTCTTAGCTTAGTCTGCTAACAGCGATGACACCTCTGGTTTGGTTTAGCTCTTATTTCAACAAATACCACCGAAAATGTATAAATCGCGGTTCACATGTACCTTCAGTTTACTGAGAAGTTCTCCACATTTGCTCAGGTTTGGGTTTTTCTTGTTCCATTCTGTTTTCAGTGTCTCATACAGTCCAGCGGTTTCTTTCAGCGCCGCCATGGTGATTCTGCAAAATATACGACAGTGCGCACGGAATACGGTAAATTTTAACTGTCGTAAAACATTTGTGTCATTAGAGAGCATAGCGGTCTGTTTATCTAGAGAAGGATTTTTGGCAAAACTTTTTCAATTAGAAGTCAAAGGAAGGAATAGTAGATGAATTTAGTTTTTATTTTAAAACGGAAAAAAAACGATACAGGTAAGAGTCGGGTAGAATTATTTAGAAAAAAAGGTGGAGAATGGAACACCTCAAGAAAGCATAAGTCCATTTTTGTTTTTCATACAATGATTTAAAGGCACTTCAGCATTAAATATGTTGAAAATTAAATTTTGCTTAGAAAGCACAACTTAAAACTGGAATAAATTAACAGTGGCATTAAAAAAAAGTGGTAATGGCATGAAAACAGAATCAGAATCAGAATTGGGTTTTATTGCCAGGTATGCAACACATAAAAGGAATTTGACTCCGGCAGTTGTTTTCTCTAGTACAAGGAGGTAGACACAAACATGACATATAAACATAACACAATAAAAAAAAGATAAATAAAATAGATGCAGGTGTAAAAAAGGGCTGAGATAAAATGTGCATCAGGAATAGTTACAGCATACAGGCATGGACAGTCATAATGTTTCGCCAAAAATGAAAATAACTGACAACCAGTGTTTTATTATATAGTTTCTACTAGTTTTACAGTCCGATGTGCATTTTAAAAACTGCAGTATTTTGCAGGATGTTCAACAGGTGCATCAATCTTCAATATGCAAATAACATCAAATAATGCCATACTACCCCCCCCCCCATCTCAAATGAATAAATAATAATAATAATAATCATAATAATAATAATCATAATAATAATAATAATAATAAACAAAATAAAATAAAATAAATAAATAAATAAATAAAAACCTTACAGTTAACTTCAAATAGAATATGGAGAGTCCAAGCTGGAAGTTTAAAAAATGTGAAAAATGTCATCAAAATAAGAAAAACTTCAGTACAATAATTAGTTGTCATAAATAAAACAGTCTGCTCAATCACATCAATTGTCAGTACCGATGTCTGTTTATAAGTCTGTGCCAGGTCTGGTCTCACCATCTTGAAGTAGGCTTTCACTTTTATATATTTATTTATTTATTTATTTATTTATTTATTTATTTATTTATTTATTTATTTATTTATTTATTCAAATAAGTAGCATACATTAGAAAAGATGTTCTATTCACACTCCAAACCAGTAGGTGGCGGAAATGCGCAGTTGTTTGCCAACTGTCATAAACCCGAAACATGAAGAAGAAGAAAAAAAAACAGCGAACGTTAAATCAAGATGGCGGCAATGAACGCGGAGCGGTGGCTGGATGATTTACCAAATCATTCTATTTTCAAGAAGCTACGAGATAATTTGGTTGTGGAATATAACTCCAATGAAAGAGGAGTTGCTAAAAACCTCACCTTCTGTTTGGGTGGAGACTTCTTCGTGTGGGACGACACAGACCGCGTGTTTTACACGACCAACCTACGACAGTTGAACTCGGATGAGAGTCGAAGCAGCGGGAATTATCAAACCTTGCTGTGTATCAACCCTCCTCTCTTCGAAGTGTGCCAGGTGCTGTTGAGTCCAACGCAGCACCATGTCGCTCTCATCGGGCAGAGAGGCATCTCCGTGCTGGAGCTTCCGCAGCGGTGGGGCAAGAGGTCCGAGTTTGAAGGCGGGAGGAGCGACATCAACTGTCGAACCGTCCCGGTGGCTGAGCGTTTCTTCACGAGCTCACCTTCAGTGAATCTGCGGCAGGCTGCTTGGTACCCCAGCGAGACCGACGAGCCCTACCTGGTCCTCCTCACTTCCGACAACACCATCAGGTTTTACGGCTTGAAGTCTCCACAGACGCCGGGTAAAGTCCTGTCATTGTCGCAGTCAGAAGATGACAGCAGCGTCCACCCTCCAGCCCGTTCATATGCAGCCTCTCTGGGGGAGATAGCAGTGGCTTTTGACTTTGGGCAAATCACATCCCCACCTCGACAGCTGGCAGGATTATGCTCCAAAGAACAGCTGGTGTATCCTCTGTATATCCTCTACGAAAATGGGGAGACCTACCTGAGCTACACCAGCCAGACAAACGGGGTGAGGCTGAGCAAACCCGTTGGACCTCTTCCCATGTATCCTGCAGCAGAAGATAACTACGGTTACGATGCCTGTGCCATCCTCTGCCTGCCTTGTGTTCCCAGCATCCTGGTCATCGCCACAGAAACAGGCACGCTGTATCACTGTGTGGTGCTGGAGTCTGAAGACGAGGACGAGACGGGGGCTGTGGAGAAGTGGATCCGAGGAGCAGAGGCAGTGCCAGCTCTTTACGTGTTTGAGTGTGTTGAGCTGGAGCTGACCCTCAAAGTGGCTTCAGGAGAGGATGAGGACCCACAAGAGTTTGATTTCACATGTCCGATCAGGCTGCACAGAGACCCCCTGTGCCCGCACAGATATCACTGCACCCATGAGGCCGGGGTGCACGGTGTGGGCCTGATCTGGGTCAACAAGCTGCAGAAGTTCCTCCAGTCTGGAGAGGAGGATAAGGACAGTTTACAGGAGCTGGCTGCAGAGAAGCGGTGCATTGTCGAGCACATTCTGTGTACCAGACCCCTCCCAACCAGCCAGTCAGCTCCAGTTCGTGGCTTTTTGATTGTGTCTGACCTTTCTTTGGGTGCCACCATGATCTGCATCACCAGCAGCTTTGAGTGCATCCTGCTGCCCCTGCTGAGCTCCATTCGCCCTCCCTCGCCTCCTCTCCTGTGTTCTCATCCAGGTCCAGGCTCTGGTAGCTCCCCTCTGCGTGGGCTGGCGGATGACTCCTTCGAGCAGCATATCCGCAACATCCTGGCACGTAGCTCCACTAATCCTGTCGTACTGAAGGCTGGTGACAAGGAGACATCGCCTCCACCTCCTGAGTGCCTGCAGCTCCTCAGCAGAGCCACGCAGGTGTTTCGTGAGGAGTACATCTTGAAGCAGGACATGGCCCGGGAGGAGATGCAGAGGAGGGTGAAGCTCCTGACAGGCCAGAAAAACAAGCAGCTGGAGGAGATGGCTCTGTGCAGGGAGGAGAAGATGAGCCTGAGAGAGTCAGCGGAGAGGCTGGCCGACAAGTACGAGGACGCAAAGTATCGTCAGGAAACCATCATGAACAGGGTGAAAAAGGTCCTGGGCAGCCTGCAGAGCCAACTTCCTGTGCTGTCAAACAGTGAAAGAGACATGAGGAAGGAGCTGCAGACCATAAGCGATCAGCTCAAACACCTCGACAACTCCATTAAACAGGTGAACATGAAGATGGACTACCAGAAGACACAGGTGGATAAGGACACACCTGCAGCCAGGACAACAGTCTCACTCAACGTCCAACAGAAGAAGGTTGTTCAGGATGTCCTCAGAGAGCAGGGACAGCAGATTGGAGACATGATGAAACAGATCAAAGACATCAAAAACCACTTCAGCTTCTGAGAACTGCTCAGAAAAGAACTGATACATGATGGAGAGAAAAATCAAAATGCTCTTTTGAATCTGTGTATCTGTGTGGGGCGCTTTAGAGGAAGTGTGTTTTCGTGTTTGATCCAAAAGATATTTTTTACACAAAGACAAATCTTCACCTTTCATACCTGATGTGTATTTCTGAATTCAGATATGCCACATTTGCCTTGATGTCTAATCTAACAGTTAGCATTTTTATACATTAATGTTTCTAAAGGTTAAAGTTTGTTACCTAGTCAAAGAGAGAAAATGTTTGGGCAGCTGAGACTGGAACTGTTTTTGAGCTGTCATCATCTTTCTGAGGTGTTTACAAAATGCTTTGGTTGGATTTTGGATTGAAATTAAAATGTAAATTTCCTGTAAATGTCTCTTCTTGTTTTACACTTTATTTGATCTTACTTAGAAAGTGCAAACACAAGCAGAGTAAAAAACAGAAATACTTTTTAGAATTATGTTTATTTTGTGATGGCAGTCAACAGTTTATTTAATTTGTTGTTTTCCTACTATATTTTTGCAGCGATTAATTGTGGTAAGTTATGTCTACATTATTCTACACTGTAAAAAAGATATATATAATGGAATTAATGGCGGCAACTGCGGCCAAATACGCACTGTTGTCGCACTAACTAGGTTTTTTCTTCTGTCAAAATTCTTGCTTGTGTTGTACATCACTTTGGACAAAAGCATCTGCTTAATGAAACTGTAGGACTTTTATTTTAAAAACCCTTAAAAAAAACAAAGAAAATAGGGTTTAAAGAATAGAATATATATAATTGATATTAAATTTATTAATCATTCATTATAAATAAAAGATACACATGCCAGACTGACATGGAATGTGTAAGTGAGGACCTGTATATATAACTAACTATAACTTACAATATTCTTTTGGAAAGATGACGTAGGATTTATGAGCTGGTACTTCTACTGTTCTACATTTTCATTTAGCAGATCCTTTTGTCCAAAGCGACGTTCAACACAAGCAAGAATTTAGACAAAGGGAAAAACCTGGTTAGTTCAACAAAAGTGCCACAAGTTATTCGGCTGCCAGTGCTGCCATTAAGTACAAGATTATTTTTTTTAGTACTTGTTTTATGTAAATGCTTTTGGTCTAAAGTGTTTTACTTATAAAATTCTAAAATATCTAAGGAGAGAAAAGGGGAAGCCATAAAGAGAAAACAAAATGAAGAGACAAGTGTAATTGTATGGCATTGATTTCACCCTAAATTTTTTCAAATCCTCCTGTTTTAAGGACATAACTATCTCATAAAAATAGAATTTTTTAAAAATTTATTTTTAAATTTCTTGTTTTACAAGATTCTTTCTCATAAACCAGGAATTGATTTATTTGAGACTTTCCTGATTTTAAGAAATACTATGTCATAAAACATGAAACTGAAAAGTACAGGAATTCCTTAAAATCTTTAAGCGGCATCTGGACTAATAAAAATAAAACATGCCACTGTTAACTAAAACGCATTTAAAAGCCTACCTTACCTATACTGACCACACACCTGTGGTTAGCTGCAAAAACATGCAGCAACAAGTCATGCAGTGCAGCATGATGGGAAATCCTGCTTTTACAAGACAGTATCCCGTAAAAATCAAGAAATAAAAAATAAATAAATTCCTGTTTTTTATGAGATAGTTTTCTCATAAAAAACAGATTATTTTTTAAGTGAATGCAAAAAGCCACCATAGTAATTTATGCAGTGAATAATAGTTTGAAATTTGTGATATGTATATATATATATATATATATATATTTATTTATATAATTTTTTTTTTATTATTTATTTATTTATTTATTTATTTGAGAACTGTTGCTTACTGTTGAGAATTATACTTAATGGAAGACCATCTTGAGGTGAAAGGTCACCTGACATTACTGCACTGACCTTTAAGGGTCAAAATAAAATGAGGGAACCACAGCTCCTGGATGGGACTTAATTATGTACATAATTCAACAGGCGCCCACATTATTTTTTAAATCACATTGTTTATAGTTCATTAGAACAAAGTTTCACTGATTTTTGATTAGTTTTCAGGAAGTCTACGGAGAAAAGAGAGATTAAAAAGTCCATATGTAGCTTGGCCTTACACCTGGAGAGTTTCTGAGAAACAGAAAGAGAGACTGGTTTTGAGCCTTTTCCTTAAAGTCCACTGTTTCCTGTCCACACACTGCCATCTACAGGTGAACTGTGAGCTGTGCAGCCTCCTCATGAGTTGCCAGTTTCCCTATTTCCAGCAGATGTCCCCACTCTCCAGAGCAGTGCACTTCAGTGTTTTTTGGTCCAAAGCAGGTTTGCTGGTGAGGAATTCCCCGTGTAAACACTGGGTGACGTACGAGGAGACCCCGGTTTTGTTGAGTAATCCTTATGGTTGGGGGGTGCCTTGTGCTGCTGGGGGATCCTCTGCTGTAGCTTTAGCCTGCCTGTAGGGCTCCCCTCATGTGAGCGATGGTTTATGACTCAGCAGAGATTAATTATGTAACAGGCTGGTCCTGATTAAACTGCTATGAAGGAAAAGTTTCAGTCTACTCCTTTAAATGACACAACTTATCGAGATATGATAATTCAGAGCCAGTGAAGACACATCTTTATTCACCTCGCTTGACTTCTCGAATACAACCTCCCCCTTTCATGCCCAGGCCTCATAGTAGACAGAGGAGGGTGTGGTGTGCTGCAGGTTAGCTTGGGAATTCTCCAAATAGGGGGATGTTGTTAAAGACTTTCAAAAAGGTACAGTGTCTAGATCCTGTGCATGAGCCTGAGGAAACTTAGCGGACCCTAGGAAAGGAGATATTAATAACTCCTAGTCCAGCCCACCACATTCTTCACATGTGAGTCACTGTACGCCAGAAAGAGACAGAGAGAGGGGAGGAAAGGCTTCTCTGCCTCTGTTTCTCATTTGTGTTTCTTTCCATAGAGGAGTGGAACAGGGAGGCGGGGGGGGACCACCCCTTCTCCTGCAAAGCTTCATCGCCTTATGTGAAACACACACACACACACACACAGCTCTACATGGGACCCATATTTGAGCTCAAACCACAGAGTTAGCACACAAAGGCTGGAAGCTTTTCAGGGAGGGATAGTGGAGTTAGACGGCAGGAAAGTGAAGAACAGGACAGTAAGAGTGAGTTCCTGCTGGAGAGATTCAGACGGTGAGAACGAGGGGAGAAAGCCTCGGAAAATGGTGGTATGGGGACTTGGCAGGGGAGAGTGTGAGTCACTGTTTGTGTGGCTTGTCACTGAGAGACCAAGTGAGCCTGATAGAAAACAAATCTAAACTCTCTCTGGAGTGGCATCATATTTCTCATCAGATATCTATTTACATTTCTACAGTATCAAGTACGCTTTTGTCCAAAGCAATGTACAACACAAGCAAGAATTTAGATAGGGGGAAAAACTTAGTTAGTGCCAGCTGCCATTAAGGGCAAGTTTTTTTTTTAAAGTAGTGTAGAATAATCTACCCAACTAACAACAATTCATTGTTGCGACAATATGCTTCAACCTCCAACAAAATTCAGTAATACGAGCTGGATCTGAGACCTTCTGACTCAATCTACCCCTGAGGACGAAGAGGAGAAGGGTCAGATTAAGGGCCAAAGGCCCCGTTTACACGACAACGTTTCATCTGAAAACGCTAAAACACAGTGAAAAAAAATCTGCGTTTACATGGGAACGCCTAGGGTCGAAAAACGCTGTAGTGAGCATGCCAGGCCTATAGTTGGCGCTATAACTGTCTTGTCCAGAAGCCGCTTTTGGGAGATCTCCACTGAAGTAGAGTTAAGCCAATCATCGGGTGTATTGGTGAATACTAAGTTCAAAAGTGGAGCAACAGATGCTCATTTTGTTGAAAGACAGTCAGCAGATTGAACTGCACAAGCAAAACATGGTAGTTTGTGACGATCGTAACAATGGTACTGTTGTCCTGTTGTATGCGTGAAGCAGGAAGCGGAGTGCCAGGTCATCGTTTCCACTGAAAACGCCGGCTTACCGTTTACACAGCAACCGTGTCGGCCGCGTTTCAGAAAAATCTCACTCTGGAGGCCGTTTTCAAAAGTTTGCGTTTTGGGTCGGCTGAAACGCTGTTTCCGTGTAAACGTGAGGCTGAAACCCAACAAAACTTTTGGGTTTCACCCTAAAACCGTTGTCGTGTTAACGGCCCCTCAGTGTTCACTGAACAGATGAGGCTTCAGTCATCTCTTGAAGTAGAAAAGGACTGTGGATCGTATAGAGTTAGGTAATTCTACCATTTGGGCACAACAAAGGAGAAGAGTCTGGCTAGTGATTTGGAGCCGCGCTGGGCAGAGGGCACCAGGCGTCTTTCACAAGCAGAGCTTGGTGGGCGAGAGGGAGTGTAGACCTGGATGAGGGACCCCAGGTAGGCAGGAGCTGTTAGAAGAGCTTTGAATTCGATTGGAGCTGCCACTGGAAGCCAGTGAAGAGAGATTAACAGCGGGGTGACATGCGCTGTTTTGGGCTGGTTGAAGACCAGATGTGCTGCTGCGTTTTGGGAGGCCTGCTAGGAGGGAGCTGCAGGAGTCGATGCGTGAAATCACAAGCCTGTACCAGAAGCTGTGTAGTCTGTTGTGTCACGTAGGGTCTGATCCTCAAGTTGACAAGTTGATTGGAATCAAGCAGGACACAGATTTAGCAGAAGGTGGCGTTCCTTCATCCATGTCGAGAAGCCATGAGCGCTGATTACTGCGCCAAGTGAGGTGGTGTGAAAGGAGAAGGGTAGAGGACCAAGCAGTGAACCCTGGGGTACCCCTGTTGATAAGCAGGTGAGTTAGACACTTCTTCTCGCCATGACACTAGAGGATCTACCTGTGAGGTCGGACTTGAACTATGGCAGCGCAGATCCTGGTTGATTAAAGGATTTCATTAAAAAAAATAGTCAGAGCCACAGTCTGAGATTTTTATTGGTTACAATAACAGTTAACATAGGAACAGTTGATGGAGCTGTGTACAGTAGTCAGTTATATATCAATCATTCAGTCGAGTTGAAGAGTTGCAACTGAGGTCTTGCTCCTGCACATACAAAACAACAGCCACACATAAAAAAATAATAATACACAAAGTGTTCAACAAAACCGGTGTCAGGAAAAAAGCCTCAAAGTTAAACTGCAGAATTTGAGATTTGTGCTGCCAGTTTGCATTTCATATGCTCGGTACAAATCCAGCATCAGTCTTTGTAAATGAGATTTGTCGGTGATAACTTTACTGGAACGACCAGACTTCATCAAATCTGGATTCTCAAGGAATGCTGAATCGAAGGAATTTAAAAAATAAAAGTTTTCACTCTGCATTCAAGCAAATATATGTTGAAATTGCTCGCTTAGAGGACGCCGCAAGTGCTCAGAAGATATAAGTAGATATACATACGGGCCTGAGGCCCCGTTTACACGGAGACTCCCGCAACGATTCTTCCTTTGCGTTTTCAAAAGCCACCCGCGTTTACATGAGGACGGCGTGAAAACGATCCGCGTTCATACGACTCCAGGAGGAGAAGTCTCCTCTTCTGTTCTTTCTTTTTCTGCCGTTTTGTTGTGTGAGACGGTCGGCAATCCAACCATAACGCGCATTACTGCCAACTACTGGCTCAACTGGAAATGTGGCTGAGCGCGGAGCCTTCACCTGAAACTGCGAGTGCGCATGCGGTGACGTCAGCGTTTCACCCTGAGACGCTCCGCTCTGTGTTTACACGAAGCTGGATGGAGGAGCGGATTCAGATCTTTCCACTCTGGGGAGCGTTTTCAAAAGTTTGCGTTTTCACTGAAAACGCAACGTGGTCTCGTCTAAACGGAAGGCCAAAACGCAACGAAATGTTTGCGGAATCGACCGTTTTCGGCGTCGTGTAAACGGGGCCTAAATCTCATGATAGGAGGCAAAAGGAAGAAGCAGCCGGACATGCATGACTCTCAAAGACCCAATCATTCTGTAATACTTTATGTTCAGTTGTGCAAGACTAAAACCAGCCTCAAAGAGAAAGTTGGAAACTTTTTGCCATGTGTCAAAGGGAAATAAAAGCAAAAAACAGTAGCAAAAGTGATGCAAATAAAAAAAGAGTCTCTCTCCACGTCTATGCATCAGAACCTTTCTGCCGGCGTTTGGATGGAGGAATCAGGCGTGACGGCAGCTCAGGAGGGAGACCGTGGCCGTCGAGCTTCACTTCAATCAGGTGGCTGGCGAGGGCGAATTCTTCATCATCCAGCATGCCGTCGTGGTCCACGTCCGACAGCTTCCAGATGCGACCCAGCACTGAGTTCGGCAGACGGGAGCTCACCATCCAGTCCTTGGCCTTGGTGCCGCTCAGCTTCCCCTCGTCAGGAGCCAGGTTATAGAAGATTTCATCATATTTCGGCTTGTCTTTGGTCACCACCCAGTCCTCCTCCTCCTCGCCCTCACCTCCTTCTCCGTTCTCCTCAGCAAAGGGGTCGCCCTCGGAGAACGGGCCCCAACGGGTCCCAAGGAAGGCTCCGCCCTGCACACCTGGTTGGTCTCCTGCTTCCAGCTCCTCCTGCCGCAGGAGAGGCATCAGCTTGGCAATGTCAGCGGAGAGTAGCTCATCCAGGGACGCCATCAGGTTTGGCTTTAAGGTTTTAAACTTGGTGAAATCATGAACCATCAGTTGCTCCTTGAGAAACAGGAATGAACAGAATGTATCAGTCAGGGATTTATAAATCAGCGTGTATAGAGGATTATATACGGAGGAGATAAGGAGCTGCTCTCCAGATGTGCCCCTATAGAAAACAGACTCACCTGCATTTTCGCACAGTCTGGAAAGTCTCCAGCAGAAATGTTGTGCTGCAGCTGGATCTTTGAGAAGATGACGGGCAGCTGGTAGATCAGATTCTTCTTCTTGTTGTCCTTCCTGAACACTGAGGGCATCTCCTGCTTCAGGTAGCTGATGATGTGAGCATGAACCTATGAAGAAGACGAGACACAGAGTCAGAAATTTCACGGTAGAGACGCATCACCAACCTGATCTCAGGATGTTGAAACCCACCCTGACCAGACGCGCCCTCTTCACCAGATCGTTGAGCTTACGCAGAGCCGCGTTGCGAGGAAGGTTCTGGATGTCAGCGAACAGATCCTCCTCCTCCAGCTCAAACAGTTTGCGGTTGTCCGTGACCATCAGCGGCTCCGACCAAAAGGAGCCAATGTAGACACGCAGAACCTCCGGGGTGCCAAACACCTTCCCCAGGGACCACATGAGGGCCCCGTACACTCTCATCAGCTGCTGGGTGCCCACCATGTCCGCCTTGTTGAGCACCACGCGGAGTTTGTCCTCGTTGCCTTTGAGGGCCCCGATGGCCTCAGAGAACTCGTCTGATATCTCCAGTTTATGGGCGTCGAAGAGGAGGATGATGCGGTCCACGCGCTCCGCGAACCAGCGCAGGACTGCTGGGAAGTCATAACCTGTTTACACAAACAAAAGTTTACTCACCAAGGTGTTTGTAAACATCGTGAACGGCCTGCTGGAGGAAATTTGTACATGTGAGAGCAATCAAGAAAGTAGTGATGAGGAGAGGGGAGAGGGTCGACACGGACACAAACCCTCCACACCTTTTATCGTTACACGCCAAGATACTTCACTGTCAGCAAAATACTGCATTGTAAAATCTGTTTTTATCCTAATAACTTAAAAAAAAAATCAGTCTTAAATTCCTTCAAAATGTCATATCCTTATGTGGTTTATTGATTTATGTGAATATTATGTTATTAAAGGGTCAGTTCACCCAAATTTCTAGAAAAAGCAGCTTCCTTCTTCCTGCTCTTCCTATCTTCTTTATCTGTTTCTTGTGATTTTTTCATCTCTTTTTTGTCGTCTTTGCATTTGGAGTGGTTCATTGCTTTATATGGTTGATTTGTTGGTCTTGGACACCAGACTCGATTTGTCTTCAGTGATGTCTTTACTAGTTTTGCTCCTGTGTTTGTCTGGAGATCCTACATGTAACCATGGATGCATTGTTTACATGTGAAATCAGCTGTTAGCAGCCTGTAGCATGTCAGTGCTAACTGGTGCTAGGCCAGATGTTTCCCCACAAGGTGAGGAGGAGGTGGTGAAGACAACAGGGACCTGTCCTTCCATCCATCGTTATTGGGAACATAAGATCTATCTCCAATAAGATGGACAAGCTAGCTGTGCTAACCCAGCGAGGGCAGAGTAGCACCATGCTATTTACAGACATGGCTAACTGAGCTAACACTAGACATCAGCGCCACATTGGAAGATTTGTTTTCTTGAATGCTGCTGTGACTCCTCCTGAATTTCTCCTTTGGGATAAATAAAGCATTTTCTATTCTATTCTATATCTCTGAGTGGATTTGACTTTATTTCTTTTTGAATACATTGTTTTAAATTTATTTATGCATCACATTGTATATGTTTGAGTACATATTGTATTGTTGTTGATGAGAAAATTGAATAAAATCTAGGTTAAAAAAAAAAAAAGATGCATAATTAGGCAGAACATCCAGCACACTTCCTGGTTTCCACAAGATCTCCACTGGGAGCTATTTGTGATGAAGCCTCTTCCTCCTGAAAATAAAGTCAGGGTTTTCCTCAGAACCTGGATCGCTTCAAACAAAATTCCATCCAGCTCTCAAAAGGATGTCGAAAAACTTTACGAGTAAAAGTATCTGAAAGGAAACTTCAGTGGAAAGTGAAGAGCTGTGTCATTTGGATGCACTGACCCTTTAAAGTTGTTAGTTGCTCATGCAGATTGATTTGAGGGTAGATGGGTAATTTAAAGCGTGGATGAACAGAAAAGTGCTGCATGTTGATGGTTAGGATCGTTATTTCTCAACATTAGATTCCTCCAGATGTGCTGATCTGTGTCTCTGCTGCTCGGTGGATTGCGGAGCTGCTTTCTCGCTGTGTTATTGTGACGGAGCAAACTGCTCTCATGAGTTAGCCAGGCGTGCCGAGGAGATGGGGTTTGTGAGATGACGCCGGGGATGTGTGTCTCTTCAGGCCCCCCCTTCGCCCTCTCCTTACCTCTGCCGTCTTTGGCACCTTTCTCACCTCGGCTCACTCTCTGCTTTGCGCCTGACAGGATCCCAGGGGTGTCGATGATGCTGATGCTCTCCAGAACCTGGTTTGGCATCTGAGCACACTGAAATCTGATTTTTTTTTAACACAGAGAAAATGTTTTATTAACTGTCAATGCAGAGGGAAAATATCTAAATCATGTGAAAATGTTTAACTCTTATCAAAGAAGCCAGTGTGATCCAAGAGACAGATTGGAGGCTGCACTCTGCGCGGCCTCTACCCCTCCCACTGCTGACCATTGTGTGCACGCAGGCCTCTCATTGCTGCTGGCTTCCTGAAGGAAAATGACCACCACTGCCAGAATCAAACAATAAGGCTTGCTAACGAAGACTGGCTAAGAAAAACAACACCACTTCCCGTGGCTTATGAGCTTAACGAGCCCACCGGTCCCCAGAACAGGAAGCTGAAGCAAAAAAAGGAGACGCAAGTGCGCAGAAAACACGCCCTGCGAAGGGAAAGACGCACACTGCTGGAAAACTGGCACCATAAATTTCACGCTGGAGTTCCTCTAACAGTAGCTCTGTATGTCTTGTCAGAAAGTGTGTGCGAACATGTGACTCGTGGAAAAACATACACAGAAATGTGAAGTCCCAGACGGTAAACAAAGCAGAGGAAAGAGCTCTAATGTTTCTCTAACAGGTTACCTAAGCCTCTCAAAGTCTGTGACTTCATTTATTTGTCTTCGCCTCCGGGGGCCGTGGAGCCCTCTGACCTTGTCTTTGAACTTGCGTACATTGCAGTTCCTGTCTGAGCACATCAGCTTTCATCGCCCTCTCGGGTGATATCGCTCCCCTTCTCCGTTTTTCCACAAATAAGGAAAGTGCCTCCCTGCTCTGAAATTTGGCACAAGGACTTGAAATTCCAACGAGCTAAAAAACCCATTTATCTCTCCTTCCCTGATTTTCCTCCCCATATCATCTGAAGTGAAGTTACACAACACGCTGTGAATTCAAAGCCTCCCCTCACCTGTTGAGGAAGGTGTTTCCAAAAGGGTTGAGTTTACGGAAAGGTTTGTTGGGGTCTACGATTAGGGCGTTCCCGGGGATGACTCCCTCCACCTCTCCATGCATGATGGCTGTGAAGCAGTCGGTGGTGGGTTCAGGTCCCACCCGGCTCCCAGGAATATCCTGCTCCAGCAGATACCTGTGGGTCACACAGAGAGCTTTAACTGACCGAGTGAAGACACACACATGGTGAATCTGTGATGAAACCCTGCAGGGCTGATCCTCTTACTTGATGAATGTCGTCTTCCCGGTGGAGTACTGTCCCACCACCAGCACCATGGGCTTGTTATCAAAGTCAGCATCTTCCAGACTTTGAGAGTGGAAGTCATGGAAACCGTAGTACTGCTCCAGAGGCAGCAGCTTCTTCCGATACAGCGATTTGAGCCCCTCTGTCACAGTGCGGATCACCTCAGGTGTCTTCTTCACATCTTTGCGCCCCCAGCGTGACATCTTGATCGACTCAGACGGTGATAAGGATCTTGTCCTGTTGTGTGGGACTGTATTTCCTGACGCTGAACCTTCGAAAACCTTCAGGTGTTTCCTGTATTTATGTTCTCACTTGTGCACTCACACTCCTCTGCACACGCCGTTAGAGATACGATAGGGGGGATGTTTAGTTAAGAGCTGGATCTCCACACTGATAGCTGTTCACAGAAAAGAAGACATGAGGAAGTTAATTCAAGAGGAGTTTTAAAAGTTGATTTCTGGAGTTTGCTTCAGCCCAGCGGGTGTCTGCCAAGGATTGTCTGTGCATGCCTGGAAAGAAATGGTGCTCAGGCTGGAAAACTTGCAAACCCAGCCCTGCGTCAGGATCAGCACAGGCACAGCTCATTTCTTTAGTGAAATGAGTAAGACATTCCTTATAACCGCTGCAGCTGGTCTGATACGTGCTCATGTAAGGGAAAGACCTCACAAAGGGAGAGGATTGAGCTTTTTACAGAAACACAGAATTAGAAAAGAGGAGAGAAACTTAAAAGTTAAGAGAATCCCATCGACACAAGGACATAAAAACTTTGCCCAGAGATAAATAAGTCACAAGACCAGTATGAAAGAGTTTTTTTCAAGATGGCAAACTGTGGAGATCTACAGGATGGGAATTAGACCAAGTGTTAAGCATGGAAAAATCAAGTTCAAAGGTTTCGTTGAGACATTTCTTAAGATTTCAGATTGCAACACACTTTGCCCTCAACTAAAAGTCTGACATGCAGAAGAAAGATGAGTAAAGAGCTTATCGTCTAAAGAAAAAACACTATGATGTGTTAATTAAACTCTAACTTTAAGAAAGTGTTACAATACATGCTGATCCATACCTTCAAAGTTTCTCCAAGACTTCTCCCCTCTCCACTCTTGCCCTCCGGAGTTGGGAAAATATTTTGACTTGAGGAGACAAAAACAGCCAGTCTCTTGGAGGAGCTGCAGCTACATGTATGGGTGTACCTCTGACAGCAAATAGGAACCCTCAGCAGAGCGCCAACGCAGCCAGATTACAGAGGTTCGTTCTTCTCCAGGGTTTAATGTATTTCAGATGAGCTCCAAACCTGGCAGGGATCCCTCTCTGCTTGCTGAAGGAGCACAAGGCAAACACTGATACGCGCAGCAGAGCTAACTTTTCTCCCCCCTCTCTGCTTCCACCAGTGATCCTCCTCTTTCAGGGATGCCTGGCAACACTTTGGGCAGCTCTAGCACACACAGCTCAGAGCAGGGATGAGCTGACTTGTGGTCAGAGGGCGTGGACGTGGAGGAGGGGGGTTTGGATAAAAAAATTTGGGTGGAGTCTTTGTTTTTAAATCATGATATAACTCCTGTGTGCTCATGCATTTTATATGAATGACAAACAACACCTCAACTTCCTCAATGCTTTTCATTTTTTCCACTTACAACACTTCTCCTGTATCATGCCTTCAGTCGAGGTCGTTTTTCCCCAGCCTAACCTCCATCGCTCCTCCCAAACTCTCTGAACCCTCCAGGGCGATGAAGCGCAAACATTCTACTTTTCCACTGCGATGCACCACCTGCTGGCTGCCCGATGGAGAACACACCCCACGGCCGCCATCTGCAACTTTGATACAGCACTCCTCCGTCATTATTACTCATCCAGAGGAATGCATCGCTGGGGCTCAAACTGCTCGACAAACGACAGGAGGATGTGAAACGTTTCATTAAAGAAGCAAGGTTTAATTTACAGTTTTACTAAATGTACATTTCTTTTTAAAAAGTGTCATTATACACAATAAATACAATACAAAATTAATCTGTAATACTATACTTCAAATTCTCTTACAGTCTTTTTGTACATTATTATTGTTCCTTTTTTCCATTTCAATGCTTGTGCTGTGTTTGTGTTTGAATTGTCCACCAGGCCTTAAAAAGACAAACAGAACACACGTAGGAGGCAGGGATACAGTGGCAGAAAGATAAAACAGACTGAGAGCGAAGAAACCCATCTGTTAAAACTAGCCTGCCCCCTGCTGGCTGAATGCCTGAAGTCCAAAGCGGGCATCAGAAGCAGGAAGAGGGCAGGCGTGAGCGGAGGTGTGGTCTCAAAAAAAACAAAAAAAAAAGGAAACCGTGAAAATCATGTCGTCATGTTTGAACCAGAACAGAACTGAAGTTCCTTTTAATGCTATTTACATCTTGTCAGTACCCTAAAGTGGACATCCTGAATATTTCACTCTGAATGATTGCGCCAATTGCAGACTAACTTCGCTCAGGAGGTTAATTTCACATCACAAGAAACTCATTAATTAGGGGCAGCATTTTCTGTAAATAAAGAAAAACACCATGCACAATGATATCTGGAAGTCTGAACCTGGATTCCTCATTCACTTAGCTGCAAGTATCCAATCTAATGAAAAGTTGTAGACTTCTGAACTGTTGAATTTAGCTGCCTGATGCTCCCCGGCTCGCTGCTGAAACCAGGAGAGAAACCTCTGCTGAAGAAAACCGGGGCAGAAATGAAAGGAATGTACGACAGGTGAAAAAGAGAAGAGATTAAAAGTTGAAAGAGGAACAAAAAGCGGATCATTTCATGTAACCACGAGAACACAAACAAAAGGTGAGGCATCTTCAAGTCTGCAATTCACAAAGAGTTTAACCTTTGACCACACGCTCACTGTTTCGCCACAGGGCCGCCTCCGGTTGTAAACGACAAAGAAATGTCTGGACAATTCAAATGGACAAACAGAGCCAACACAGCTTGGCAGAGCCGTACAGTTAAACTGTTTTCACAGTGCCCCCCTTACCCTGCCTCTAAGTCTGTCTCTTAGTCCCCCTTGTCAGTCCGGCCTTTGGCTGAGGGGCTGTTATCTGCTTTGCGTCTGGGGCACCAGGCTGCCGTTGTGGCCTCGACCACCAACCTGAGGGTGCTGGGCCGAGGAGGAGGAGGAGGGTGGGACTGAGGGTCTGTGGGATGAGGCTGCGGAGCCTCCTGGGCGCTGGCTTTGGTGTTGGTGGGACCTGCTGTTGCCCCCTTTAATGTGTTGCCCGCGGGCAGAAGGTTCCTGCTGCAGGTTGAGGATGCTGTCGATGGCGCACTGCAGGTGCTCGTTTAGAGAATCGTCCGGGGGGCTGCCGCTGGAAAAGCTGGCGTTATCCATGTCAGGGGAGTCTGACTTGCAGCGTTTGGCAGGAAGCAGAGAGTCTCGAGTGAAGGAGGACTCAGGGGAGGGAGGACCAGGGGCATGCTGGTCCATTCTGAATGTCCCACCCGCCCTGTGTCTGTTTTTTCCACTCACCCGTTTGTATTTACCTGCGTCTGTCTCTTGGTCTGCGTGTTCCTCCCCCCTCTCCTTCGTCCCTTCCCTGTCGAGGAGCTGCGGGAGGTGATGCTGCGTGGTTTTGATGCCACGATTAAACACGACGTCCATGTCATCCAGCCCCTGCATTGCACTCCCAAACCGGCCTGCTTCGTGGCTTGATTCTGTGTGAATGTGCGAGGCCTCCCTGCTCCTCTTCTCCACCTTCACGCTGGCTATCACTGTCCTTTCTGAGGGAGGAGAGGAAGCCTCATGCCTGGGGGGTGACGGCGTGGGTCTCCGGTAGGTGAAACTCTCGTCTCCTCCTCCGGGGACGCCAGGTCTGACTCGGGGACTCACGTTTTCTCGGTATGTTTTGCGAAGGGGGAGGCGACAGGTCGTCTGGGAGGGAGTGGCAGTGGAGTTCGAATTGTGTTTGACTCCTCCTCCTCCTCCTCCTCCGCTGTGATGATCCAACGTCCCGTTCATTTGGGTAGAGGAGGAGGAGGAGGATGACCACGTATGGGAGGAAGTTGTGGAGGAAGATGGGGCTGCGTTGTGGGTAACCGAGCCTCTCAGTGATTGGTTGGATTGAGTGGTTGCCGTGGTGACTGATGAGGCAGAAGCAGCAGTGCATACAGGGGACTGAGTTCTGATAACAGTATTAGAGGAGGTGGATGAAGGGTGGGACTTTGAGTGTGTCACAGCAGCTTCAGACCGGGTCTGGGTCTGGGGCTGGGATGTGGACTGGCTGCTCTGCTGAATTTGAGGTGTGTGCACGGGGTCCAAGGCGGTGTTGTGGACAACCTTACTGAACCCAGTTTGATCCTGTTTGATCTTCAGCTTCAAACCAATCCTCTGACGAGCCTCGTAGGTCTTCATCGGCGGTTTACTGGTTCTCTGCGGAAGAGCGTCGACGTCATCATCAGCGGCTTTAGAGTTCAGAGATGAAGAGGAGAGCGATGACGACGCTCCAGGAGCACGACTTGAACCGGAGCTGGAGCTCTGGTTGGTTGGCTCAGCCAGCCTGCCCGCTGGCGCTGGAGGAGGCGGACAGCTGCTGGACCAGGACACAGAAGCTCCGCCTCCACCGTGCTTTATCACCAGCTTGGTGGGAGGGAAAGGGGACGTGGAAGAAGCAGCAGAAAGAGGAACAGGAGGCGCTGAAGTTGGAGGAGGAGGAGCAGGGTTGGCATTGGGAGTAGGAGCTGAAGCTGGAGCAGGGGTTTGGGTGGGTGCAGGGGAGGGGTTCTGAGCAACTTTTGGAAGCGAGTCTGATGCAGGGGCTGAGGGGGGAGCTGGATTCGCTGGAGGTGCCGGAGCAGGAGCAGGAGCAGGAGCAGCACCTCCACTCACAGACGAAGGCTCAGCAGAAGAGGATTTCTGTTGGGACGACAATACGCCTTCCAACATGCGAGCGTTCGCCACAAACTCCTCTGCAACGAAAGAAACAGAATGATATCATTCACCAAATATTAGGGCTGTCATTTTAACACGTTAGTTACATTAATTAATTACACCGCAAATTAACGGGTTATAAAAATTAACGCAGATTAATCTGGATCCCAAAGACGCACATATTTTCAAATGTCTTGCATTTACAAACCGTTTGTCCTCCTTGGAAAAAAGTGGTGTTCTCGTCAGATTTTCAAATTTCCGACGGTCCCTGAATGTATCACACCTGACCTCAGCAACATGCTTTAAACCGGGGGTAAGTGAGAGTGATTTTTGGGGGACTGCCGTCCACATCTCGTTTATTCATGAGTCCTTTTTGAAAATCTTCAGACAATCAACCGTTTGCTCTTGCTAAATTCTGTAAAAAATAGATGATTCTACACTCTTTACTGCATCAAACAAGCCCTGAATAATCGATATCTGTCTGGTATCTAAATCTAAAGAATTCTTTGAAAATTTGCTTTCATCTTCCTGGTGTTATGTTTCAGCTTGGGGCTGCTCTGCACCAATCAGCAACAGTTTGTGTGTTCAGAGCATGTTAAACTAAAACTACTTCACTTTTCTTTGATCCAAGACTTGAATGAAGTGTTTTGTACATAGTTCCTCACAGTTTTTAGCCTTTAGCCCTGGTTCTCCTGACCTCATAGAAGTTTAAAAAGCAGTGAAAATTGAGTCCACATCGAGTAAAAATGTGACAGAAGCAAAAACCGTCCTAAAAATCAAATCGGCTTATCTTAGGTGCAGGACTGTGTAGATTTTGTAAAGATAGAGCCATACAACTTTTTTCATGTGTTCCTTATGCCTCAGGGTACCTAAAAATGTGTTGTATATATTCCCACCTTATTTTTAAATGTTTTTTAGTGTCTTTTAATGTAATTTTAATGTCCTGGAATTCAAATTCTTTACTTTGGGACCTTAAGCAGATATGAGATTAAAATGCGATTAATTAGATTAATTAATTACAAATCCTGTAATTAATTAGATTAATTTTTTTAATCGCCTGACAGCACTACCAAATATAGATCAAAAACATGATGAAGACAGTGAGTGGAAACAGAAATGTTAGCATACCTGGTCTCTCTCTGGCTAAAACTCTGTCCTGACTTAACGCGATCTTCTCCTCCTGAATGAACATCCGGTCGATCATCACCATCTCTGCCGAGGGGCCCAGTCTCTGCTCAGGTTCAAACGTCAGATACCACAAATTCAAAATCAATTCAGGACACAAAGACGCAAAGAGTTAACGTTAAAACGCAGGTTTAAACACTTACTTTGGATTCTGTGAAGAGGAGGTGGCGATATTTATCCAGCATGGCCTGGGTCCTTTTCAGCAGATGGCAAGACACCTTCTCAAACTCATCATCCACTGTGAAGAAGAGACGAGACAAGACGCTCATGAGGGTGATAAAACTGGTTTAGTGGCATCAGGAGAAGCTGTAAACTCTGCCGTTTGTTACCTCTCTGATAGTCTTGAGAAGAGTTGGCAGTTCCCTGGTAGACGTGGTAAGGCAGCAGTCTGTGCAGTGTGTCCTCAAAAGAGTGGAAAGGAGCGCTGTAGTTTGGGTGAAGCACTGAACCCTGCTGTTTCCTCAGCTGTTCCAGCATCCTGTGGAGAAAAGTGTGAGAAGAAATACTGTTTACAAAAAGAAAAGTATAAACAGAGAGTTATTAATAAACAATAACATTAAATAGAGTACGCACCTTGCTTCTTTGCTTGGCTCTGCACTGAAAGGCATCTTCATTGTTGTTGTTGTCTGTGATTTAAACAAACAAATGACAAATAAATCTTTGGGAAGGTTGACTGTATTGCTAGGCAGTGTGACAGGGTATCTGCTGAAATCCTGACATTAATTTCAATACCTTTTAAAAACTTTTCTAAAATCTTTTCAAAAACTTTTAAGACTTCATTTGGAATTTAAGCTGTTGTTAGCATCCTATCTTCAACAGTCGTAGGATTAAAGGGATAGTTCAGTTTTTTTGAAGTGGGGTTGTATGAGCTCTATGTGACCCCTAAGGACCTTAGATACAGTAGAAAGTTGTCTCCTCTCCCTCAGTAAGACACAGACTGTAATTGATGGTGACAAGGAAATAGACGCCAACAGGGAGAGACCGTACCAGATTCAAAGGCTATTTTCTCTGCCTACAAGAACTAAAATCAAAAAGTAATACCACAGTTTAAGATTGCGCTACATAAAATATTTTTTAAGTGCATTAAGACTTCGGAAATATAAACATTTATCCGGACCTAACTAACTGGTCGTGTCCTTCCGCCCAGCGCTGGTGCGCTCCGTCCCCTAAAGGCAGGTTTGTTGACATTCCCATCCCCACAACAAGTAACAGCAGTTTTTCAGGGCCAACTTGCAGAAAAAAAACCAAACACAAAAACTAAGATTGTGGGATTCACTTTTCATCAGCTTTTTTGTGTCTATCAGTACGCCATTGAGCGGCCCCGACGCACCGGCGCAGGCTGTCTATTCATGCCTAAACTCTGTCAAAGCTCGGCAAAACTCATATTTTCGTTGGCACGTATTTTTTTGATAATCGAAAAATTTCTTAGTTTTGATGCTATGAGGCCCTGAAGCTCGTTAGACTGTAAAAATCTGTCCGCAAACTATTTCAGTTTGCTTCGAAATGTTAATTTTGATGCCACTACTTTTGTAAAAAAATAATGGTTATTTCACCTTTGAGGTTTTGAGGGTTGACCATAGACACTTACTACTACAGCAATGTACAGCCCGTGTCCAAAACAGGGTAACCATCATCACACACACCAGCTGATTCGCTTTCTGCACACGGTAAATGTTTACTTCGTCACGTCACTGACTCAGTGCTACTGGTCTTAAAGTTGTATTTTCAGAAAGGCTGTGGCAGAAACGTGGGAGAAATAAATCTCCCACATAGATTAACCACTACTTGGACCAAATTATGTGTAATAGTGCTTTACCGCGGTAATGACAGTATTGCAAAATTGATTTCGTGGCAACATATAATACCGGTGATGGTGACGATTGTAATACGATTGCTTTACCAAAATAAAGAATTATAAGAGAAAAAATAAAGATCAGGGTAATTGCACATCCCTTTTACAGACTGTATATAGTTATAGAGTATTTAGGAGTTTATTGTTAAGAAAAAAAAGGAAATATTGAGGATGTCAAGGAGGAAAAGGGTTTCAAGATCTCAGGCTCATAATTTGTAAACTGCTTGCAACCATCCTCTAAATGAAGAATTTAAAAAAAAAAAGAAAATGAAGGCTAAATCTTCAAGTTTAATCCCTAATAAAAGAGGAACTCAAAGATATTTTGAGTCTTTTACCTGAGTTTGTACTGGAGCTGGGGGCTGTGGAGCAGGCATTTGAGTCAGACTAGTTCCTAGCACCTGTATCTGCATCCCAGCTTTCCCCAAAGTCATCCCTCCTACTGAGCTGATCACCCCTGGCTTTGGCTGAACCTGGGAGCAAATACAGAAAAGTTAAAGCTTTACAAATCAAAGCCACTCAATCCCTTCAATTTCTTTAAAAACAATGATGCTACCGACCTGGGCAGGCTGGGTAAGGCTGGCAGGAGTGACAGTCTGATTTACCAGTGATCCAGCTGGCCCTTGGGCTCCTGAGAATACCTGTAAGTCACTTGATGCTAAATAAAAAAAGAGAAACAAATCATTACAAGCTGGAAAACATGAAGCGTGTTAAAGATCTTGCTTTTTTGCATCCTTTGTGGAAACAGTTCAAACCTGTAGCGGGCGTTTTGACAAGCACTGATGCGGGCTGCAGCACTGACAGAAGCTGAGCAGGTGAACCAGTGCTGGAAGATGTTGCAATCACCACTTTGTCAACAGGCACATCTTGCTGAGAGCTGAACTGACCGGTGGTTTGAGGCTGAGGCTGAGGCTGAGGTTGAGGCTGTGACTGTGCAGACTGCTTGGCCTGCAGGAGGATGTTCTGCTGGACCTGGGAACAAAATACGGATATTTTCTTAGAAAGTAGAGTGAAATCAAGATAACTGATTTAGGGAAGCGTCTTATTTTATGCAAACGCAAACTGGCACAGTACCTGGTGCAGCTTATCCAACAGCTGTTTTTGCTGAGGCGAGGGCTGGCTGATGCCGGACAGCGTCTGAATCTGTGCTCCAACTATTTGCAAATGATGCTGCTGCTCTGCCGTCAGGCCCGGGACGGGGACCTGGGCTTTGACGACAGCAGTAGCAGAAGTGCTGACAGGCGGGGCGGGAAACTGATGCGGTGCAGGTGGTGCATGAGGAGGTTTGGGTGACTGTGACACAGGAGGCATATCTTGCTGATAAGGGGCGGGCTGGGAGGCCTGCCGTGGCTGAGTCTGGAGCTGAACTTGAATGTGTGCCTGCTGGGCTTGTGCCTGCTGTGGCGGCTGTGGTTGGCCTTGTGAAGCTGTTTGGGAGGACTCTGGGATTTGGTTGTGGACAATAAAGAGCGGGGGATGCGAAGAAGGCGTACAGGCGCGAGAGGAAGTTTGAGTCTGTGGTTGAGGCTGGGAGGGAGGATGCGATTGCTGTTGATGGTGCGGTGACTGGATCTGCTGGCTCAGGGTGAGAGGAGACTGGGAAGACTGGGGTCTTTCCGCCACTGGGGTCGTTGTAGTGTGACTGGTCAATGCCGGTGACGGGGACATACCCTGGATCTTTAAGGGCTGCTTCTGTCCACCAGAGGGTACCTGCATGACGGGAACCACAGGATTCTGATAAACTCCAACAGATTCACGAATATGGACGATATTTTTAAGCAGGAGCAGAACAACAAGCACAAAAACAACACAGTGCATGCACGTGAAATCATAAATATTCTTAAAACATAGTTTGAACTATGATCCGAGTTACAAAATGAGGCTGGGCGATAAGGCTCAGTAAGATTTTTGCTATGATATGATTCTGTTTAACGTCACAAGAGTATTCCCTCTAAACTTCTGTGTTTATCAAATTTTGCTCTAAATAGTGGTGAAACTGTATGTATCGCCCAACCAAGATACAAAACTACATACACTACATAAATCAAAGTGTTAGATTCAAAAATCTAGATGTAAAAGTAGTAGAAGCTCACTAATATTTCACTAGCATTTGAAGAAGAATCAACACAAAAAGGATCAGCAGATTAGACACAAAAAGGGCACGATGATCATTTAGCGAGCCAAAAAGAAAAACAGTTCACAAAAGCAAGAAGTCAAGATCTGCGGGGGCCCGTGATGGTGAAGTAGAAAGTGATCCGAAGATTTTCAGGGACTGGGATCAGGGGGTAGCATGTAATCATCGTTGTGGGATCATTACACTCGTCAGACAAGGTTACAACGGGGAGTGGCGCTCTAAGTACACATGAGTCTAAATGACAGGTGCAGGGTGGAGAGAGGTGGAGTTACTGATCAGTCGTTAGCGATGCAGCAGATGAAGGTGAGTTGATTCATTTGATCAAACCAGGTTAGATTAAATTTGTGTTAGTTGAAAAGTGATCATGCAGCATTTGTAGCTCTTCTGTTAAGCATGAGCATGGTTTTATTTTCTGTTAGAGGTACAAAAAGCGAGATGAGTGAGAGACAGACTAAATTGGTTAAAAGATTTTAACTCATAAAGATGAGCGGGCATTTTGTTGGTAGTCCACATTCGGTTAAAAGTGCATACTAGGGATGTCCTGATCCGATATACTGATCGACATCAGCTTCTGATATGGCTTATTCTAGAGGATCAGATTAGGGATGCACCGATATGAAAATTTTGGCCAACACTGATATCTGATTTTTATATTGATCTTATGGCCGATAACCGATATTTACTGATATCAACATTGGTTTAAAAACAAAAAAAACAATCTGAGATGATGTGTCGAGGTACTTCAGAAAGAGCGGCGCAATCATGAGAAAAGACGACGGAGATCAAGGAGATGATGGCGCGGTTACATAGTCATAGAAAACAATATTTTTTGGGGTCTTGAAAGATCGTTCAAGATGCTCTGAAAATGTCTGGTAGCCAATGAGTAAATATCATTTATACCATGCGTCCCTAGATCAGACAGTATCAAATTTCATTACATGATCGGGACTGGTCCTCACTTTACTAATACAACAAGTATGATTCATCATTTGCAACTAGGGATGCACAGATTTGAACATTTGGGCCAATACCAATATCCGATATTAATATTGTTGTAATGGCCAATAACCGATATCAATACTGGTAAGAAAAAAAAAAAGAATCTCAACACAGATAATGTGTCGAGGTAGTTCAGAGAGAAAGAGCAGCGCTATGGTGAGAAAAGACGACCATGGTGAAGATCATAGGATGGAGTGCGCAAAATAAACACGATCAAAAAAAGTACAATTTGTCTGTTTTTTGGATCAAAAACAGGAAGCGAGACATGAAAGAAGAGAGTCCACTCTTCTTAGGTAGTTTTGGTGTTCAAAAAGTCATAGAAAATTGTATTATTTAGGTCTTGAAAGATCGTTCAAGATGCTCTGGAAATGACCAGCAGCTAATGGATAAATATCGGCCGATACTGATATATTAAAAAAATTGAACAACAGCCGATTTGGATATTGATACCGATATATTCTGCACCTCTAGATCAGCTGGTGTCAGATTCTGTAATGTGATGGGGAACGGCCAAGTTTTCACATGTTTTCAGCACCGTCACGCTTTACAGCTGCTGTAAATCAAACCATGTAGCAAACATGTCGGCTGTGTAGGACTACTTCTCTTTGGAAAGCAGTGATAGTAAAAAAGCATCTTGCAACATTTGTTGCAACATTTTTGATGAATATTTACCGATATCAATATCTGTTAAAAAAAAAGATCAAAAAAGCATGTTTTGTCTGTTTGTTTTTTGATCAAAAACAGGAAGCGAGACATGAAAGAAGAGAGTCCACTCTTCTTAGGTAGTTTTGGTGTTTACATTAGTCAGAAAAAACAATATTATTTGGGTCTTGAAAGATCGTTCAAGATGCTCTGGAAATGACTGGCAGCTAATGAGTAAATTTCAGACGATACTGATATGTTAAAAAAAAGACATGCATCCCTACTTACATCGGAATCACCCATCAGAGTATGGAATTAATCTGACAAAGGTATCAGATTGGCAAAACATTTAATTTTAAAAATTGTGTTGAATAGGAAGTCAAAAAAAATCGGTATCAGATCAGGACAACCCTAGTGTATACAACTAATTATTGAATCGTAGAGTGGCTGAGAGGAAACATGGACAGCTGGAATGATTATGCTTTCACAGACAACACAGCGATGTAAGAAACATACAGAAGCTGCAAGCGAATGAGAATTTTTAGAGCTTGAGAGCTGCAGAGCCAGAGTGAAAGCCATGGAAGCAATGACTAATACAGAGGAGAAGTACAGAGCAGTGATGGGGAAAGGTAAGATTCCCTAACATTGTGGCAGCAGCAGCAGCAACAAGTGGGAGGGGCTTGACATAAAGGGGCATGTCTACCTGCTTTACCACTGCTGTCATGTGGGAGGGGCCAGGGGAAGGGCTGTGGCTCTGACCCACCCAAGAGTCAGTTAATTGGCTGTCATGGACAGCGGGGGCCGGAGCAGTGATGTTGTTGCTGCTGACGATTACAGACGCTGGTACGCCCACAGTGGGGGTTGACTCATTCTCTGTTTGGTGGTGCTGCTCCTGATAGGAGTATATTTACCATTTCAGGACCAAGGAGGGAAGGAGGAAGGGAATTGGAGGGGAGGGGGGTAAAATAGTAAACCAAAGAGGTCAGACTGAGATATCACTCCGTGCATGTTATTCATTTTTTGACACAATGTTAAATAAGCACCGTTTAAGCGAAGACTCAAACACTGACCTGTTGCAGGAACATCTGCAGAGACTCCTGACTCAGGATCATACTAGAGCCCTGGTTGGTGAAGAGTAACCTCCCCGGACTGTGCTGAGCCTGAGGGGGAACCAGCCCCACTGCTGTAACAGAGGAAGAGGTGGACACAGACATGGACGGAGAGGAGGAGGGAACCGTGGTAGCAGCAGACACAGAAGACGGTTGCATGGCGAGGATAGAGGACTGTGGTACATGCTGCTGAGTGGGATGAGCCGCCTGGTCTGTGGAGCTGCTCAGCACAGTAACACACTCCCCCGGCTGGCCCTGAGCCATGCTTGCTGCTCCTGTGCTGCTGCTGGGGACTCCACCCGGCTGGGGTTGCAGGGCTGGCTGGAGGCTGACTGCAGGACTCAGCCCTTCCACTTGACTGAGCATGGTCAGGGAGTTCTGGATCGGCATGCCCTGTATGACTGTCTGGGCATGACCTGAGACCGTGTGTGTTTGAGTTTGAGTCTGAGTCTGACCTAATGAGACAGGCATCTGAAACAGGGTAGGTGTGCCCATCTGACCAGGCTGGAGCTGGATAGGCCCAGAGAGGATGTGGGCAGCCCCAGGGTGGCCTTGTGAAGTCAACACCTGACCCAGGTTGATGTTCTGGTTTGCAGTTAAAATCTGGTTTGCTATGAGCTGTCCACCAGGCCCCTGACTTGTTATGATGTGGCCACCAGGGTGTTGAGTCAGGATCTGTCCACCGGCTTGCAGCTGTGGGAGGAGGAACTGGTGGTTCTGACCTTGCAGGACTGTCTGAGAGGGAATAACAATGCTGCCTGATTGGTTTAACAAGTGTACACTGAGGGGCTTGCCAGATGGTTGTGCTCCTTGTTGTTTGAATATGGTTTGTTGAAACTGAGGGCCTTGTGTTGTGCCTTGAGCACTCAGGACAACGTTCGAGCCCGGCTTTCCAGTCAGAAAGGCTACATTCTGCGCAGTAGAAACTGGAACCTGCTGCAGCCCTAGAGTCTTGTGGGCATCGTTTTGCAAGGGCTGTGGTGTTTGTTGTGGCTGCTGCTGCGGTTGCTGTTTGAAGAGTTTCGGCTGAATGGCTCCCCCCTGAGGAGGTTTGGGTTGAATGGGTGTTGGTGTGCGCTGAATGATCACGTTCTGCATGATTTGGCCTTGAGTTTGCGTCTGGGGTCCAATTCCTGAACTTAAAGATGTGTTGCTAAAGCCCACAAGCCCAGCAGCAGGGGCGGTCATTGTGCCACCACTGCTGCTGTTTGTGCTCGTGACACAAACAGCTGGTCCGTTTAAAGCTGGAGATCCCAAGGTGGGTTTGTTACCTTGGATCAGAAGTCCGCCCCCTGAGCCTCCAAGTGCCGCCTGAGAACCAGTAGCTGATACTTCTGGCCCAGATTGGTGCAGCTGGTACCCACCCATGGCTTTAGCCAAGATCGGCTGCCCAGACTGATTGATAGTCATGACTGTAGGCTGACCCACAACCTGAATCTGTCCAATACCCAAATGTCCAGACTGACTCCCATTAGGAAGCGCTTGAAGACTTGATATGGGTTGAAGTGTCACATTTCCAAGGCCCACAGGCTGCATAAATGGTTGAACACTAATGGCCTTATTCATCACCTGGGGTTGGAGCTGAAGGCCTTGCTGAGCCAGGACTGAGCCCAGCATGTCTGCCGTGGCATTGGGGGGAGTAGCAGTGGTGCTTGGGGCTGACCCAGGGAAAAGTGTTGCTGCTCCCCCAACACCAACACCTATGCCTACACCAACAGTAGTGCCCCCAGCCCCAGAGAGGCTGGCATCAGGCAGTGTCTGAACCACCTGTGTAAGGCCTGGAATTCCAAAGGAGCCCAGATCCAGCTCAGCCTCTGCCTCTTGTAAGCTTTGCTCTGTGATGTTTGCTTCGGCCAAGCTCTGCTGCAGGATGTCGCATGGCTCGTGATTTGTCCCGATGCCATTGCTCCCACCTTCGCCACCTGGAGAGCCTCCCAAGATGTCATCGTCCTCGAGGAAGTCCAGGTCAACACTGACTCTGGGCAGGCCTGCCGACTCATTGGCCGACAGCTGGACTGCAGGCTGGACCTCTGTAACATGGCCCTTCGGAAAGAAACGGAGAGAAGAAAACTGAAACCGGGTGATTGGTGAGTTCTGACATCTGTGCGTGATTTCAGGAGCTGTAACTGGATTAACAGAGGAATACAAACATGAAATCCCCACAAAAATCTCTCAACACCTTGCAGAAAACCATAGCTTGTAGAGTGTAGATCTGTTAGTGGAAAGGGAGGGGATTTTGAGGTGCATGCTACATGGATGGATAGAAAACAGAGGGAAAAGGATGGGGGATTTTACTCACCCCAGTAGTAGAGAAGAACGAGCTGGAGGGGTCACTCGAACCATCCAAAAGGTCGTCAGTGTCCAACTACAGACACACCCACCCAGGATAGGACAGACAGAAACCAAAGGCACCCACACAGGCAGGCAAAAGCCACCAGGATAGAGAAACATAAGGACCATCAAACAGAGGAGGAGGGCAAGAAATGGAAAGAACACAGTCCAAAGAACCAGCAAAAACATAAGCGACAGAGGGGCAAAACGATAAGAATAACCCAGCGTTGGAAGCGTTAGTATTTGCACTTTTTATAAAAAGGTAAGGCAGATTAAAAAAAGTAGTGTCACCAAAGAACAGACGGTAAGTAGTAGGCAGGGGAAGCAGTTAAATGAAAAATTAAACAAAAGTAGTGAGGTACGTGGGATTCAGTGTGCATCGACGTGTTTTCTGAAAGTGACTCAATGTGGTGCCATGCAGGCCTGAGCTAAAGTGTGCATGAGTAAGACTCCTTACCACATCAAACCAACAAACCCAGAATTTACAACTATTATTCACAAGCCTCATGAGAGCGTCTTCATGGCTTTTCACTCTTACTCACATGGGTCTCAGATCCATGAAGAAAGTCGTTGAGAGCTTCTGGGTCACTGTAAGTAAACAAAGTGTTTGAAATAAGTACAAGGCCAAACAGACAGAAGAGAAGATTGCTCAAGACAAAACGCAGTGTCAGAAAGAGCTTACCAAATTACATCTAGAAGGCACCTGCCGTCTTCATCATCCATGACAACTGTTATGGAAATAAAATTCATTAAATAATTAGTTTATTTAATTAAACCACCCAACACAACTAGAAATAGTTCACCCTAAATGTTTTGTTCCCATTAATATATACAATTCAGAGTAAAAAACACACGGCACAATCACAATAAAATTCTTCTGTAGTGACAGTTGTAATTTAACAGCTTTGGGCTTCAGTAATCTTAAGTTGTTCTAGTCTCATCTAATGATGATAAAACATAGACATACATCTTGAATAAATCTCTGCCCCTGCTATTTGATTATTTAAGACTGACAAGTGATTGATAATTTTTGGTGATATTTCAGTGTTTTAAGCTTTGCTGCATAAGTCATTATCAAACCAAGTACTAGCAATATGCACTGATTTAGGTATTTTTATATGTACCAACAAAATTCTGTCAAAAGTCCCAGGAACCAATTCACTAAATATCAAAAGGTACCTAAATGCATCCCTGTGACTGAGAGGGAGTGGAAGAGTAGGCGATTTTTCATGCTGGACATTACCACAGCATTGCAATATTATATATTAAAGAATAGATTTGTTAAATTGAAAAATATATATATATTTTATTAATAAACAAAGTGCTTTTTTTAACCACATAAACACAAAAAGTACAGAAAATTGGTACCAATTGACAGGTACCGGGCGTCTGTAGAGTTTTGTTTCAAATGTGAAAAGCACCCATTCCTATCAAGTACAGTTTTTTTTACAAGGAATATTGTGATGCTGCAATACAGACACTAAACAACAAAGATACAGATATATACAGAGCAGAAATGTCTTGATATACGATCCTAAGTCATAACTGAGTAATTAATGTCATTTTTTAGTACAACATGACACTAAAACCAGCTTCAACTTAAATAAATTTAACTTTTACAAAGATTGAAACTTCAGTTTAACGCTTTTTACCAATTTGAAGCATAACCCAACATAAGAAATATGTTTGAAGTACCTGTCATGGCCAAAAAAAACTGATCTGTGAGTGCAGTTCTTAGTTTTGGCAATCTCAGTTTTGCTGGTTTCAATTAAGAGTAATGACTAAAACATTACATCACACAGGCCTATTAGTTCCAAGCATCTCTTAAGCTCGTTATGAGAATAAACAATCATAATGGTAATAATGACTGAACCACAACACACATTATACACAACTGTTTCCCAAATCGAAAGTTTACTATGTAATGCATTAACCATTTAATGTCAGTGTAATATTGCATTATGTATTTGAGATATAAAAAAGCAATGAAACTTTTTATGGTTTCCTGAACAGAACAAACAGCAGTTAACTTTTCTAGCACTGAAACAGCGGATGGGAATGGACAACATACTGAAAACGCGCGGTTTTCACGGAGCCTGGATTTCTGGTGCGGTACAGCTGACTTCACCTCGAATTCCACAAAAGATGCTCAACACTTTCGGAAAAGACAAGCTAGCAAGATCCCCTAGTTTGATGCAAACATTCAAGAGCAGCCGAGTGTAGGGACGTATCCTCAAAAGGCAGCAGATCGTAGCCATTACTCGGTCAGAGAAGAGCCAGTACGCAGGATATGAATGGAAACACAGCGAGCGGCTTGCTAAATGCTAGCTGGTGTTTTCAGAGACATTTGCCAATACGTTTTGTCTATTTTGCCTCAAATGCGACATTGAACGACAACGGGGCAGACTTAAGGTTCTAATGAAATAAAACGATTGGTTTCAAACCCCCGTTTTATCTCCAATTCCTGTATTTTGATGTATCTGGGTTGAATTGTGTTAGCCTAGTTAGCTAGCCTGCTAAGCCAACTAGCTATCAACAATATCCAGACGTACAGTTAGCTTTAGCCTTTGACATTCAAAACAAACCACCGAGTGACACAGTTTTGACTCTTGAACGGTGCAATACCAACTTAAATACACCAAGACAGAGGAATAATGTCTGTTTTGAAGTGTCAACGAAATTGCGTAGCGAGCTATCTACCCGTACTTGCAAGCAAAATGAGTTAATGTTGGAATACTCTTGGATAAGGGGGGTATGCTTGGGAATTCGGTGGAAAATGGCTATTACTGCCGGCTCTTGCAGCATTGTGGCGCTTTGATTGCGGTGGCGGTGCAGTTTGCGCCTTTAGTGCAGTGCACAAATGTTGCAGCTTTGTTTTGGTTATTCGGATTAAATGTGAAATCGTTACATTGTAACAAACTCACCCGAGACGATAGAGGTGCAGGCAGCGCGGGGTCTCCAGGACAGCCTCGCACGGGCTGCTGTACAGGACCCAACTACAGACAGGAAACAGGATACTTCCGTTATGCCTGACTGAAATCTGTGTTTTGCGTCGTACCGACATGTTGTTTTGAGAAACTGGAGTCTCCACCTAAGCCGAAACACTACAAAATCCCTTCTTTCCTGCCTTATCTGGAAAACATAAAACGCTCTTCCTATCTGAAATTGCGAAATATTGTATGGCTTTTGTTAAGAATTTTCTATATTTCCTATTATACTTTTTCAGTACAAAATCACAATTATAGCGTTTCTGGTTGCATATAAACATTATGTATTAGGTACTCTGAATTAATAATCGTACTTCAAAATAATTCGTCACAACCAGTTGGGTTGTACTAAGGTCAAATATATGTAATTAAGTCATATTTACATGAGTGTAGAGTGACTGAGGGATTAATTTGAGGTAAATAATGATACACACGACACATGATAAATTGTTATCAGTGTTGGTTATAAAAATATTGGTTCTGGTAACAAAGGGATTTGTAGAAAACTGGTTCACATTTCAAATAAAATTCATAGAGAAAATAATTAGTAGAGTAATAGATTGTTTAAATATTTGTCAATTGCAGCCCTAAATTAGACTTAATTTGTCAAAAAAAAAAACGAGGCAAGGCTGAGAGAATGCTCTCATTAATTAAAAGAAATAAAATAAAAACTAGAGTTAGAGTAGAAAGTTAAAAATCAAGATCTGAAACCAAGATAAACACAGTAATGCTGATGATTTAGATAATAAAACACGCAAAGACAGCCCACTGAAATCCACTCATAAAATAAAAGATAAACAATGTAATTGACAAAATTATATTGTCAAAAAAAAAAAGCTAGTACAACTAAAGTTAGGCAGTATATGAGTAGTTAAAACACTAAAACATAATTAACTAATTCAATAATTAAGGTCAGATAATATTTTTTTTAAAAACTGGACAAGATTAGCAAGGTAGTTTAAGAGTGTGATTTTGAAAATGTTTCTGCCATTAATTGCCAACCTGCAGGGGTGTTTTTCCAGAGGGTGGCCTTAGCCCCCCATAAAATCTGATCAGCAACAAAAACTTGGAATGGAGTATGTCAAAAAGAGCAAATTCAGCAGTAACATTTGTGTATAAATCCCATGATGGTGATGGTGGTGTTGTTTGTCTTTTTCTGTTTGTTGCGGGTGGCATTCCGATATTTTTTTACCACTACCTGCTGGAATGAGTTAGCATTTCAGCCACCATATCACAACAATAACGTTAGACAGTCTGTGGGATAGAAAAAAGATAAACCAGTAAATCACATACAAGTGTAAAAGAGGTGATACTCATCTCACATGTAACTTTTTACTTCTACAAAATGTATAAAAAGTCAAACAAACCATTTATTAGCTTAGTACGTACATTCTACATTCTAGTGAGTAGTAAGTGGTTTGGATAACAGCCCTGGGTTAGTCAGAAAAAAAGTCTGGCTCCACCCCTTAAATAGGAACATATTTTCTGTTGAATGAATTTCATTAAAAACCTGAAAGCACCAGAAGGAAAAGGCAGAAACTTTTTAACCCCTAATTCAGATGCACTGAAGGGAAGGGGTTTAACACAGTGATGTCATTTTCGGTTCATTTTTTTTTAAGTTATGATTTTATTTCAGCCATTATTGTTGCTTACTGTCAACTAAAACCGCTTGCAGTGGATGTTATGGCGTGAAGAAGGTGGATGGTGGTGTTAATGAGAAACACCTGAACCCACGGTATGGTTTCTCAGACAGGATCCACTATTCCTGTGTCACGTGACAGAGGTGATGGGCTGATGATGTGACAAGGCAAACTGAACCCTCTGCTGCTAGCACTGGTTAGCACGTTTGTTGACTTTTTTAGTTCCCCATTCTTCCTCCAAATCACTTCAGTGAAACGAAAATGGACAACAGCGGAAAAGAAAAGGAGGCAACAGCTTTAATGGCTGAGGCAGACAAGAAAGTAAGATCGTCGACGTCGTTTTTTGGAGCGATGTTTGGGTGAGTATGTCGGTTAGCTTACCATTAGCAAGCCAGCTAACGGCCAACTAAGCGGAAGGTGGTTAGAGGACTTATTCCAACTTTAAGATTAGAAAGCAGGATAAAATATAAACGCTAAACAAAAGTGCAGCGACGGGCTGCTTTTGTGACATTGTTAAACTGTTGTGGTAAACGTTGTTCCAATGTTGACGACATTGCAGCTAAGCTATATATGCAGCTTTATCTTCTTTCAGATCACAGCTGGTCACATACCTGGAAAAAATCAAGTGAAATGTTACTCATTGCACCTGTTTGATTTTTATGGCAGTGTCTGAGCTGGTGTGGCCTTTTTTCATCATGTGACTAATCTATAATTAAGACGAGTTCTGTTGCGTTTCCAAATAAATAACTAAAAAAAACTTAGGGCAATTTGAAAGGGAATGTTGTTCTGTAGCGCCATCTACTGTGGGAATTCAGCCATAACGATCAGCCATGAAGGGCGCATCACATGTTTACCGTTGCTGATTTTGTCAGCCAACACTGTCAGGCCTTTGTATTTGTGCTCTGTGCTAACCTGTCATGTGTGCTGTCATAAAGGGGTTCCTCCAAGATGGAAGAGGCCTGCGACATGTATGTGAGGGCAGCCAACATGTACAAGATGGCCAAAAATTGGTGTGGTAAGACTGGTTATCATAAGTTTTTCAAATGCTTTTACTATTATATGGACCTCTAATGAGTGTTAGTCATCTGACATGAAACATTATCCTTTCAGCCGCAGGAAATGCATTCTCCCAGGCTGCTCGTCTTCACCTCCAGATGCAGAGCAAACATGATGCCGCAACTAATTTCATAGATGCTGGAAACGCCTTCAAGAAAGCAGACCCACAAGGTAATAATTACTAACCACTAACCTTTAAATATTTATATAGCTACAGGTGCTCACCAAGGTTATAATAGTTTTGGATTGGTCATCATAGTGTAGTTTTAGTTAGTTTTGACTTTTTATTTTCCATTACAGTTCAGTTTTAATTAGTTTTAGAGCGGGCATTCTAGTTTTTATTTAGTTTTGATTTTTGCAACAAGGCTTAGTTGTAGTTTAGTTTCAGTTTTTTCATACCTTATTTGCCAGGTGCAGGATTCAAAAAGGTCAGAGTAAATATTTTGTCATACAGTTTATTTTCAAGTCCAACATAGTGCTCACTGCTCAGTCAATGCTGATACCGAAATGTTGGCTGCTGCCTTAAACACATGAAAATAATATAAACTTAATATAAAAAGTATAAACATAGATTATGTAAAAATAATGTGAACATAAATTACATAAAAATATTATAAACAACAATTATATAAACAATATAATATGAGCTTTAATAATTAGAAACTTGGACTCTGTAACAATACAGGCAGACTCAAATACAACTATCTATATAACTGTCTTAAATGCTGCTGTGACTCCTGAATTTCCCCTCATCGATCAATAAAGTATTTTCTATTTCTATTTCTAACTAAAGTCAGACTCACATGAAATTAAACTATTACAGATGCTCGGATTCATTGCTCCACTACGTTTCGTCGCAGCACAGAGCACATTCAGTGCAGCAAACAAGCACGCCCCAGTACATTGCTGTGATGGTGCCGTACAACTGCCGAAAACTGTCGTCAAATTGGTCAGGAAAATGTGTCGGATTAATTTAAATCCTAAAGGCGATTAATATTGTCAAAAACTATAACTAAGGACATTTTGTCTTTAATTTTGGTTAGTTTCAGTTTCAGTTTTGTGAACACAAGATACAGTTTTAGTTTACTTATCGTTTTTGTTTCCTTTTCTAGTTTTTATTAGTTTGAGTTAACTGCATTGTATTTTAAATTTTAGTTTTCGTTTTTAGTTTCGTTTTATTTAACTATTATAACCTTGGTGCTCACTTCTTTTCACACTCTTTTCTCAAGCAGGCCCATCCTGTCCACTGGGACTGCTTATTATGGCGTCATCATGTTATGAAGGTTTTCTTACAGCATTTTTCACAGATTTTGCTGCGCAGTTAGTGTATGAAAATGGAGGCAAGTCACTGCTATACAGCAAAGGAAACTAAATAGTGTGTGAACTAAGCCCAAAGATTACTTTTTTGTTATGGCTTGAGAGAAAAAAAAAAATGTTGTGCAATGTATCTGGATTTTTTTGTCACTTTTTTTTCCGAATTCAAATTCTTCATTTCAGTCTTTGTTTATAAACTAGTTCGAAAAAAGTTACCACTTTTCTCCAGCAGAGGGTGAAATGTCTCTCTTTTACATTAGACATTATCATCATCATTTTACTTTTTCACATGGTCTGGCGTCAAAAAAGCAAACAAAAAATTGCAAAATATCAAAGAATAGCAATTTAAATTGAATAGGCACCCCAAAAATTGTGATAGAATTGAACCATGAAAATAGCATATCGTCCCAGCCCTTTTATTTTTAATGAAAGGTACTTTTCAAGATTCTCACAGATTAATTAAGAAGACTTGTACGTTCTCTTATTGGATTTATAATAGTTGAAGTCAGTAGATATCATTTTAGAAGTCTCATTAAAATCTACAGTCAGCACAACATGATCTAACAATATCATTTTTGAAATTTTGGATCTGTAGTTAGTCACATACTTGTGAATATTACAATTTTTCTATTTTTCTTTAACATTTTAAGTGTGCAATAACCCGGATTTAAATGGGCTATTGTCTTGAAATGAGCATATTTCTTTGATCACATAAAAAATCCTGTTGTCACTAAATGCAACTTGTATTTAATTCTTGTAAATTCACTGGATGATTGCTGTATTTCATAACATCTGAATGTTATTTCTTTCTCCAGAGGCCATAAACTGCTTAAACCGAGCTATTGAGATTTATACTGACATGGTGAGTCTTTAAACCTGCAGCTCTTTACAGCAAGATCGTACAGTTTGTTTAAATCTGTCCAAGTGTTTCTGAATTTACAGATTAGTCACAGTAACTCTGCATGTTTTGCTTCTTAGGGGCGCTTTACCATTGCAGCCAAACATCACATCACCATTGCAGAAATATATGAGACAGAGCTGGTGGACATCGACAAGGTCAGTTAGAGAAATCAGTGTCTTATATGTGTTGTTTCATTAATTAATCCAAGTAGACCCTTTTTTTTCCAAGAACTGTTATTAAATTATTCTTTTCCTGTTCAAATTCCAGGCTGTTGCTCATTATGAACAGGCAGCGGATTATTACAAAGGTGAAGAATCTACCAGGTGACTTTTTTTTTTAATCATCAGGATATTTTTAATAATTTATTATTCTTTTTCAAAATCTCATTTTGTTTATTATTGTGCATCTTATTTAAAAAAAAATTTTTTTTTACTTCTGAGTATTTGTGGAATCTCAACTGAGAGGCTTTTATATATTTAATTTCAGCTCAGCAAACAAGTGCCTTCTGAAAGTAGCAACCTACGCAGCTCAGCTGGAGCAGTATCCTAAAGCGATTGAGATCTACGAACAGGTGAGATAACTCAGCACCAGCCTTTACCTCTGTGTGCTTTTAGTCACTCCATTGGATGAAATAATAAAACAAACTGAATTATGGGTTGTCATTTCAGGTTGGAACCCATGCAATGGACAGCACGCTCCTCAAGTACAGTGCCAAGGATCACTTTTTCAAAGCAGCGCTCTGTCACTTTTGTGTTGACATGCTGAATGCAAAAGTAAGCCGTTGTAAACACCTCTTGTTTTTACAACTCTGGCACAAGCCTGTATCCTAACATTCATCCTCTTGTCTTCCAGCTTGCTGTTCAGAAGTATGAAGAAATGTTTCCAGCCTTCTCGGACTCGCGAGAATGCAAGCTGTTGAAGGTACACTTCCATCTTTATCACAACCCTTAAAATGATACCCCGGGATGGAACAAGTTGGGTCCTATCACAAGGTTGAGGGCAGAAATTACCTCTACAGCAGTGTTTTTGTGCAGCAGAAGCCCAGGGCGTACGCACCAAACACCCCCTCCCTGCTCCTCTGCCTGTTTCCTCTGCACTCAGACGGGGCTATTTTTTACTTGACCAAAAACACAAATAAACGGACTCCCACCGAAAAAATCTGATATCGGTCTACATTCACGCTTTATTCAGAGAATTTTCAGCGTGTTACTTTTACACAAAAACACCGCTAAATAAGGCTCTAGTTGTCATCGTGTCGTAAAACGGCGCTACCTCCGCTGCAGAGCCACAGCGGCGTGCCAGATATAAACAAACGCAGGTAGTCTGCCAGGACGAAGAGACACGATGAGAACTAGAGCCTTATTTAGCTGTGTTTTTGTGTGAAAGTAACGCGCTGAAAATTCTCTAAATAAAGTGTGAATGCAGACCCATATCAGATTTTTTCGGTGAGTCCGTTTATTTGTGTTTTTTGTCAAGTAAAATATGGCCTCGTCTGAGTGCAGAGGAAACCGGCAGAGGAGCAGGGAGGGGGTGTTTGGTGCGTGCGCCCTGGGCTTCTGCTGCACAAAAACACTGCTGTAGGGGTAATTTCTGCCCTAAACCTTGTGATAAGACCCACCTTGTGATAAGACTCAACTTGTTCCATCCCGGAGTATCACTTTAAAGTGTTAGACATAAAACAAACATGGACTTATCCTGTACACATATAGAGACAAGGCTGATCAAGTGCATTTGAACTTAACGGGCTGCTGACATTTCCTGTTTGACTGGTCGTGAACTACTTTCTGTTTCCCTTGATGTAGTTTCTCACGCAGTTTTTATCACGTCTCTGTTGATGACTGGCAGTTTGTCGTCTTGCTTTTATCAGATGCAAAAGAGAGATTGTGATAACCTTGTGCAAGAAAGCTGCTCAACTTTGACCTCTGTGCCTTGACATAACAAACTTGTAAATGCTGACAAAAACTTGAGTGTCAGCCTTTCCTTTATTAAAACAAATTTCCTCTCCAGAAACTCTTAGATGCCTGTGAAGAGCAGAACGTGGATGCCTATACTGATTCGGTGAGTCTACTTTGACAGATTTAAGCACCCAAAAAGAGGGAGGAATACCCTTCAAAACAACAAAACATACAAATTTTTAAACATTTGGGTTTCAGATCACTTGAGATATTTTCTTCTTATTTCTCAGGTGAAGGAGTTTGACACCATCTCTCGATTAGACCAGTGGCTCACAACCATGCTTCTCCGCATCAAGAAAACCATACAGGATGATGAGAGTGACCTTCGCTGATTTCCCTGCCTGCGCATCCTAATCCTCAAGCTCTCAACAAGCGAATTTGCATCCCTCTCTTTGCCTTGAGCCTTTCACTTCCATTCTAGTCACCATTTTAACTCTTTGATCATTATCCCCTTTGCTCTTTCACAGATACTGTTCTTTCTTTCCTACCATCTGCAGTATTTGCCTTTTTAATCTGCTCGACTCTTGCTCCAAATTATGGTTGTGAACACTATTTTCCTGAGTGCACAGAGTATATAAGTTGTATATTTTTATGATGCAGATCATCCAACATAAGTTGAAATAAACCTGATGGGCTGCGATAAGAAATATACCAGCATGCATGTATAATAAAGGTTTTATTTAAATTTTTTCGCTTGACTGAGAGGATGCAAACTTACTAACACTTTAATCTACAAAATCTATTTTCCAGAGTGCATGTCTAATAAACTAGACCAACCAAGATGCCATTGAAGCCCTCTTATTGGCATCTAGTTTTTTTCTGTGCTGAAGTGTACTGTAAGTATACTGTAGGTCATATCAGGGCTCCTTTAATTAAGCAGCACTTCATCTCAACCTCAGAGCTCCTCTCTGAGCACAGAGGCAGACCGTTTCTGAGGTTATTCGACGACAAACACCCCCTCTGCCTTACGATGCAAAGTTCTCAGGATGCAAAGAGCTAGAAATTATTCTGTAAATTGACACTTTAGAAATGTTTTTGCTGATTTTTTCTTTTTTATTTCTGTTTAAAGTGCTTTTATTCCAGAGCAAAGGTGAAAGATACCATCACCTTTGTGAGCTTTTGCATGGACTGACGTGGATGAGAAACTAGAGCAGCCATTTTCCTCTGCATTGACCTTCTATTTCTTTTTTTTTTTTCTTCATGTCTGTTTTTGTGGTTTGCCTCTTCATGTTAAAACCTCCCAGGCTTTTTGAAATGTACATTTTTTTAAAAAAGCCTGTACGAGATGCAATACATCAAAGAAAAAAAGGAGCTTTACTGATCTGAGCACTGTGTTCATGTCCCCTGATGATGTTGTCTAACGACAATAGTCTTAAATGATCTGTTCATTCGTGGTATTTCTTGTCAGACGTTTGAATAAACCTGTTTCACCACAGCATCCTGGGCGTGGCCTCTTCAGTCTGCTGCTCTGTTGTCAAGGTCCTGTGGTCCGCACAGGCGCGCGCACTCATTTGCTCTCAGGCTTCCTCAGGGTGATGATGAAGATGCGGGGCTAAAACCCAAATGATGCGGTTCGAGGACTTTTACACCTGTTGGAGGATCTGAAGCTCTTGAAATCATTTGAATATCTTTCCCTGCTTCAGAAATTGGCTTTTACATTTTTCTTGAACGGTGTTGATGTTGAACTCGGTATGTATTAAATGCTTTCTTTAACCGACTTTCGGACAGGTTGAACTTTTTACAACAGGTTGAGTCAGTCTGTGTATCTGCGCACTTTATCTGCAAAACATTATAAAAGATTTTCTCAAGCAAGTCTTGAATTAAATGTTAGTGGCATTTATAATCAGTGAATTTAATATGAGTTTATACTTTTAAGACGTGTTTTGTTCTTGAAATAATGAGTCGCTGTGGGAAATTTATGCTGATTATTCAGGGAGATTATCCAATTTGTTCTAACACGAATGTTATTTACTCGAAGCCGGTTTGCTGCTAATTAAACACAGGGGACAATAGTGTGTTTCAACAGTTTCCCAGCATGGATACCGCCGCAGGTAACACTTTCTTGACACGACAGCTGATGCTAAGTCAACAAGTCTCGTTTTTAATACAACAGCAACAGATCTTCAGCTATTAATGTTCAAACAAATACTGCAGAAAAACTCAAACAACTAAATGAATTGAATTAATCTGATCGAATCAGATTCAGGAAATGAAATGCTGACGGGTTATTTAGCCTTCGTTTCCGAGAAAAAAAACTCAGGTTTTTCAGAGTAATTTATTATTATTTATTTATTATTTTGATTTTTTTATGGTAATTTTTTTCTGATTATTTTTTTTATTGTTTTTTTTTTTTTTTTTTGTTATAATTAGCTATTATATAGGTTTGTTTTTGTTATAATTATTTCTGTTTTTATGAGTAATTTTTTTTTTCTGTTTTCAGATTACTTTTTTCCTGTTTTTCGGAGTAATTTTTTCCTGAAGTATCGAGCTAATTCGAAATCCCGCGAGAACCTCAAACCTGCAGACGACTCCCGTGGATGTGTGGTGGCTCGTGGCTCTTGTGTCCTGGTCCCGCACGGATCAGAGATCCTGTTCGGCTCATGCTTTATCCTTACCCTTTAACGGGTCAATAAAGGTAAGGTATTGGCCACACACAGGGTATGAAACCCTTGTTATGTTTTCGACTTTATCTGTATATTTTATATATAAGCCTATTGTTCAATGTAATACTTAAGGAATAGACGAATATGTGGCATTAACTTAAAAAAAAAATGCATTGCTTCTACTTTGGAAAGCCGGTAGAAAGTTAAGGATAAGTAAAGGTTAAGTATCTCGATACTTCAGGAAAAAAATTACTTTGAAAAACAGGAAAAAAGTCATCTGAAAACAGAACAAAAAAATTAATCATAAAAACAGAAATAATTATAACAAAAAACAAGTCAATAAAAAAATATTAATTAGAAAAACAGAATTAATTACCACAAAAAAATTCTAAAAAAAAAAAAAAAAAAAATTAAAAAAACAAACCAATATAATAATTAAAACAAAAAACCGAACCAATAAAAAATATTAATCAGAAAAAAAATCAATTACCACAAAAAATTACTTATAAAAACAGAAATAGTTATAACAAAAAAACAAACCAAAATAAAAATATTAATCAGAAAAACAAAATGAATTACCACAAAAAATTACTCATAAAAACAGAAACAATTATAACAAAAAACAAACTAATATAATAATTAAAACAAAAAACGAACCAATAAAGAATATTAATCAGAAAAATAAAATTAATTAGCACCAAAAAATTATTCATAAAAACAGAAATAATTATAACAAAAAAAAAAACAATATAATTATTATAACAAAAAACAAACCAATTAAAAATGTTAATTAGAAAAACAAAATTAATTTCCACAAAAAAACAAACAAAAAAACGAAGAATAAAAACCTGAGTTGTTCTTTTTTTTCTTCAAGTGAATGCAATATGCTTCCGTAGATTCAAGAACTGGTCCAATCATAAAATTTACAGTTGTTTTTTTATTTATTTTTTTGTATCCAATAGCTGTCACTGTGAAGTCTCAAATGTGTTGTTGATGATCCCATTTAAAACTCAATGACAGAAACAGATAGGTGACATCATGAGACTGTTCTATTTTCATATGTTCTGTTTTCTCACCAAAAATAATAGGGGTGGGAGAAAAAATTGTTGTATTGTTATATCAGGTTTTTTTCCCAAATTGAAGTCCTTCATGTAAGGGTTTGTTTATAAGCTAGGTTGGAAAAAAGTTAAGACGTTGGATTCCCTGGATAAATCTCAATAACTGACTCATATATGATGTCTATTTTGGGGATAATATGACTCCTGATATAGTTTGTAGACATCATCATCATCATCATTATGCAACTTTTTTACATGGTCTGGGGTTTAAGAAGCAAACTAAAAATCATAAATATCAAAGAATTGGAATTTAAATTGAAAAAATATAACCATCTCTTTTCATTTTAAACTTTTAATTTTCAGAGGGGAGAGATTTTTTCTTTATTTCTTCTTCACACCACAACAAGTCTTTTAGAATGTAGTGTTTGGTCTATTTTAAATTCTAAGTTGTAGAATAGCGAGCCCTCTCACCTGCTGTCAGGAGATACAAACAGGTCTGAGCTCTGCCTCCCAATAGTAGAAAGCATGCTAAATTATTATCACAACCTGATAATGGAAGTTAACAAGCCAGAGGACTGAAGTGCCTCAAAAAGGGAAGCTAATATATTGATATACATATAGCTGCTGGAGAAATAGCTAATATTTTCTAATTTTAGTAACTTTCTTGTCGAATCCTGACTTTTGGGTGAAACCAAGGAGGGGGGACTTTTTTTTCACTGTTTAAGTAGAGAAATATGTTTAAATTAAACTATTATTGATTTACTATAGTCATTATCAAGAATACAAGATGACTATATAAATGAAATATCTTCTGAGTAAAGATATCTGGTTATGCACTTACCTCAATTGTTATGTTTTTAAGGGTGGGAGGAGATGCTTCCAAGATCATTCGCCCATGGTCTTGGGTAAGAGCAATAAGATCCAGTGGTGTAAAAAAAAATCTGTTCGATTTTTTTTTTTTTTTTAAAAAGAAGCTTAAAATTGTTACAAAAGTTGAAGTCTGAAAAAAAATTTATTTTTATTTTTGTAATTTGCAGGTACACCCCATGGGCCACATGCCAGCAGTATAACCTGCAGTCTGACACACACAACGCATGAAGGAACAGCACAGTTGACCACACACAGCTTGCTCTTCTTACCCTGAACCAATGAGACAATGCGAACCTTTCGTGTAATGATCATCTTTACTGTAGTCCTGATCTTTTTCTACACTACTCTGCACCTGGAGGTGACCTCTAGTCCCAAGTCTGCACCAGAGATGCTCACTGAGCTCCTGGACCTGCCCCCCCAGGTTCAGTTCCAGGACAGAATCACTGTACCTCAACCCAAAGTCCTAAATGTGAATGTGTCCGACAGCTTTAAACAGACTATAACTCAAAATAAAGCGTACTGGAACCGTCTGCTGTACTCAGCACTCAAGAACCAGGGCAAGGAAAGAAGTCCTCCCAGAAGTGGCTCTGACTGGTCTAGCTGCAAGGTGACGGACCAAGAACTTCTGAGAACCAATGTGCATGACTTCAACTCATACAACCCCCTTTTACAGGACTTTGTGCAGAGCATGAACTGCAGGACTCCACCAGTCCTGATCAACCAACCCAAAAAGTGCTTCTCTGCTGGTGAGGACAAAGAGGATGAAAAAATTCTGCTGCTGGGCATCAAGTCAACTCCTGCTCACTTTGAGCGGCGGCAGGCTGTGCGGGAGACCTGGGGTCAGGAGCGTGTGAACAAGACTGGACTCAGAGTGCGCACAGTGTTCCTCATGGGGAGACCCCAAGTGGATGACCCTGACCTCAGCTTACTGCTGTCATTTGAAGCGGGACTCTTTGGAGACATTCTGCAGTGGGACTTCCATGAATCCTTCTTGAACCTGACTCTCAAAATGAGCGCTTTCCTCCAGTGGACACTCACGTATTGTCCACATGTCACCTTTGTTTTTAGTGGAGATGATGATGTTTTCGTCAACACACCGCTGTTACTAACCTACCTGCAGTCTCTGGGTTCATCAGAAGCCTCAAAATTGTACAGTGGACATGTCATACGCCAAGCAAGTCCAATCAGAGACCCTAGAAGCAAATACTACATTCCTATGAGCTATTATGACGGCCCTTACCCTCAGTATGTTGGAGGAGGTGGATTTCTTGTATCTGGAGCGTTACTGGAATCCTTTTACTCAGTTTCACAGATCATCCCTTTCTACCCCATCGATGACGCCTACACAGGGATGTGCTTTAATGCTTTAGGGGTTATTCCACAGAGTCACGAGGGCTTTTACACCTTTGAGATCAAAGAGGAGAGTCGCCAGAGCCTGTGTGTGCATAAAGGTCTCATTTTGACCCACCAACACTCCCCGCAGCAGTTAAAGAGGCTGTGGAGGGGCATCCACAGCCCCTTTCTGACTTGTTGAATAAGACTGGTGAAAAATGAGTGGACGGTGAATGCAGCCATGTATGTGTTGTGTATGTATGAGCTTAAAATGTTGAAGCAGGAGGAATCTTTTGATTTTCTTTTTACAATCTGCTGTTGGGCCATCTGCTGTAATTCAGCATCAGAAAAGTTAAAGGGGGGCTTCTAAAGCTTGAGCAGGTGAAGGTGTTAGGATTGCAGGCAACCCACCAAATCAGCCTTTAAGGTTTTATATTAAAGAGGTAGAACATGTTGGATTTGCAGTTTTATTTCCCACAAAACAGCAAACATAAAACATTTAACAGTGATTTCCCAGTTTATGATAGCAACAGTATTAAGGCGTACAAACCCATCTAAAATCTGAGTGTGTACACTAAAAATCTTTTAACACAGGAAAGTTCTGAAACATGAGGTAAATCAGTCACCTCAGGGATACACAGGGACGCCTGTAACAGACCACAATCACCACAGAGAGACGTGAAAGAGAACATTCACCACAGGGGTTAAACTCCACCGGTTTATTGCTCCGTTTATTTGTTTCTATTGAGTGGATTTAAACGACAACAGAAGTTTTTTTCCAGCGCTTGAAAAAAGTGATTTGTGAAGTTCCAATAGCTTTGAAAGTGAAGTGACAAAGCACTCAGCTTTATGACTAACAGGAAATATTAGATTAAGGCACCAAATCCAGAGGTGTGTCCTACATATCACTGAAACACAATCCTCTCCTCAACCATGAAGTAAAAACAATGTCTTGTCTATTCAAACGGATTATTTTATGAAACCAACCTTTACCACTCCTGTTAGTCAACATTTCTCTAGAATAAGTCATGTTACTGCAGATACTTGTCATACAGGTCAAGCGGATAATGCTCCTTGTACTGCTGCACATGACGCCACAGAGACTCCCTCTGTTTGTTCAGGTGTGGCGTCATCTCTTCGTACACATCTGTAAACAGCAGTTCGGGATTCGGCTTCTGGCGTTTCTCGGCCCTCTCGAAGGCCTCCATGACCGTCTTGCGGGATTGTTTCCGCCAGCTCCTCTCGTCGTCCTCGCTCCACCAGCCCCGCGTGGTCATGTAGTGTCTCAGCCTGGAGATGGGATGGTCCTGCTTGTCCCAGTAGTTGACCTCGTCTACTGAACGGTAGGCGGAGCTGTCATCACTGGTGCTGTGGTGCCCAATTCTGAAGAAACGACAGGATTGTGATCTTTCACTGGCTGTCTTTACTGAGATTCACTTCTACAACTTCCAAGATTAATTCTAAAACAAACTTCTCTCTTGCTTATGAATAACCAGGAAATAACATGTGATGCTGTGAAAAAAAATGAAGGGTGTAGTTTCTTTCATTCTTGTGGTATTTTGATACTGATACTTGGCAGCTGAACTAAAAAACCAAGCTGTCTAATGCCTATTGTTTGGCTGACAAGTGCGTAACCTTCAGTTACTGCGAAGAGGAGACTTTGAGTCGCAGCTCTGACAAGTCAGACTGCAGAATAAAAAGACTTTCACCACTAAGACAGAGTCAGAAGAGAGAAAAGGGCCTTGGCTGGGCCATCAAACACCACGAATGGACTCCTAAACACAGGAAAATACGAGAAAAACTCATACTGTTGTGGACTAATGAACCAAAGTTTGAAATCTTTGCTTCATCACGCAGGATTTTTGTTTTTACATGGGGTAGGCTAAGGAAAAGATGCTTCCACAGTGTGTGACATCAATACACGGAGGAGAAAGCATGACGGTCAGGGGCTGTCTTGCTGGCTCCAGGGTCTGTGACTTGAGTGAGAGGCACCCTGAACCAAAAATGACTCCCACAGTATTCTGCGGCATAATAATGAAATAAAGAAAAACTGGAGTTTTCTCTGAACATGAATTTTGCTTACTTTAAAGATCATCAGCTACAAAAAATGTCTTGTCGCTTGCATTGTTTTTAAATAAAAGGGATAAAAACTGATTCATGAGGATTTCATCATTTTTGATTTTTCATATTTTTAATCACAATTCTACATTTTAATTAGATGAAACTGGTTTTGCTCTCTTAAAAAAAAAAAAATGTTCCCATATCAGAAACCGAAGCCTAATGATGATTAATCTCTCAGGGCAAAAGCTGTCGGGCCTGAATGTTGATGTTTATCTTTACCAATTCCTTACCTGTAAGTCATCGCTTCAATGAGGAAAGGCTGGTTCTCTGCCACGGCCCTGCGCCGAGCCTCTTTTGTTGCATTGTACACAGCAAACACGTCATTGCCGTCAACACGGATTGATAACATGCCATAGCCCGGGCCACGTGCAGCTGTTCATTCAGAGAAGATTGAGACATGTTTTTACAAGAGCAGCTGAGGATTTGAAACCAGATACTGCACATCACAAGACGATTACTGCTTACCAATCCCATCCCCTCTGTACTGCTCGTTGGTGGGCGTGGAGATAGCGTAGCCGTTGTTGCGACAGAAGAATATCAGCGGGCACTCCAGGGTGGCAGAGAAGTTGAAGCCGGCGTGTGCGTCCCCTTCGCTGGCTGCTCCCTCTCCAAAGTAACAGATGACAGCTCGGTTCATGTTTTCTCTCTTGATGGCATATGCAGCTCCAGCAGCTGAAACAAACACATGAGGTAGGTATTTATAGTGGTGTACTTGTGCCCACAGACTGTGAAGATAATTAAACACAGGTGAATAGCTCACCCTGGGGAATCTGAGTGGCCAGGGGAGAGGAAATGGTGACAAAGTTCAGCTCTTTGGAGCCGTAGTGAACAGGCATCTGTCGACCCTTGCCAAGATCATCTGCGTTGGCGTAGCACTGAGCCATGAACAGATCCAGAGGAAAACCACGGTACATCAGCACCCCTAGAGGTCAAAATTAACATTATTTACTAACCAAATACCTGGAGAATTGATGCTTACAACAGTCAGTGAGATAACATTAAAGTCCAGATGGGATTAAACATTCATTTTAAAAAATAAACAATAAACAGAGAAGTGGTTAGAGGATGTACAAAAATGGCTGCTAGCTTACCTGCTTCTCTATATTGACCGAAGACGAGATCATTTGGGTCCAGAGCAGCAGCACTGCCAATGTGTGTCCCCTCTTCACCATAGTTGGTCATGTAGAAGGAGATTCGCCCCTAGACACAATTTACCAACATTCAACTTAGTTTTTATCAACTGCTACAAAGTTAGACCAGCAAACACAAGAAAAAACAAACCTGTCTCTGAGACTCATAGAGGATGCGGTCCATTGTGTTGAGCAGAGTCATCTTCTGATAAAAATTCAAAACTGTCTCTTTGGGGAGCTGAAATCAATCACAATAAAACCTTTTAGCAAAAACAAACCGGGTTAACAGTGGAGGTCATGTTACTGTACTTTTGATGATCTGTGATGTAAGATAGGTTAAATATACCTGAGGGTCTTGAGAAGGGTTGATTATGTTTCCTTGTCTGTCCATCACTCTGTAAATTGGGATCCCGGAGATCACATTGGGCTGGATGAATTCAAGGGTATCCACAAACTCTGCAGAAGCTCCAGGGAACTGTGGCTTTTCCAGTGATGGGTCAAAAGGCTGCTGCTGATGCACGGCCTGAAAGATTTACGCGAGAACTATTTCATTAACTGTGAAAAGAGGGAGATCATTCAAACACAACCTAAACCGCAGAAAGGAGATTCCTTTAAAAATTCAAAACATTAAGCAAAACTTTAAAACAGTAACAGGCAGCTCTTTTTTTCTCATGATGTATTGTAAAAACACACCAGACTAATGACCATGAATAGTTGTAGATAAAAAATTAATTCCATTCCAGACTTATTAAAAATAATGTGTATTACTTTTAAAGTAAAAAAAATGTAACAAAGCTGTAACATAATTTTATGACTTTCCATTTTCTTTATTTATAAACACAGAACCCTAAATCTTCCTCTTCTAGGACACAAGACATAAAAGAATAGCTTGCTGAAATATGTCTAATAATGTTATCTTCCTTTGCTTAATTTTATTTATTTAATTTAAATAATGTTATCCATCTTTAAATTACTTTTTCTGTTGTATTTTTCCTGTACAACGTTCAATCTGGCGAAAAAATATATAAAAACTACAAATTGGACTACAACACGGAAGTGTCTTCCTCACGCCCCCACGGCTCGTCCAATAGGAGAGCAGCAGGCTCAGATTTCTGCCGACAGCTATGTAGCTAGCAAAGAAACAACAACAAACACTGGGTCCAAACAGTCGCTCGGACAGCTTATTGTTTCATTATTTTTTGAAAAACTTTAATTACAACCATTTCTACTTTAGGACGTTATTTAAGAAGTTCTTGATTTCTTAAAACTGCTTTTAAACGTGCAAGGTTATTAGCACGAGAGCGGCTACACAAGCTATCGCGATAACAAAAGCAGCATCGCATTCTTGGGAATTATTTCCAACAAACCATTTTTAATCCGAACATAAACGTTATATTCGCAACCCTGAACCAACCTTGAACTTCTAATTAGCAATCAATTATAATGTCTCAATTCAGAGTTTTATACAAGGCCTTGACCGGTCAAGTCAATCCCAGATACAGCAGCTTTGTTAAGCTCTCATGTTTTTTAGCTTGAAGAAGTGGCACATTTGGACTCACCCCGACCCTGAAGGCTCTGTGTTGAAGCAGCCTCGATGTTTTTAGTCCCGCTGCCTGACGAACAGCGTGGAAACACACACCATACATTTTGCTCATGCTCCTCACAGCCGCCATCACAGCAGTTCACAGCTATCTGGTCAAACAGGTCTTTGCACAGCTCGTCACTAATTATACTCCTTATTATAAATAATCGAGATAACTCAAATAGCTGGCAAGGAGTGCCTGACTGCTTTAAGGCCAAGTGTCCTTATTCCCCTCCACAGCCTCACTTCTCAGGTCGGACATCTACCTACAAGCACAGTGTGGAGAAGAACACAACATGACATCCGGTCAACCTTTCAAAATAAATCCAAAAATCTACACTCAAGTGAAGTCAGCCAGAAACCCTGTTTTAGTCTGTGCCTAAAATGCAAATGTTTTAAAATGCAGCCAGAACACACTCCTGTTATGTATTTCAGCATTTAAGTGCCTTAAAGAATGCAATCTGGGCTTATCAATATACCGAAGCCCGTTTCTGCAAGTTAGAAAAAGGAGAAAGAAATTGGAAATTCAATAATAACAAATATAAATGTGATTAACCCCTGAAAAATGTTTCTGAAAAATTAAAAGGGCAACTTTTTCTTAGCTTTCATGGCTGCAGGAAGTTTTTGTTTCCCCGCACAGACATAGTTCATGGTCCCACAATAAAAGCAAATTGACTTTCAGAAATTGAAAGTGTACTAACTCAATGAGAATAACATAAGAACTGAGAGCACAGAGAAGTATGCTGCTTAAAAGAGATTTTCACTGTTATATAATTTTTCTCTTCTTGTTGTTGAATATTACAATTATTATTTATTTATTCAAAAATATTCAATTGATTTATCTGTTGTATTATTCCAATATCTTCAAAATTGAATGCATAAAATAAATTGCTGCATCCACCAATCTATTTGCAGATTGATAACTCAAATACCAAGATGCACCCATGGTTTGTGCTGTGCATCCATATTAAAGCTGTTAAATTTTTTGTTTTAGAAATAAATAAAAAGATAAATAAATAAATAAATAAATAAATAAATAAATAAATAATAAAAAAGATGAATAAATATTGTTAGATATTACATTAGTCAAGCTACCGTAAACGAAAATGTTTCCGGTCTTTCACAATAAAATGACAGAAAATTGAAATTGAACAACTAAACATGGTAAATCCATTCAAACTACCTCCTAAACAAATTTTCCGTCGAAGCTTCTCTTGTTTTAACAGTCCTGCTGAAATTATTTTTCGGTCTGTACTTCACATAAACGGTATGGGGTTGTGATTAATATGAAGAACAGCAAAAAGTGAATTTCGTCAAGTGTACGTTAATAAGACCCTCTAAACGGCCGCAAAATATTACGTCACTGAAACGCGACATTCACATGTTGTATCCGTGAGAGCTTCATTATGGAGGTTTGCAGTTCTGCTAATGTTACTTTAAGGGAGTTTGGATGTGAACAGAGCTTATTGTCCCGACCTGACGGTTCAGCGTCATTCATCCAAGGTAACAACCCGCAGAAACATCATAACAGGCGGTTTAAAAGCCGCCAGGAGCCCGAGTTAGGAGCTGTTAGTGTGCGCAGTGATGAACAGAGTCAGGGCTGGTTTTGAGCCATAGGATGTATTAACGATACGATGACAGTAATAGGAAAACGAATTTTATGTAATTTAGAAATTGTCTTGTCACAGTTAGACCCATGATTCTTAACGAAATCTGATTAACTGAGTGGCTAACTTGGCAGCTCTTAAAGGCAATGTGCAGGCTCGGTGCTGTAAACACCTCTCAGTGGTGTCAGGATGTGCTGAATTGAAAGAGAACTAGTTAAAAAGTGTAGTGATTTGAAATGAAGCATCCATACTTGACACAAGTGATGCTACAATTGTGCCAATCCAGATCAGAAGGAGTGTGTTCACGCTCTTTAACTGGTTCAGATGGGGAGATCAGCTGGGAACCCACTTAATGATGTTGCACAATGGCTATCTCAGTATGATTGGCTTTAATTTTATGGCTAATCTGACCCCTGAGCACATCTAGTATCTACTGCAGGGCCCTGGGTCATTTTGACCACCAAAATATTTTACATGAATTACTGTATTCTGTGGTCATCATGTTCAGCAGCACAACAATTAGTCGCCCCACAATTTTATTATAACTTTTGGAAACAAAAATGAGCAGCACGGCAGGGACAGAGCCATGCTGGATTTCTTTTTTGGGTGGGACAGACAAATTTGGCTGGGCCTTCAGTTACAAAAGTAGATCATTAATTTAATTAATGACAATGACTGACGATATACTAATGTTACCATTTGTGGTTTTTAAAGCAGATTTGGTTTCTTTTTTGTTTGTTTTTTTCCTGTAATTGCATTTTTATAACACTTTTGTGCATCAGACAGACCGACCTGCAATCACTCTCCATGGTACTAGCCAAAGAGTGGTGCTCGAATATACCAGTAGGCTGCACCGTTACAGTGTTCTGTTTATTATAAGCTGTAAGAGCAGGAACCACATTAACCACAGTAAAATGAAATAAATGAAAATCTACATTCTTTCTCAAAATAATGTTCTGATCCTGACCACATGAAGCTGAATGTTTCATGACTCCGCTTTTTATTTTTCAACAGACTTAATAACATGGCTCATTTTACTCGGACAGAGCAGCTAACGCTAACAAAGTATTGGGCCTGGGACTTTGGGCCTTTTATTTTGTTTTATTTTGTTTTATTTCTACATTTCAGTTCAGATTTTTTAAGTGGAATTTTATTCTTTGTTAATGTTTTTCCTTTTACTATCCTCTTTTAGCTGATTTTATTATGCACCTTATTTTACACTTGCTTATATACCATATTATTTATCCAACTTTGATTTTACATTGTTATATTATTTTATTTATTTATGTATATACACATTTACTTATCTTACCCTCTAGTATTTTCAATATTTTTTTTTGTTTTTTAATTATTATTTTAGTTTTAGCTCCTGTCTTTCCTCATTCTAATTCAAGTTAGCGTTTCCTCAGACCTCTAATTCTGTTTTCTGTCAGAATTTCTTTTTTCTTGTTATTGTGTGTTTGAGTAAGCCAGTGTGTATATTGAATGTGGTTTGGGAGAGGGGGGATTGTGGGGGTCTTATGTTTTCATTTTATGCAATTATGCAATTTTCTACTTTTTATTCCTCTTAAAAAAAAATCCCATGCAAAGCACTTTTTATTACAAAGTCCTGTATGAAAAGTGCTATACAAATAAAGATTGATTGATTGATTAATGTATCATCTTTGAATCATCAAAGTTGTCTCCGTCCTAAAACTAATGTTTTATGTTTTAGCTGTAGCTGGGCCAGAACTTGATTTCCCCTCCTGGATCTGTGAAATACTTCCTGCTCAAAAATGCTTGTTCTTTCTTTTCTTTTTCTTTTTCTTTCTCTTTCCTCAAGGAGACACAAGTGTGTTAGCTGGAGTGTATGGACCAGCTGAAGTCAAAGTCAGTAAGGAAATCTACGACAGGGCAACTCTGGAAGTGCTGGTACAACCTAAAGTGGGACTGCCAAGTGAGTGAGAATCCAATGAGAAAAATATTTTCTCATTCAACAGCCTAATTTCTGTTTAATTAATGATTATTTGCAATAATGCACTGTGAATTTAAACAATGTGTTCAGATGTTGTCATGCTCTGTTCAAATGCTTTGTTGTTAAGAGAATTTGTACTCTTGATATTTCAATACCACAACACACCACAAGATGGAGCAAATGAGCTAGTTTGTGTCCAATCTGAACAACTAGCTTCTTTTCTTCATTTTATCAGGTGTAAGAGAGCGATCACAGGAGCAGTGTGTGCGAGAGACCTGTGAGGCCTCCCTGCTGCTGTCTCTTCATCCCCGCTCCTCCCTTACTCTCATTCTTCAGGTGTTACACGATGACGGCTCAGTATCCTTCTGAAGTTAACTCCATGGGGTGAAGTGTTCACATGGTGTCTAAATGTTGGTTAACTTCCTGACTCAGTGCTCAGCTCTTGTCATGCTCTTTGAACGCAGCCTGCATGGCTCTGATGGACGCAGGTTTGCCCATGAGTTGTCTTTTCTGTGGAGTGACCTGTGCTATCAATGTGGACGGGCAGATCATCACAGACCCAACAGCAGCTCAGGAGAGGGTAGGTCTGAGATTCAGAGGTTGTTTTGTTTAGGTGAACATCCAAAAACACCCCTTTATGTGACCCCATTATTACTCACTGCCTCTTTGCTTAGGGTAAACCTCCAGATCAGGGGTCTACAACCTTTACTTTCATAGGAGCCATTTAGCCTCAGCTCAACTGGATTAAGGTCGTTCTGGAGCCACAAAATCTTCTTTATGTTTACAATAAAGACCATAAGGTGCACAGAATAATATTCTTAATAAAAAAAAAAAGAAATTTCAAATATCGCACATTTTTATTGTCACAAAAATCTGCAATAATTCCTAAAATTTTAAAATTGAATAATTTAATTCTTTAACTAGATAAATTAAAAAATTAGCAATAACATCCCACAAAAAATGAAATAAAATTCCAAAAATGGCACAATTTTTTTATTATAACAAAAAATTGCAATAATTCCATAAGTTTTAAAATTGAATTTGTTTTTTTTAATTTGAGATACACAAAAATTTGCAATAATGTCCCATAAAAAATAAAATTAAAAAATTGGCACAATTTTTTTATTTTAACAAAAAATGTTCCTTAATTCCTAAAATTTTAAAAATGAAAAATTTGACTTACATTTTTTTTCTAATTTGAGAATTGAAAAATTGCAATAAAATCCCATAAAAAATTAAGTAAATTTCAAAAATGGCTCAATTTTTGAATTATTACAAAAAAATGCAATAATTCCCAAATTTTAATTTTGAATAATTTGATATTTTTTTGTATTTTGAGAAATATAAAAATTTGCAATAATAACCCATAAAAATTAAAATAAAATTTCAAAAATTGCAAATTTTTTTATTATTACAAAAAATGTACCGTAATTCCTAAGATTTCAAAACTGAATAATTTGATTTTTTTTTAAATTGAGGAATACAAAATTTTGCAATAAGATCCCATTAAAACAAAATAAAATTTCAAAAATGGCACCAATTCCTATCACAAAAAATGCGTTTGTTTTGTTGTTGTTTTTTAATTTGAGAAATACAAAAATTTGCAATAACATCCCACAAATATAATGCACATTTGCAGATTTTTTTTCTACCTGTTTTTTTGGGGGAATGTCAAAATTTTGCTTTGAAAGAATACTTGAATTTGATAAAATATATCAATTACATTTTCAACACATTATTTTTAGTTGTTTGCTAATGTCTTGCCCTGTAGTAAACGTGTATGTTAATCTGGCACATTGGCAGTTAAATGACTCATCAATCATCAGTTGATGCGTCATCAATACCCTCAGTAAGACTGTATTTTTTTATTTCAATAATATTTTTTAAAGCTACTAGAGGCCACTGCAAAGAAGTCAAAGAGCCACATGAGGCTCCAGAGCCGCAGGTTGAAGACCCTTGCTCCAGATGGATCTGAATTTTAGATTATTTGCATGTCCTCTCAGCACGGGCAGCGCTTCATAATCTTCACTGCATTTGTGAATTTATTCATCTCTGTGTCCTCTCCTCAGGAAAGTCGAGCTTTGATGACCTTTGCGATTGAGAGCAAAGAAAGCAAAGTGCTGATGTCTGTAACCAAAGGATCATATTCAGTTAATGAGGTCTGTAAAATCTCATCAGTGATCGTCTGATTTGCGATCACATCTGATAATTTATCATTTATCTTTTCCCTTCTCCTCCAGCTGCAGCAGTGTATCGCCGTCAGCCAGAAAGCCTCAGAGAAGATTTTCAAGTTTTACAGAGACTCTGTCAGGCGTCGATACTCCAAAACCCTCTGAAGAAGAAGAAACAGATCTTTTTCTTTTCTTTTCTTTTTTATAAAACAAATATTGATGTTGTAATAAAGTATTTAGACTCTGCTTTGGGCTACAGTTTCTTAAGTTCAGATGTGGTGTGAAGTGATTTGGGGTTTAACATTCAGATATTTGTTAAATAAACAAGCACAGAGAGGAAGAAGAATAAAAACAGGAGAGATGAATGTCAAACAAGTGCATTTATTGGATTTTCTCTCAGTTTAATATTTACAAGTAACACAAGGAAGTGAACCGGGAGCAAAACTCAGTATCTCTTGTATGAATCGCTCTGTTGTGCCACAGCATTTGACGTTCAGTTTTCTGGATTCTGTAAAGGTGACAACTTTTGCTTTAACAACACGGGAACCTTTTTGCATCGAGGTCAGGTGGAGACAGGATGTTCAGGATTGTCAGAGCTGAATGACGCAGCGTGAGGAGGACTCAGTCGGTGTGGCTGCATCACAAAACATCAACAGTGACAGCTGAAGAGGGTTAGACACCGAGACATCAAAGGTGTGTCTACAAATACTTACAGTGACTGTAGTCTATTATCAGCCTCGTCTTCAAACAACACTGGGTCGGCAGAAAACAAAGGGTTTGATGTTAGTTGAAGTTCAGCTTTGGACTCTATAAAAACTATACATCTAAATAGAAAACGCCAACTTTGTTGTAGTCTTTATTTTTAAATATTTACTCAATATTTCTCTCATTCACAGTTTTTAATGGCACACTTAAGCTCAAACCAATATGGCCAGAGTTTTTCCTCTCACAAAGCCATTTTTGCAACACTTGAGGTTCAAGTACAAGGAGTGACTGAAGCCAAGCCGTAAGCAGGTCTGTGCATGACAAACTACATCCTGGCCATGCACGTATCTGTTGTGACTGAAATGACTCATGCATCACTGAGTATTAGGTTTTCTTTTTGCATCATATCCCCCCCCTGTACTCCTTTGAAAAAAAGTGATATTGTGTTTACATGAGTTTATGTATACAGCTTCATTTCCAAGGTTGTCATAATGCAGAGGAGCAGGTTCCTGCAGGATTTCAGTCTTCGTCTTCTTTTTTTTTTTTTTTTTTGAGGAAAAAATAGCGGGATCTATATTTGGGGAGCGTGAAGTAGCAGCCTGGTTTGCTTCTATAAATGGAACAGCTCATAAAAGGATCATCCTTAGAGTTTCTTTTATATTTTTGGCACTTTTCCTCACAGGTCTGCACCCGTCTCTCTGTGTCATCATTTCCTAGCGCTGACACAGAAGCAGCTCTTTCGTTTCTATATCTAGAGACACAGTTTTTCCATCTTGACGATGCATTTTATGTAAAAGCTCTTGAGCTCCACTTCCCTACTTACAGAGGGGAAAATAACTATTGAATGCGTCAACTTATTTCTCATTACATTTATTTCCAAAGCTGCAATTCAAATGAAAGTTCTACCAGACATTGGCATTAACTCAAATAATCCACACATAAAAAGAAATCCCAACGTTCAGGTCCGTAAATAATGATTATGTGGAATTAAGTACGATAACACAGGAGACAAGTATTGAACACACCATGGAAAGGCTGTATACTTTGGCAAGGAAATGCACCATACCACCTGAAATCTCTCAGTAATTATTACTTGAACTTCCAATTAGTGCAAACCAACATCAGCTAGGCTAGAGCAAATTGATGGTCCTATAAAAAAGGTTGTTTTTTCACCAAGCAGTTAAATACCACACACCTCATGATGGGTAAAGGCAAAGAGCTCTCTGAAGACATTCACAACCTGATTGTTGCTCAGCATCAGAATGGAACTGGTTACAGACTTATATCAAAGCACCTGAATATTCCAGTCAGCACCGTTGGGGCCATTATTCACAAGTGGAAGAAGCACCACCTTACCATCAACAGGCCACGCACAGGAGCTCCTTAAAGATTTCTGACCAGGGAGTCAGAAAGATAGTCAGAAGAGTACTCAACGAGCCAAGGACCACCCTGAAAGTGCTCCAGAAAGACTTGGAGGCAGCAGGTACAATTGTTACAGAGAAAACAATAGGCAATGCTCTCCACCACCATGGCCTCTTTGGACGCTCAGCCCACAAGACTCCATTCCTCAAGAAAAGGCATGTTGAAGCTGGTTTAAAGTTTGCTAAACAGCATCTTGACAAGCCTGTAGAATACTGGGAGAATGTTGTCTGGTCAGATGAGACCAAAACTGAACTTTTGGGCTGTCATACTACAGACCATGTTTGGAGGAGAAATGGCACTGCACATCACCCAAAAAACACTACACCAACAGTGAAGTTTGGAGGTGGAAGCATCATGGCATGGGGTTGTTTCTCATCTCATGGTGTTGGCAAACTTCATATAATTGACGGAGCAATGAATGGAGCCATGTATGGGGAAATTCTTGATCTGAATCTGCTGCCATCCACCAGGATGATGAAGATGAGACGTGGCTGGACCTTCCAGCAGGACAACGATCCAAAGCACACGGCAAAGTTGACTCTCAAATGGTTGAAAAGGGTTCACCAGAGGGCACCAAAGAATATTCCAGATTTAAAGACAATCTGTGCAGAGGAATGGGCCAAAATCACACCTGAGCAGTGTGGGCCATTAGTTCAAACATACAAGAAGCTTCTGGAAGCTGTCATTGCAAACAAAGGCTTCTCCACTAAGCATTAGATGAGTCTCAGTTAGCGTGTTCAATACTTTTTTCCTGTGTTATCGTACTTAATTCCACATAATCATTATTTGTGGACTTCAATGTTGTGATGTCTTTTCATGTGTGGATTATGTGAGTTAATACCAATGTCTGGTAGAAATTTTATTTGAAATGTGATGAGAAAAAAGTTGACGCGTTCAATACTTATTTTCCCCACTGTATTTTCTTATAGAATGGCACTAAAATTGTAACTCTTAAAAGTTTTTTTTTCTGTATTTCCACACAAAGATATCATAAAGAAAGCACAGTCAGTCCCCTCTGCAGAGAAACGATGAGTGATGCTGGATAAATCAGGACGTGGTCGATGAACATGTGCACGTTTCCTTCCCGCTCCTGCAGAAGGAGTCACAGATATTCTTGCTTCCAGCTCCTGATGTTTTAAAAATAAATCTGCGGGGCTCTAAAACCATCACCAAGCGACACTGCTGGCTCAGGCTCCCCCGCAGCGAGGTCCATCAGGATTTAGCCGCTGTTGCGTCCTTGCTGTGACCTTCTCATAAATCTGCAGACTCCATCGTAGCGGACAAGGCCACATATCGCCTCTCTTGCTCCTCGTCTTCTCATTATTCATCTGTTTTTACTCTGACAGTTATATATATACAGTGTTGTGATAACATCTGCATCAGTAGTCATAGTTTTTTCACACTGGTAAACACATGATGAGGACTACAGCACAGATCTAAAGGATGGTCGGTTACTGAGTCAGTGGGTGACAAAACGAACCACATGTACACACTGAATATCTTATATGGAGTGATACTGAGTAACTTATTTTGAATAATCTTCTAAATGTGTGAAAGAACGTCCTCAGAGATGAATTATTTCCAATTCGAAGTGGTTATAATCCCTACAGAAGCTCCCCGCTCATGTCCGGATAAAACACTGAAAGACGGACTGTGAATACTTTACGTGATCAGGTGATATGTTAGAGTGACTTTATATTCATGATGTGTGTGAGAGGTCTGTTTTGGTGTATAACTGGCTCTTAAGGTGGTTTCCCGGACAGGTAGGAGATCAACGCAGCGATGGCACAGATGTACGTTATGATTCCAAACACGATGGAGAGCACGGAGAGCCACAGGGCCTGGCGGGACGCGGCGTTGGCCCCCTGAAAATCCCCCTGAGCTGACGCCTTGTTGGTCTGAGAATAGGAGGAGAGAGGACAGAGAGATAAGGATTAGAGGAGAGAAGGGCATTCGTCATCATTTGTCACTGTCCTCCACGGCCTCCTCTTCCTCTTCCACTCTTTCCAATCACACTCTCAGCCTGTATTATATTCCATCTCTGAATCACACCCATTCATCACTTTCTCCTCTTCCCTCCAGTCCTTGTCTTTGACTCTGACCCCTGTTTTAGGTAGCACTCGACAATATTGGAAATCTATCACCTTGGGGCTTCTTGTTATGACTCTAATTAAACCTTAATGAAGGCCATTGATCTGATCAGAAGGCCTCTGAAGCTAGCTGCCAGTTAGCTTTGCAAAAGCTTTAATGGGATTCTTTCCCTGCTTTGCTGGACGGATGCCTGCGTAGACTCGAGGCCTCTGGTGACTCCAGACAAAGATGTTTGGAGAATATCCTCTCTGCCAGGGGTAACACTGACGGATGAGAAAGTTTTGGCTGTTGTTTTACTTCCACTCGATCCATATCCCCTGAAAACTTTCAGACTGAGGTTACCCAAAGTTTCAACTTCAACCGTTACGTAACCAAATACTGAGTGTATAACTTTTAATCTTTTTGTGACAATTTAACACACGGCATATCTTATTTTCATGAGCTAAAATTTAAAATCCTCAAAAATGAAACAGAAAAAGGCTTGAAATATTTCACGTTTTAACCTTTGTGAGTCAATTTCTGAGAAAAAAACGTTGCTGTAAGAATGTGACTTTTAACTTTGCGTATGTTTGTTTTGGAACAAATTTTCTTTATTCAAGTCAACTTTTTACCAGATACAACACAGGGCTCTCAAGTGTCACGCATTGAGTGCATGTGGCTAACGCTGCAGCTAAACGGGCCGTTCATTAACAGAACGTTAGGACTTATGGTCCTGTTTATTTAAAGACTGAACGTTGTCCTCCCCCTGTCATATCTCTCTGTCTTTTTTCTGTTCTTAGACGCGATGAAACTAAAATGCAATTTTGTTGCTCTGAAACATGTGCAATGACGAATAAAGCTATGTTGATATTGATATTGAAACATTTAATCCTTTTTTGAAAATTTGATACACTAAATGTCTTAGTTTCATGAGCTCACACACTGTCTGACTTGCAAAACGAATTAATATTTTTTTATTACACAAAGTTTTGGTACTAGACCTTCATCAGGCCTGGTCAGACCAGGTTTTGTGCCTGATGAAGGTTGTTTTACAGGATACCCGAGCCTCCAATGCACCTGTCATGAAAAACAGATGTGCGAAGAATTTTCTCCTTTACTTTCATGAGCTAAAATCTTCAAAACTGTAACAGAATAAGGATTGAAATATTTCCTGTTTAAACCTTTTTGGGTCTATTTGTGAGGAAAAAAGTCAACTTTCCCATAATATTCAGTTTTTTTTAGCTACACCTGTATGTTATGAATATAATCCATAAGAGATTACAAATTAGACATCTAATTTAAGCATTGATTTGTGACTTTTCCAGTATGTGGATCGTCTCAATCACGCTGAATTACAACAAAAGAGACGGAAGTTTGTGATTCTGAAACCATCTCGAGATGTGAAACCTCGCTGCACATCTCTGCGGGCTCCTTCTGCTGAGCTCTCTGTTGTTTTAAAGCTCTGGTGTCATAATCCTGCAAATCTGGTTGTAATCCCTCTCAGACTAAACTCTAAGACACCCGACCTGTCGGTAATTTACACGCACTGCAGAGGTTAACAAATCACCCTTGGCTGTGAACTTCAGTGCCAAGTTTAGTCAGCTCAGCTTCTGTGGCCTCTGTGTGTGTGTGTTTGTGTGTGTGTGTACCTTCTGTGATAGGTAGAAGGCAGCGATGCCCAGGGGCCAGAAGCAGCAGAGCATGGAGAAAAAGGCCAGACCCAGGTAGTCCTGAGGGATCATCAGTGGGAAGTTGCTCTCACTGTCGGTATCACTGAAGTCATCAATGGACGAGTCCTGGATTCAGACAGAGCGCTCAGGTCAGGGTCAGCTCAGGTAAAAGTGTACTATAAATAATAACTCATTTTATTTTTAACACCCTCTAAATCTGAAACAAACCTTAAAGTGGCACAAATATAAAACAGTGCATCATAAAAGTTTCATCTCTTCATGGGGCTCAGTCCCTGCCCTCTTCTTGTCTGTTTTCTCAAATCAATAAATATCACATTATTACCATTATTCCATTCACTGGCAAAGATAAACAACCCTTTTCACTGCATAAATAAAGACATGACAGTGTTAAAATCTCAGAGAGAGTGCAAGCAAACTCAAATCTAAAGATAAAATTGTCAGAGACAAAACAGAGACACTGACTTTATCTAAGATTTTTACCTCTGCCAAGGAGGTTATGTTTTTGGCAGAGTCTGTTTGTCTGTGAACAACATAACTCAAAAAGTTACAAATGGATCTTGATGAAATTTTCAGGAAATGTTAAAAATGGGATAAGGAAGAAGTGTTTAAATTTTGGAGGTGATCTGGATCACCGTGTGGATCCAGTATTCTTTTAAAGGATTCTTTATCATTGTGAGATAGGGCTGTTTTCACCATATGTGTATATTGTACATTCATGTTTGTTGGTGTTGCTCATTGTTGAAATATAAAGATTTCAAAAAATGAAAAATTTAATGAGAGACATTTTATCCTATGCCTTTTTTGACACCAAATCATTATGTTCTGACTCAAAAGATCACACGATTTAATCATATTATTAATCAGAATTCTAACATTAATGTTCCAGATTAAAGGTCCCATATTCTGCAAAAATCACTTTATTTAGTCTTTTAGTGAAATTTGTGGGTCTTTGTCTTTCCTCCCAGCCCACAAAATGTGATATTTAATGACAAAACCTGTACTTAGTAGTGCTTGTGAATGTAAAATCCTGACCTAAAACGAGCTGTTTGGGTTTTGGGGATTTGCCGACATCAGCGATTCCCTTTTTTGACCAATCAGGAGCAAGTCTGACCTGATTGGTCCACTGGAGCAATTACCCCCAAAACCCCTCCCCGCTGCTGGAGAGAAATCTCTCCAGCAGCGGGGAGGAGAATGCTCAAGTTGAGGAGCCATCACTGCTCTGTTTTTGGCTGTAAACAGCCACATAGTTCCATGCTCAAGCTTCCCATCTCAGAAGAAGACAGACTAAGTGTCTAGAGTTCATTTATCAGGAAATGTTCCAGCTACACTCAGTAAAACTGTACATGTGTGTGCTAGTCACTTCACGGCCAACTGCTTTTCCAACTTTGGACAGTCCAACTGAGGGCTAGCCAATAGACTGGTCGTGAATCCAGGCGCATCACCAACCATCCTCCAACAAACCTGGGACCCTGGAAATGTGAGTATTTTAAATGCTGTGTGCTGTGGAGCAGATGTAAGAGCTTTTCCTCAGTGTCCCCCCTGTCTCTGTGTTAGCTTCAGGGTGCTAACTTTAGCTGCGGTTAGCCTGTTGTTTTAGCCTGTAATGTTACGGTAAACGAGCTTCGCTGTTTTCTAAACATTGTGCACTCGGAGCTCGTGGCGCCGCTCTCAGTGACGCTGAAGAGTGGGGCGGTATCAGCAATGGCTCATTTACATATGAAGGCCACGCCCACTTAATCAGAGCGTTCTGAACAGAGGGGCTATGAGAGCCTGGAAACAATGCTGCTGTGCTTGATTTATTGGCTTTGTGGACCAAAACATGTTACTACAATTTCATAAAGACATCACTGATCCATATTAAACTGACGAAAAAGAGCAGAATATGGGACCTTTAATGATGGAAGTGCAATATCCTGAATCTAGAAATTATAAATTAGCACCTAAATCTGTGCTCTTGATAGGAAAAAAACCCAGCTATTGACACTTTGGTGAATTTCAGAATCTTCTTAAAAACTGAGTATGTGAGTTTTGAAAACAGATTTCTGGGCCAGTATTTCTTCAGGATGTTTTTGCTTTTACATCAACGTAATGGACTTGACTAAAAAAAATAAGCAAGATATGAGGGTTAAACTGAGTAATTGACACAAATATCTTGAAAACACATTCAAGCCTTTTTATATTTAATGTGTTTTAAATGTCTAGATGCCTCTTTTAGTTTATCAAAGGTGGTGGTAGTCATCTTTAAATGTCTTTAAGGCTCTAGAAGGCAGAGATGATTGTTTTTATCTTAATGTCAGAGAGATATAAAAGTCTGGCTTATTAAAGTGACCTAACCACAATCCCATACATCCATTTAAAAGTATTTACCAAATATTCAAAGGTAATATCCTCTAACTTTACGTCAGCCTCTTATGAAAGTGTTACAACATGCTTTATTTTTGGTTGTGTGGTCTTCACGTCCTCCACAACAACTGGAAAACTTTGCTGGTGTGATAAGATAATGTGACTGAATGAGGTTAGCCTGGATGTGCACTAGCTCTGCTGACCGCAGGCGATTCATGACTCACATGTCTTTTTGTAACAGCTGCGTATTCAGTCTGACTTCCTCTCTCATGCCAACCCTGTCAGATTACTCTGCTTGTTTTATTTTGAAGTAATTACACATTTTTACTCCCGTAGCAGCTGAGTAAATTACTCATACGTGAGCGTTTCCCAGCTTTTCATCACCTAAGAGGACACAAATCAGAAAAATGACTCTGAAGGTTAGCTCTCGAGTATTTTCTGTAGTAAGGAGAGAAACAGAAGGGAAATCCCTAATTTAGGCTACAGCCGAGTAGACATTTCACTAAAACAGACCCTCTGAGGTTACTCTCTGTCATTATTCACCGTGAGGTGGATCGATACCTCCATCAGCCCCAGAAGTGAAGAATCAGCATGAAGCTAAAGACGGAGTTACAGGGGGCAGTTTGAGCTCTGAAACTTCACATCTGAAGTGAAACAAAGGAGAAGAGGAGGAGGTGGTGTTGTGCCTCTTTTAGGTCACTTCAAGGTTTCATTCCCACGGGCCTTCGTCTCTGCATCACTGCACGACTTCCAGCGTTCAGACCCAGCTTTGAAAAGAGAGGAGCTGCACTTTTGTCCTCATGAAGCAAACTTCTGAGACAGAAATGACCCAGATTTAAAGATGTGAGCTGCGTGTACATCCACTTTTTATGCTCTTGATGGTTACAGTAAATGAAACGGACACCAGCTTCTTATTACCAACACTTTAAAGATGCTATGAGGAGGATCTGTTTTGATTTGCCCTCCGTCGCCACCTTGTGGCGCGGAGTCTTCACACACTGTCGGACATTACTTTTGGTCAGACGTGTTTGTTTTGGAAGTAAATGGAGATCAGATTGGATTTGTTTAAGGCAACTTTTTACTGGATACAACGAGCCGAAGTAAGGTATTAATCAGTACTAGGGATGCACTGATATGAAAATTTTGGCCGATAATGATATCCGATGTTAATATTGTTGTTATGGGCGATAACCAATACATACTGATATCATTATTGATTGAAGAAAAAAAAAAACAGTCTGAGATAATGTGTTGAGGTAGTTCAGAGACAAAGAGCAGTGCGATCGTGAGAAAAGACTACAATGGAGAGGATCAAAGGATGGAGCGCCCAGGATGAATGATGAAAAAAGTACATTTTGTCTGTTTTTTGGATCAAAAACAGGAAAAGAGACATGAAAAAAGTGAGTCCACTCTTCCTAGGTAGTGTTGGTGTTTACATATTCATAGAAAACAATAATATTTGGGTCTTGAAAGATCATTCAAGAGCTAGTGAGTAAATATCGCCACACTTTAACCCACCTATATATCGTGCATCCTTAATCAGTATCAGTTACATAGTGCTACGCTTTGAAACGTGATATTAAGCTAACATTGTAGCAGCTGGCTACGTGTTAGCCTGTAGTTTAGTAGCCGTTTATATTTAGTGCAGCCTGGTGCTTTAACACCTGAAATACACTAGATACGACTGCGTTTGTCAACTCACATTGGCTGCAAGTTCAGTCCAACAAGCAGCGTGTCTGACAGTTAGCTGGAGTCACAGACCGAGGAGTTCCCACGTTTCCCACATTCATGTTGGGCTGTAAAACCTCAAACCTGTTGACTCCCGGTCTGGCTCCACTCATTGAGGACATTTATCCTCTTATCATCGTAGCTAAATCAAGCTAAATATAAACTAAATTCGACACAGTTTGTTTTATTTTGAAAGTCACTGGGCTTTTATGGGTAGTTTCCGGTCACAACTTCTTGTCCCTGCTCAATCTTCCCTACGCTGAATTTATGAGTCACAGCTTAACATCCATCAAAAATAGGATGACTGCGTTTTACCTGCAAGACGACAGACCAGCGACACAGATGTACAGCAACAGAACGGATCCAGTGTGAGTTGACAAATTAGCTTGAAGATAAAATCATTAAATGAGGCGCATCTGGTGTATTTTAGCTGTAAGACATGTCTGTTATGCGTAATAGGAGTAAATCATGGATAGCTGTTTCCTGCCAGTTATCTACCAATCTAAAAGCCAATTTCAACAGGTGACATTTGGACAACAAATGAAGTATTTAGGAGTATATCGGTTATTTGTAAAAGTAAAAGTCAAGTTGTGCAGCGACAGTTAAAGAAGCTATGAGGCCCTTTCCTTATATCTATTTATTTGTTTATTTTTATCTATTTCTAAATTCAATTTGTTCTTAAATTTATTTATTTTACTTATTAATTTTTAAGTAGAAGAGTGGCTCCTACATGGTTCATGGGGGTGTTTGACCTGGGGAAAAATTAATAAATAAGAAAAAACAGTGAGGAGTGGGAATACCAATATTTCTTTCTTTTTTATATCTTCTTCACTATGTTGGAACATTGATGTGTATTGCAATATTAAGAAGATTGAAATCTATCTTTTTATAAATTTGCACTCTCCAATAAAGAAATTAAAACAAAAAAAAAGATGCTATGAGGAGGATCTGTTTTGATTGCACTCTGTCGCCACCTTGTGGCCTGGAGTCTCCACACACTGTTGTTAATTACTTTTAGCGAGGCGTGTGTTTGTTTTGGAATAAAATGGAGATCACATCAAAACAAATTTTTTTTGTTTAAGACAACTTTTTACTGGATACACCTCAACAAGGTAAGGGCTGTGGTTTGAAAAGTGACATCAAGCTAACATTGTAGTAGCTGGTAATATGTAGTGCTATCGGCTGCCTGTTTGTCCAACACATCTGTAGGCTAACGTGACAACAAGTTAACACTGTCGGTTTGTGAGAAGTTTTGTAGCTGTTTATATTTAACTCAGCTGGCAGCCCGGTGCTCTAAGACATGTCTGTAATGTGTAACGTCAGTAAATCCTGGTTGAGCTAAAGGCTAATTAGCTGTTAGCTCGGGCTGTATCACTCTCCTGTTTAGCTTTCTTCTGCTCTTCTGTCCTTTTTCTGTCTGACAGTTAGGCTCCAGTGTCCACCATCAATACAAAATTAATCACAGAAATCTTTTTAGACAAGAAAAACAGGTTTTTAACCAACAATATTGGCGCTGATAATCTCATTTTAAAATGTAGTTTATGATCAGGCATATATCTAGAAGGGAGACTTTTTAAGATCACTTTCAAACTCCTCACAGCCCCTTTAAGTGTATGCAAACTAATGTTGACTCCCCTAAACATCACATGACGACTGTAAGAGTCTTAAACCTCATTTACATTTCACTCCAGGGTGGGCTTTGCTCAGTCATCTATGAAATAAAGCCGGCATCATCACCGTGGTGTCATTACCTGCACCACTGCAGGAGAGGAGCTTTATGTAATCTGGCTTTTTGACAGTAAGCATTCAATCGCCGCCAAGCCTGAATATACAGCTCCTATGTCTATTTTAAGTTCCTCTTTGGGGTTTTTAGAGTTGGTGCCACGGATGTGAGAGTCTCTCTGGATTTTTCTGCTAAGCAACAAAGAAAAAGAGGAAGAAATAAGATTGGATGTGGTATTTTATGCATTTGTGACATAATTAATCAATAAAACAGCTGAAGGAGTTTAATTTCCAGATGTTTTCCACTCACAGACTCTGTTATTTCACTTCTGCACCATTAGTCAGACAGTTTATGTGTTTGAGGATGTTCCCAAGACTTCAGCTATCACTACTTTAAGGACAGGATGAATGAGTGTTTGGCTTCAGGATTTCCAAAAGGAGCGTAGCTTTAAACATCTTTATCGAACTGTTTTTGTGACAAATGATTTGATTTTAAATGATGATGACAAAAACTTTTCAGGTACCTGTAGCTTACTTCAAGGAAATAAGATAACTAAATCTATAAAAAGACAAATCTGAAAGAAAATACTGATTTTAATTCTGTGTGGGTCAGTTCATGTAACTGTCGGCTTTACATGCATGCTTGATATGACATTTGTAAACACCAAAAAATGCTGAGTTGAGCAATATCATCAGTATATATAAACAAAGTCAAGTATTCTTTCAAAAAAAAATAATAATGATATAAATAAAAAAACATTTGATTTTTTTTTTAATTAAAAAAAAAAAAAAATTTTTGACATCTCAGTTTTGTGCAATTTCTCCATTTTTTAATGAATTTATTTTCATTTCAATTTTTGTAACATTTTAAATAAAATAAAAAAAAAATCAAATTTTTGAAATTTCTTTTTTTAAGTTTTTTTTTTTTACGTTTTGCATATTGTTTTTCAAATTTTTGATATTTCTAAATTGTTTGACATTTTTGCAAACTTTTGGAATTAAAAAAAAAAAATCCAAATTTTTGACGTTTAAGTTTTGTGCAATTTGCCATGAATGCATTAATTTCATTTTTAGCAATCTTTGAAAATTTAAAAGAAAAACTATAATTTTGCAAATTTTTGAAATTTCTTTTTTTCATTTTTGAAATTTCTTTTCTAAGTTTTGCATACATTTTTTAAAATTTTTTAATATTTCTTAATTGTTGTACATTTTTGCAAACTTTTGAAATAAAAAAAATCTTAATTTTTGACATTTCAGTTTTGTGCAATTTTTTCCAGTTTTTTTAAATGCATTTATTTTTAATCCTAGCAATTCTTTGAAAATTTAAAAGAAAAATTATAATTTTTCATTATTTTTTGTTTTATTTTTTTCTTTCAAGTTTAGATTTGCATTTTTTTTAATTTCACATTTTTTTCATAAAATCTTTGAAACCATTTGCAATTTTTTCAAAAATAAAAAGACCAAGACTTCACATGTACATTTCTATAAATTCCAAAATAACTTCTTGGGTCAATCACTATTTACTAGATGTCGACTATGTATAGAATTTTATAAACTTTATAGATTTATTGCGAAGATTGAGTAGATTATGCGGCTCTTTAAGCAAGGTGAGCTAAGGGAAAAAGGCTCTTATGAAAGTAAAAGTTGCAGACCCCGTGCCTTAGTGTGATGACTTACGTCAGAATCAGGAAGCAGGTCATCTTCATCATCCAAACTGTACGTCAGACTGTTGTAGTCCTGCGTCTCAGCCAGCAGCTTCCTCTCCAGCGTGGATCCGGGCCGGATGTCCACAAACGTAGTCTCAAGGTAGTCTTTACTGAGCAGGGAGTCCGTGTGGCCCCAGATCGGGGCTGAGGGGTAATAGGACTCCAGCGTGCGAGGTAAGGCGCAGGGATCCAGGAGCTGCTGCTGCTGAAGCTCAGGAGGATGCCCGCAGTAGCCCCTCCACGCTAAAGGAGGGTAGGCTCTGTCCTCCTCACACTTCACCAGGAAGCCTTTGAAGAGCCCACCGGGGGCCTGTCCAGCCCCGGGCCCGAGCCCCGGCCCTGCTGCCCGGCTGTCATTCGGGTTTTCTCCCAGAAGAGGGTGCTCCAGCTCATCTAGTTTCTCCATCTCGAGGTTTTAACACCCAGCACACGAGAGGCCGGCACATCAACAACCCAAAGTAATCTACAAATTGGTCTGCAGAGCGCCTCCCAGAAGAGTCTCAGCTGCTTTGCAGGCTTTAGTGTTTCAGTGATAATCCATCTTTAATCCTATTCTTAATTTTTTATCTCAGCTTTTTGGTTCAGAGGTTGACAACACATGCTAGGTTTATGGGTGGAATATCCTGGAAGCTTGCTCCTGTGTGCTGTGAGATGCTCTGAAGATACTCGGGGAGATTTAAGATCCTCACATGTCAAAAGCTATTTGTTCCAGGGCGTGATGGCTCAGGATTTGGCCCATGTCTTCCTTTTTCATTTGATTGAGTGCATCAGAGCTCATGAATATGCTAATGTCGGCTGCTTTCTGTCTCATACTATACGCAAAAGTCTGTTCTGGTGATGGAGGACTTTGATTAGCACAAGACGGGCTAATTTAAAAAAAAAACTTGGGATTTCAGTGAGTCTTGCCCTCAGGAAATCTTGTAAAATGTCTCTTGCAAAAAAGATGAACGATAAATCTGAGCGCAGAGTTGTGATATCAGAGGAAAGCGCTGATATCTTCAACCTTTCCTCTGGTGGATTTATCCTCTCAGGTGAAAACTGCACTGACCGTAAACACTGGCCTTCAGATGACCGGATTGATGAACAATGAATATGCGTAACCTCCAGCAGCAGTTAAACTAGTGGCGCAATAAACGGATTGGGGCCATAATTGAGGGCAGTTAATCTGTTAAAGCAACGAGGCTCCAGAAATAGATTCCTATGTTGCACATCCCCCGGTCAGCAGGCCTGCCAACATGTCTGTTACTCTGTTGTTTCAGCAGGAAGCGATAATGAAGAAATCAAAGTCCTCCAGTGTTGATTTATGGCTCTTGGTCTGCAGCTTGCCACAGCAGCGCTCCCTGGGGACATGTATTTTTAATGTACTCCATCCAGCCTAAAAAGGTTTCATTCAGGACGAGGCGAGGAGTCGGAGGCTCTCGATCCACTTCTCAGGCGAGGACGAGGAGGTCTGTGGAGAGAAGAACAAGGTCACGCAAAGTGTTGTAACTTAGTTTCTACACAAAATGTGACCACTACGGTTTATTAAAGCTCAAAATACTATAACTGTCATCACCACATCTCTTTGATCGGACTCAAACAGGATGAAAGTATCAGAAATTCAAGCAGATCAAGTCCAATGAAAAGCCTCGAATGGTGCAAAAGTTAGTGTTGAACTGTCAGAGGTTGATGATTGATTGGTGCCAGATAGTTGTGTAATTCTCTTAAAATCCAATCCACTTTATTTATAAAGCACATTTTAAAAGCAATCAAGTTTACCAAAGTGCTGCAAAATCAAAATCAAAAAGGAAAATCAATGAAACAAATAAATAAATTAAAATAACTCATAGAAACCAATAAGAGCCATAAAAACAAAGGGGTTAAGACCATAAAAGACATAAAAGGACAGAGATCACACAACCCTCATGGTGAATTAAAAGCCAAAGAATAAATATAAAAGAAAAAAAAAATAAAAATGAAAGAGAGACAGAATCTGAAAGTCAACAGCTTCAAAGAGGTTGTAGTGTCTCAGTCTTAGTTTCAGTTACTATGAAGAGGAGACTTTGAGGTGCAGCTCTGACAGACTGCAGAGAGAAAGACATCCATGACTTAGACAGAGAAGAAGAAGAAACACCACCAATCATAGACACAGATTTATGTCTGTGCTGGTGGATGCTCAAACTTTGCTAAATGACTAACACTTCAATAAAGCAGCAAAAATGGGAGTTTGAGCACATTATCTTATTAAAAAGCATCACAAACACACAGACCGATACATACAAAGACACTAAGAGTCATGTAATCTCACAAATATTATGTACAAAATCAAGAAGCTTTTTAATCAATGCTATCTAATCAACGTAGCAGGCCCTAATGGACAGAAAGAAATGATTATAGGTGATAACATATCTGAAATCCGACTCCTCAGTGTGCATTGTGAGCCTATGCCGAGGGGAGGGGCTTCACAGGCCTGCATTGGCATGATTGGCACACGTTGGTGACCAGCACTTTCAGCTCAGGTTTTGGCGCCTTTGCCATCAATTAACTACTAAAGACTGGAAGATGGAGCTATGGACTAATGAAACAAAATTTTAAATCTTTGCTTCATCACACAGGATATTTGCACTGCAGAAAACTAAAATATTATCAAGTGTTTTTGTCTTGTTTTTAGTACAATTCTCTTTTTTGACTTTATATGAGCCACATTCACCTGGCTAGAGATGGGTACCTGTCACATTTGAAATGATACGGTACCGATGCCCGGTACCTGGCAATTGGTACTGGTACTCAACGGTACCAATTTTCCGTACTTTTTTGTGTTTATGTGGTAAAAAATATCAATTTGTGTTGGAATAAAATATATATCTTTTTTTAATTTTAATTTAATTTAACATATTTATTCTTCACTTTATAACCTTGTAATGCTGTGTTCATGTCCAGCATGGAAAATCATCTACTCTTCCACTCCCTCACAGTCACAAGAATGCGTTTAGGTACCTAAACATGGTACCTTTAGACTTTACTTGAATCGGTACCCATTCCTACACCTGACCAGTCCAGAAAAACATCTTATTTCAAGTTCTTTGAGGGATAGTTCAGTTTTTTTGAAGTGGGGTTGTATGAGCTCTATGTGACCACTAAGGACATTAGATACAGTAGAAAGGTGTCTCCTCTCCCTCAGTAAGACACAGACTGTAATCGATGGTGACGAGGAAATAGGCGCTAACAGGGAGAGACCGTACCAAATTCAAAGGCTATTTTCTCTGCCTACAAGAACTAAAATCAAAAAGTAATACCACAGTTTAAGAGTACGCTACTTAAAATATTTTTTAAGTGCATTAAGTCTTCGGAAATATAAACATTTATCTGGACCTAACTAACTGGTCATGTATCCTTCCGCGCAGTGCTAGTGCGCTCTGTCCCCCCTCCTCCTTTCAGCTGTAGGGAATGTAAACAAGCTATGCTTCGAGCGCCGGTTGTAGCCTCGTGTAAGTTTGATCAAGTATCGTAATTCTTTTGTTTGTACTCTAAGGATTGTGAGGCAGCGTAGGAAATTCAAAATGAGTGACTATGACAGCGACGATGAAGTTTCATTCACTTTGGAACCAAAAGGATACCTGTATGAACCGGAGTACACAGAAGAAGAGCCGCTACAGATGGCGACTAAAAGGAATACAGAGGAAACATCCGCGGACACTCAAGCGACATTTATACTATTGTTTCTGGAAAAGTCATTCAGAAAGATTCCATCCAGAAAGACGAAAAACTCCTCATGTAACCGTGGCTAGTGTGTCCATCAGTTCAAGCTCTGCTTGAACCACTTTAAGAAGAAAGAAGAAGACAGTCAGCTGTAAACATGGAGGGCACTGCCAGCACAGTCTCAGTCTGCAGACTCTAACCCTACGGAGCTGTTTTGGGATGAACTGGACAGAAGAGTGAAAGAAAAGAAAGCTACAAACGGCCAACATTTAGAGGAACTTCTGAGCTGGGAAAAACTTCCTGAAGAGTATTTGATTCGAAAAATGTCATTGTTCATATTTATCAGCTCCTCTACAAAAAACAAAAACTGAAATCTTGACTGATCAGTTGAATGTGGCTCATATCAAGTGTAATAAGATAATTTTTACTTAAAATAAGACAAAAACACTTGATAGGATTTCAGTTTTTTGCAGTGTATCCTACTTCTGCTGTCAAATTCCCTGAGCCAAGTCAGGAATCTCAATGGGAATCTCTCCGTGGGCGTTGATACATCACTATAAATAAATTCACAGCAGCAGATTAGTGTGATTTGAAATGTTACTTATGGAGATTATGCCTCCCTGGGTGTGTGAAGAAAAAAAAAGGGCGGCTATGAGTCGCGTCAGAGTTATTGATGAGAATATTAATGCACAATGAATCAACCCTGGATGTAAATATTGTGTAGGATGCAGTTTTGTCCAAACACAGCCTCTTTGGTGTGCAGGTGTTTACGTTAGCTGATTAAACTAACTGCAGATTATCTATAACTAATCCCACAACCTAATCATGTCGGTAGTTTTCATCCACAGAGCGTACGGATTCCAAAACATCACTTTGCTTTCTCAGATAAAACTACATTTAAATGCCAGAATAACAAATCACAAGGCGTAGCTGTTGTCATTTATGTATAATGTATGACTTCAACCAGCACATTGATATGATTGAAGCTGCAGAGCAGCAGTTCTGGGAACTCTATTTCCCTGGTAAACATGTTTTATTCACACACCAGGATCAAATTTATTTCCTTTTTCTGAGATATTTCACAAGAGAAGACAGGACAGGGAGAGGAGAGAAGCTTCTCTTCATCATCAGATGTTTTGTTTTCCTATTATCCGAATATGTGAGCGTGCAGGGACATCATCACAAACAGATTAGTTTTGACCTTGTGCACGCTTATTTGATTTGAACAGCTTGGTGCGAAGGTGCGCAGTACGGGATAGAAAAGTTGACCTATTCACAGCGTAGCCTACCCTACTTCTCACCTACTGCATGCTGGGATAATCTCCAGCCTCCAAGGATAAGCAGCTTAGACAGTGGATGGAGGGTTGGACATATGCACCTGATTACCCCATGACATCGACGTGATAAGTGACTTAAAACATTACCTCGAGGTGCGGCGTCAAAGGATGTAGTTAAACTCTCATGTAGCCTGAACGTATGGGGCACATACTGTAAATAACATTTCTCCACATTTAGCTCTAAAACATCACTTTTTTTCTGCAGATTTAGAGAAATATTTGGGAAATGTAGCCTATTTGTCAAACATTACGTTTAAATGTTACATGTTATTTATAAATATGATGGCGCTGTTGAAGTTACCTGCCAAACCAGACAGTTTCATATATCTGCCATAGAAATATTTCACTGGTCCATCTGGGTAGCAGCTCTTCGAATTTGTTTTCAGAGGCGGGACCTTCAAAAAAATCAGCAGCTGGTGATTGGACGACCGTTCTGATTGACACACTCACCACGAACCAATCCACATCAAGCCACGGTATGACGTAGCTTATGTGCGCCGCTGCTGAGAAACAATAGACGAACAACTACAGGATCACGAGAAACAGCTGTGATAACGGCGTTAGACGACTGCTGCTGTTTTTGTTAAGTTAACTTAAGAATCAAAGGAACGCTTGCTCCCGCAGCTCCCACCTCTCTTCCCTGATTGGACCGGTTAGACTTAAGTCGAGTGAATTTGTTGGTCAATGGAGTCTGGTAAGATGGATCTGTTGGGTTTCAGAAACTAAATCAGGCAGGTCCGTCTGCTCTGCAAGATTACTGTTGAAGATCCCGTGGGCGACATCGAAGAAGTAAAGCTTGACATTCTCAAAATCGCTTCCTCAAACTTTTATTTTGGTGCTACCCGGCGGGCGGGAGAGTGAATTTGCATATTAGCTGAATATTTAGAAATTGTACCTCAAGATTTAGAAATCTTGACTTCATATTTAGACATCTTAGCAAATGTCTTGAAAAGTCCAAATGTCTGGTTTGTTTGGGCATATGTGAACACAGCAATCGCGCTCAGATGTGGGACAAAACAAGCGGGTCGAGATCACCAAAAATAGGTGGTATCAGCTCGCTTCCATTTGAGCCCCTGTAGCAGTTCCTGTAAGAACAAAAACGCCCCATCAACCGGCACAACCGACTCATAACTGTTGCTCACACTGTAGTGATGGGGGCAGTAATGAGCCTGGTTGATTACTGCACAGTCAAAACAGTAGAAGAAGAATGAGTGGAACAGTGAGGAAATAAAATACCTCATTGAAATCTGGGCAGAAGAGCACATTTGCCAAACGCTGGACTCTACTCATCAAATCGAACTAGCCACACACATTGTTGATGCTCCATGGCGAGTAAGAACATGAATGAACGAAGACAGAGAAGCTCCTCGCCTTCCGGGTGTGATTTCTGACCAGTGAGAGAAAAAATCAATCGCACCTGACATTTGTTTACAACTTTGCACCACAAGAGACTTTTGCCTTGTGAACACAAACGAACCAAGTGACAACTGCTTCAATTATATCATTTTTCACAGGTGTGAATACACCCTAAGATATGTAATCCTGATTCTAAATATTTAGCTACATTTGTAAACATTTAGTTTTCATCCTTAATATTTAGCTGAGACTCAATATTTATCAAAGATTTATAAATCTTAAGCAAACATTTCTAAATCTTGAGGCACGATTTTTAAATATTTAGCGAACATGCTAATTCACACTCCTGCCGGCAGGGAAGTACCTAAGGATGAGTACCTTTTACTTTTGAAACGATGCGGTACTGATGCCCGGTGCCTGGCAATCAGTAGTGGTATTCAGTGGTACCAATTTAAAGTACTTTTTTGTGTTTATGTGGTAAAAAATATTAATTTGTTTAATAATAAAGTGTAAAAAATGTTTAATTTAATATATATATTCTTCAATGTATAACCTTGCAGTGCTGTGTTTTTAATGTCCAGCATGGAAAATTGCCTACTCTTACACTCCCTTACAGTCACAAGGATGTGTTTAGGTACCTAAACATGGCACCTTTTGGTTTTACATGAATCGATACCCGGTACTTTTGATAGAATTCGGTCGGTACCTGTGAAAGTACCTAACACGGTACCCATCCCTAGTAGTACCAAGCAGGAAGCAATTTTGAGAATGTCCAGCTCTACTTCTTTGGTGTTGGCCACAGGGTCATCAACAGCGCCAGCACAGCACTTGGTACGTTTATTTTCTAACGGCTAATTAAGCCGACTGTGTTTGACTTTCTCAAAGTCCTTGGCTGGATCGCTTCCTTGAACTTTTATTTTGGTACTTCTGGCGGGTGGGAGAGTGAATTTGCATATTAGCTAAATATTTAGAAATTGTACCTTAAGATTAAGAAATCTTGACTAGGGATGGGTACCGAATTAGGTACTCTTATAGGTACAGACCGACTTCTGTCAAAAGTACCGGGTACCGATTCATGTAATATCAAGAAGTAGCGTGTTAAGGTACCTCATTGCATCCTTGTTACTGTGAGAGAATGGAAGGGTAGGTGGTTTTCCATGCTGGACATGAACACAGCATTGCAAGGTTATAGAACTAGAATTGTAGAATTAATATGTAAATTGTTTTTTTATAAATACATTTTATTATTAAACAAATTGATATTTTTTACTACATAAACACAAAAAGTACCAAAATTTGGTACTGTTGAGTACCCATACCGATTGCCAGGAACTGGGCATCTGTACTGTATCGTTTCAAATGTGAAAGGTACCCATCCCTATTTATATATAATATTTGACAAATATATTTCACAAATATTTCTCTAAATCTGTAGAAAAAGTGATGTTTCAGAGCTAAATGTGAAGAAATGTTATTTGTAGTGTGTTCATCTTTACAATCGACGCCCCATATGAACGCACGGCGTCTAAATTTAGAACCTGGCTGAGCGTTGGCTGAGCTGACAAGTGAGAAGAGATGAAGAAAGTCTGTGTGCAGTGTGTGAAGGGTATTTTCATTCTGGGCGGGACGCATAAGAAAGTGTCATTTCATCAAACCACATAATATCTCATCAGTAAGCATTCATTCTGCACGGCAGAGCGCTTCACAGGCGTGGGAGCCCTTCAATGACTCGTTGTTGCACGCTCCACCGCTCCACCGCTCAGCCCAGAGGAGGAAAAAAGAGAATAATTGGGTGTCTCTGGGCTGGCGTGGTGCTGAGGGTTGCATTCTTCTCCCTGCGCTGATACCGCTTCACCGTGCAAACCCTCCCCACCTTCCCCTACCCTTCTCCGCTCTGCTCACCTCCTCTTCACCCGCCCGCCCCTTTATGGAGGGGTAGTGCTCCTCACAGCGAACAAGCTGAGTGATCGTTCAACGCACTGACGTCAGCGCAGCTCGGAGCAAATTGCCTCCCCACACACACACTCCCACACACACATCTGGACATACAATACATAAAGCACACTTGTGCTCACTCACACACTTACATTTGTAGCACTTCATCAGCCTCCCCTCCCTCCTCCTCCTCCTCCTCTCTTCTGCCTCCTCCCAATCGCTGCAGCTTCATTCCAGGAGAGATGCACTCAGCTTTATTACACCCCCTCCCTCCTGCACCTCGGCCCATCCACCATAAAAAGACTTCTGTCAGCTGTATTATCAGCCTGCCTCCTTTTCTGATTCTGCAACGCTCATAAAACATCCAGTCAGGTAGAGGGAAGGTTGCAAGGACGCTGCTGCAAATCACCGCCAACACTTTTAGAAAAACGTCTCTTCTCGTCCTCCTTCTCCTCCTCTCTGTCTCTTTCCTTTTCAGTCTGGTGCTTTGTCACACACACATTACTTCTCCTCCTCTTCTCTTTCTCTGATCAAACTCCTGTCCTCTTTAAAATTCAGCCAATACTTTCTGCAGAGTCACTCTGCAAAAACTTACAAACTTGTCCGTCTGTTTAATTCGGCTTGAGAAGATATCTTGTTCCTCAGATATGGAAATGTGCAACCAAAGTGAAATTTTGCTGTAAATCCCTGCAGCAACACAGATAACTGCTGCTGCTGCTGCTGACTCGTAGAATATCAGAGACCGACTCTGTGTCTCTCTTAACATACACGCTCTCAGAGATGGAGCAATCAGTGTAAGATTTCAGCAGCTACAGATTGAAGAGATAGAGGAACACACAAAGAAAATAAATGGCACAGAGGCTGCAGGAAATTGGAGCTGTAAACGCCTCTAGGCTCTAATAAAAAGACATCCCGAAGAACGGGCGATGTCAGCGTGATAAGACCGGAGCAGACTTTGAGTTATGCTGAACAGAAATCTGAAAAACCAAGCGGGGGTTAAACGTCTTCATTGATTTTACTTCCCAAACCTTCCCCCTTCTTTTTCTCTTTCTTTTACCTCGTGCCACACAAAAGCAGAGAGGAAACTGACTGGAAAAGATAAGCACAACACAGGCGGAGATGTAGAGTGTACTGCACAGCTCGTGAAGCCCAAAGTAACATCATGTTCCTATGGAAACAAATTCACCACGGAGTGAAGTGCTCACTGCAGGATAAATGAAGCAGAGGCTAATTTGCCATTTCAGTTCTGTTCCTCTGCGAGCTTTGATAATAACTGGATGGGATAATTCTAGCGTAGCCGTGCCTTCCAGTGAGGATGTGTTACTGTCACATTAAACGGCAAAGGATGGATCATTTCCTCAGAATTACCCTGTAATAACAAACGGGCGCAGCCAGGCCAGGCCAGGCGCTGGCTTTACTTCAACCCCCCAGTGTGAAATGTGTGTTTGACAGCGTAAGCTCATTATTTAGTCCACTGTACGCCCTGCTTTAACCTCACACACACACACATACCGACACATTCAGTCCTTTGCAGCATCATCCGACTTAAAGACAAAAACATGGTAAACAAACCCTGTGAAGCTCACATACATAACACACACTCTCACACACACACCGCTCGCACAGCTGGTGCTCGTGTGCAATGAGGCCCATGAAATGAAATCTGCAATATGTTGCAAATAGCTCCAACCTCTCCGTCTCTCTGTCTGCAGAGTGTGTTGTATGTTGCTCGTGCATCTGTGGACACACACGGGACACACGTGTGGAGCTGGCTGTGACTCTTCTGCTGTTTGTGTAGTCATGTGTGTGTTAATGTAAGTGTATCTATGCGTCCCGTGTGATTTGGTGTATTCTGCAGCTTTTCAGGTTACATGTAAGAATGTACAGACGCTGTGTGCAGACGATAACACTCACATGTAAAGGGGGAAGCAACATCTTTACAGGTTGAAGTGCTCAGAATGTGACATTCATCGAATTTGTCAGTCAGGATTTAATTTTTCACACCAGCTCTGTTGCTCTTATCACGACTTTTGAGCCTTTTTTGTCATTAAAACAAATAAAAAGGCAAATATCCATTCAAATAAATCTGACTTGGTGCAGCTTGGTGACCTAAATGTGCATGCATGTGTGAAATAGAGTAAAAATAAAACTGTTTCCTTTTTAGATGATGGTCTATAAAGTGATTTTAGATGCTAAAAATAGAAATTATTTACAGTTTTCACACTGAGTCATATGTCTGACTGTAAAAGGAAGTAAGAGAAGATTCTTCATGTAAAAACAAAACTTGACCCTGTGCAAATAAGTTCAGCAAATCTACAGGGGAGCTGAAATTGATTACAACTTTGTAAGTACCAAAACCGATACCTCCACTTCGATATCAGCCAATACTGAGACCCATCAAATGAGACATGTGGAAGAGACCGGAAATTTTGTTCTGACAACTTCAGGGTTTTTAAACTGTTTAAACCATATTGGAATAAAACACATGTTTAAATATTTAAACAATATTTTTAAAAATATTTTGCAGAATTTAAAAAATACTTTTAATATATTTTTAATCATATTTTAAATATTCTATTTAATATATTTTATTTATTTAAATATTTTATACTCTTGTGTAATATTTTTCTTTTTTTATCATAATGTTCAATTTATATTTTGATTTGCCACAGCATAGAAACAATTCTTTTTTGGTCAGACATAGACCATTTAAACACTTGAATATAAATTCATGAAAGGCAAGAGCAGGAAAAAAGGAAACAAAATAATACAAAAAAGTCATAGAAAACTAAATTACAACCTAAGTGTACAACAGTGAGGCAGTGTTGTTCATCTCTTCAGCATGAAATCACATTCATATGATATTTCTGATCTTTTTCTCTGTCTACTAGAGGAACAACAATAGGAAAATGTACAGTAATAAAAATGTTAGCATAAGTTGATATGGCCTCAAGAGGTGAGATGAATAAGTATAAAAAAAAGAAGGAAAATGGAAAAAGGGAGAATGAAAGGGAAAGTAAAAAATAAATACATATTTATGCACATACGTACTGATATATTTATTTATAATTTGAAAGATAAAAAAAAAAAATTAATGTCATTTCATATATGGGAATTTTGTTCTGACAACTTCATGGTTTTCTAACTTTGTAAACCACATTGGAATAAAAAAAACATATTGAAATATTTAAACAATATTTTTAAAAATATTTTCAAAAATTTAAAACATATTTTAATATATATTTTTTAATTCATATATTATTTAATTCATAGATTTTAAATATTCTATTTGATATATTAATATAATTTTTATATATAAAAAAATTATATTTTTATATAATTTTTTCTAATTTTCTAATTTTTGTATTTTAACCATATTTTTGTTTTCCTGGATTTCCCCTCAGGGATAAATAAAGAATATATTATTTTACTCTATTTGATTATATTCTATTTAAATGTGTTGATGAATGATGAGTCCAAAGTTTAAAGGAATCAGTGATGTGCTCGGGACAAAGTCACCACTACGTCACCCGTCTGTTCCTGATGCAGAGTAAAGAAGGCTATCGTTGGCGGGGGCTATATTGGAAATGCTGACTCAAGAGGCGGAGTTTAAGCATACTAAGTGACAGTTATAGGTAGCCCATCCGTCATGTGAGCTGAGCTGCACCTCTGATTGGAAAAACTTGTAATTTTCATACCTTTTAAAGTAAAGAGTTGAAAAAAAATCCTCCGTGTAAAGTGTGTGTTAAACCAGGCTGTACACATGTTTTTAATGCCGTTAAAGTCTGTTTTTTGGCTTGGTGTTAACGTGGTTTCTAGTCTATCTGCAGCTTTTTGCACTTCCAGAAAGGCTTAATTTTTAAAACCAGCTGTTGCCCCTCGGCTAAAACATGATAAACTCCCCTCTTGAGAGGCAAAAACACACTGAACTTCAGTCAACAACACACTCGCCCCTTCAAAAACTGTGCACGTCACTGAGAGGAATTGCTGTTCAACTGTAGACCTGGATACGTGAGGGATTAAATTTGCATGTGCTGCAGGTTATCATCAGAGTTGTTGATGAAACAAGCGTGAAATACCTCCAAACTGTTGAGACATTGAAGACCTGCAGACGCAGCTCATGCTCATGTTTCTTGTAAAACAGAGCAGAGGTGAATTTATGAATTAGCTACATGCCACAGATATCCTATCTTAGTTTTTGAGTCAGACTGATGCCCAACACCAGGATTGGATTGGTGCATTCCTTAAATCGTCGCAAACCAAAGTCTCTTAAAGAAGCTTTGACAGTTATTGGATTAAAGGTCCCATATTATGCAAAAATCACTTTATTAAGTCTTATAGTGAAATTTGTGAGTCTTTAGCTTTCCTCCCTGCCCACAAAATGTGATATTTACTGACAAAACCTGTACTTCGTAGTGCTTGTGAATATAAAATCCTGACCTAAAACGAGCTGTTTGGATTTTGGGGATTTGCCGACGTCAGCGATTCCTTTTTTTTGACCAATCAGAAGCAAGTCTGACCTGATTGGTCCACCGGAGCAGCTACCTCCCCTCTCAGCTGCTGGGGAGAAATCTCTCCAGCTCCTGGTAGGAGAATGCCGAAGTTGAAGAGCCATCACTGCTCTGTTTTTGGCTGTAAACAGCCACATAGTTCCATGCACAAGCTTCCCATCTCAGAAGAAGACAGACTAAGTGTCTAGAGTTCTTTTATCAAGGAAATGTGCCAGCTACACTCAGTAAAACTGTGCATGTGTGTGCTAGTCACTTCACAGCCGACTGCTTTTCCAACTTTGGACAGTCCAACAGAGGGCTAGTGAATAGACTGGTCCTGAATCCAGGCGCATTACCAACCATCCACCAACAAACCTGGGACCCTGGAAATGTGAGTATTTTAAATGCTGTGTGCTGTGGAGCAGATGCAAGAGCTTTTCCTCAGTGTCCCCCCTGTCTCTGTGTTAGCTTCAGGATGCTAACTTTAGCTGCGGTTAGCCTGTTGTTTTAACCTGTAATGTTACAGTAAACGAGCTTCCCTGTTTTCTAAACATTGTGCACTCGGAGCTCGTGGCGCCGCTCTCAGTGACGTGGAAGAGCGGGGCGGTATCAGCGGTGGCTCATTTACATATGAAGGCCACGCCCTCTAAATCAGAGCGTTCTGAACAGAGGGGCTATGAGAGCCTGGACACAATGCTGCTGTGCTTAATTTACTGGCTTTTTGGACCAAAACATGTTACTACCATTTCATGAAGACATCAATGATCCATATTAAACTGCAGAAAAGGAGCAGATTATGGGACCTTTAACATTAGAGTCTATTATTTGTATATTGTGCAAAAAAACAAGATTTATACACTCTGAGAAATCCTTTAGGATGAATTCGCAAGGAGGCTGCCATAACTCTGTAGAGATAGACTTATCTGGGTTTTTTTAGAGCCAATACCTTTACCAATTGTCAGTAGTCGAGGAAGCGGATAACCCATATTTGGGGCCGAAAATGAAAATATTGGCATCAAAATTTGAGATAATAACACTTATAGCATATGTTTAGGCTAAGTCGCTGTCTCATTAAGTTAAATGAAAACTTTAGCCAAAATAACACAGTCTCAATCTTAATTTCTTATTGGCTGCCAGATTTTAAAAAATGGCAGATGCCGATATGCTTCAAAATGCCAAATATTGGTGCCAATAATCAGTATTTCCCTTTTTGTGTTTCCCAACCTTTTCTCATTACATGGTTTGTGAAAAGGAGTGTGAAGCACAAAGCAACTGTTAAACCTCACTACCCTGAAATTATGAGACAGTTTTTTCCTTACATGTGGAAATTAAAAGTGTTAACCTTAAAGGGGCGCTGTGGCGAAGATTGGTGTAAGGATTGAATTGTGACAGTAGCAGTTATCTTTGAGGTTAAACAGAAATCGTTCAGGTCTTTAAGCAATAAAAATAAATCAACGCAGCGTCGGAAAAATAAGCAAAACAAGTGTGTGTTCTGCTTGGTGCACAGCAGAGAGCTGAACGAGGTAATTAGCCCCCCAAAGATCTTTACATGAGGAGTGATGTATTACATGGTCTCATGAACATCACGGCGGAGGGAGGGCATACGAGCTCAAACACACACAAAAACACACACAAACACACACACACGCGGCAGAAGGGGAAAAGACCTGCTATTAATCAGGAACGCTCTCAAGCAAAACACCCTGTGTCCTTTGAAAGCACTTTCTCTGCCTTCCTCATTCTCACACACAAACACACACACACACAGATTTCATCCCGATACACACGTCACACTTGAATAACTGATCTCCTAAACTGAGGATGACACAGAGCTGAGAAACACGCTCAGGTTCCTCTCACATAACAAAAGACATAAATGTGTAATGGAAGCGATCCTGTCAGGTTGTGGGAGGTTGCAGAAATGCTGCATGAGCGTGTGAGCGTGGTTTTATATTACAGCACACAAGGCTGGGCAGTAAACAGCAACACAAACATGAACAATGGAGCAGAGCTGTGTGTGTGTGTGTGTGTGTGTGTGTGGAAGGGGGTTGCTGTTCTACTCTGCAGCAAAGTGTATCCTGAAAATAAACACGAGGGAAGAAAAACATGAATTTACGGCTTTGTCAGCGCTCTCTGCTCCTGTTTTTCTTGACATTTGAGTAACAGGGGGAGAAAATGCTCTTTAAAATACTAAAAACAGATATTTTTGGATTTGAAAAAGTCATGAAAACACAACGGAAACAGACCACTGATGTGAAATTCCCATTTGAACTGAAATCATATAATTGCTGCAGCATCAGCATCTGCAAAAAAGCCCCAACGTGTGCGTTTAAACCCTTTAAACTTTTTTTATCGTGTGTTTTTTCAACATGTTTCATATGAAACGGTTTACAAAAAGGTTTGCCTCCATGCCAAGAGATTTTCAGCATCCACAGTTAATAAGTTATTAGCCAGGAGGCTTAGGATTAGAGTTCCCCTACCCTAGCTGGCACTATGGTGACTGTAGTGGCACCTGTGTAGGCCTGTCAGGTGTTTTTCCTTCAGCATATCTATGTCTAAGAGATTACTTGGTTATTTTTCATAATATTCCAGAATAATAAGGAATATTGGAACACATATTTACAAAAAAAATAATACTAAAAAAAAAAAAATTGAGATTTTTATGATGATGAACAGGAATAAAGGTTGTAAGCTGCATCATTATTGAACAGGAAGTCTTAATATTTTATTTAACCCCGTGTATATTTTTAGAATCTGGCACATGAAAGAGTTAGAAGCGACATATATGCTTCTTTAAATATTGTCTCACCTCACGTTTGGATCCTGGACCCGTCCTCAGGACTGGTTTCTGCTCCCCTGATCCACTGACGGCTCTCTTTACGCGCTGGCTCGAGCAGAAGGTGTCGGTGCGTATCCGTGTTTGGTCAGGCTGTGTAAATCCCACACGTGTTTTCGGTGAAGGTGTAAGGTAAACGCTGGGGTTCAGAGTCCAACTTGTCTTTGTCCTTCCGTCGAGCTGAGCTGGATGTGCTGTGAAGGCGCAGAGATGCTGTGAACACACCTGAGCAGGCAGGAAGGCAGGCAGGCAGGCAGCGCTAATGTTACCGCTCTGTCAGAGACTCCCCTTCCTCCTGCTCACCATCCTCCTCCTCACCTCCTCTTCTCCCCTCTTCTCTCACAAAGACCACCTTTCTTTATTAATTAATCCGCGTTTCCACCGCAGAGCATCCTCCACGATGTCAACTTTCTTCTGCCACTCTCAGCTTTTCTTTGACTTTCCAAATACAGCCCTCTCCTCTCCTCTCCTCTCCTCCTACACCTCCTTCTCTATCTCTCTCCTCTTCGGCTCTGCTGCCTCCTTCTTACGGCACAAACTCAGGGTCCTAGAGCCTGTTGGCGCTTCAGCCTCGAGCGGCAACCTCCGGTCCAAAGAATATGAGACAATGCGGAAGTGCTAAAATCTGCTGTTTCTCGAGTGTTCGCTTGAGGCTGCTCAAAAAAACCGGAAGTCAAAAACACACCAAGCCAAAAAAAAAGCCGTCTTCAAAGCTGAAATTAACCCATTTACAGCCTAGTTCAAAAAAAGTCTCCTGTCTGAGTCGCTAATTTTACGACCACACAATTTTTTTCTAACTCGGCGGTTCAGAGGATATTAAGATCACAAGCTCGCCCAATCAGAGGCACAGCTGAGGGTCACGTGACCGACAGGCGCCCTATGGCTGTACGCAAAGCCCTTGCCCCAATATGGCCGCTAAAGCCGATGTGCTTCATTTTCCGTTTCTCCACATTTAGCTCTAAATAAATCACTTTTGCAGCAGATTTAGAGAAATATTTGTGAAATGTATTTGTCAAATATTATATATAAATGTTGGATGTTTTATCTAAATGTTAAATGCTATTTATAAATGTTATAAATTAATGTCCTGATTCTAAATATTTAGCTAAGTTTCTAAACATTTAGTCTAAATATTTAGCGAGGACTAAATATTTATCAAAGATTTATAAATCTTAAGATAAGATTTCTAAATATTGACCAAGATTTCTAAATATTAAGTGAAGATTTCTAAATATGAAGTCAAGATTTCTTAATATTTAACTACAATTTCTAAATATTTAGCTAATATGCAAATTCACACCCCCGGAGCAACACACTGCAGTCCGTTGATTGGTCAAAAGAATCGTCACTTACCGTGCGACAGCGGCTGTATTTCTCCTGGCGGCACACAGACTTCTCTGAAACAAAGCTTGATTGTTCTTTGTATAAAAGAGCTACATGCCAATCACAGAGAGGATGAAATGCTGCATGTCTTCATCTATGCTCTTTCTTCTTCCTTGGATTTAATAGCAGGCTTTCGGCATCCAGCTTACACGCCCCCTACCACGAGAGGGCACGATTTGCTGCGGAAACGCAAACGGGATCAGGCTTAACTGTACCAAGCTGTGCCAAACCGGACTGAACCGAACCGGACTGCTTGGTGGAAACGCGGCTAAAGTTTGAGGAAGCGAATTTGAGAATGTCAGGATCTTCAACAGCGACATCACAGCCCTTGGTACGTGTATTTTCTAACGGTTGATTTAGCCGACTGTGTTTGGCTTTCTCAAAATCTGCTTGGCTGGATCATAAACTGTGTAAAACATGGACGTAGTCTCGCTGACATCACCTGTCTGTTTCTCAAATGGAAAATGAAGCAGATCGGCTATCGCAGCCATATTTGGGTGCAGCTGTAAGGTGCCTGTTGGTCACATGACCCTTAGCTGTGCCTCTGATTGGGCGAACTCGCGATCTTCATATCCTTTGAACGGCCAAGTTAGTGTGTGCGGATAGTACTATTAGTGATTCAGACAGGAGACATTTTTGAACCAGGCTGTAAATAGGTTAATTTCTGCTTGGAAAACAGCTTTTTTGGCTTGGTGTGTATGTGACTTCCAGTACTTCCAGAGCCAGGCTCAAGCGAACACTCAAGAAACAGCAGATTTTAACACTTCAGCATTGTCTCATATTACCTCAAGATTCAGAAATCTTGACTTCATATTTAGAAATCTTAGATTTGAAATAAAAAAAATTAAATATTTAGAATGAAACTAAATGTTTAAATAACATTTATTAATAGCACTCAACATGTAAATATAACATTCAATATTTAAATAAAATATTTATATATAATATTTGACCAATATATTTCACAAATATTTCTCTAAATCTGCAGAAAAAATGATGTTTTAGAGCTAAATGTGGGGAAATGTTGTTATTTGTATTATGTACAACTTTACAGTCGGCGCTTATAGACAACACTTTGCCTTTTCTTCCTTCTTTAAGAGGATTAGCAGGGTCAGGGCTTGAATTTTGGGTTGGGAGTAGGATTGGGTTTAAGACTAGGGATGTAGCAGGGGTTACGATTAGCTTTTGCGACACTAATGTTTGTTTATATGGATGCTAGTGGATCTCAGGATTCTGGAAAAGCCCCAAATGTAATATCTGCAGTGAGCTAAAAGGTGTAAATATAATATAAAGCTCCTGCAAAACACAAACACACACAAAAAGGCCAGCGTTAGCCATAAAAGCAGAAACAAAAATAACCAAGAGAGGTGGAGAGCAAGAGGGGTTGGTGTTATGCAGTGGCGTTGTGTGTGTACCAGAGCGGAGGCAGTGATATGCCCCCCAGCAAGGATGACTCCACTTAGTGTCAGCCCTTTCATGTCTGCTTCACCCTATGACCCACTTTAGCTTCCCGGGCCAGCCCACATTAAGATCTTCAGTCAGAAATAGACTCAAGATGCAAAAAAAAACAATCATCCCCGCTTCAGGCTCGTGCTCATTCGCCTCTTTTCAGCGAAGGCCGCGCGATAAAGCTGGAGCATAGCTGGACACCAGCAATCAATGAAATCCACGGGCTTACGCTGAGTAGTTAATGAGGTGCACTGCTCTAAGCTGGAATCCCCCTCCTCTCCAGAAGGTTTAACCTTTCAGCTCATTTTTTGTTTTTGTTGATCTTGTTTTCTGTTCTTCCAGCCGCTCAGTGCAGCCGCAAAGCTGCCCATCTGATGCTCCATTTGTCTTTGGACGTCAGCGTGACAACCAGCCTCTCAGTCCATCATGAGGCAGGGATCAATACACTCTCCGTATTCTCAGCACATCCTCCCCCATCACTCACTTTTTTCCCTCTGTTTTGCATTTCCCCTCCTCTCGCGTGCTCACTCTTTATTCTTCCATCTCTCACAGACTCTATCTTCATCGCTGGGTTTCACATTAGCTGGGGCATGCAGAGGAAAAGGACATGGAAGGAGAAATGAGGATTGATTGGGTGGGGGAGGGAGAAGAGGACATTAACAATGTTATTCAGAGTGAAGAAGTCACGTCCAATGTTTTCCAACCTCAGATAAAAATACCTCCCAAACTTCAAGCTTTTTCCTTTTGTAAACATTGGTTATTTGCAGATGGCATCTTCTTGATGACATCACTTATTAGTTTCTGAGGTGGAGTTTTGAAGCATATTGGCAGCAGCTCAATCCAACTTTCAGTCGATGTAGCAAAAGTCAAAAAGACGGATTTGAAGCAGTGACATTTTTCTTTCAGAATGGGTGTGTATGTGGCTTCGTCAGCTTTTGGACTCAGCCTTAAGTGGTCATTTTGGGAACTGCAGTTTCTTGCACTTCCGCACCAACTGTGAGACCTGTATGTATCTGACCCCTAAACCTAAACCAAGACTTTATCATACTGTAGCTGCGATAATCCTCTGCACTCACATGATGTTATTTAGAGGGACTATTGGTGTGTTCCATTTGTACTCGGAAGTCGGAATTCCCGAGTTCCCAGTAGGAACATCAAAGTGGAACATCCCTCGAGGTGGAAATTTCAGAATTTCAGACCATATAAGAGTAAGCTATAATTAAGCTCCTGTTATACTCTTTTTATTTTAGAATTCCTGACTAGTGTATTATTTGGGTTTATATGCAGGAATACTGCTGTTAGGGCAAGTTTTTCTGACTTGGCAACAGGAACGCTTTTATTCGGAGGGTTGGAATGAACACTAGCACATATTTTATTAACACATATTTTAACCACATCACTGTCCTGTTTAGCTTTCTTTTGCCATGACCTCCTTTTCCTTTTTGACAGTCTAGCTCCAGTGTCCACAAAATAAAACCAAGAAATACTTTTCTTGAGGAAGAGAACATATCTTGCTTCCAACAGCTAAATTTCACCGTGTAGTGTCATCAAAAGGACTTTCAGTCTACAGTATGTGTTGTGAATCAATTTGTGTCCTCGATAACCGGGACAGGGGAACTGAGAAATAGTTGTTACATATTTTCATAATGATTAAGCTTATCATTTTTCTAGTCGTATGTTCTCGTGGGTTGAGGCAGTGGTGTCAATCATGTTTTTTGGCCAGTAACTCTCAGGTGTTTAGTTTAACTCAACCTCTAGATAGGCGTAAGGATGCACCAATGCCAATTCTGGTATCAGGTATTGGTATATCAGTGCACTTCAAAGCTGGATTGGTATTGGTGGGAAGGGGCCGATCCATGTTGCAGGCATCAATGTTACCTTTGATGCACTTCCTTTTTTTGGCTGCATTGCCAGTCTACAGGGTATAAAAGTTAGCAATTGAATAGAAACATACCCAGCCATCAAAGTGTCATAAGACGTCTTAAGATGTGTCTTTGAGACACAATTGCTGAGATGTCTTGAGAAGTCTTGGTAAAGTCAAGACATGTCTATAAGACGCGTCTTTAGACATGTCTTAAGACATCTTAAGACGTCTTAAGACACTCAAGACACAAAAATCTGTCTGGGTGCATGCCATGTCTGAAGACATCTTAAGATGTAAATGTCTTAAGACAAATGAAATATGTCTTAAGATGTCTTAAGACGTCTTAAGACACTCAATGTCTTCAAGACACAAAAACCTGTCTGGGTGAACCCCATGTCAAGTCTTAAGACATGAGTGGTGTCTTCAAATTTTTGTCTTCAGACGTCTTAAGACATCTTGATGTACACAAATGTCTTAAGACGTCTTGAGACACTTTGATGGCTGGGTATGAAGTCTGTACATTCTGAAGCTTTGTTTTTACCAAGATGCTGATAAACACTTAAATATTTTATAGTTTAAATAAATACTATTTCAGTGATTCTATCAACTCATTTTTTTGCCTTTTACCCGAAACATGACCAGTCTTGTCCCACAGCAGGGGGGTTATTATTTAACACTTGTATCGGATCGGTATCGGTATTGATCGATACCCTAAGCCCAGGTATTGGTATCAGAACCATAAAGGTTGGAATGGTGCATCCCTCCTGTAAACCTTACCTGGGACCAGAATAAATGCTGAACTTAGAAATGGATCCTCTTATTGTGATCTTTGGTAGTTGTTCGACTACAGAACCGGGTAAAATTTTATTGCATAGTTTTAGAATTTTGGTGCAGGTAATCTAATTTTAAATCCTATGAACCAGTAAATATAAGAGTGAGACTTTTTCCAAGATCACTCATAAAGTCCTCACAGGGCCTTGATGTGTCTGGGCCAGAAGGCCAAACAATCGTTAAATGCGTCTTTTTCCATCACATTCTTTGGACTTGTTTTGGGACGACATTTTTTATCATTATTATAACGTTACACTGCCATGTTTCTCTTGTAAAAATATAGTTTTTTCAAGAAAGGAGAAGTCAAAGCCATTAAGTTCAGACTTCAGACCCAGTTCTTCCTGAATATCAAAATAAACTCTCACGCTCTTAAAGTTTGGACCTCTTCTCCCAGGTTTCTGACTTCTTATGTGTCGTCTTTGACTGTCTGATGCTGACGAAGGTGTCACCAGACGAAACTAAGACTCTTAACGTGCTACCTGCCAGTCATTTCTAAAATCCGCTTTGGGAATAATGAGCTAACTGGGGATTGAGACGACTTCTAGGTGAAAAGGCATCGACCACCTGGAAGTGGGATGACAAACTCAGTCATACTCACAGACTCCAACTGAAGTCCAGTAACAGCAGACCTAATGGGATGTGAAGATGCAAAGGAGTAAAACAAGGCTTGATATTCTAATTGTGTTTCCCCTTTAGCAACACTCGGGATGCAGCGTTTCTTCTTGAATAGCCACCTCAGCAAACCCTGTGAGGGAGGAAACAGGGGGGAGAGAAGGGGAGGTGTAGTATTAGCGGAAAGCCTGAGGTGCTAAGTAGCTCAATTGGGAAAACACAGCTAATCCAATATTCTCCCAGGAGGGGATACCAAACCACACCGGAGATCTCGAACATAATTATTGCTCGAAAGTGCTGAATCTGGACGACAGCATCAGATTTAGTTTCATCAGTCATGATATGTTGTCCAGGGTGCTGTTTTTTGTTTCCTACTCGTTGTTACGACTGAACTTTGTTGATATTTCATCAAGATGGACTCAATTATCTTTGTCATGAACAACCGATAACAAGAGATCCTGTTTGTGTGCAGAGCGCTTCGGGCAAAATGCAAACACAGCCACTCAATCTTATGTCTGAGCCAGCTGATGAGGGCAGCTGTGTGTGTGTGTTTTTGTGTGTTTGTACTCTGCAGCGAGGCCAGGGTTTGTGCACCCCTACAGGGGAAAAACAGCCTTTCTACTCTCTGCTCTCTAAAAAAACAATACGTGGAGAAAGTCGGGGCTCATGACTCTTTCATTTTTTTCCATGAATGTTCTTTCTCCACTTCCTGCCTCTGGAGGCTTGAATTATTTATCTTACATAAGGAAAGAAATGCTAAGAGAAACAAGGACAATCGAAAGGGAGAGAGCTCAGTGTGAGATTCCCCAACACACCCACGCACACATTCACATTTCAGGCTCACCCAAACCCACGCACACACTGGAGTGTTTATATAAATACATTCAAGTACAGTCTCAGCGTCTTTCATTTCTATACGCTGTGGAGAATAAAAAGGGATGGCACTGAAAGCGAGGAAGAGGAGGGATGAGGATTTCTCAAGGGAAAACGGATTAATGTACAAGTAATTTTATAACATGGTGAGCTATGAAGGAGACAAATAAGCAATATAATAAAGAGGAGAGTCTGGGGAACAACAAGTGAGGACAACAGGTTGGTGAGATGTCCCCTTGAGGCCGTTGTTTCTAAAACCGTGAGAAAATTAAAACCAAAAACTGTCAAATTAATAGAAAAAAAATCCCCTTTAGTGTTTATCAATCTTGTCAGTCTTGCTATTAGTGGTCTTGTCTGCTTATGCCAGCCACAAAAGGGTATCACTGATAACATTAATCTGTTTCAAAACCAGTCTAAAACTCCA